>NC_140009.1:27469586-28122086 GCF_964263955.1 Coregonus lavaretus
AAGTCTTGTATTGAAAGCTGGAAATCGAGGTTTGAGAAAGGGGTACAGAACAGACATATTCAGTCACAAAAACAGACATAGAAATATAGAAAAGACATGCAGAGGCAGATCCAGGCACAGAAACAGATCCAGGCACAGAGACAGATCCAGGCACAGAAACAGATCCACACAAACAGACATAGTTAAGAGAGTTATCTGAGAGACATAAGAGAGAGATACCCTACTGGGCACACCATGTCATTTCAACATGGATAATTGGGTAATATTTGGTTGAGACAGCAATACGTTTTTTTGAATTGTCAATGTGTTATCACTATGCCTGCAACCATCTAAAAGCACAACCACAATCCAATGGAAAAATATGGAGAGTCGTTGTGAGTCTGTAAGATGTTGTTCATAATGTGTATGTTTGTATTTGATGTGAATACAAATTAAATAATACAAAATATACACTTTTATTTTTGGTTTAGTTGGAGACGTGAATACAACATATAATTTATTAACTTGTCGACAAGTTAATAGGCTGTTAATAGGGTATTAATTCTGTATTGCAAAAGTGATATTGAATTGTGTTTGGTTGTCAACAGAACCAAATATTAAGATATCAAGGAGTATCGTCTGCGCACTGACTTAGTCCAGTTTGTCTACAAATTAATAATTGATATGTTGGATTCACATCTCCATCTCAACCAAAAATCTAAGTTAATGAATAGGACTAAATCAAATCAAAATGTATTTCAAGTGCATTTAAAATTTGCTTTGATTTGATTTTGTCATATTCTTTAACTAATATTTTTGGTTGAGATGGAGACGTGAATCCAACATATGAATTATTCATTTGTAGACAAACTGGAATTAAAGCCAGACTACTGTAAGTCAGTGGCAAAGATGGAACTATCCAAGCAGAAGATACGGTACATCTCCTTCAAATGTTGATATTTGGTGGTGTTAACATCCAAACACAATTCAATATCCAGTTTGTCTACAAATTAATAATTGATATGTTGGATTTGATTTGATATTTGTCACTGACTACTACCAACGTGCTATCTTGAGAATGATTATTGCGAGATCTCCACTTACTAACTAAATAGATTCACTGCAGCTATCAAAGTTATTCCAAATGGTAGGTTTAACAGAGCAAATGAAATATAGCCATGCTTTATAAGTCAAATATAATCAATGATACTATTTTGGCCAATATAACATTTGTGAAGTCATCCACAGCTATTGTTTCAATTCAGCCCAGGATTCAACTAATAATAGACAATACAGTGAGGGAAAAAAGTATTTGATCCCCTGCTGATTTTGTACGTTTGCCCACTGACAAAGAAATTATCAGTCTATAATTTAAATGGTAGGTTTATTTGAACAGTGAGAGACAGAATAACAACAAAAACTAATTATAAATTGATTTGCATTTTAATGAGGGAAATAAGTATTTGACCCCTCTGCAAAACATGACTTAGTACTTGGTGGCAAAACCCTTGTTGGCAATCACAGAGGTCAGACGTTTCTTGTAGTTGGCCAGCAGGTTTGCACACATCTCAGGAGGGATTTTGTCCCACTCCTCTTTGCAGATCTTCTCCAAGTCATTAAGGTTTCGAAGCTGACGTTTGGCAACTCGAACCATCAACTCCCTCCACAGATTTTCTATGGGATTAAGGTCTGGAGACTGGCTAGGCCACTCCAGGACCTTAATGTGCCTCTTCTTGAGCCACTCCTTTGTTGCCTTGGCCGTGTGTTTTGGGTCATTGTCATGCTGGAATACCCATCCACGACCCATTTTCAATGCCCTGGCTGAGGGAAGGAGGTTCTCACCCAAGATTTGACGGTACATGGCCCAGTCCATCGTCCCTTTGATGTGGTGAAGGGGTCCTGTCCCCTTAGCAGAAAAACACCCCCAAAGTATAATATTTCCACCTCCATGTTTGACGGTGGGGACGGTGTTCTTGGGGTCATAGGCAGCTTTCCTCCTCCTCCAAACACGGCGAGTTGAGTTGATGCCAAAGAGCTCCATTTTGGTCTCATCTGACCACAACACTTTCACCCAGTTCTCCTCTGAATCATTCAGATGTTCATTGGCAAACTTCAGACGGGCATGTATATGTGCTTTCTTGAGCAGGGGGACCTTGCGGGCGCTGCAGGATTTCAGTCCTTCACGGCGTAGTGTGTTACCAATTGTTTTCTTGGTGACTATGGTCCCAGCTGCCTTGAGATCATTGACAAGATCCTCCCGTGTAGTTCTGGGCTGATTCCTCACCGTTCTCATGATCATTGCAACTCCACGAGGTGAGATCTTGCATGGAGCCCCAGGCCGAGGGAGATTGACAGTTATTTTGTGTTTCTTCCATTTGCGAATAATCGCACCAACTGTTGTCACCTTCTCACCAAGCTGCTTGGCGATGGTCTTGTAGCCCATTCCTGCCTTGTGTAGGTCTACAATCTTGTCCCTGACATCCTTGGAGAGCTCTTTGGTCTTGGCCATGGTGGAGAGTTTGGAATCTGATTGATTGACTGCTTCTGTGGACAGGTGGCTTTTATACAGGTAACAAACTGAGATTAGGAGCACTCCCTTTAAGAGTGTGCTCCTAATCTCAGCTCGTTACCTGTATAAAAGACACCTGGGAGCCAGAAATCTTTCTGATTGAGAGGGGGTCAAATACTTATTTCTCTCATTAAAATGCAAATCAATTTATAACATTTTTGACATGCGTTTTTCTGGATTTTTTTGTTGTTATTCTGTCTCTCACTGCTCAAATAAACCTACCATTAAAATTATAGACTGATCCTTTCTTTGTCAGTGGGCAAACGTACAAAAACAGCAGGGGATCAGATACCTTTTTCCCTCACTGTACATACACGCCTAGGGGTTTCAAGCTTTGGTTAATTTCAATAATAACTATGTTGGATTCATATCTCCATCTCAACCAAAAATCTAAGTTAAAGAATAGGGCAAAATCAAATCAAACTTTAAATGCACTTTAAATAAAGTTTGATTTAATTTAGTCATATTTTTTAACTTTGACTTACCCTGGATGGGAGACCAAATGAAGATGCTGCCCAACCTATAGTTTATTTTCTGATAGTGGATACAACTTGAAAATCTGACATTGATTCAAAGGTAAAAATTCAACATATTTTATACAAGGTTTGTCTAAGTTGAAAATTGGTTACCATGATGACATAATCCTATGGTTGAGATTTCACCCTTAAAACAACAGTTTATGTTGATGACATTTTGCAAATCCAATGTATTTTCCACGTAGATTCCACGTCACAATACGTTGACAAATTACGCTGAAACTAGATGCATTAAATTAGATGCATTGAAGGGTCCTGAGGAATAACTGGCGGCTATGCAAAAATAACTTGGGAAACAAAGGGCACGTCACAGCGCACATTGCTTTCACTCTGGTGACCGTGTGTGGGTGTAAAATGGCCCATAGATACAGCTGCTCCGCTTTCATCTGAACCATAATAAAGAGTGTTAAAGGAACACGCCAGAGGGAGAATCTAATAACCCTGGAACATGGGACATGATTAAGACACTGGGAAAACCTCATGTAAAATACAGCATTTTTATAAAAATCTCTATTAGACATGTGCAATACTTGACTTTTCATCTACCTGTTACGTTTTAGGATTGTCCAACAATCCTATTTCTTAAAAAAAAGTCTCACAATTGTTTTTGACCACTCTTACCATACTCTTCTTGTTTTACCATTGTGCTAAGTTACAGTTGACTTTGTTTCCTGATGGTGATACAGTAAATCACTCTCTTGTTTGACAGTATGGAAGTATTCTCTCATCAAAGCATGTCATTGAGATATAACACACAGGAATTGTATGTAAAACAGCCTGTCATGATAATGTAATGCATCACTGCTCCTAGCACCATGTACAACTATACCAAACTAACCTGTGTATGGTATCATTATGTAGGCCTATGTTAGCCTTGTGATAAGATGTAAATCATTGTTAACTGTCCTTATTTGTCGATACTGTATGATATTGCTAGTAAAACTGTTAAGCCTGGTCAGTGTAATGTCGTTGTGGAACCACTCCTTGGTTCATCTCCCATTGGCTGAGATCACACCTGTATAAGGCACTTAGCATAGAAGCTGTAGAGTCTTGAGTGTTGCACCGTGGAGGCGTGACAGTGTGATCTCTAGATACACGATATGAGACGTTACGCTACACGTACAGTTGAAGTCGGAGGTTTACATACACCTTAGCCAAATACACTTAAACTCAGTTTTTCACAATTCCTGACATTTAATCCTGTAAGAATTCCCTGTTTTAGGTCAGTTAGGATCACCACTTTATTTTAAGAATGTGAAATGTCAGAATAATAGCAGAGAGAATGATTTATTTAAGCTTTTATTTCTTTCATCACATTCTCAGTTGGTCAGAAGTTTACATACACTCAATTAATATTTGGTAGCATTGCCTTTAAATTGTTTAACTTGGGTCAAATGTTTCGGGTAGCCTTCCACAAGCTTCCCACAATACGTTGGGTGAATTTTGGCCCATTCCTCCAGATATTGCTGGTGTAACTGAGTCAGGTTTGTAGGCCTCCTTGCTCGCACACGCTTTTTCAGTTCTGCCCACACATTTTCTATAGGATTGAGGTCAGGGCTTTGTGATGGCCACTCCAATACCTTGACTTTGTTGTCCTTAAGCCATTTTGCCACAACTTTGGAAGTATGCTTGGGGTCATTGTCCATTTGGAAGACCCATTTGCGACCAAGCTTTAACTTCCTGACTGATGTCTTGAGATGTTGCTTCAATATATCCACATAATTTTCCTTCCTCATGATGCCATCTATTTTGTGAAGTGCACCAGTCCCTCCTGCAGCAAAGCACCCCCAAAGCATGATGCTGCCACCCCCGTGCTTCATGGTTGGGATGGTGTTCTTCACCTTGCAAGCAACCCCCTTTTTCCTCCAAACATAACAATGGTCATCATGGCCAAACAGATCTATTTTTGTTTCATCAGACCAGAGGACTGTTCTCCAAAAAGTACGATCTTTGTCCCCATGTGCAATTGCAAACCGTAGTCTGGCTTTTTTATGGCGGTTTTGGAGCAGTGGCTTCTTCCTTGCTGAGCGGCCTTTCAGGTTATGTCGATATAGGACTCATTTTACTGTGATATAGATACTTTTGTACCTATTTCCTCCAGCATCTTCACAAGGTCCTTTGCTGTTGTTCTGGGATTGATTTGCACTTTTCGCACCAAAGTACGTTCATCTCTAGGAGACAGAACGCGTCTCCTTCCTGAGTGGTATGACGGCTGCATGGTCCCATGGTGTTTATACTTGCGTACTATTGTTTGTACAGATAAACGTGGTACCTTCAGGCATTTGGAAATTGCTCCCAAGGATGAACCAGACTTGTGGAGGTTTTACTTTCTGAGGTCTTGGCTGATTTCTTTTCATTTTCCCATGATGTCAAGAAAAGAGGCACTGCGTTTGAAGGTAGGCCTTGAAATACATCCACAGGTACACCTCCAACTGACTCAAATGATGTCAATTAGCCTATCAGAAGCTTCTAAAGCCATGACATCATTTTCAATTTCCCAAGCTGTTTAAAGGCACAGTCAACTTAGTGTATGTAAACTTCTGACCCACTGGAATTGTGATACAGTGAATTATAAGTGAAATAATCTGTCTGTAAACAATTGTTCGAAAAATTACTTATGTCATGCACAAAGTACAGTGAGGGAAAAAAGTATTTGATCCCCTGCTGATTTTGTACGTTTGCCCACTGACAAAGAAATGATCAGTCTATAATTTTAATGGTAGGTTTATTTGAACAGTGAGAGACAGAATAACAACAAAAACATCCAGAAAAACGCATGTCAAAAATGTTATAAATTGATTTGCATTTTAATGAGAGAAATAAGTATTTGACCCCCTCTCAATCAGAAAGATTTCTGGCTCCCAGGTGTCTTTTATTCAGGTAATGAGCTGAGATTAGGAGCACACTCTTAAAGGGAGTGCTCCTAATCTCAGTTTGTTACCTGTATAAAAGACACCTGTCCACAGAAGCAATCAATCAATCAGATTCCAAACTCTCCACCATGGCCAAGACCAAAGAGCTCTCCAAGGATGTCAGGGACAAGATTGTAGACCTACACAAGGCTGGAATGGGCTACAAGACCATCGCCAAGCAGCTTGGTGAGAAGGTGACAACAGTTGGTGCGATTATTCGCAAATGGAAGAAACACAAAATAACTGTCAATCTCCCTTGGCCTGGGGCTCCATGCAAGATCTCACCTCGTGGAGTTGCAGTGATGATGAGAACCGTGAGGAATCAGCCCAGAACTACACAGGAGGATCTTGTCAATGATCTCAAGGCAGCTGGGACCATAGTCACCAAGAAAACAATTGGTAACACACTACGCCGTGAAGGACTGAAATCCTGCAGCGCCCGCAAGGTCCCCCTGCTCAAGAAAGCACATATACATGCCCGTCTGAAGTTTGCCAATGAACATCTGAATGATTCAGAGGAGAACTGGGTGAAAGTGTTGTGGTCAGATGAGACCAAAATGGAGCTCTTTGGCATCAACTCAACTCGCCGTGTTTGGAGGAGGAGGAATGCTGCCTATGACCCCAAGAACACCGTCCCCACCGTCAAACATGGAGGTGGAAACATTATGCTTTGGGGGACAGGACAACTTCATCGCATCAAAGGGACGATGGACGGGGCCATGTACCGTGAAATCTTGGGTGAGAACCTCCTTCCCTCAGCCAGGGCATTGAAAATGGGTTGTGGATGGGTATTCCAGCATGACAATGACCCAAAACACACGGCCAAGGCAACAAAGGAGTGGCTCAAGAAGAAGCACATTAAGGTCCTGGAGTGGCCTAGCCAGTCTCCAGACCTTAATCCCATAGAAAATCTGTGGAGGGAGCTGATGATTCGAGTTGCCAAACGTCAGCCTCAAAACCTTAATGACTTGGAGAAGATCTGCAAAGAGGAGTGGGACAAAATCCCTCCTGAGATGTGTGCAAACCTGGTGGCCAACTACAAGAAACGTCTGACCTCTGTGATTGCCAACAAGGGTTTTGCCACCAAGTACTAAGTCATGTTTTGCAGAGGGGTCAAATACTTATTTCCCTCATTAAAATACAAATCAATTTATAACATTTTTGACATGCATTTTTCTGGATTTTGTTGTTGTTATTCTGTCTCTCACTGTTCAAATAAACCTACCACTAAAATTATAGACTGATCATTTCTTTGTCAGTGGGCAAACGTACAAAATCAGCAGGGGATCAAATACTTTTTTCCCTCACTTTAGATGTCCTAACCGACTTGCCAAAACTATAGTTTGTTAACAAGAAATTTGTGGAGTGGTTCAAAAACAAGTTTTAATGACTCCAACCTAAGTGTATGTAAACTTCCTACTTCAACTGTATGTGTATCTACACGCTGAGCCAGCGAGCGGTAGAGAGGAGAGCAATGGGGAGGGGGGGGGGGCTACGGGATGGGGGGAAACGACGTGGGGGCGCCATCCATCTCACTTACCCAGGACACCACTCTCCCGTTGAAGCAGGGTAACTTGGCGTTGTCGTCGGAAATTTCCTCTTTGACAACCCTGTGGAACGGACAGACAAACACACACGCACACATGTGCAACACACACATGCAAACACATACACACAAAGAGAGAGGGAGAGAGAGAGAGAGAGAGAAATAGAAAGAGAGAGAGAATGAGTGAACATTGGGCACACAGCTGTTAGCCTAACACCCAGGAATCATCTCTACTAGCCTGCCCTGCTCTGCACAGCTGAAGCATTCCGCAAGCGATGCTTAATAAGTTGAATTTACACTTTTTAACCCATGTTACTGTTGACAGTCCATTGAATGAGGATAGATGTTGAGCCTCATCCTCCATAAGTGATCTACTGGCGCTGACTAAGCATAACAACATGATAATGGTGCAGAAACATGACATGGACAACCACACAGCTCAACAGCGTGTGCACTGTGCTGGTGTGTATGTGTGACAAGTCTGGGCATTGGGGAAATACATTGAATTTGTATTTATCTTGCGCACAATATATACTGAACAAAAATATTTCAACGATTTTACTAAGTTACATTTCATATAAGGAAATCAGTCAATTGAAATAAATAAATTAGGCCCTAATCTATGGATTTCACATGACTGGGCAGGGGTGCAGCCATGGGTGGGCCTGGCTCTCAAGTGGGTGGGGCTATGCCCTCCCAGGCTCCCACTGGGGAGCCAGGCCCAGCCAATAAAAAGGGCTTTATTACAGACAGAAATACAGTTTCATCAGCTCTCTGGGTGGCTGGTCTCAGACAATCCCACAGGTGAAGAAGTTGGATGTGGAGGTCCTGGGCTGGCGTGGCTACACGTGATCATGGGTTGTGAGGCCGGTTGGACGTACTGCAAATTCTCTAAAACGACGTTGGAGGCGGCTTATGGTAGAGAAATGAACATTAAATTCTCTAGCAACAGCTCTGGTGGACATTCCTGCAGTCAGCATGCCAATTGCACGCTCCCTCAAAACTTGAGACATCTGTGGCATTGTGTTGTGTGACAAAACTGCACATTTTAGAGTGGCCTTTTATTGTCCCCAGCACAAGGTGCACCTGTGTAATGATCATGCTGTTTAGTCAGCTTCTCGATACGCCACACCTGTCAGGTGGATGGATTATTTTGGCAAAGGAGAAATGCTCACTAACAGGGATGTAAACACATTTGTGCACAACTTTAATTTCAGCTCATGAAACATGGGACCAACACTTTACATGTTGCGTTGATATTTTTGTTCAGTATACATATCGTCATCATATATCCACATTCCAAATAAACTAGTGAGAGAGTGGGTGTGTTGCCATGAAAAAGGGCCAGGGTAGTGTCTGCCAGGGTGTCAGGAGTCAGGAGTCAGAGGGGTATTAATAGAGTGATTGAGTGTGTGAGTCTACCTCAATGTGTACATCTCAGACTGTAAATTCCTCACAAAAATACCTCCCAGTTACCCTCTGACCCCTTAGACAGGGTTTAGCATTAACCAGTAACCAGCCACACCTGCTGGGCTCCTGTCACAGAGTACAGACTACAGACCCAGAGCAGGCCTGGCTGGAGGCCTGGGATACAAACAAACACACAGACACACAGTCTGTATCCTGGGCTATAGGGCTGCAGTTATGCCTTTTTTAGAGGTGGGAGACTAATAGCTAATAATTAGCTAATAAATGTGTGAATTCTAAAAAGTTCTGAAAAGATCAGTTCAGTTTATCTTTATCTAACCAAGATAGTCCACCCAGCAACATCTCACTGTTTTCCAGGTAGTCCTGGAACATGAATAGGACAAAGACACTACTTGAAAGAAAAGCAACAAAGTCTCTGATGAAGACTTTACACAAGGTTTCTCTGAAACTGCCGCTCCATTGATTTACTGTTTTTTTCCCTTCACTTTGCCAGGAGTTCATACTCACATGACGTCAGCGAGCAACTGTGTGTTGCTGACTGTGTGTTGCTGACTGTGTGTTGCTGACTGTGTGTTGCTGACTGTGTGTTGCTGACTGTGTGTTGCTGACTGTGTGTTGCTGACTGTGTGTTGCTGACTGTGCGTTGCTGACTGTGCGTTGCTGACTGTGTGTTGCTGACTGTGTGTTGCTGACTGTGTGTTGCTGACTGTGTGTTGCTGACTGTGTGTTGCTGACTGTGCGTTGCTGACTGTGTGTTGCTGACTGTGTGTTGCTGACTGTGTGTTGCTGACTGTGTGTTGCTGACTGTGCGTTGCTGACTGTGTGTTGCTGACTGTGCGTTGCTGACTGTGCGTTGCTGACTGTGTGTTGCTGACTGTGTGTTGCTGACTGTGCGTTGCTGACTGTGCGTTGCTGACTGTGTGTTGCTGACTGTGTGTTGCTGACTGTGCGTTGCTGACTGCATGTGCTGCTGTGGCTGTATTATACTGTATTGTGGGAGTGGAAGAGAGAGATAACGTAGTCTTGTGGCTGGAACTGACTAACACAGAGAGAGAATGCTTCTGTGTGTGTGGCCTGTTCTGTTCCACCACAGAGAGGAAGAGGGGGTGTGATTCTCATCATTAGGTAGGAAGTGTTTGCATCCTCTCTCTATAGCCACATGACCAACTGAAGGTAACTTGGGAGGATGTGGGAGCGGTCAATACAAACAAATAGCCTATAGTCAAAGTCAACAGTTTTTAACTCCTAAGGTCTTGGGATGGGCCTCTGATATATTGTTAGAAGTGAGTGCTAGTTTAATCCTGTTCCAAATTTAACAACATCATATTGGTCAATTAATGGTAAAGTATCTTGCTTTTGTGCTATAAGTTGATCAAATAGGCCACCTATAACATGAATCATATCTCTCTCTCTCTCTCTCTCTCTCTCTCTCTCTCTCTCTCTCTCTCTCTCTCTCTCTCTCTCTCTCCCTCTGGAACTGTGGATTCAGATGTAACTAATCTGTCAGATAAGATGTACGACACGGTTGTGAATCAGTAATAATGATGAGCATCTCTGGACCGTTGACTACCTGGGGTTGGAATATAACATCAGCTATCATGTGTAACTAACATGTGACCATTCTCTTCTTCTTCTTTTCTCTCTCTCTCTCTCTCTCTCTCTCTCTCTCTCTCTCTCTTCTCTCTCTCTCTCTCTCTCTCTCTCTCTCTCTCTCTTCTCTCTCTCTCTCTCTCTCTCTCTCTCTCTCTCTCTCTCTCTCTCTCTCTCTCTCTCTCTCTCTCTCTCTCTCTCTCTCTCTCTCTCTCTCTCTCTCTCTCTCTCTCTCTCTCTCTCTCTCTCTCTCTCACTTTCTGTTAAAGCATTAAAACCAAAGGAATCCAGACACACATCCAAAGCAAACAAAATGATGTGCACTCTGTAAACCATGACCTTTCTTCATGCATACTTTCATATTCAAACAGATTTCAGCAGCAGAATTTGCTACACCGAGTTCCGTAATGCCGCATACGTCCAGTAGCTATCTCAGTAGGTGACACACACACAGGAGGGCTCGGTTTAAAAAGGGACATGGTGTCAGACTCTTGGTTCCCGTCAACACAACTCTCACTTCTCAAATCCGGCAGCTTAAACGAGTCTTAACAGATTTCACAGGATAATGACACAAGATTTACAGGGAAATTGCTGCATATTCTAGTGGTGGGCCACTGCACGGCACGGCTGTGTGTGTCTGTGTGCTTGTGTGTGTGTGTAGGTATTAGAAGTGTTTATTTATACCCAGGACAGAAGGAAAGCTAGTTATAGTCTGGCCCAACAGCACAGGGTCAGGAGGGGCGACCAACCAGCCGGCTGTACACTAGCCCATAGTCCAAGGCTTTCACTCACCATAACAGTCAGAGTACACAAAATATTTGTGATTCAAATGAGAATGAAAATGTCTTTAATAATTCAAGAGGATCAGTTCCTCAACCCTCCCTCCTATTCTTGAAACTTCAGGTTCTCAAACGTATCCATCAAGTTATTGTACTGTAATAATAACAACATGAATATTTTAAGTGAGGTAAGTGTGTAGAGCAGGTGCAAAAACAGCAGATTTTACTCTCCATATGCAGCTGAGTATCCTCATTCATAGCAAGAGCACTTACATCCTTTCCTTACATCATTACCTTCAGTGAGCCTCAATGACAAAGATTTTACTGAGGTCTCAAACAAACATCTCAACCGTTGCCATGACAAAACAGCATATTATCAACCTCAAAGCTATTGAATGATACAGAGACTGGAAGGCTATTTTACTACATGGCTTGAATTAATTGTACATTTACTGTAAATTTGCAGGCAAAAATACAAATCACTGCTAATTTGTGTGGCGGAACAACATTACAGTATAATGTAGTATTTTACCAGGCAGTTGTGTGATAAAAACTCAACAGCAACCCAGATTTACATTCTATGCTACACAAATCTATGTTTTAACACACAATACGTCAAGAGATATAAGCTAAACAATTTATGCATAATCATACCATCACAGATGGACTTAATACATTTTCTGGGCAAACAATTCATAAAAATAATGTGTTGCACATTCACTAATCCTGATATTATCAGCACAAAACTAATATTTCATTACAATGAAATAAAAAATTGGCTTCTTCCCCTTCACAACTGGGGGTCTACTGACTGAACATTTACATATCAAACACTGTCTATAACTGCAAGGGATTCCATGGTTTTCCTCTCTACTGGAGTGTTATGTAAACACAGCCTATGTAGTCTATGTTGTCACCAGCCATATTATCCTTTGTGTGTCCCTGACCATCTGTCACGACTTCCGCCGAGGCTGGCTCCCCTCCTTGTTCGGGCAGGCTTCGGCGCTCGTCGTCACCGGCTTACTAGCCACTGCCGCTTCTATATTCATCATTCCATTTGTCTTGTCTTGTCATTACACACACCTGGTTCTTATCCCCTCGTTAGTCCGTGTATAAGTGTTCCCTCTGCCCCCTTGTCCTTGTGGTTGATTGTTTATTGTGAGAGTAGTGTAGCTCGGTGGAGCTACTCGTACCATTTTGTTGCCAGGGTAGATATTTCCCCTGTGCCTATGTATTGTTGGATCTACCGTTACAGTGTATTGCCAGGGATGATAGTTTCCCCTATGCCTCTTTCGTTTGTCGCTATTCCAGCGCATTTGTGTGTAAAGACGGAATAAACTCTGTATTCGGTGATTACCCTCCTGTGCCTGACTCCTTCCATCACACTCATCACAGAATCACCCACCTTGCTATGGAGTCAGCGGGAGAAGAGCGCATGCCTGGAGTCGTGGCACGAGTCCAGGAGCATTCCACGATGCTGGCCAGCTTGGGGGAAGCGATGGATCGGGTTCTTCAGGTCGTCCAACGCCTGGAGAGGAGAGGACCCGATCTGTCGAGACCAGCTGGCCAACCGGATCCAGCCACCTACACCCCAGCACCCGGAGGGATCCAGTTATCCCGACCACGGGCGTTCGATGGGACGGCGGCACTCTGCCAAGGATTCCTCCTCCAACTAGAGCTTTACTTCTCCAGCATCAGGCCGGCGCCATCGGAGCGGGAGAAGGTGTCCGTTCTCATTTCCTGCCTCTGTGGGAAAGCCCTGGAGTGGGCCAACGCGGTGTGGAACGAAGGAGGAGCCGCGTTGGAGGACTACGGGGAGTTCGCTCGCCTCTTCCGGGCGGTCTTCGATCACCCGCCCGAGGGTCGAGAGGCGGGCGAGCGGCTGGTCCACCTGAGGCAGGGGACGAGGACCGCGCAGGACTTCGCATTGGAGTTTCGGACTCTGGCAGAGGGGTCCGGGTGGAACAAGCGGGCCCTGATCGACCATTTCCGGTGCCATCAGCGGGAGGACGTCCGACAGGAGCTAGCCTGCCAGGACACCATGTTGTCCTTCCCGAAACTGGTGGACATGGCCATTCGTTTGGACAACCTGCTGGCAGCCAGAGGACATCCTGGTAGTGGTCTGCCCGTTTCCACCCTGGACGATTCGGATCCCGAGCTGATGGAGCTGGGTGGAGCCGCCGTCCGAGAAAGCGGAGGAAGACAGCGACAGTGCCACTCTGGTGGCACAAAGGGACAGTACACCACACGTCGTAGTCAACGTTCTTTTGGGCCTGGAGGCGGCAGGCAGGGCACTCTCGCATCACCCCAGGTATCGAACACCCACACTTGTTCAGAGCCCTCTGCTGCGCACTGTACCCTACCTATCTACTTTCCCGATCACATGATAGTTCCCCAGTGTAAGGCGCTAGTTGATTCAGGCGCAGCTGGGAACTTTATGGACAGGGCATTCGCATGCCGTCAAGGCATTTCATTGGTTCCCCTATCCATTCCACTCCCCATCAGAGCACTTGATAGTCGACCATTAGGGTCCGGGTTTGTTACGGAAGTCACTATACCAGTCACAATGATCACCCAGGAGACTCATTGTGAGCAGGTTATTTTTCAGATTATTGAGTCTCCTGCTTTCCCTGTGGTATTAAGTATCCCTTGGCTAGCACTCCACAACCCCACCATCTCATGGCCACAGAGGGCTCTCACGGGGTAGGTGTCTAGGTGTTTCCGTTGGTGCAACCGCATTCCCCCTGAATACCTCGATTTGGCGCACGCGTTTTCTAACGCTGACATCCTGGTGTATTCCGCTATGCACACCGAGCATGTGTCCCTGGTTCGCAAAGTGCTGGACCAACTGTTGGAAAATGACCTTTATGCCAAGGCAGAGAAGTGTATGTTTTTCCAGCAGTCCATCTCCTTCCTTGGATACCGCATTACCACCTCAGGTGTGGAGATGGAGGGAGATCGCATTTCAGCCGTGCGTAATTGGCCGACTCCAACCACGGTTAAGGAGGTGCAGCGCTTCCTTGTATTTGCCAACTACTATCAGAGGTTTATCCGGGGCTTTGGCAAGGTCGCAGCTCCCATTACCTCCCTGTTGAAGGGTGGGCCGTCCCGGCTTCGCTGATCTGCTGAGGCTGACCTGGCCTTCAGGAGACTGCAGGGTCTGTTCACCTCAGCCCCGGTACTGGCCCACCCCGATCCATCACTACTGTTCGTAGTGGAGGTGGATGCGTCCGAGGTAGGGATAGGCGCTGTCCTATCCCAACGCTCGGGCATGCCACTCAAGCTCCGCCCCTGTGCCTTCTTCTCTAAGAAGCTCAGCCCGGCGGAGCAGAACTACGACGTTGGTGATTGGGAGCTGTTGGCTGTTGTCTGAGCTTTGACCGTGTGGAGGCATTGGCTCAAAGGGGCGAAACACCCTTTCCTCGTCTGGACGGACCACCGTAACCTGGAGTACATCCGGGCAGCAAGGAGGCTGAATCGTCGCCAGGCCAGGTGGGCCCTATTCTTCACCCGGTTTGATTTTACACTGTCATACATTCCGGGTACGAAGAACGTGAAGGCAGACGCACTGTCCCGGCTGTATGACACAGAGGAGAGGTCCAGAGACAACACCCCCATACTCCCGGCCTCCTGCATTGTGGCACCGGTAGTATGGGTGATGGACGCGGATATAGAGCAGGCATTACGCACAGATCCATCTCCACCTCAGTGTCCAGCTGGGCTGCGGTACGTGCCTGCTCTTATCCGTGATCGGCTGATCTTTCTGGGCACACACGTCACCCTCCTCTGGTCACCCAGGTATCGGTCATACAGTGCCATGCCTGATCGGAAAGTACTGGTGGCCTACCTTGGCTAAGGACGTGAGGATGTTCGTCTCCTCCTGCTCAGTGTGCGCCCAGAGTAAGGCACCTAGGCACCTCCCAGCGGGTAAGTTACAACCTTTACCAGTTCCACAACGACCATGGTCTCACCTTAGTGTTGATTTCTTGACTGATCTTCCCCTCTCCCAAGGTAACACCACCATCCTGGTCGTTGTGGACCGCTTCTCCAAGTCCTGCCGCCTCCTTCCTCTGCCCGGTCTGCCCACGGCCCTGCAGACTGCGGAGGCCCTGTTTACTCACGTCTTCCGGCACTACGGGTGCCAGAGGATATAGTGTCCAACCGAGGTCCCCAGTTCACGCCCAAGGTTAGAAGGCGTTCATGGAACGTCTGGGGGTCTCGGTCAGCCTGACCTCTGGGTTCCACCCCGAGTCAAATGGGCAGGTGGAATGGGTAAATCAGGATGTGGGTAGGTTCCTGCGGTCCTACTGCCAGGACCGGCCGGGGGAGTGGTCGGTGTTCTTGCCATGGGCAGAATATGCCCAGAACTTTCTCTGCCACTCCTCTACTAACCTAACGCCATTCCAATGTGTTTTAGGTTACCAACTGGTTCTGGCACCGTGGCACCAGAGCCAGACCGAGGCTCCTGCGGTGGATGACTGGTTTTGGCGCGCAGAGGAGATGTGGGACGCTGCCCACGTTCACCTCCAGCGCGCTGTGCGTCGTCAGAAGGCCAACGCTGACCGTCACCTCAGTGAGGCCCCGCCTGCCCTGCCGAAAGCTGAGCCCGCGGTTTGTGGAGCCGTTCAAAGTCCTGAGGAGAATCAACGAGGTCACGTATAGGTTATTACTTCCCCCTGATTACCCTATTAACCCCTCGTTTCATGTGTCTTTTCTCAGGCCGGTGGTGGTTGGTCCGCTCCAGGAGTCTGAGGTGCGGGAGGTTCCTCCACCTCCTCTGGACATTGAGGGGGCCCCGGCGTACTCTGTCCGTTCCATCCTGGATTCGAGGCGTCGGGTGGGGGGCCTTCATTACCTCGTGGAGTGGGAAGGGTACGGTCCGGAGGAACGGTGCTGTGTCCCAGTGAGGGATATCCTCGATCCCTCCCTGTTGCAGGATTTCCACTGTCGCCATCCGGCTCGCCCTGCTCCGCGTCCTCCTGGCCGTCCCCGAGGCCGGGGTCGGCACGCTGCTGGAGCTGCGCGTCAAGGAGGGGATACTGTCACGACTTCCGCTGAGGCTGCCTCCCCTCCTTGTTCGGGCAGGCTTCGGCACTCGTCATCACCGGCTTACTAACCACTGCCGCTCCTATATTCATCATTCCATTTGTCTTGTCTTGTCATTACACACACCTGGTTCTTATCCCCTCGTTAGTCTGTGTATAAATGTTCCCTCTGCCCCCTTGTCCTTGATTGTTTATTGTGAGAGTAATGTAGCTCAGTGGAGCTACTCATACCATTTTGTTGCCAGGGTAGATATTTCCCCTGTGCCTATGTATTGTTGGATCTACCATTACAGTGTATTGCCAGGGATGATAGTTTCCCCTGTGCCTGTTTCGTTTGTCGCTATTCCAGCGCATTTGTGTGTAAAGACGGAATAAACTCTGTATTCGGTGATTACCCTCCTGCGCCTGACTCCTTCCATCACACTCATTTTTAGTCATTTAGCAGACGCTCTTATCCAGAGCGACTTACAGTTAGTGAGTGCATACATTTTCATATTGGCCCCCCATGGGAAACGAACCCACAACCCTGGCGTTGCAAGCGCCATGCTCTACCAACTGAGCTACAGGGGACTACTACTTGTCAAACACAGAGAACTGATACTGTATACTGGATGTTGGGGTGGGATTGGCATGGGGTGTGGGGGGTCCGTGGGTGGCTTTTGATATTTTTTTTATATTAATTTCTTACTAATTGGTAGGAAGAAGTTTGATCCAAATCTGATGTTGGGTACTATATTTCTTAAATATGATCTGAATCCTATCAATTAAAAACTGCCAATTTGGGTGCAATCAACCAGCTCAACCTCGCCAAGATAAAACTACACTTCAACAAAACAATGCTTTAGGAGTGCCAATCCTACCTGCTTCCAACTAAATAAACAATTTCAGAACAATCAGATGGTGGGTGTCATGGCTTGCTGAAATGACATGGAACGACTCGCTCTCCTTCTCAGTCAGAGTCGCTCCTCTCCTCCTTCACCAGTAGTTTCTTCCCTTTCTTCGGCCCCACTCCGAGTTCCCATTTGGCAACTCTCTTGGTGAGGCATTTCTGACGGTATTTGTCAGCGTCGGCAACAGGCACCAACTCACTCAGTTCAAGACAGTCATTGAGCTTCTTCAGCATCTCATATTTTTCCTTCCCTCGGATCTGAAGAGTGTAGATCTCATCGTCGCTCACAGCAGGGGAGGAGGACTTGGTCTTCTTACTGACCTCAGGCCGAGGGGCAGGCAGGGAGGCCTCCTTCACTCATCACAACATCAGTGTTGTTTCCATACTGTGCCAGTTGTACAGCCAGTGAAACAATCTAACAATGATATCCTAGTACAGATATAAAGCGATTCAATGTGTTGATTGACATGACAAGACACATAAGTTGTCTTGTGAAACATTGAATAGGCCTAAAACACTGTACTGTAGTGCGTTCAACAACCTCTAACCCTAACTTTAACTCTTTAGAACAAACATGTTGTGTTTGTTTCCATAATCAGGTGGTGGATCACCTCACCTGGGGCCCCATGGAGCAGTCTGCCCTGGCCCTGCACTAAGACTGACTGGAGGGACAGGACAGGAAGGCCCTGCTAAGGCCACAGTATAGACCCAACTAAATAACCTGCTACCAGTAAAAACCACTTCCCTCACAAGGTCGTTCTGCCTGCTGTGGGAAATGTCTGAGGTAGTGACGTTTCTAGCCTGTGTGTGTTAGACAAAGAACTGCCTGTCTCTGTGTGTGGGTTTCATCTTTTGATATTTGTGATAACCTGGTACTAAAAACAGCTTGGCTCGACAATCGCCTCTAAACAGCTTCAATAGCAGAATAACTGGAACAATAGTCCAGTAGCACAATAACTTATTGGTAAAAGGAATTAAGCTCAATGTCCCTTACTGGCTACTGGATAGCGGCTGACTTCATTCAGTATAAAGTCACCAGCTAATACAACAGTCAATGTGATAACTCAATGTGATGACTCAATCCAAATAAGGAAAGTACAATCACACCAGATGGAGAGTCAGCGCTTCTATAGAACTATGACTTTGTGTGTGTGTGTGTGTGTGTGTGTGTGTGTGTGTGTGTGTGTGTGTGTGTGTGTGTGTGTGTGTGTGTGTGTGTGTGTGTGTGTGTGGGGGGTGTGTGTGTGTGTGTGTGTGTGTGTGTGTGTGTGTGTGTGTGTGTGTGTGTGTGTGTGTGTGTGTGTGTGTGTGTGTGTGTGTGTGTGTGTGTGTGTGTGTGTGTGTGTGTGTGCCTGCATGCGTGGTGCTTGCCCACATGCTTGTGATGGTGTGAGCTTGTCAGAAGAGAAACAGACATTGACACAAATATGTCATCCTCCAAGGAGGACTCTATAACAAGTGGACCTCTGACCTACAACTATTGGAGGTGTCCATGTTGTCTGAATGTGTGGGAGCAGGAGGCGGGGGGAAGGAGAGGTCAAACACCTTCTATTAACAAGACCATAACAAGAAACTATTACCATCTCTATAGACCTGTCTGACTGGGGGAGATATCGGTCTGTGCAGAAAGACTGAGTGATGACAACATAATAATGAGTGCAAAGAAAAGGCTGAGAGGAAATACTACTTACATTTTTACATTTTAGTCATTTAGCAGACGCTCTTGAGTGCATACATTTGTCATACTTTTTTCATACTTATAAGAATAAAAACATGGGTCTAACTAGAATCATTCATACTTATACTTAGCATGTATCGTGAATTACTCATGAATGTTTCCTACATTAATTCTGAACTAATACTAGTAAATACCCTTTGAAAAAAAAGAGGATATATCCCTCTACATTAAAAAAAATATGTGAATAGACTATAGTTTATAATCAAAACATATATATTCAACATCTAACCAATCAGTCAGTCAGTCGTATACCAACCTATTTGATGTCAGAGATCATTCATTAAATGTCTGATGATTGGCTACAATGTCACAAAGAAAAAAGTAATATTGCTTTCACTGGAAATCTATTGGCCAATAGTCCACTTTACATTGTCCATTCACAGGACAATAGCCATAACTATAAAAGCAGTAACATGGGCAATTAAAACGCGTGTTATTTATTAAATAGCATTTACAATAGAGTATTAGTGTTAGTCAGGTTCTGCACATTTACGTGAGGTATGTCAAGCAAATTCTTGCGCAATTCTTGCTCTATATTAGACGATTATGGCAGGCCGTCAGTCCACGACACTCGCCTCTTTCTGGGAGTGCTCTTCTACCGGGCAGCCATGTTTCTACTCAGGGCATTTTCAGCTGATTTGCGGCCTAATTACAAAAAAATTGTCAAATCCAAACAACGAAGAGTAAGCGTTTAAGTCAAAGAGGCGATGTTTAACCCATTCGTTATATAACATGTATGAGTAGCATATGGCGCGTTGTGTTTTCCATGTTCGCTTGATTCACCTTCTGCCTACTGCCTAGCATCGGAGGAAATTACCTTCGTATGTAAACGATGTGTGTGTGTGTGTGTGTTCGTGCGCGTGAGAGGGATACAGGATCCCTACTGTGACAATTCAGTCCATTGGAATATTTAAGAAGCCTATTTGACGCATCGGATTAAATGTAATAGCTTATTTTATTTCATTAAATAAGATTAACATGACATATATATGTCAAAGTTGTCATCATATAGTCATGCTGTCACATTTGATGGCTGTCTCCTGAAAATCATGATTGGCTACAGTTAGGCTATGTGACCATTATCGGCATCAATCTCTAGTCTACCTTTAATTTTCTTCTCTCTCTTTATTCCCTATTCTCATACGCGCTACAAAGTCATAAACACACAAGAGAAACCTGTCTGGCAATAAATCATTTGGAGTCGATCCCGAGCTAGTGCCACACAGCAAACATGTGGAGGCTTTGTCAACGTAACATATCATGTTAGATAGGCTTATTACATGATGATGACAACACATCACAGCCTTATAAATGAGATATCGTCTTCTGTGTAGACTAGGCTACAGTAACCTCACAACCAACATCGACAACAATATAAGCGGATCACGTTAAATGTCATCATGGGATATTGGTGTGACTGGTCCGAACTTCAAAGGACGACCTATTCTATTGCGCATTGGATACAATGAATGAACAGGTGCCAACCGTAGATCAGACACCGCAGTCAGTCCTGCGCGAATGTTACAATGTTGCAACCTTTGTTGTGAAATTGGACACATGGTTGTCAGTGTCACCAACCAGGGCTGGGCTACATGTTTACTTCTATGATAAAAATAACAAGACTACAAACATATACGGGAAGAAATTGTAAGCTTTCATGGTGGCTACTTACCCAAAATCCTGGTCCATGGATTTGAAAAAGAATTTGTAGCTATTGACCGGACGATTGTTGAGGACATTTTTAAAATCCGCTAAAGTGACTTTCTCAGGAGAAACGGATAATTTCACAAGATAAGGAGTCTCCTCCTCGTCAATGTGATATATTATTTTAGTCTCCGCCATGAGCGTGAGGGTAGGACAATCATTGACACAGGACAGAAACAAGGGTTGGCAGCGCAATAATAAATAGGCTTATGAGGCTATATGTCTATCTATGTGCCTAAAAATACGAAATGCTACCGTGACAGCATTAATAAATATAACTGTAGACCTCACGCTGGAAAATAAATAACCTTGTCTTTGATAAATTAAGCAGAAATCTAGACATAATCGAGTCCCAAGTGACTGTATTCCAGCTCCAATGTGTCTCGGTACGGTGGCTCTCTCGGTACTAAAACAGGAAGGGACGGTCACACATCCTTGCGATATTGAGTTGGGAATATTTCAATTTTTCCAGTAATTCGTTAGACAGTGCTGTCATCTAGTGGTGTGTTTAGGCTAGGCTGCTAATGTTCTCCATTATACAGTACTAGTCATAGATAGTGTTCTGCAGTCTGCACCATAAAGAAAGAAGGGTTTGGAGGACACATTTTATTCAGTTAACCTTTGGTGGTGATTTTACTCAAGGCTACTGTAGACCCTATCTAATTTACTATAGGCTACTGTATATCAAAAGTAACACAGATAATTACAATGTTTTGATCAGTAATAGTTTTAACTGTTGATAATATTGATAATTATATTGATAACTAGAATTATATAATGTGACTAATTGTTATTATATTATAAATCATTATCTTCGTTATTATTAGCCATCTTTACAGTAATCTAATTATTACAACCTAGTTACAATCTATTTAATACCTGATAACAATAGTATCATTGTAAATCAATGTAATAATTACTAATTAATTACAATAATTATCATATTATTATAATTATCATCAATATTATCATCAAGGTGTACAGATTTTCTTGATAACCTTTCCGTCCAATTTGTCAGTAGGTGGTAGTCTTGTGCTGCTTTACAGTGGCGGCAGAAAGTCTATCTACGGCTAGTGGGTTGAAAGCTATAGAATGAATGGTGGTTTCTAACCTCTACCAGCAAATACTCTTGACCATTTATGCCTAAAGTTTTTTTCTTTTCTTGAATAAGGTTAATTTGAATTTTTCTTGATAAGCTCTTTCTTCGAGAAAATCTTATTTAACCAATAATTTAAAGCAATGGGCTTGGCTTTATATTTTCTTCCTATTCATACAATAGTAACACAATGTACATATTGTAATACAATTATCAAATAATGGTCGAACCAGTATTGTTTTTTTATTCATCTTTATTAGAGGGAAGATAATGAACCAGCATGCTACTGCATAGATAACTTGCTTGTAAGTAAAGCATCCAAACTGAAAACTGTCAGGACTCCTTTATCCAATTACAGTAATTGAAACATATGACATCATCATCTTCTACAAACGTACTTAGTCCTCTTCGTTCCCGTTACTACAGGGGATCCTGATAACCTTGATTGCAAGATTCTTTGGCTTGTCAACTTGGCAGCTCCAAACTTTACAGTGTATTGCAAGCCTGCATTACACAAATAGACAATCAGTCCCATACAAACAGACACATCCTAACATACATTCCTAAAAAACACATCTGGATTCTGTTCAAGGCTTGTTTTCCTGAGTTCTATTACATGTATAGCCTTCTTTGTGGTCCATGATTATCAATCACAAATGGACTTGGTAAGGATACAGTTATTATAACGGCTTATTACTAATTTATAAGCAATCTACAAACGAATAATTAACAGCCTGGCTATAAACTACTTATGACCCTTTACAGACAGGATACATTGGCTTAATGTAACGTGTTACCAGTAAATTACAGCAAGGTTTGTGCAAATATTTCAATAAACATACTCAACGAGTTGAGCTTGCTGAGCTCTGAAATCAGAAATGGAACATGACAGTTTTCCCACACACATTAAAAGACAACATGCATTCTGAAAATGAAAAACTTGAAGAGTGAATTAAAGGAATACAGTGATAGAAAGTGTTTTCTTACATACAAAAAGTAAAGTTGTACAGTACACTGTGTTTTTGTTATATAAAATACTTGACATCAAATATCTGTGTAATACAATACAAAATTGAAGACATATTTAGCCATGTTGAAATCACAGCAGATCAGAATACAGACTATACGAATATGAAAATATAAAATAAAAACATTAACTGACGCAGCAATAGAAACGTTTTGGTAAGAGAGTTTGGTAAGGGGGTGTCTATAAAAAGAGAAAGAGCCCCTCCTGTCCTGCTCTTTGGATTCCACCATTCTAATCCTTTACTTCCTTATCCTGTATGTCTGCACTGGACCCGCCAGCAGCATATCAGCTCTTTCTGTCTCACTTCCACAACTTTCCATCCATTTCTAGAGAGAGATATATGGAGGAGGGAAGAGAATAATAGGAAAGAAATGAGAAGTGACATTAGCAACAAACAAAAAACATTCAATTAGGCATGAAATTGTTGTTTGGAATCCATAATGTCACATACACTTACCTTTATTGCAGTCTTTGGACAGATCTCTCTCTTTCAGTAGGTTGTTTTTGTAGTCTAAGGATAGAAATGCAAAAGTGTTGTTCTTCTATTTGACATGTCATGATGTACGGTATGAACTCTGTGCAGCGACAGCCATTATTGATATGAGTCACCCTGTTCAAACCCTATTGTCTATATGAGGTAGGGCCTACAGCAGCATGGGAGCCTTACCTGAATTCAGGTGTTCCTGGTTGCAGACCTTCAGCTCTGTGGCGTCCAATGCAATGTCCTCATGGCCAGTCACATGACCCCTCCTGTTTACCAGTAAGAGAGGGAGGTGGTTAGTCGTAAAAGTTCAGTGAGTGTTCAGGTCCTCCTTAAAATGAGTAACATTCCCATTATCAAGTGTGACCGCAGACCACTTTACTAAATCGGTTCTCACCGTTTAGATCTTCGCAGGTCATACTCCAGCCCTAAAACAAGATTAACACACCTTTAACAGATCACACACAGCCATTCAACCAATTTAAATATGAAATCAAGGACATTTATACAAATATAAAGTGTGGAAATTGAGGACATTCATGCAAATATAAAGTGTGGAAATTGAGGACATTTAAAGTGTGTCTGTGCCTGTGTGTGATAAAGAGACATGCAGAGTAGAAGACACCCACACACGCTACCTCTCTTTCTGCATCGTCGGGTAAGCACAATTACTATTGTGACGATGAAGGCTAGGAGGAAGAAGGTAGCCAGGATGTAACCCAGCTGCTGGAAGAAGTGCCCTCGGTGCTCAGGGAGGATGACGTTGACTACTCGTGGCCTCTCAAGTTCAACCACGTTGTGGCCTGAAGGTGTAAGGACAACACTCTGTGGGTTCACTGGTCCACTAATAACACTCATTGCGTTATAAACACAGGCTGGTGGTTGAACATTATCTTAGTCACATTTTGTTTTACCCATGCTGAGTGAAATTAAAATATAAATCAAATGATTTATCTTAATGATAGTTCAAATCATTATACAGTATGTATTGGTTATATACTGAGTGTACAAAACATTAAGAACACCTTCCTAATATTGAGTTGTTGTCTCAAGGCTTAAAAATCCTTCTTTAATCTGTCTCCTCCCCTTCATCTACACTGATTTAAGTGGATTTAACAGGTGACATCAATAAGGGATCATAGCTTTCACCTGGTCAGTCTGTCATTGAAAGAGCAGGTGTCCTTAATGTTTTGAACACTCATTGATAATGCATTTTGAAGGACATTTACAATTTTATGTTTTTCTGCATCATTGAAAAACAATCGTGCCACTATTTTTAGGCTGGTTTTAATTTATTTCAGAGAGCGTGAGGAAAGGAAGAGTTGGAGTGGTTCAGCTGTAATGACTTCCATACCTTAAAAGAGAAATACAGATTAACCAAGAAAGAGGAGAGGGAGGAAAGGAAGGAGGGAGGGGAGGAATTCTGTTATGAGTGGTCAGCCTGTCTGAATAAATTTTCCAGATATTTACCTTTTCTCATAAACACAGACAACTTTTTGCAAAGTATGAAAAAGAAACCCTAGCTGTTGCTATCTCTCTCAGTCCCTGAAACTCCACAAGTCTGACAGGTCAGTGTAAGCAGACATTTGACAACACTCACCTCACAGTCATGCTCTGTGCAACACAAACACCACTTCTGCCAGGTTTCAGACAATTCATTAACTAAAATAACAGAGAGACGGGGGAGAACGGGATTTGCTAACTGTGAAAACCATGTGATTTAATCAACAAAAATAGCTATTACAAATTGGCATTTAAAATTGTTACTTCCCTCACTGAGGTGTTTCTTCCACTGGCTAGGATCTGCTCAAACCCTTTGCACAAAATAATATGTACCATACCTTTCCATTACACAATTACAGTTACTGCACCATAACCCTTAATCAGCTTGCCACTGTTATCTAACCTTTACACAGGTCTCTCTCACCTGCTGGGGTGAGAACAGAAATGATAGTCATTAGGGATAATGATGGTGGAGACCTGTATTAACCAAGCCTGGGAAGGCTGATGACACTAAAATACTTTCGCTTTCCATCACCTAGAGGCATTTGTTTAGTTTAAATCTGTTGTCCTTGGTCCAACCGCAGATATGTTATGACGCATGACTGATTAAATTAGTCTGAGGATAGGTACTAGCTTGAAGCAGGCTTAAAAAAAGAAATGAGCTGAGGACAGATACCATCCCTGGGTGGATCTTGCAAACGGCACCAGTCTTACAGAACAAATTGTAGTGAATTCATCTAATTTAACAGTTGCTAATTATCTCTTGTCTGTTTTGAATGTTCCTAATATGCATGAAACCGCAGTGTCATGGTCAAAGTCAACTATCTCTGGAGAACAATTAGTCTTGCCTCAGTTCTCTCTCCGTGTCTCAGCTGATGCCTGTTTCCATTCCCCTAACAGATCAGACAATAACTTACACGCAGAAACACAATGTGACATGTGCCGTGCAGAGGTCACACAGTGAGTGGTTTTAGTCTTGTTGAAAGAGTGTGGTTAATTAGCAAGCCAATGTGCTGAAGGAAGCCGACACTGACAGCATTTTCGGTTATTTTCTATTCTAAATGCAGTTTCTGACTTATCCAGGTTCCAGTGGTCACAACAATACTGAGCTCTACTTTAGCTTGCCATAAATGATTACAGTGTAACAAACAAGTGGGGTAATGGCTGTTGCAATTGTAGAGAATGCAGATAAGAGTTGGCTGGATTTAACAAAAGAAAGAGCACAACTAAGTAGAAGAAAGCTGAAGTCAAAAAGTAAAGATCAAACGAAAGAACTCAAGACATGTCTGCATTGATCCACGTGAATTTCTTCCCTGCATACTTTACAATGCTGTTAAACGGATCAACCTATCTTAAAAGGGCGAAGGAGGATCCAAATCTAACACAGAACCAACCCCTGCCAACACCACCCCCACTGTTCCCTTTCATGTCCCAGCTGCACCAGGTGCTGAACAGATGTAGCACACTTCCTTCTGCAGCTGATGAACACGCCACAACCAGAGGGCCAGAGAGAAGGAGAGAAACAGACTAGTGATGGAGAGAGACTGTTCTGTTGATAGGTTACTGTAGAGAGATAATGAAACTAAAATTCACCAGGTCAAAGCCTCACCATGCTCCCTCCTTCCCCTGGAGTCTGGCTTCAGTACCCCTGTCTGACTCTGTTGAGCTATAATGGCTCCTCCTGTAAACTAAGCCATTTGCTAAAATACAGAAAAATGAAAAAGGTCTCCAATGAAAATGAGAGCACTTCCGTTATGGCCAATTAGTGGCCTTTCAGACAGACTTTCAGACAGGCTGCCTGCAGTCCAACATCAGTGAGATTCCCCAAACAAAACCCATTCCCTTTCTCCACACTCCAGAACTCTCAATGCTCTCTCTCCCGCTCTCTGTCGGTTCATCTGCGGCCAAATGCATTCTTTCATTCTTTTTTTCCTCACTCCCTTTTTCTCCATCTGTTTCTTTTGTTGCCTTTTTCGCCAACTCCTTCATTCCCTCTTTCTCTCTCCCCCTTCCTCTTGTGCGGACAGAGAAAATGTTTGAGGAGAGACCTGGCACAAAGATGCACTGACATAACTGACCAAAAATGCCTATAAATATGACCCATAAATATACCCCAGTTACACACAGGCATCTGAAAAGACAGGCAGACACACACCAATCAGATTAGGGAAAACGAAGCTCAGGGAAGATGTGAAAGAGATGATAGAGAGAAGATAGAAGGATTTATAGTTGAAAAGAGAAAGTGATTTCAAAGAACAAAAACACAGGTAGCTTTATTCTAACTATGACTGCCATGTTGTAATAACGTTTTTAAAAGGTTCACACTTTCAATCAGAGAACAAATCCTAAGAGATAGGGATATGTTGAGTGTCTTACTTGGGTCGTCATTAGGGAGTGCGTGGGGGACAGCTGGGGCAGCAGGAGCAGCAGTGAGGACCGGAGGAGGTGGGGGCAGTGGAGGCCCCACCATGAGCCTGAAGATGCGTCTCTCGTGCAGTCCACAGTAGTGGTGGTGCAGGTGGCAGGAGTACAGGCCCTTGTCGATGGGCTGCAGGTTAGCGATGGTCAGAGAGAAGTCCCCTACAGAGAAGGCATCCTCAGAAACACTCATCTTGTCCACGGGGAAGAGTGGTCCGTACTGTCTGCGCTCTCCGGAGGCGTACAGGTCCACCAGGCGGTCAGCCAAATCAGGTCTCACCCCAGGGGGCTGCCAGTCCCAGTGGGCTACCTGCTGCTGGTCCTCCTGCAGGCCCTCCGTCCACAGGGGCCGCCGGTTCACACACGGCAACACCACTGAGCTCCCCAGCAACACCACAAACACTGTCTTGTCACCATCCCAGTACCGCTTCTCCTTACGGGCTGAGATGGAACAGGTTGAATAGCATTATTGATTTAAGCATTATAGATACTGTATGGAAGACTATTCAAATCATCATAATTCAGATACATATTGTGGATAGTCACCTGACTTGGTGGTGTTGAGTTGTATCTTGATGGACTGGTGCAGCTGGCAGTAGTGGTGGTGCAGGTTACAACTATAAACACCTCGGTCAGCTGCTCCCACATCTGGCATAACACATATTCCAATTACATTACATTTTCTAGATTTATAGGAATGAGTGCAATATTAATGTGGTCCAGTGTGAAATGCCATAATCTTTTATGGAGCATTTACAGTCATGAGCATACAGTAGACTACAGGCCCAACTCACTGTTGATGACGAGGGAGAAGTTCCCGTCAGTGAAGGCGGTTTTGGGGATGGTTATGCGGCCCTTGTTGAACCCATTGTAGACTCTCTCTTTGACGCCGGGGGACATGTCCAGTATCCTCTCCACAGAGTACTCTGGTATGCTTCGGACCAGGTCCCAGTGGACCACCCTCTGGCGGTCCTTCAGCCGGTCGCGGGTCCACACCATGCGGGGGCTGTTGCAGGGCAGTACCGCCTGGGTCCCGGCTGGGAGGGTGATGTTGCGGGCCTCCACCACCACACCTAGACTACTGCTGCTCTGGCCCAATGCTAATGCAACACACACAGGACTTATTTTAAAATGTAGCAAAAAACACAATAGGAAAACAACATTTCTCAACAAGCTCATGGAAGACACCCCAAACCCCAGAAATCACACACTTAAACAAAATGTACACAGCAAATACATGCATAAAAATGAGTAATACAATAAAGCTTCTATTTTATGAGGACTTACCACTGGGCATGAAGAAGACAGCAGAAACTGAAACAAATAACAGAAAATGCAATTGTCATCATAGGAACCATAAATATCCGTCTGGCAGGGTTGGACCTGAGCTGACCCCAGAGTTGTGGTCACTGCACTGTTGTTGTGAACGGATAGCTTATACAGTAGTTAAGGCTGACTGGTATAACAGCTGCGTCAATGAGACAACTGGGTGGAGGAAGAGAGAAAAATAGGTCAAGAGAAAAACAAGAAGAATGGGTAAGAATAAAACAGGGAGAAGTATATACATTACTGTAGCAAGTCTACTATTTCTAACCCAGATTTTCACTAAGCGCTATTACATCTGCTGTTTACCTAAGGGCCAGCTGCGGAGAGAATCATACAGCCCAGGCAGCAACACAGAGGCTCCATTCATTCCCCTGCTAAACTCTGTCAAGGCCAAAGTCCTGGGGGTAAACACAGCCAGCCAGCCTTCACCAGTCAAAGTGCCCACTGCCACAGCTACAGCTGGGTGACTATTACTTAGATCATAGATGCCTATCGTATTTCATACACCAATGTTAGGTTAGCTATTCTCGTTCAATCCTAGAGGTTTAGCTTATGTTTTGGTTAAATTAACACCATAAAAATGGAAAGTAAAGTTATCCTAATGGTTTTGAGTAGGCCTATGCTGTTTTTAAGGGGTAGTTGTGAGGTTTTCAGAGACAGTAGAGCCCAGGTGTTTTGTTGATCATCTGCTGATATGACAGACGCCCCTCACATGAGGAAAAGTGATAAGACTCAGGGAGAGACTCATCAAATCAAGTGGTTAAGAGCGTTGGGCCAGTAACCGAAAGGTCGCTGGTTCAAATCCCCGAGCCCACTAGGTGAAACATCTGTCAATATGCCATTAAGCAAGGCACTTAACCCTAATTGCTCCTGTAAGTTGCTCTGGATAAGAGCATCTGCTAAGTGACTAAAATGTAAATGCCACATGCGCCGAATACAACTGGTGTAGACTTTACCATGAAATGCTTGCTCATCTCCTCTCATACATTCCAATGCAGTCTTGTCATGGTTTCACATCGACTGCTGTTTTTACTAATATACTGTCAGTAAACTTACTCCCTATGTGATTAGTTGCTTGTCTCTTGGCGCATTGAAATAACATTTATTTCAAAGGTTCTCCTAGGATTAAAATGACTATTTCTTGTTTGGTGATGTCATTGAACTTTTGATGCTGGTATTTCTCATGATATAACCATCTAGAAGAGGCAGTGTGCCTCATCTCTATGATCAACATGTTTATGCAAGTCCATGAGCTCATAATAGTCCAATGTTGGTTGTGAGTGTGCCACCGTACTGGCATGCTAGAGCCTACTGAAAAAGTGTGGTGTGAGCAGCGCTGAAGGGTATAAACGAGTCTGTACACAGAGAAAAAACTAAAGAAACAAAGAAAGAAACAAAAAAACTCAAAGCCTGTAATTTTCTCCTTGGTCTCTGGTGCAGACATATAAAACGAACACTTAAAGACTTAACTACTTGCTACTAAATTGCCATGTTTAATGACTGCCACTTTCACAATAACTTAAATATCAAGGTGAATCGCTCTAGTAATTATGCACATTACTGAACGTGAAAAAACTGATTTAAGTTTAAAAACTTGTATTTTTCATGATGTAAGCTTTTGCTCAGGAGGGTAATGATTAGTTTAGTTGCACAAATAGAAAGATAGTTTGTAACAGTAAAAAAAAAAGAAGCACAATGACACTGTAGTTTGATGAGCACACAGCACAGGCCAGTAATAACTCAACCAAGCTGCAGATTCAGCTATATACACAACGGTCAATTCAGAGACACTCTTTGCTCTAGAAGGCGCATCCTGCCTGGTAAGCATCATTTTGTTGACATGCCGAGGCTGGAATCAATCCATTTCTGTAAACCATCCCTAGTCCCTAACAGGAGGGTGTGATTTTCCTGTCCTTTCCTGTAATCGCAGTTTGCCTCTAGGGCATGCATGGATGCTTGGAACACAGAATAAACTGGTTTCCTTTCTACCAATTTCTGCAACGACCACGATATTGGTAAATCATTCAGTGAACATTTTGTCACGCTAATTACCATTTTAGTAAGAATTCATTAATCGGTGACTACATTTTGATTATTCAGTTTACGTAATACAATGTTATTCACTATAAGAGGCTAAGGCCCTAAATTGAGTTGGAACGGTAATCCCCTTTCCCTGTATATTGAGTAACTCCAGCCCACTTATGGTGAGACACTCACTCATTTACTGGCACATATAATGACAGGGTACAGGGATTGTGCTGACTCTCCCACTCTGACCGCAGTTAACTCAAAACACATTGGAGTGAACCCATAAGAAAAGCACCCAACCGCCACCAGATACCCGAGGCAGACATGATTGCCCATGCTTCTTTACCTATTTTACACAAGAATTAAGCGATATATTGGGAGTAAGAGTAACAGATCATTGATGCAGGGGTACAAGGTCTTTGAGGTAGATACTGTATGTACATAAAAGCAGGGTAAAGTGACTAGGCATCAGGATAGATAAATACTATACTCATACTAAATAAGTTGAAATGAATATGCATTGAATGCATTGATGCAGGGTCGACTAACGTTATCATTTTGGCGCAGGGTCGACTATCATTGAAGGTTTTGTTCCGTTATAGTAAAAACAAAAGTTGGAACTTACTCAGAAACAGCAGTAACATGTCTTAGTCTTTCTTTTCCAACTTCTCCTCGAAATCTTTCTTTTCCAACTTCTCCTCGAAAGATGGGATAAAGTTGGTAGGCTGCAACACGGTGATGTGTGCGCATCAATGGACAGAAGAAAGCAACACCTGAAGAAAGTTCATCAACAACAAAACTACAGACTTCTCCAGAGTCTAGACCAGCAGTGCATGCCCCTCCTCCACTTGCCTGTGAAACCCTACACCTTCCTGGCACTGCTACTGAGTGAGAACAGACTGGGTGCATCTTCTAATCTACAGCATCACATTGGCATCTTTGAACGTGACAACTTCTTCTGACCTAATATCACGTGATACCTTACCGGAATATTGTTTAATAATTTTGTCACTGACTGAACAACAATGGACTGTATCGGCTGAACATCTTTGAGACTCCCAAGTTCAATGAAACAGAGGTTGTACAATACCGCCACCCACTGTTTATACCATGAAATAGCATAGGAAAATGTATAAAAATAACATAGAAGCCTATGCTAAGCATGTATGAACATACTGGTATGATATATAAGATGAGTAGAGACAATTATTAGGATGGGAAACAAATCTTTATTGTTTCTTTTCACTTACTTACAACGAACATCACACTCAACAGGAGAGAACATCTGGAAAATATCCACATCACTGACTTCTGTTTCAAGTAGCAAAGGAGAGCAGGCTGCTCTGCTGTGTTTGAGGAAAAGCATATGTGTCCTGTTATGACCCAGTATGTGGGTCAGTCAGCGGTGTGCCAGAAGGCTTTCAGCCTTGCATGTACTCTTCTTCACTCCCTCTTGGACTTGTACTGTTTAATGAAGATCTTGGGTGTGTTCCATCCCTCTGGGGCTTTCCTCAGTCCAGCTCGCATCCAGATCCTCTGCAGATCCTTCTCAAAGCGTTTCTGCACACAAGGACAGAAAAGACCCCATTAGAGCTCTAACAGTGACTGTATTAAGTGTAGTTACAATCTGTTCAAAGCAGTGGGGACATTATTACTGAGGTAACATAAACTGTGAGTGATAAGCCGTTAAAGGGATACTTCGGGATTTTGACAATGAGGCCCATTATCTATTTCCCCAGTCAGATGAACTTGTGGATACAATTTTTATGTCTGTCCAGTATGAAGGAAGTTAGAAGTAGCATGCTAGCAGATACCCATGGACTTCCAGTTATTGTGCAAACGCTAGTTAGCATTGGCTCGCGAAACTACCTCTAACTTCCTTCATACTGGACACAGACATAAAAATGGTATCCATGAGTTCATCGGACTCTGGGGGAGTAGATAAAGGGCCTCATTGCCAAAATCCCGAAGTATCCTTTGAAGAGTTAATACTCATAAGAACAACAATTAAGAACAACATTCTTCCTCCCATCTTCAACCAAAACACTGACCTGCTTCTTTTTCCTCCTGCCCTCCAACACTCTCCTCCTCAGGAACTTGGTGCGTTTCAGCAGCTTCTTGTACTTGTGCCTGTTCATCTTCCGCCGCCTGATCTCCAGCACGTTCTTACAGCTGAGGGGCGTGACTGAGCCATCACCCTCCTCCAGGAGAGGGACTGCAAATGGGGGCAACACCTTGGTGTCCACCATCATGTCTCCTTCCTCCAGGGGCTGAGGAGCCTCTAGCAGGGGAGGGAGGGAGTAGCGCAGGGAGAGCCAGCTCTCCAGTGGGGACACTGATAGATTACGAGGGACAAGAAACTCTTCCAGCTCTGGCTCCAGTGCAACCCAGCGTTGGGGAGGCTGTGTGTTGTCTGCTGCTGTCGCATAGTGTCTGGGTTTTACATTTAGAGAAGAGCAGCAAGCAGGGAAGATGGGCAGTAGAGATCCACTCAATGACTGTCCTGGAGTCTGAAGTGCACCTGAGTATTGAAGGGGAATAAACAGAATTGTATTAATTGACTTTTCAAGTGATAGTGCCACACTTTAAAGTGGAACTGACAGCATTATAGCAACATGATATCTTATTAAAATCTGTTCTTATACACTGCCAGAAAGAATATGACACTTTCAACAACAACAAAATCTGACAAGGGAGCACTTAGATAGTCATTTTCACGTTTTCATAAATTCTTTGAAAGTTTGTGAATTACATATGCTAAGGCACTTGTGAAAATTGTATAGCAATATAGAGTGGGAAAGTGGCTGTGCGTTTGGACAATTAATAGACACTGCAGTAAATAAAACCTAATAAAAACATCTGTCTCATCCAGGACTGGAGTCTACGCAGACCGGTGCACCATAGCCAATCAGAGCTACAGTAGGCCTTCATTCAAGCAAGCCATTTGCCACACAGGCCTGCCATCATTCACTTTGAACTGGACTGTGTTTCCAGGCAGTTGCAACAGTGCGACTTTAGATAATTAGAACGGATTCGCCAAAAGCCATCAATGGATTTCTGCAAATATGTCAATACCACAGGAGTCCTCTTACATTTGGGAACTTCCCAGTCCTCTTGATCAAACCATAGGCTCTCTCTCACCCTCAGTTATGCACATTAACAACAAGATCAACTAATGTTAACCAGAGCGAGATGAGCTAAAATCTAACAAAGGAACATTAGATAAACCCTCTCAAACTGTTTCAGCTAGTTGGCCGTCAAAATTGCACTGATAAACGATGGCGAATTGTAGCCTACTTGTCCTTCTACAGCTTGCCTGCAACCAAGCACCCAAACTAAGTGTCTAAAGTTGGCTAGCTAGCTACTTCCAGACAAATGAGAGAACACCTCACTCTGACCATTTTACTCGCCCTAGCAGAGCTGGTTAGCTAGGCTGTTTACATGTTATCTAGAGCGTTCGTGACTAACTATTACTTTTTTTGCCTACGTTTACTGACACCGGTCATATTCAACCGGTGTTACGTCTTCGTAAATTCATCAGTAATTCTGCGCTCTGGCACACAGACGAGAGTGCTCTGAAATCGGAGTAGATAGCCAGAGTGAATTTGCGAACGCTAGGGATATGCTAACTGGATAACAGTCGTTCAAGTTCTAGGTAGCTAACCAAATGACACCTGCATTTAGCTGTGTATAGCCATCGAAAAACGATATGAGGAGAAAAAGTCAGTCACTCACCCCCTCCTCCAATGACATGACATCCTCCTAGCAGCTAGCGAACCCTTAGGCTTCGTGTTTTTAGCTTGCTACATAAATAGATACGCTAGCCTATTAACCACGTTATGACTGACTTGTGATCATTACCCTTGCTGGTTTGATTGTATTGACATTCCCAGCCTTAATCTTCAGTTTTTGTCCAAAATATAGAGTCATGGAAACTGAAACAGAAAACAATGTACCTGGCCAGCTGTGATTTACAACTTGATAGCAATATTTTTTGGACTACCAAGAAATGTATTGGTGAACTATATTAATCATGCATTGAACTGCATCCATCTATTCTGCCAACAAGGCTTTAGTGTACGTCATGGAATGTTGAGTCAAATATAACCTATTTTTAAAACCTCTTATAAAGTCGGTTTTGTAGCATAAACTGGGAATTTGATATGTTTTACTGATATTATGACTGCCTGTTTGTTTCATATCGGCAAAGTAGTTAAAACGTTGTCAGTTCCACTTTAAGCAAGCTATAGATCTTATGTGTGTCTTGACAAACTTACCAGTTGCTCTGCAAAGCAGACTGAGGCGAGGGGCCACCCTTGAGATAAACATGTCTAAGATTATTCAACTGGAGTCATCAGGAATGAATGAGTCCGTATGCTGCTCCAGTGCGTGCCCTATGGAAAAATGTTAGAGACCATTAATGTCTATTGTAAAACCTTCAATCAAGTCATGTGAAGTGTATTGCTGGTCCATAGTTTACACTTCAGGTAGTGGCCCCATAACGCCACTTTGATATATCTACATTAGTGATTTTCGTAGCAGGTTAGGAAAGTACCTTAACCTACTATTTCATAACCTTAACCTACTATTTCCTAACCTGCTACGTTAATTATTATAACCTGCTGCGTAAATTCTCCCAACCTGCTACGAAAAAGTCACTTCTGGTCGTAGCTGTATCAAAGTGACATGAAAATAGTATTTCTCGTAACTAGCTGGGACACACTCTTTTCATACCGCTTCGATACAAGGTGATTTTCGCTACCCCTAACCCTTTTCCTAACCTAAGTCTCCTAACTTGCTACGTTAATTATCCAAAATCTGTTGCGTAAATTATCCTAACCTGCTACAAAAAAGTAACTAACGTAGCTGCTGACACGTTAGCATTGAGATTCAGTTGATTTCTATGACTGCTTGTTAGCTGGCATGTTGGCTCTCTTGCTAACTAACGCTACATTGAGCACGTTTCCTAACCCTAACGCTACATTTGACACGTTTCCAAGTAATGCCGGTATGCCGTTTACTAACGACACATGATTAAATCGCTAATTAAATTAATATTTTCCCAATGACTTACTTCACACTAGCTAGCTACAAGCGTAGCTAACGTTAGCATGGATTTTCGTTTTTCAATGTGACTCTGGGAGACAACTTCCGGTCCGACTAGAACACTCTTCCTCCTTTCCTGTTATAAAATCTCCCTCGACATGGTTCCGCCTCAGTAATGACCTGAATGTGCTCAATATTTGAAAATACACGGTATATATTTGGTTTATTATGGTATCCCTGAATAAAGGGTTCATGACCTAAATACATGCAATCACTTCTTGCGTATAATTATACCTCTGTACGATTGTCTCAAATCTAATTCTAGAAGGTTCTGATGGGAAGCATCTGATGGAACGGTTCCATCAAACTATGCCTTCCCATAAAACAAGGTCATGGCTAGAAGGGATCCAGCTTTTGTCAAATTAACGTAGAAATTATATTATATTTTTTGTATTTTAGCTAACCGTAAACCTTTTCCAAACATTAACCTAATTCTCCTAATCTGCTACGTTAATTATCCTAACCTGCTACGAAAAGTCCAATCTGACGTTCATTTGACAAAAGCTGGATCCCTTTTAGCCATGACCATTAAACCATGAAACCTTTATAACAAACAACTTTACGGTTAGTTAAAAATAATAACATTTTCTCCACAAAATTCAAAACTCAGTAAGACATCTGAATGAATCCAGGCTCTTTATTTCATATTTTGGCTATATTTACAAATGGAAGAAAACATATTTACAATATAATTTCTTACAGGAATGCACTATTAAAACAGAACACAAATACAATCAATTACATAGATCACACTGAAGCAGTGTTCATACATTTTCTAAATAATGTATAATTTAAATTCCAGTAACTTGATGCGGCAGTGCGGCATTGTGCTTTACTAGATCCCCATCTCCAATGTGACAATCCCATAAGCACAGCAACTCACATAAAACAATAATATGCACATATAAGTAAGTGTACACCACTGGAGGGCACCATCACTCTGTTGAGTAATTGGAAATGTAGCTTTTTCTGTCTATACTGGACTAACGTAAAGACTGAAGAGTATAGTCTAACATAAAGACATAGGTAAGGTTAGAAGTTGTGAGTAGTACCAGTATATCATTTATATTTGTAAAAAAAAACTGCATCTGTCTCAGTCCTTTTCACGCATTGATACCATTTCTTCCCCCCTTGATGATGATGAGTTACTGACTCACATATTTTATGCTGATCTGGTCCATGTGGCACAGTTATGTAAGAGGAGAGGAGGAGAGTAGCCTCAACTTTTAGAGTGCTCTACATTTAGATACTGGTGGTGGTTAGCCACATCAAATACATTATTTATAGGACATTCCTTCAATGGTTTAATTCAGTACAGAAAAATGATAAAGAGGTAAACAGTAGGCTACACACTTTTCATTGTTTAACTGTCACAAATGTTATGATGGCTTGTGGAACCGTGTTGTAGCTAGGATAAACCCTGGGACAAAATATCAAAGGAGGAATGGCATCTTTCTTTAAGTCATATTTAAACAGGGATCTAGGGCAAGAGGTGAACGTGTACAGTACAATTATTCACAAACTAAAGATCTAAGAATGAAATCATATCCAAAAGGCAGTTGAATATAAAAGCTATCAGGGCAATTTTAGTTAGATAGACATATACAGTATCTGTTCAATATCTGTTCTACATTCAACCTTTGTTGCTCTGATACCTTTCCTCACACATTTGTCAGCTTTATCATGATAATGCAACCACAAGTCACTTCATAGTAATGCGTTTTTCCCTTTTATTGAGCAAACAGTGTGGGATAGTTTTTGTTTATTTTAAAACATACTTTCAAATTGTACTTGAAAGATAAGGGCACCAGTGATAGAACATGACACACAATGTGTTAATTTGGCAGTACTCAACAGAATAAACAGGGTTGTATGTAAATGTATAACATATAACTCCATCATGATTTTCACTAAAATAAATGTCATTATCAGGTTAAATTAGATCTGGCGTGGAGTGGTGGGTAGGATTATACTGTATATAACATGCATAAACTGTAGCATTCATCTCTGTACATCTGTCCCATAATATACTATCAATCTATCAACAGAATATGACTCTTGTGAAACAGTGAAATATACTGTATAATAATACAGTAGTCCCCCATCCCATCCCCAAATAAAACCAAATAAATAAATACAAACATATTTCTCTGCGGGTACCGATGACAACACTTAGGCTGCAGGATTTGTAATGTAGAGTAGACCGGCAAAGTAGCTGATAGGATGGACTAATACAGTATGTTATCCAATTCAGTTATGAATTACCCCTGTAGTCATCAACGCATCTTTACATTCCTGACCTCGGTAACCTGCTTGATACACAACATAATAGAGAACTGTTTCTGTGGACAGAAAGTGCAAAGCAAAAATTGCCTGTTAGGTTACAATTACACAAATTGATGGTGGTTCACAATAATACATCGGTACCAGTTAGCAATGAGCATCCTGTGTTCAAAAATAGTGTGAAACATAAAGTTCCCCCATATAATCTGAAACCATGCATTGTCCAATTACAGTCTGCTTCTGACCATGTTGATAAGGGTAGTAATGAATATTGAAGGTTAAGAAAAACTGTATTTTAAAGGTTTAAGGCTATATTTCCTTTTTTTCTTGTTAGATGTCTATCTTCATTTTAATTTACAGTATGAGCATGTGAGGCTTGAAGTACATTGTATATTGTGACGACAATATCCCAGCTATTGTATATTGAGAAGAAAATATTCACTCTGTCAGAGCAACTGGCTGTACTGTTCTATACAGTAAGTTAAAGCTATGGCTAATAGACAAATTTCAATCACTTTACCTGAAAAATCACTAACACATTAAACTGTATTCAACATAACCAATAATGGACATTTAATTAAAAAGCACACATCTTTGTTGTTGGATATTTGGTATTGGTATTTGAGATTAAATGGGTTAAATCAAATTGAATAGATTCTTTCCCACTATACTGAACAATCCATGTGACTACACCAACATGCCCATAACAAAGTCTCTGGCAGAGTGTGATCCGCATGTCTATATACAGTAGGCCTCAACAAAACTGAACCAAAGGTACCATTTGTTCACTGGGACAAATAGACCTATTTACTTCATGGGTAAGAAAAGAGTGCTTCTGAAACACAAAGCCAGGCAGAAGATATGTGTACAGACAGACAAGTGAGAGAGTGAGCAGAAATAAACAACACTTTGGAAAAGTTTGTGTATGACTTCCTCCCCTGGCATGCCAGCCCTCGCCCACGCCACCGCTGGGGCTTCTGGGAAGGGGTGGTCTGGTCTCACTGACCAGCAGACTGGTCAGGGTACACCTCCTCATCGTCGTCATTGGTTACGGCGAAAGCCTGCGCTCGTCTCATCTCCCGGAAGGATTGTGTCTTATGGGAATGCTTTAGGGATAGGAGACAAGATCAGACTCTTACTAAAGGCTGACAGCAAAATATAGAAATATATGTGAAAACATCATACAATGTTTTATGAGAATAAGTAATGCAGGTCTTGTTTCTTCTTTGGAGTAACCTTTAAAATAATAATTGACAAACTTGTTCTATGTGCACTTATGGGTACTTATTGGAGAGAGAGACTCAAGACAGTATGAAGAAAGTAATAACCTGCAGATGGACATCCAGGAAACAATCAGGTGGGAGAGGCTAACAGTTCTGGACAGGAAGGGCATACAGACAGAGATGCATAGAGAGAGCAAGGAAGAATTAAACAACAACAATGGTAACCACAGCCTGACAGCACTGATAGAACAGCAGATCAACTACAGTACAACTGCTTCAGAAGTACGACATCAGAAGTTACAATACCAATGCATACGGCACATAACAGAAGAAGAATTCATGCAAAGGCAGAGAGCACACATCCATTTACAGTGTCAGGCCCAGACCCGGGATGGAGGATTTCTTACTGATGAGGACTGATGATCCTGTGGCCGGTCCAGTTTGATACGTATCTCTGACCCTTTACCTCCATCAGGTTTACCAGGACCTGGATAATACAACACATGACCTGAATAGTAAAACTTTAGGATCAGGCTGCACTGTGTGAGACATATGGCCTTCTCTGACTCAATACGGCTATAAATCAGATATATCTACATAATCAAACTGCCAAATGGTGACCTTAATTTAATAATAATAATAATAATGCCATTTAGCAGACGCTTTTATCCAAAGCGACTTACAGTCATGCATACATACATTTTTTTTGTGTATGGCATTTAGGTCATTTATTTTTTATATATTAGGATCCCCATTAGCCAACGCCAATGGGGAAGACCTTCTCTTTTACAATCACGACCTGGCAAGCAACTGTAATTGACTATCCTCATATGTACCTTATGCCCTCTTTTATGTATATCCTCAATCTCCACCCTGCCCCCTAGTCCCCAGGGCACTCTCTCTCTCCTCTCACCTGGCGAGCTGCCTCGGCTGGTGGTGCTTGTGCTGCTCATACTGTCCTCCAGCCATGTACTGTAGGTTAACAAGTCCCGCGTGTGGGGCATCCCCGCTGACGACTGGCTCTCCTGGGGAACATATACATGCTGGCAGTTAGATGGATGGCAAAACACAAACACACACAAACATTAGCATACACACACACAAACATTAGCATACACACACACAAACATGCATACACTCACCATGCCAGTGTCGTAGTCCTCCATGGCTTCTGTCTCATTCTCCTCCACCACACTGGTGAAGCTGCTGGCGTTGGAGGAGGAGCGGGAAAGGTTGTGACCCTCAGGGATAGACTGGGTTCTGTTGTTACAAAGAGCAAACCTACATCCTGAGTCAGCCAGCAACACTGTGACAGGACCATGCTGCATTATTGGTACACCAATAGAACTATACAATGAGTTACTCATACACTGTCTACAGAAGAAGATGTACATATGTGAGGGTACTTGGGGGTACCTAAATCACATTGTCCTGGTGATGTTGGACTTTCGTGTTGATATGACACTTACATTTTAATGTGAATGATCATATTGGCCTGTATCTGTGATGTCATCTACTCACATGTTCTTTGTGGTGAGCGCCTCTGGTGAGCTCTGATTGGAGGAGTTCTCAGACTTGGGGTCCTGAGAGGTGTGGTCACTGTCAGGTGTCTTCTGTGTGCCAGGTAAACACTCCCTACTGCTGTAGCTGCTGCTGAGGGGGGAGGGGACAAGGCTGAATAAGACGGGCAGGAGGGTACATACCAACACAGCGACATGGCATTGGATACAAATACAGGGACAGGGTATCAGAGAGAAACACAGAGGCATCGTCACTAACATCTCAACATCATGTTTACAATATTCGTGTCCCTGAATTTTGACACCGTCCTTGTTAAAAATGACCAGTAGTTTACACTCACATTTTCTCGTGGACTTCCTGGATATTCTCGATGCCGATGGCACTGCTGCGTCTGGAGCTGAAGGGACCAGACTTCTTCCTGGTTGGACTCTTCCCAGGGATGATCAGAGACTGATAGGACAGGGGTAAGAACAACCAGTGAGCACCATGACATCCCTTCTATCACAATAACAGCCTATCCATAGCCCAACATGGCATCTCTGTCTACTGTTAGCACTAAGGTTATTGCATCATTATGCGCTGTTTGTTTTTCTGTTAATACTATTATGTTAAGTGTTATTGTATATCATCACTTGTATTTTCAAAATGCCATCGCTAAGGTACAGGATCATCGTTCACAAAATTGTGAGACAGTATAAACCATCTACACAGGAAAAATACAAGATGTTCTATCTTGCAAAAGAGTGAATCATTATAATCAGACTACAAAGTAATGGTACTCATGCTTTGGAGTTGAAGCTAACACAGATAAGAAAACATTAGAATATTAGGTTTAGCGTCAAGCCCCAGTGCGACTCAGCTAGACTAGTGAGAGCAGAGCAGAGCATGAGATGAAAGAGCTTGAGGATAATTTACGTTTTCTTTTTTGGGGGGGATGTTCTCTAAACCATAAATATTCATAGTTTTAAACAAATGTAGAATTAGCAAAACAAGAATTACATGTTGAGCGATACTTGTGGAGACTACAGAGGGTGAACACACAATACAATGTAACGTCAAAACAACACAGACCAGTGAGGTGAGGGCTAAGGGGAAGTGCTACAGCATCAAACTGACCACTTGTCTTTATGCAGTTATACAAAACGTTATTTGTGCTAGCGTTGTATCTTCATCTGATGTTACATGGATCAAAGACTAATGTAAAGTGTGTGATGTAGTTCGAACAGTTGAAAGAGGCAAGACACTTCACGTGTCTCAGTAAAACTATAGCTGCATGTGTACAATACTTTATAGATGCAATCTCCTGCTAAGAAAGTCATGTATTTCATTATACGAGGAGTCGGCCTTTTGCATTTATGGAGTGTTTGCCCTGGAATCCTAATGTTATGGTTCACTGATCAACCACAGGAAAAGTGTTTGGTCACGATGCAATGGAGTCATGTAGAAAAAAGAGACAGAGGGGTAGAGTAGTAAGGATGGAGTAGTTAGAATTAGATATGAACCTCTTCTACTGTTCCTATCCCTATGGCACTGCCTCGACGTCCATATTTACTGGGACTTTTCCCTGGGACAAGTAATGACTGAGTCATACAGAGAGAGAGATAGAGAGAGAGAGAGAGAGAGAGATAGATAGAGAGAGAGAGAGAGAGAGAGAGAGAGAGAGAGAGAGAGAGCGAGAGAGAGAGAGAGAGAAAGAAAGAGAGAAAGAAAGAAAGAGAAAAAGAGAGAGAAAAAGAGAGAGGGAGAGAGAGAAAGAGAGAGAGGAGATAAAAACAACATGAGATTTCATGCAGCAAGTTATGTTAATAAAACAAAATACATTAAAGCACATGTTACAGCCGGAGGTTACAAATCAAAGCGCAGTAATAAAACAGAGACAGAGAGAGAATTTGGGCACCGTTGGTGCGACACAGGCAGTGAAACGAAGAGAAGGACTTGAGCAGAAAGGGAAAGAGGATAGCAGAACACAGACAAGTACATACAGTACGTTACAGGGTAAGAGAGTACAGCAGACAGGAACATGAAGAAAGCCTCCGGTACTGTCACATACAGGGTGGTTACACGTTTGAAAAGCACTTGTTGTTGTTTCATGCTTTGAATTACCAATAAGTAATGTTGGGTATCATTGAGCCTGTCCTTTTGATGTGAAATCTTGGACTAACATTTGTGTGGCTTCAAGAGACCATCTAGTAGACAATGATCTTGTGAGTGAACAAATTAGCGTCCTCTTAAGATTTGTTATACAGTAGATTTGTTATAATTAATAAAATAATATCCTACATTTCATTAACAAAGTCAGTGTCAATGATATACTACACCCCAAATATACAGAATTTCACATACATTTTTTCCAGAAAACCCCCAGAAACCACACTTTGATAATGCCACTGGAGTGTCATATCATTCCATCTGTCTGACAAATGTTTCAGAAATACTCACCATGTACGCACTAAACATCATGTACATACTACATACTCCCCTTGAACTCTTATAACAAACAGGCGTGTTCTTGATATAAACATCACACAGCAAATATCAAGCACAAGCTGGAGCTGGCATGTACACAGAGCAGGGACCCATTCAGATGCAATGCATGGGCAGGGGATTTTAATAATGAAAACAATATTAGAATGCATTCAATGTTAAAAGCACCTTAGTGCCAAGGAGGTAACTCACCTGACTACAAATGTCAATGCAAGGCTAAGTTGTGAGTGTCTAGTAACTCTAGCTTATAGAGGTTGTGTGAGTGAAGACTTATCCATGTCTATTGTGTGAGAGGTTCGTGAGTTAGGCAGGCGTGTGAAGGGGCAAGGACTGGGCTCTATCAAGGGTTTCTCAGGGAAGGGACAGAGAGCGTCGCTCACCTCACCCAAGACCAGAGCTGTCAGTGGTACTGTTACTTTAGTGTACTTACTATCCCCGGGAATTTGGGGCTCTCAGGTGGGTTGTGGGTAAAGTTGACGCTGAGACTAGTGGAGACAGTGTGTGGCTTCTTGAAATTGAGACCCATGGCATCCATAGACTGGCTTCTGCTGCGAATCACCCGCTACAGAGACAGACGAGGAGGAGACACGTTGAGCTGGGTCTAGCACTGACTCTAACCCTAACTAACCACCTCAGTCAGAGTGAGCAGGACAAGCACTAAGCTGGTACTGAATCTAACCCCACCACTGCTAGCTACAGAATCATAGTGAGGAGAACAACACTGGAACTACGAGATACATAGCGGGACCCAGAAAGTTCCCATCCAACACTAAGGTAGACGCAAGGAGAAACACTAAGCTTGTAGTCCCCAAGCGGACAGGGGCTTAGTCAGCGTAGGTGGGTGGGAAGACAATGGGGGGTTGTAGAGCAGTGAGGGAGATATCTGCCTGCTTATGTCCACAGTTAACACCAGTTGGAGAGCATCCAAAACCAATGAACCCAGAGGACCTGACTGGAGGTAGAGACAGAGAAACAGAGATAGAACATCTGATGGAGAGAGAGATACGTGAGTGTATGCCCATTTTCATAACTAGTATTGTATGTATCTGGAAGGGTGAAACAAAGGAAATAAAGCCAGCTATGTCACAAACACAAGGCAGCATGCTGCAGACAGAACACACCACAACACAACACATGAAGCCTGACATTGAGAAGCTGGTGAGCCATTCATTCAGTAAGCCCACAGGACAGAGCAGCAGAGCACAGAGACAGAGCTGCTCCCCAGACAGACTAATGGAGATTGATCAAGCATTTTACTCCAGTGTCCTGTATTATTTATGGACATGGACATTCTTGGAAACCCCCAGACAGACAACAACCTGTACAACCAAGGGGGAACAACAGAGAAATAGTGCAGTGTAAAAAACTGTGCCACTATAAGATAGAAAAGGTTCTCTGTTTTAGTTTCAGTTAAGTTACATATTCAGGAACAAGTGTTGATGTGTAAAAACATATTAGTCAGTGCAAACTAAGCCTATTGCCCCAAGCCTTTTCCCAGCTGTGCCTGGTTACCTTAAAGGACTCAAAGAAGCCCCCTCCTCCTCCGGACCCGTTCTCCATCTTGTCCTCGTCTCCTCCCAGACCCATCATGGCCTGACTGTTGATGTGTAACTCCTCATACAGCGTCTCCAGCAAGGCGGACCGTGTACGCTCCTGATAACAAACACACATAACCACGCATGCACGCAAACAAATTCCCAGAAAAGCATTCACAGATGATAAGTAATGGTAGGTGTCACACATTGGCAGAGAAACACTGAAAACACTGTCTGCCAAAATAAGGCTGGCTGGCATTGAAAACCATGACTGAGATTGAGAATAACTCACCTCCAGTTTGGCAAATTTCTCAGCTTTATAGCAGGCATACTCAGCGTTGATGAGCTTTGTGAAGAGGAACTCCTGGAATTCTGGACCCTGGGATAAAAGAGGAAATTGATGGAGGAGGGAGAAAACACTGAAGCTGACCGTAGTCCACCGCAGTTGGGATTGAAGTTGGACCAACTCACCTTTCTAAAGACGGCCGGGTCTGGCAGGGGAGGTCCAAAGAAAGGTACGTCATCTCGCGCTGTCACTGACACCTAACAGATGACAATCACATGTGCCATGAATGGTGATGATATACTGTGTGTATGGTATGATAGTTTGGTGGGCTACATGAGACAGTCTATGTGTTTATTAGTGATCAGGGATCGATACAGCACCTTGTACAGTACGTTATCAGTGCAGGCATTCTCCACCTGCACCACTACGTAGGAATGGAGGAAGTTGGAGGCAATCATATCTGGTACGAAGGGAGTGCTCTCCTCCTGAAACACTATGGCCACGATGTCGTTCCCTATGTGCCTCTTCCTCTGCAACTGCAACACAACACAACACAGCAACTTGTTTAAAAAACTCTGCATTCATATCACATGGAATGGTCAAGAACATGTCTGTCTGTCTGTCTGTCTGTCTGTCTGTCTTTTCTCTCACTCTCTCCCCTCTCCCTCCGTCCCTCTCTCTCACAGCAGATGTCTGGCTGTCCACTGAAGAGGCAGGACAAACAAACACTAGGGGAAAGTTTGCTGCTCCACCATATCAACTTGGACAACAGCTCTGATTGGCTTTACTCTCAATCGGCTTCTCCCACTGCAGCTGGGGGCTCTGATTACACATTGTGTGTGTCCGTCCTGATAACTTATGGTGTGTGTTTGTCCAGACAGGCTTAAGACATTGTTTGTGTGAGTCCTGATAAGGTGTCTGTCTGTGTTTGTGTTGTGACAGTTTCCCTGATGAGTGAAGACTGAGAAAGTTACTCATGTAAGACTGGACTGAAATATATATCCGCTGCATGGATGTTTCCATTATGTTTTCAATCATAATAGATCATATGAATACCAATACTCCTTCTACTACTTTAAAACATGATCCATGACAGAAACTCAGTGTGATGATGAAAGTTTGTATCAAATGTATAGAGCAGGAGAGGTAGAGCAGGGGAGGCTGGTACAGTACCTGTTGTGTGTCTCCCTCAGTGTAAGGCAGCTTGGTGCACACATGAAACATGACCTCCTTGTTGCGGTAGTTGTGGTAGACGGACTCAGAGCCTGTCTGGCCGTGGGTCACATCCAACCCACCACGAAACCTAGACAGATAGACAGGACCATTCAGTGAAACCACCTCTTTCTCCAACACACTGTTAAGGATATCAATACAATATCCTGGTTGTTGCTATTGAATGAGTATATTAAAAAGTTGTGGTGAAGTTCTTACCCTTTAAAGTCATGCAGCTCAACCTTCTCCCCCAGAAACTCTAGGAATTCAACAAAGGCAGGACTTTCGTCACTGTTTCCAAACAACTCTACTTCTGATGTCTGCAAACAAGGATTTTATAGAGGTTAACAGCAGTCATACATTTGAAGAATAACACTGCCATTGACCAAAGCACTATGAGGATTATATAACGTATTGTCATGTCATATATATGAAGGTCTCATGATGACATATTTGAGAAGATGTAAGTTCTTTGCTATACTGTGAATACTATAATTATTATGGCTAATACAAACTATAATAATGAGTGAATAACAATACAACCTTTGTCCCTGATCACAGAATGCACACAAAAGAGGGACCTGGATAAAACTATGCTTCAGGACCCATCAACAAACATCAAGGCAAAACACTGTCAACAACACTTGCATTAGAAAATCTATAGTACGTCCGACCAAAGTACCCTTAGCATCCATCAGCATAATGCATGATTAGCATTGGGCTGAATTACAAACATACAGTACAGTGAACATGGTTATTCATAATATCACACCGTTCTCATTTAACAAGGTTAGATCTCTAAGGTCAGTGCTTGGAGGAAGGAAGACCAAGCTTTCAATAAGCGTATTAAGCGTATATGATGCGAAGACATGAGGTGAGGGTTAGCTTATCGCTCCTGGCTATCAATTACACACACTGTGAGATGAGAAGACAGGAGAGGCCCTTTGCTTTGACGGACGAGAGAGAGTGCTTTTGTCTGTCTAGTGAGTTTATTTGTGCTCTGACTGGAGTGACTCTGTGTGTGTGTACACATCTATGAGTGAGGTTGATTGGGACCTCTCAGACCTTTGTGTGTTTGTGCTTTGTCTCTCTCTCTCTCTCTAGCTTTTGCTTTTCTATGTGGATTCAATCCCCAGTGTTTCTCCTGCATGTTAATGTCTCTCTGGGTGCTGAGGAGAGGGTTCTTGAAGCCCCTGGAGCCCCTGTGAGATGGAGCCTATATCTGCTGAGTGTGACCCTCTCCTTTAGAGGTTAAAGGTCAAGGATGTGGAGTTCCACTCCCTAGGCTCCATGAAAAGATACAAGGACCCTCTGTTGAGGCTCCAGTAGCCTATCTGGCTCAGTGCAGTAAACAATAGTGCTGTGATTGTAATGAGAAGGAATATTGAAGAGAGAAATATAGTTGGCTTAGGCTTAGAGAGACTCTATGAACGTGATGGGGGAGGAGGATAAGCATTAAAGGGAAACTCCACTAAAAACAATTTTTCTTTCATTAGTCCACTGTTGATACAGTCCCAAAATGTTTTGCATGTCAGCAGTCAAGTTTTCAAGATATTGGACTTTTAAGAAGCAAAGTGTCACCGGCCACATCATCATGCCCTTTAAACATATTCATTTTCTTATGAGAATTGCAAGAGAGGGTACTCATGTTAATGAATTCACGTCAGGACTCAGTCAGTACTTGAGTTCGGCATTATGATGATTTGATGTGCACTATATTTAGTGCTACCAATCGTTTTAACTGGTCTTGATGTATCAACAAGGCTCACCTGTCCAAACTTCTGGTAGATGACTCCAAACTTGAAGTTGTTGCTAATGACATGTTCATCAAAAGTGACGATGAGTCTTGAAGCCTGTTGACAGATCACAGATTAAATGAATAGTCAGTATCAAATGTTAACTATCTATGTAAAGGTAGATTTCTGTTGTTAAATATCTCAGAAGCAGAACACTTCAAAACTCAAGGCTTACTTTTGGGTAAAGGGCAGGAAAAAAGCGATCCACATTCACTTCTTCACAGACAAGCTGTCAAAAAGAAGAAACACCAAATCATGGATGCTTTCATCAAATGTCATTATGATACAATTATGACACTTTTCAACGTCTTTTTAACATATGTTTTGATAAACTGTATCTAACCATGTTCTCACCTTGGCCATCTGCACCACGTTAGGGAACTCTGTGAGACAGGATATGGGGATCACATCATGATAGGTCTTCAGCTTGGTCCTGGTGATGACAATCATAACAACATGTTCTCATAATGATCATAGTGATGCAACACTTCTGTCAGTGTGTCACATGGGCTGGGCAACCGGAATGGATCATCTAGCTACTGTAGATAACTAACCCAGCCCTGCCCTAGTCCCTATATCCGTATCCCTCCACCCACTCACTGACCTAAATAGTCCTTCTGTCACATCATGCGGATGAGGAAATGACAGTGCGGTGTTTACACTCTCCCTGGCTTTATGACTCCTATGATAAGACTATCAGTTGGAGAACGGGATTATCACCACAAAAGGGAAAGATTTATAAACACTGGAAATGAATGGACATTCTAATTTGAGCAACTTTTCCTTGATTACAGCAGAGCTACAACTGGGCATTACTCAGTTGTAGAGATACAGACGTATGTAAACAGTATCAGTATGTTTACAGTCTACTGTATGTATACACAGTGTCCTGATAAAGGAGAAAGTGGGGCTGGAAGGGGAGGAGGGGACAGGGATGAGAGCCAGCAGAGAGAAGGTTGTGATGATGATGATGATGATGGTGGTGGTGGTGGTGGTGGTGATGATGATGATGGTGGTGATGATGATGATGATGATGATGGTGATGATGATGATGGTGTTGATGATGGTGATGATAGTGTGATGGTGATGATGGTGATGATGATGATGATGATGATGGTGGATGGCTAAGGTTGTTTTACCTAAGCATGAGGCGGAGGTGTTCCTGGTCTCCGATCTCGTCATACTTCAGGGAGAACACCAGATGTCCCAGAGCTCCGTCCACTGAGTAGTAATTAAAGTGCTCCTGGTGACGCAGCACAAGGACACAGTCAGCCGAAGAGACCATTTTCTCTCTCAAATTTCACACACAGGCGCGAGTACACACCCACACCCACACACACACACACAAACACTTTTAATTAGTTAATTCATTAACAGTAGGCTTTCTGTGCCAGGCAACTGCTGCCATTCCATTCAGAATCTTTCCTCACCTCTATGGGCAGATTAGATTTGTTAATATTACTCTGGCTGGTGTAAAACGTGGCAAAGCCTAATGCATCTTCATTAGCACCAGTCTCTGAAGTGTCAACCGGCATGAAGAGTCACTCTTATTAGGTTACGCTCTTTCATTACTGTAATGAATAGGAAGGGACATTGATTGTAAAACACTTACCTATGAGTTATGGTCTCTCCATACTAGTAGAATGCCCTTTGGGCTGCAATATGTTGTATGAAAGGTGCTTTACAAATGTTTTGTACCCACATAAATGTACAGCCACGGTGCTTGTTTTTGTCATATTATTGTAGGAGCAGTTGGAAGTGATTTGAAGGACAGGGGGGGTTAAGGAGGAGACAAAGTACAGAAATGCTGAAGCGGAAATCAAACCCCAGTCTCATGCAGTTACCACTCAGCCAAACTCCTTCACAACAGTCCCAGTGTTCTGCCTCACCTTGCCCAGAAAGTGCTTCCTGTAGATCTTGGCGGTGGAGTTACTCTCCAGTTTGTTGCGTGTGGTTGGGGACAGAGGCTGGATCTGGTCTGGGTCAGTACTGTCACTCAGCTCATGGTTGTTCCCCTCGATCCAGTAACCTCCAAACTGAGGTAGCAGAATCAGGGGGAACCTGCTCTTTCTCCCTAACACCTGTTTCACAACATAGAGATGAGCACAGAGAGGTTGGGGTCTTTTTTGCCCAAGCAATGTGATAGTGATTTCCAATGAATACTGAAATATCAACCATGAAGCACAAATACTCCAAATCCATGTTACTGGTGAAATGACTGTATTGTTGTTGAGTCTGTACATACCTCATGGACACTGGGGTAAGGAATGTAGTCCTCCTCAGTCTGCAGAGGGAATAACACAGACACACCAAGTAAGACATTTGTCTCTCAGTAGGCTTCAGTGATACTACTAATTGAATTAAACCATTAAATCCAAGCCAAAGTGCCTTTCAGCTTTGATACAGACAATGAGGCTGCAGGGATGTGATGATTATATTACTCTGTAACATTTATTCTATCCTTATAACCATCTTAGTTTATATATTATTAGATATGGAGGGCTGTTAGATTTGAGCACTATGAGTGCTGTGAACTGTAAGCATGGACCACATTTTTCTCTTGTCTTTACGCTGTCAGCAGACAGCTACAGAGAGATATGAGGAGCAGTGAGACAATGGAGGTACTGTGTGTCAGTGTGAGAGAGGTCTTGAGAGCCAGCATACTTTGAGTGGGGGAGGAAAGGTGCATCGCTGCTCGTCCATTCTGTTGCCCTGAGAGAGAGAGAGAGAGAGAGAGAGAGAGAGAGAGAGAGAGAGAGAGAGAGAGAGAGAGAGAGAGAGAGAGAGAGAGAGAGAGAGAGAGAGAGAGAGAGAGAGAGAGAGAGAGAGAGAGAGAGAGAGAGAGAGAGAGAGAGAGAGAGAGAGAGAGAAGAGAGAGAGAGAGAGAGAGAGAGAGAGAGAGAGAGAGAGAGAGAGAGAGAGAGAGAGAGAGAGAGAGAGAGAGAGAGAGAGAGAGAGAGAGAGAGAGAGAGAGAGAGAGAGAAAGAGAGAAAGAGAGAGAGAGAGAGAGAGAGAGAGAGAGAGAGAGAGAGAGAGAGAGAGAGAGAGAGAGAGAGAGAGAGAGAAAAGAAGAAGAAGAGAATGGTCACATGTTAGTTACACATGATAGCTGATGTTATATTCCAACCCCAGGTAGTCAACGGTCCAGAGATGCTCATCATTATTACTGATTCACAACCGTGTCGTACATCTTATCTGACAGATTAGTTACATCTGAATCCACAGTTCCAGAGGGAGTAACAAAGTACAGGGAGGACTAATCATATTATCAACAGACAAAGAGGTAACACAGCCATCCATGTGTGTAATACAGAAAGCAGGCAAAAGAGCAAAGGGATGCAGAGTGGGGAGTTGGAGAGAGATAGAGAGATAGGTAGGGAGATGCATAGAAGGAATTCATCTGTGAAAAGAGCAGCCAGTTAACCTGAAAGACAAAGGCATGGATGCAGTAATAAGACCGCTGGAACTGTGTCACTTAGAAAGACTTGGCATACGGACAGTATGCGGCCTGAAATGCCCCTAAAACACAAGGGCTGAGTGTTTGTATCTCAGTCCATGAGTGTGTTTAGATAGTGGCTACAGACATGTGGGTAAAGCACTGACCATGTGAGGGCTGTGAGTCTGTTTGATATGATGGAGCTGATAGTTGCTGCTGTCTGTTATATATGATGGAGCTGATAGTTGCTGCTGTCTGTTATATATGATGGAGCTGATAGTTGCTGCTATCTGTTATATATGATGGAGCTGATAGTTGCTGCTGTCTGTTATATATGATGGAGCTGATAGTTGCTGCTGTCTGTTTGATATGATGGAGCTGATAGTTGCTGCTGTCTGTTTGATATGATGGAGCTGATAGTAGCTGCTGTCTGTTTGATATGGTGGAGCTGATAGTTGCTGCTGTCTGTTTGATATGATGGAGCTGATAGTAGCTGCTGTCTGTTTGATATGATGGAGCTGATAGTTGCTGTTGTCTGTTTGATATGATAGAGCTGATAGTTGCTGCTGTCTGTTTGATATGATGGAGCTGATAGTTGCTGCTGTCTGTTTAATATGATGGAGCTGATAGTTGCTGCTGTCTGTTTGATATGATGGAGCTGATAGTTGCTGCTGTCTGTTTGATATGCTGTCTGAGATAGAGGAGAGGAAGAATTCCTGGAGCATTTGGCAAACAAACAGATTATCTTCTGTTCAAAGACATGCCTTTACACATAACTATGTCAACATACAGCATAAAAATACATTTTCTTCAAGTCCAATAATTTGGTTTCCTTTTCTCATAATAATCCGGAAATAATACATCATACCTAGAGAAAGATGAAAATCCTCTATTAATACTTTTGCTGTTACAGTAAGTACAATAAAGTAATCTGTTAAAGTAAAAATTTACTTTCAGACAGTGTAAAAAGGACACCCTGTTCCCCAATATTTTGTAATGTATCAAACACGGTCTTGCCTTATGATGCAGTAGTGCAAAGGCTGCCATGTTAACCTATATTCCTCTATTTTGGGTAGGGAGGATGGTAATGGCTTTCAAAGGACAGAGGGTTATTGGGTGTTCTTTGAAGCATGATAATTAGCAGCACGGGAGGCTGGGTAGAAGTATCATAAGAGTGTCTGTCCAGACATACCACTATTGTCCTGACATCTTTACTCTAACACTGTCTTACCCTAACTGTCTGTTAGCCCTGCTGACCCTCAGTACAGAGCAAAGGTCAAGACAAGCCATTGTTACTGTAATGCAAAGCCAATAGAGCATCACATATAGACTAATTCACTGGTTAGTGGCACTGCCTTGCTTCGAAAGTTTAGGTTAGATTTAAAAAAGATGTAATATCCAAAATGCCTTACCTGCATCTTCTCAATCATTTCAAACAAATCTGTGGTCTGGAGAGAGGAGAAAGTGGACATTAATTAAACTCTATTCAGTATTGTATCAGTGTTAGTGAGGGATGTGTTCCCATGGTGGATACAGACTGTGTCTGAATACTGACTGTGTGAACTCTGTACTATAACATATGCTTTCATAGCACCATCACACAATGAATTTGTTATACATTAGTTCTCCACGGCATTACTCAACTGGCCCTGTGGAAACAAACACTCGCCTAATCGTTTGTGAGACTCCTCTTTTACTGAAATAATCATTTTAAAAGGATGTTTACATCTCAGAGAGCAACACATACGTAAATCCCCAGCGTGGTACACATCAATTGATACAGTATATTAAAGGGCCTGGGCTGTGAGCCTGAATGGAGGGACACATCCCATCTTACAGAGAGAGTAAGTCCAAGCCACATCTTTCTTCAATTGATGATGACACCAGTTAAGACAATATTCCATGACAATAACAACAAGAACATGACACTCTACTGTATGTCTGAGATTTACTGTATTGCCAAGAGGTACAGTATATTGTCTGACACACAAAAAGCTTCTTAGACAGCATGCCTGTCATGTTGTCATGTTGGGTTGTAAAGCTATACGTTAGGAGATGGTCTGCATCATGCTCAGTCTGGGCAGGTTGCCAGGACACCATTCATCAACATCAAGAAAACTACAGTTTGGAAAATACAGCATCTTACACGCTATACTACATGATACAGTCACATGTTATGTAGGACTATAATGTCCCAAAGGAATTTAGCCATCGTCCATTTCTTATCAACACTTTACTGGACTTTCTAACAGATTCCATCTGTGTGAACTAATCCGCCCCTCCCTGGTTGAAGTTGATCCTGTTCCATAGTCAACACTGACTGACCTGTTTTGCCAAAGTAAAGCATGCTCATCCATGTTTCAACTGATTAACCACAACAATGAATTTATCACCATGTAATATTATTCCCTTAACATTTCACATGCTGAGAAGTTCGAACAAGTTGCATTTATTTTTATTTTTATTGTAGAGTTGATTAGGGTTGTTAGTCAGTATTTTAAGAGTATGATAATTCCAGTCTCAAATGTATTGTTTGTCAGAAGAAGCTGTCCAGCCAAAAGGCACACTCCCTCAAGGCTGACCAAACAGTTTGTGTACAGTACTACATGGTCTAAGTGTTCAGAGTGAGTATGAGTAAAGTCCTGCGCTATACGCAAACAACAAAAGCCTGCTACAGTACAAACCCTAAAGACAAACATCACTGGTCTGGAAAACAAACTGTTGAAAACAATGACACTGTCAAAACAGTATGGCCAGCTGACATGACGTCCTTATGGTCTACATACTACAAACAGAACTGTTAGCTGCTACTACAAACAGAACTGTTAGCTGTTACTACAAACAGAACTGTTAGCTGCTACTACATACAGAACTGTTAGCTGCTACTACAAACATAACTGTTAGCTGCTACTACAAACAGAACTGTTAGCTGCTACTACAAACAGAACTGTTAGCTGCTACTACAAACAGAACTGTTAGCTGTTACTACAAACAGAACTGTTAGCTGCTACTACAAACATAACTGTTAGCTGCTACTACAAACAGAACTGTTAGCTGCTACTACAAACAGAACTGTTAGCTGCTACTACATACAGAACTGTTAGCTGCTACTACAAACAGAACTGTTAGCTGCTATTACAAACAGAACTGTTAGCTGCTACTACAAACAGTACTGTTAGCTGCTAATACAAACATACAAACAGAACTGTTAGCTGCTATTACAAACAGAACTGTTAGCTGCTACTACAAACAGAACTGTTAGCTGCTACTACAAACAGAACTGTTAGCTGCTACTACAAACAGAACTTTTAGCTGCTACTACATACAGAACTGTCAGCTGCTACTACATACAGAACTGTCAGCTGTCAAAGACACAACTGAAATATGTATACAGTATAGGAGTTTTCTTAAAGGCACACATACACATATATTTATTCTTTCCAACTGAATGAACAAGGAACAACAACAATCAGGGTAGTATTGAATATTCCCATGACCTGAATTTGAACTGACAATAACCCAAGGCTCACATCTATAAAAAGGGCCATGAATGGGGGTCTTTGAATTAAATCTACCATGGTTCTCGTCTTCTTCCCTGTCTAATTCAGCATGCTTGCAGTGAGAACAGGCGTTTTCCCTGAAACACACACAGTAGCCAATGAGTAATGACTGCTATGAGGCACGATCCCTTGCTTAGTTCTTACTCTGGTCCTAATACTTATCAGACAATCAAAGGAGAGCTCTCTGTCAGAGGTGTGACTAATCTATCCGAGTACTTACTTTGCTGTGCTTCCTCCACGGTCCCACTGTGACCAGTGGTGCATTGAGATGGATCTGACAACTTTTGGACATTTTTCAAGTAGACTATTTTCCATGAAATAAAATCCTCCAGCAGAAAATAAATCATGGTCACTGGTTTGTGAGTTCAACTGTGAAGTTCAAGTGTCCAGTATTAGAAGAGCACATTGCCTGCTGCCCCATAGGCATGCCTGTATTCCACTGGGATAATGCAGTCCCTCACCCACAGTGTAGAAGTTACCCAAACAACTACAGCCAAACTGGAAGTCACGGAGTTGTGTGTACACAGCGAGTGTCATCAGGTGTTTGTCCGACTGTCTGTGTGTCGAAAGAATTGGTCAGCAATCCTCACTATCTTTCTCTCTATGTCACTCTGTCTGGGAAGTAGAGACGGAGGTAATGCATTCCGAAAGTGCACTGTGTGCACAACCCTACTCCTCCTGTCCCTGTCCCCCAGACCTCTCTCTCTGTGTGTCTGGCAGATGGCCAGAGGTGGAGCATGGTCCAACTCCTCAGGCTGTGATTTACTCTACTGCTCAGACAAGTCCCTGCAGCACCCTCCTACCCACACTGGAGATAGAGAAGTTGTGGGCAGACTGCACTCATTTATAACAATAGAGACAATGTTTTGGGGTCATATAGCTACGACTAACTTCATTGTAACTTAATTGTAGGCATACATCAACTGTCTCAATTACAATGCAATTCTTTTAACTTTTTTGGCTATTCATCATTTCAAAGACTTTTCAGAAAGAAATAGAAAAGAAAGAACACTATCTGATCCCACTTCATGTAATAGAACGAGCAGAGCCAGCCAGCCAGCCAGCCAGCGTGGTACACATCAATTGATACAGTATATTAAAGGGCCTGGGCTGTGAGCCTGAATGGAGGGACACATCCCATCTCACAGAGAGAGTAAGTCCAAGCCACATCTTTCTCCAATTGATGATGACACCAGTTAAGACAATATTCCATGACAATAACAACAAGAACATGACACTCTACTGTATGTCTGAGATTTACTGTATTGCCAAGAGGTACAGTATATTGACTGACACACAAAAAGCTTCTTAGACAGCATGCCTGTCATGTTGTCATGTTGGGTTGTAAAGCTATACGTTAGGAGATGGTCTGCATCATGCTCAGTTTGGGCAGGTTGCCAGTACATTCATCAACATCAAGAAAACTACAGTTTGGAAAATGCAGCATCTTACACGCTATACTACATGATACAGTCACATGTTATGTAGGACTATAATGTCCCAAAGGAATTTAGCCATCGTCCATTTCTTATCAACACTTTACTGGACTTTCTAACAGATTCCATTTGTGTGAACTAATCCGCCCCTCCCTTGTTGAAGTTGACCCTGTTCCATAGTCAACACTGACTGACCTGTTTTGCCAAAGTAAAGCATGCTCATCCATGTTTCAACTGATTAACCACAACAATTAATTTATCCCACTTCATGTAATAGAACGAGCAGAGCCAGCCAGACAGCCAGCTAGCCAGCCATCCATCCATCCAGCCAGCCAGCCAGCCAGACAGCCAGACAGCCAGACAGCCAGACAGCCAGACAGAGAGGAGGAGGTCTGAACAGCCACAGCGCCCAGTATGTAGGCCTAGTGCAGGTGTCAGAGCTGGGACCTCTCATTACAGAGGACTAATAGGCCTCTCTCTAACTCTGAGCTGAGCTCATCATTAAAACTTTGGAGAGGAGTATCTCTATCTGGGCATGTGCGTACTGGGTCCAGTCCACTATATAGATAGCTCTATTTCCTTTGTCCTCCTCTTATTTTCTTGATATATGTTTTGTTAAACTATGTAAAGACAATGTTTATACTCCATTATCCATTAGTATTTATTAGATAAAGAAGACCAGCTTGGAACTGTATAATGACTTGCATCCTCCTTTTATAATTTACTGGGCACATACAGTAAATTAACCATGAAGAACCATGAAGACATTGCCTTCCCAGTTTATCTGAGTGAAATGTCATGGAAAGCAGAGATGACTGTACTTACAGTACCAGTCAAAAGTTTGGACACACCAACTCATTCAAGGGTATTTCTTATTTGATCTATATTTGAGATTCTTCTAATAGCCATTATTTGCCTTGATGGCAGCTTTTCACACCCTTGGCATTCTCTCACCCAGCTTCACATTTTACATTTACGTCATTTTAGCAGACGCTCTTATCCAGAGTTACAGTTAGTGTATACATAAAAAAAAAAAATTTCATACCCCCCCCCCCGTGGGAATCTAACCCACAAACCTGCCGTTGCAAACGCCAGGCTCTACCAACTGAGCTACATCCCTGCCGGCCATTCCCTCCCCTACCCTGGACGACACTGGGCCAATTGTGCTCCGCCCCATGGGTCTTCCAGTCACAGCCGGCTACGACAGAACCTGGATTTGAACCAGGATCTCTAGTAGCACAGCTAGCACTGTGATGCAGTGCCTTAGACCACTGCGCCACTCGGGAGAACACCAGGAATGCTTTTCCAACAGTCTTGAAGGAGTTCCCACATATGCTGAGAACTTGTTGGCTGATTTTCCTTCACTCTGCCGTCCGAATCATCCCAAACCATCTCAATTGGGTTGAGGTCGGGTGATTGTGGAGGCCAGGTCATCTGATGCAGCACTCCATCACTCTCCTTCTTGGTAAAATAGCCCTTACACAGCCTGGAGGTGTGTTGGGTCATTGTCCTGTTAAAAAACAAATGATAGTCCCACTAAGCCCAAACCAGATGGGATGGTGTATCACTGCAGAATGCTGTGGTAGCCATGCTGGTTAAGTGAGCCTTGAATTCTAAATAAATCACAGATAGTGTCACCAGAAAAGCACCACCACACCATAACACCTCCTCCTCCATGCTTTACGGTGGGAACTACACATGCAGAGATCATCCGTTCACCCACACCGCGTCTCACAAAGACACGGCGGTTGGAACCATAAATCTCCAATTTGGACTCCAGACCAAAAGACATATTTCCACCTGTCTAATGATTTCTTTTCTATTGATAATGTAAAATTAACAGTCATACAGAAAGACTCATGTGAAGGTGAAATTACAGAGGAGGAACTTCTGGATGCAAATAAAGACTTTAAGTCCGGGAAAACTCCAGGGTTGGATGACATACCAGTCGAGGTATACCAAACCTTTTTTGATATACTAAGAGGACCGTTATTAGCATGTTTTAATCACTCCTATGTAAATGGTGATTATCTAACACTCAAGAAGAAGGACTGATCTCATTATTACTGAAACATGATACAAGTGGAAAATATAAAGATCCAGTCCATTTAAAAAATTGGAGGCCCCTTACACTTCAGTGTTGTGATGCAAAAATTATAGCAAAATGTATAGCGCATAGAATTAAAAAGGTATTGTCGGATATTATTCATTCTAATCAGACAGGTTTTTTACATGGAAGATACATTGGAGATAATATAAGGCAAGTATTGGAAACAATAGAACACTATGGAAAATATGGGAAACCAGGCCTGCTATTCATAGCAGACTTCGAAAAGGCATTTGATAAAGTACGACTGGGGTTTATAAATAAATGCCTGGAGCATTTCAATTTTGGAGAATCTCTTATAAAATGGGTCAAAATCATGTATAGTAATCCTAGGTGTAAAATAGTAAATAATGGCTATTTCTCCGAAAGTTATAAACTGTCAAGAGGAGTGAAACAAAGTTGTCCACTATCGGCATATCTATTTATTGTGGCCATCGAGATGTTAGCTATTAAAATCAGATCCAATAATAATATCAGAGGATTAGAAATCCAGGGCTTAAAAACAAAGGTGTCATTGTACACTGATGATTCATGTTTTCTTTTAAATCCACAACTTGAATCCCTCCACAGCCTCATAGAGGATCTAGATACATTTTCTAATCTCTCTGGATTACAACCAAATTATGACAAATGTACTATATTCCGTATTGGATCACTAAAAAATAAAACATTTACATTACCATGTAGTTTACCAATAAAATGGTCTGATGGTGATGTGGATATACTCAGAATACATATCCCAAAGGAAATAAATGATCTCACTCCAATACATTTTTATAGAAAGTTAGCAAAAATAGATAAGATCTTGCTGCCATGGAAAGGTAAATACCTGTCAATTTGTGGAAAAATCACCCTGATTAACTCTTTAGTATTATCCCAGTTTACCTATTTGCTTATGGTATTGCCTACGCCTAGTGAACAGTTTTTAAAATTATATGAGAAAGAAATATTCAATTTTATTTGGAACGGCAAGCCAGACAAAATTAAAAGGGCCTATTTATATAATGAATATGAATTCGGAGGACAGAAATTATTAAATATTAAAGCATTAGACCTATCACTAAAAGCTTCAGTCATACAAAAGTTATACTTAAATCCGAACTGGTTCTCAAGCAAATTAGTAAGATTGTCTCACCCAATGTTCAAGAATGGCCTTTTTCCCTTTATTCAGATTACAACCACTCATTTTCAGTTATTTGAAAAGGAAATCATCTCCCAAATATCACTATTTCTAAAACAAGCCATAGGAAGTTGGTTGCAATTTCAATTTAATCCTCCAGAAACGACAGAACAAATAATGCAACAAATATTGTGGTTAAATTCAAATATACTAATTGACAAAAAAACTTTATTTTTTGACAAAATGTTTAAAAAAGGTATAATCTTCGTAAATGATATCATCGGTAGGACTGGTGGAGTTATGTCGCACCTGCAGCCTACAAAAACATATGGAAATGTCTGCTCTACCCAAAATTACAACCAAATAATTGCAGCCTTACCGCAAAAATGGAAGAGGAAAGTGGATGGGGGAGAAAGTAAGGAACTTGTCTGTCGGCCTTGCATTAAAGAACATAATTGGTTAAGGAAAACTGTGATAAATAAAAAAGTATATCAGTTTCATTTAAGGACCAAAGGATTGACAGCCATCCCATATAGATTGCAAAATAGTTGGGAATAGATTTTTGACGTACCGATCCTGTCACGATCGCCAATGAAGTATGACCAAAGCGCAGCGTTGGGAGTGAACATGATGATTTTAATTTTGAAACACACGACAAAACAAAACACGATCCGTGACGTCCTCAGTTACACCGACTGAATAAAGAACAAAAACCCACAACCACAAGGTGAACACAGACATTTAAATATGGCTCCCAATCAGAGATAACGAGCCGACAGCTGACACTCGTTACCTCCGATTGGGAGTCACTGACCAAACATAGAACGCGAACACCTAGACACTACCCACAGTACACAACACACGGAAATCTACACACCCTGACTAAACACAAAAAGTCCTAGAACCAGAGTGTGACAGTACCCCCCCCCAAAGGCGCGGACTGCGACCGCGCCTAACTACAAGCAAACAGGGGAGGGCTGGGTGGGCATTCCTCCTCGGCGGCGGCTCCGGCTCCGGGCTTCCTCCCCACTTCCTCTCCAACCCCCCAAAGTACCCCTGGTCCTGCCTAGCCCCGCTGGCCGGAACCGGACTGACGACCCGCGCCCCTGGCTTGGTGCGTGGATCCCGGCTGGACGGCTCTGGCGGATCCCGGCTGGACGGCTCTGGCGGATCCCGGCTGGACGGCTCTGGCGGATCCCGGCTGGACGGCTCTGGCGGATCCCGGCTGGACGGCTCTGGCGGATCCCGGCTGGACGGCTCTGGCGGATCCCGGCTGGACGGCTCTGGCGGATCCCGGCTGGAAGGCTCTGGCGGATCCCGGCTGGAAGGCTCTGGCGGATCCCGGCTGGACGGCTCTGGCGGATCCCGGCTGGACGGCTCTGGCGGATCCCGGCTGGACGGCTCTGGCGGATCCTGGCTGGAAGGCTCTGGCGGATCCCGGCTGGAAGGCTCATTGCTGGCTGACGGATCTGGCTGCTCATGGCTGGCTGACGGATCTGGCTGCTCATGGATGGCTGACGGATCTGGCTGCTCATGGCTGGCTGACGGATCTGGCTGCTCATGGCTGGCTGACGGATCTGGCTGCTCATGGCTGGCGGAAGGCTCTGGCTGATCCTGTCTGGCGGAAGGCTCTGGCTGATCCTGTCTGGCGGACGGCTCTGGCTGGACAGGGCTGACGACGCACCCCCTAGGCTCGGTGCGTTGAGCAGGGACAGGCAGAACCGCACTGGGGACACACACCCCTGGCCCTACACGGGGATCAGGAACGGGCCGGACCGGACTGGAAACACCCCCCAGTACCTCTCGCCGTGCCTCCACACTTTCCATCCCCTTCGTAACCAGTGGCCCCCTTAAACTGGCGGCCATATCTGCCAACCTCTTGCACTCCTCCGGGCCGTACACCTTCTGCCCCGACGTCGTGAGCCCCCCCCTAAAAATTTTCTGGGGGTCTCTCCTCTCGGTGGACCAGGCCTCCATAGTCCTCTCCCAACCTTCGCTCCTCTGGCTCCACCACCCGTTATCCAACTGCTGCTTGGTCTCGTTGTGGTGGGTTTTTCTGTCACGATCGCCAATGAAGTATGACCAAAGCGCAGCGTTGGGAGTGAACATGATGATTTTAATTTTGAAACACACGACAAAACAAAACACGATCCGTGACGTCCTCAGTTACACCGACTGAATAAAGAACAAAAACCCACAACCACAAGGTGAACACAGACATTTAAATATGGCTCCCAATCAGAGATAACGAGCCGACAGCTGACACTCGTTACCTCCGATTGGGAGTCACTGACCAAACATAGAACGCGAACACCTAGACACTACCCACAGTACACAACACACGGAAATCTACACACCCTGACTAAACACAAAAAGTCCTAGAACCAGAGTGTGACAGATCCCATGGCATAGTGTTTATGAACTGACACGCAAAACGACACCGGATTCAAAAATTAGAATCTTTCAATTTAAATTATTATATAAAATTCTTGCTACCAATTGAATGTTATTTATATGGGGGATACAATCTTCCCAGCTCTGCAGATTTTGCTGTGAAGAGACAGAATCATTACATAATTTGTTTTGGTTCTGTCCATTTGTAGCTTGTTTTTGGACACAGGTCCAGGAATGGCTAAAGGATTGCAATATTTACAAAATAGAATTATTGTAAAATTGACTGTGTCCATAAAATGTAGATAGTGGGTATGGGCTGGAAGTAGAGGCCTAGGCGTTGCTGTTCACTAGTTTACCCCAAGTAGGGAAAGGATGGCGGAGTTCAAAAGTAATAAAGGGGAGTATATATATAAAAAACATGGGGGATTGGAAGTGATCCAGACAATTACATTGATGGAAGTTACAATCTACCCCCCAATTTTTTTTTTTTAAAGACACTGCGGTTGGAACCATAAATCTCCAAAGGACACATTTCCACATGTCTAATGTCCATTGCTCGTGTTTCTTGGCCCAAGCAAGTCTCTTCTTCTTATTGGTGTTCTTTAGTAGTATTTTTTTGCAGCAATTCGAACATGAAGGACTGATTCACACAGACTCCTCTGAACAGTTGATATTGAGATGTGTCTGTTACTTGAACTCTGTGAAGCATTTATTTGGGCTGCAATTTCTGAGGCTGGTAACTCAAATGAACTTATCCTCTGCAGCAGAGGTAACTCTGGGTCTTCCATTCCTGTGGCGGTCCTCATAAGAGCCAGTTTCATCATAGCACTTGATGGTTTTTGCGACTGCACTTGAAGAAACTTTCAAAGTTCTTGAAATGTTCCGTATTGACTGACCTTCATGTCTTAAAGTAATGATGGACTGTCGTTTCTCTTTGCTTATTTGAGCTGTTCTTGCCATAATATGGACGTGGTATTTTACCAAATAGGGCAATCTTCTGTATACCCCCCCCCCCCCCTACCTTGTCACAACACAACTGATTGGCTCAAACACATTAAGAAGGAAAGAAATTCCACAAATTAACTTTTAAGAAGGCACACCTGTTAATTTAAATGCATTCCAGGTGGCTACTTCATGAAGCTGGTTGAGAGAATGCCAAGAGTGTGCAAAGCTGTCATCAAGGCAAAGGGTGGCTATTTGAAGAATCTAAAATATAAAATATGATTCCATATGTGGTATTTCATAGTTTTAATGTCTTCACTATTATTCTACAATGTAATTTTTTTTTTTTATAAATAAAAACCCTTGAATGAGTAGGTGTGTCCAAACTTTTGACTGGTAGTGTATATGATCAATTAGAACCAGTTGAATAGCATGACTGCAGCCTAGTCAACAACTAGTTACAATGACAATTGATACTGTCCTGAGTGCAGCAGGTCTGAATAGACAACAATGGTTACATCTTGTGAAATGATATGATCGCCACAATATCATGTTATCAATATCATGTTTCTCCCTGTTTATCACCTCCCGTCAAAGTCAAGTGAAACATACTGTATCTACATGAAATCAGAACAAAAATGTATTATTGTAATTCCAGAGTGGAAACATTTAGAAGAGGAAGCTGCAGGTCATATTTAATCTAATCTCTACGGTTGGATACTAATTATATTTACTTTATTCAATTAGAGTTTGTAGGAGTTGTGTGGCATGCAAAGCAGTCTGTGACCGACCTTGACGCTATGTGTGTGTGAGAGTGTGTGTGCACAAGAATGATTGCCCTATGCAGAAGGCTCTGACTCCAACAGCAGGCCTGGGGTCAATTTGAATTGAAGGCAGTCAATTCAGGAAGTAAACTTAAATAACAATTTAAAATTGGAAAGAACTGCCTCTATTTTCAATTACTTCTGAATAAACTAAAGAGTAGCAGCTATCTATTTCAAAAGTTATTACATTTTTTAATTTAAAATTAAAATCATTTCCTAAATTGACTGCCTTCAATTCGAATTGACCCCAGTCCTGCCCCACAGTACCTCTCATTCCAACAACTATCAATAAGCACAATCTATTATTTCTCAGCAATGCCTTAACACATCCTCTCCTCACAGTGACACTACTGATGACTGTAATGGTTTGAACTTCATGGTGGCGAGCCGTGTCCAATCCTTCGCGGGTGGGGTTAATTAGGATTAACCTAAGTGTAAATCCTTCCTTCCTAAGTGTAGGGGAACCTCTTAAAGCTCACTGATAACATCAAGACTGTATCCTCTTCCAAGCTCAGCTCCCTTCAATCTAATACGCCCCAACATATCTAAGACAAATTAGTTAGCCTTTTGGTTCAGATGTAAGACCTCTCAAAAGAGATTATTTGAAATGGGATCATTTGGAAATGTGTATCGTAAAAAGTACTATTGACAGAATTTGAATTGTGAATTAATTTAGAGCTAGGTAACTGTAAGCCATAAGCAGAATAGTACATTAGTGAGGTAAGAAGACAAGCCAGTCTTTATAAGTGACACATTCTGGTTTTGGGACAGGGATATTTTACCTTTAGAATGACAATTATTCAGACAGGCACTCTTTTGTTCACATTTATGAAATAGGACTGTGTTTGTTTAATCTGGATATTAATGTAATCATTCTAATGTAATCGTAACAGCTGCCAAACACGTACTGTAATTCCACAAGTCAAAGAAAAGATGAGTATCAAATAATAGTCATTCTACGGTTACATGTCCCTCCCAATGACTGTTCAATATTGCTGAGTCAATGAAGGACTATACAGAAGTCAGTTGACAGTGTGAGCATAGGAAAGAGCCCAGAGGAACAGGCAGAGAAAATAGGGACTACAGAGACACAGGATGCATAGAGACACAGGATACATAGGGTGACTACAAAGACACAGGATACATAGGGTGACTACAAAGACACAGGATACATAGGGTGACTACAGAGACACAGCATACATAGGGTGACTACAGAGACACAGGATACATAGGGTGACTACAGAGACACAGGATACATAGGGTGACTACAGAGACACAGGATACATAGGGTGACTACAGAGACACAGGATACATAGGGTGACTACAGAGACACAGGATACATAGGGTGACTACAGAGACACAGGATACATAGGGTGACTACAGAGACACAGCATACATAGGGTGACTACAGACAGAGTCAGAGTAGAGAATAAAACAGACAGGATAGACTGGGTGAGTACACAGACAGGACAGACAGGGTGAGTACAGACAGACAGGACAGACAGGACAGACAGGGTGAGTACAGACAGACAGGACAGACAGTGTGAGTACAAGAAAAGTGACACACAGAGCACATAAGGTGAGTGAGTAAAGGTTATGTTGGGGGTGGGAGCTGAGGACAGGCGTTAACAGCACACAAACCCAAACCCCTCCATCCATCCACTCCCTCCCCTCCTACCTTGAGGAACGGTGGAGCGGTGTACAGGAGCGGGGACAGCGGGGGCTGGAACAGCGGAGGATCTAGTGTGGTTGAGATCCGGGGTAAACCCCCATCTTGTTTCCTACAAACACAGAAAACACAGAGAGAGAAACATGAACATCAGACAGATCAGACTAAGTCCCTTACTGTATATTACACTGAGGTCATGAGGGGAGAGAAGAGGAATAAACAATGTGACTGGATGCCTCAGTGTTCTATGGTTAGCGATTAGCATAACTTTCAACGCAACACAACACAGCTATTTAGGAAACACTGTCTGCAGCATGGTGCCCATTCTGAGAAGCATCACAATGGCCTACGGCAGGGATGGACAACCAGCCCTTTTGTAGGCCCTCAGATCAAAAAAATGATCTTATAATAATAATGAAAATGTTGGGGGGGCCTCAACTTACTGCTGAGAGTAAGAAGAATGTGGTTTCACATCAGCAGTCACTCAGCCCATGTCAGCATTTTTATTTTAGATTGGTAAGTTAGTCTAGCAGCCAGCTATCTAAACTTGTAGTAAGCATGGTCAAATTACCAACCGGGGTGGGGCTCATTGATCATCAGTTAAAACTGCAAACATTTGCCTCCACCCTATGGCAAAATGCGTAGAATTGCAGGATATGTGTAGAACTAGCTGTAAAACCGCACATTTTTATGTCCGCCCCATGGCAAAATGTGTAGAATTGCAGGAAATTAATTTTAAATTTTTTCATTTTCTTTTTTCACTGTCACGAGGGTGGGCACTAAAATGTTTTGCTCACAAGGTGGGGGGGTTTTGATGTGGGTATGCAGACCCACGAGCCACTGCGGCCCCATATGATTATTTACGTTCTTTTGTGGCCTCCACCCCCATCAAAGATGGTTGAAGAGCGATATGAAGAGCCTGAGTAAACTAATCCAATATCATTCTAACCCTCCTCTTCTCTGCTTTGTCTTCCTTCCTCTATTGCTTTGACAGGAGGGTATTTTTAGATCATAGATATACACAAAAGGGGTTTCTGGGGCTATGAGAGTTGAGCTGAAGGGTGAATTTCAATTTCTTGCAGAAACCATTCAAAAAGACTGGATATGTAAAACAAGGGTACCTTCAGACTTGACACAGTCAACATTTTGATATGTAAAACAAGGGTACCTTCAGACTTGTTACAGTCAACATTTAGATATGTAAAACAAGGGTACCTTGAGACTTGTAACAGTCAACATTTTGATATGTAAAACAAGGGTACCTTGAGACTTGTTACAGTCAACATTTAGATATGTAAAACAAGGGAACCTTGAGACTTGTTACAGTCAACATTTTGGCAACATTTTGGTGAATACAGGATAATGAGGACATTCTTTGCCATTTCTCCCCCCGAGTTTGAATCCCACTGTGACAAGATAATCCTGATCACAATCTAATTGTGCCTGAAGTGGCACAATGTGGTGTGAGAGATTGACTGGGGTCAAGAGTGAAATATCAGAAAGTGTCTTGAGTGAACCCATGTCCTTTTATTCCAGATGTTTTGATCAAATAATGTGTGAGACCAGTTTGCCCAGGTCTCCTCTCCAAGGCCCCATCCATCACACAGCAGACAACCTCTCTGAACTGAAATGTGATTATTCTCCAAATTGGGCTGCTTGCTCTCCACCCTCCTGAGTGAATGCATTACCTTCACGTCCACCATTACACCTCCTTGTTTGTCAAGGCTGACAAGATGCAGCTTTTATTAACCTTGAGATAAAACCAGTACATAATGTGGAATATCTACTATAAAGCTAGCTACCCAGGAAACGTGAAACACCACAGAGGATGAGAAACTATTTCTCTAAAAACTAGATTTGGACCAGATTGTTTGTAAGGGGCCCAGGGTGAGTACTGTGAGTGAATGTTAAGTATTTAGAATGCTCTACAAGCCAAAACAAACCACTCTAACAAAAGGATGTCAGATTGTGAAGATCCTTTCTAAGTCTTCACAAACCTATCTGTCAACACAAATCCATTAGCGGTATGTTCGCCCACTGATATCCCAGAGCAATGTCAAACTCATCAAGCTCAGTCACATAGGCCTCCACTGATCTCTAAAAAATCATCAGCAATATTCACAATGTCACAATGATAAGATAAGATAGTGAGATCCTACACCAAACAAGCACACAAAGTGTGCAAACTACTGCAGCCAATATAGTTGTGAATAATATCTTATTCTCTCTAAGTGTGCTTTATGCCCCATTAAGCAGGAGTCTCTCTGGAGAGAAGAGCCACTTCAGGGATCCAGGGAGGACACTCTGCCACCATCCCTGCCACAAATCTCTCTACTAACCATCTCCAACTCAGGAGACTGCCTGCCTGCCACACAATGTGAGTATTGCACTCCTGAGCACTACTTCATTCTCTCTGAAATATTCTGCTCTCTCTCTGAAACCACTAGCCATGCAATAGGTCTGTGAGACATTGAGCCACAAACACCTCAAGGCAGCACCAATGCCTTAATCAATACCAATGTACAGTGTATGCAGTAGTGGTCCATCGAATGTAGCCTAACTGTAATCAAAATATCGTTATTAATCAGTCAATTCACTGGGGGAGGTTTAATTTGATGGCATGGCAATCAATAGTTGACCTGTGCTAATGAAAATACAATTTGTAGTGGTGTTCACCATGAATCAGCAAGCAGGGTTGATTGACTGTAGGGACTGAAATAGACTAGAGTCCAAGGTACCTGACGTACAATGTTCACAATGCTGCAGGGGCTAACCTTGGGGACCTATAGATGTTACAGTCAGTCACATTCAATAGCAAAACTAAGAGATGCTGTGTCAGCAACACTGAAAATATACTGAACAAAATATAAACGCAACATGTTAAGTGTTGGTCCCATGTTTCATGAGCTGAAATAAAAGATCCCAGACATTTTCCATACGCACAAAAAAGCTTATTTCCCTCAAATTTTGTGCACAAATTTGTTTACATCCCTGTTAGTGTGAATTTCTCCTTTGCCAAGATAATCAATCCACCTGACAGGTGTGGCATATCAAGAAGCTGATTAAACAGCATGATCATTACACAGGTGCACCTTGTGCTGTGGACAATAAAAGGCTAAATGTGCAGTTTTGTCACACAACACAATGCCACAGAGTTTTGAGGGAGCGTGCAATTGGCATACTAACTACAGGAATATCCACCAGAGCTGTTGCCAGATAATTTAATGTTAATTTCGCTACCATAAGCCGACTCCAGCGTCGTTTTAGAGAATTTGGCAGTACTTCCAACCGGCCTCACAACCGCAGACCACGTGTAACCACACCAGCCCAGGACCTCCACATCCGGATTTCTTCACCTGTGGGATTGTCTGAGGGGACGGGGAGCGGGGTGCTGAGGAGTATTTCTGTCTGTAATAAAGCCCTTTTGGGGGGGAAAACTCATTCTGATTGGCTGGGCCTGGCTCCCCATTGGGTGGGCCTGGCTCCCAACAACCTCTCCCTCAATGTCAGCGAAACAAAGGAGTTGATTGTTGACTTCAGGAAGCAGAGGAGGGAACATGTCCAAACAATATTTTCCCGAAAATCTACCAATTTCAATACCGGGAATAATTCATAATTCAAATCGGAGAAGTCCATTTAATGCGCTTAAAACCAAGAAATGGTCACTATGCCAGGGTTTTCCCCAAATAAGAGGGGCGTTGCGCCACCTTGTCAGCTTGGCTGCACCACTATGTAAAGATTTTAGAGTTAATGAAACTGATATTTAGAATAACTATCTAAATTCAGGAACATGATAACGTTCAGAATTTATGAACGGCCTGTTTCACAACTCACAACAATGTAATTGGTGATCAAAGATAGTTATTCTATCATTACTAAATATCAGTTTCATTAACTCTAAAATCTTGACATAGTGGCACAGCCAAGCTGACAAGGTGGCGCAACGGCCATCTTATTTGGGGAGAACCCTGGCATGTGAATAGCAATGGAAATGGCATCTTCAGTGGATACAAAGTAGATACACCTCCTTTAAATCTTGATATTTGGTTGCGTTGTCAACCAAACACAATTCAGTATTACTTTTGTAATACAGTAAATATTGTAAGGATATCTTACAAACTAATGTAACAGTATTTATTCAACTTTCAAAAGAGTAACATCACTGGCCACATTTTGAGATTACTGTAACAATAAACGTCATTTTATGTAATCATAGAAAGCATGCATGTTCAAGATAGCATGCAAATGTCGCAGGTCTGTGGAGACAATTGCTATTATAATCTATGCAAAATCTCAAACGGCATTGACCACTGGCACCATGTACTTAAATAATCTCAATTGCAATCCAGGTCATTTAGTTGTGCTAGCATTAAGTTGTTGTATAAATAAATACAAATCTAAATATTCCCATTTGAACTTTGCTGTGCTTTTAAAATGGTTGAAAGCACAGTGATATTACATTTAGGTGACAACTAAACCAAAAATCCGACACGTTGATTTTTCACTGGAATTTGGTTGTGTTTTAGATGGTTGAAAGCATAGTGATAATACATTGGGAATTAAACATATTGTTGACTGTTTTTTTGAGTGGGTGAAAATAGGTTGTAATCTCATTGATCAACGTATCAACCAAATACTACCCAATTTTCCACGTTGAAATGACGTGGTGTGCCCAGTGATTCAAGTCTATTATAAGAAATGTATATGCAAGGATAGGTACTGTATTGTACAAACTGCATCTGTCATCTTTTATCAACAGAAATGTCAAACATATAGGTCCAGCAGATCTGAAAATCATTCCTGGTCGATTTGGAACTGACAAATCATATGACAATTCTAATCTGACATAGAACTCCGACAGTAAGACTGTACAAACACAAACAGATATCAATACTGATATTAGTCTGGAGGTGTGTGTGTAAACAGCACTCTCCCTCTCTGTCTTTCATTCCTCCTGACAGACGTTAGAGTGAATCCCTCTCACATGGTACTGTAGCAGTTCTCTCCAGAGTAGCCAGCAGATAGGTACACTATCCCATAGGCTAGAGTCATCAAGCACTGATGTTCCTGTACAGATAGGTACACTATCCCATAGGCTAGAGTCATCAAGCACTGCCGATGCAGAGATATAAGCAGAAATAAGAAATTGAATCTCCCCTCTTGTTAAAAGCTAATCAATGTTTTATTAGTCACTGTCTTTGTCCATGCTAATGATCTATTAAATAATGTAAACAAGGACTATTAATCAGCTACACTACAGTACGTGGTGAGATATACTTGTTGGTAAAGTCATTATTAAAACTGACTGAGTGACTGACTGACTGATAGAGCTGCTCTCTTCATGTTACAGAGAAAGAGAGACCTTCCTGACAGACAGCAGTGAGTCTGTTGAGGAGATAAAGTTGGAATTCAGTGGCATTCAATGAGGCTAGGCAGGCAGCTCTAGTCTGTCCTATGAGAGATCAGGACAGGACAGGACATCAACCGCCCAGCACAGATAGACCTGACACACGCACTGTGGATGGATGGGGTGTGGGAGCCCACACACACACACACTCATGCATGCACAGACCAACCCTTGTGTGCACACAAGCATGCCCACACACCAGCCTCCCTGAGGAGGAGGACAATTAGGAGGAGGATACATTGAATTAAGACGTGTGTATGAGGGGTCTATCAGAAGAGTGGAAAGAGATGGGCAACCATATAGAGTATGTGTGTGTGTGTGTGTGTGTGCGCATAGTTCTAATATAGATTAATAATTATTTCCCCATGACATGAATCAGGCAGGAGGAAACACACTGTACCGTGCACCGTGCAGCACTCCACACTGCCAGAGCACATAGCTAAATAACAATCAGAGCAGCGGGGGAGACTCTCCTCTCTCCTCCTCATTACGAGCTGTTCCACAGAACAAAAGCATACTGTATGCTCTGTGCACCTGCCTGCTGCCTGCCTGCCTGCTGCCTGCCTGTCTGCTGCCTGCTGCCTGCCTGCTGCCTGCTGCCTGCTGCCTGCCTGCCTGCCTGCCTGCTGCCTGCCTGTCTGCTGCCTGCTGCCTGCCTGCCTGCCTGCTGCCTGCCTGCTGCCTGCCTGCTGCCTGCCTGCCTGCCTGTCTGCTGCCTGCCTGCTGCCTGCCTGTCTGCTGCCTGCTGCCTGCCTGCCTGCCTGCTGCCTGCCTGTCTGATGCCTGCTGCCTGCCTGCTGCCTGCCTGCTGCCTGCTGCCTGCTGCCTGCCTGCCTGCCTGCCTGCCTGCCTGCCTGCTGCCTGCCTGTCTGCTGCCTGCTGCCTGCCTGCTGCCTGCCTGCCTGCCTGCTGCCTGCCTGCCTGCCTGCTGCCTGCCTGCTGCCTGCTGCCTGCCTGCCTGCCTGCTGCCTGCCTGCCTGCCTGCTGCCTGCCTGCCTGCCTGCTGCCTGCCTGCCTGCCTGCTGCCTGCCTGCCTGCCTGCTGCCTGTCTGCTGCCTGCCTGCTGCCTGCCTGCCTGTATGTCTGCTGCCTGCCTGCTGCCTGCTGCCTGCTGCCTGCCTGCTGCCTGCTGCCTGCTGCCTGCTGCCTGCTGCCTGCTGCCTGCCTGCCTGCCTGCCTGCCTGCTGCCTGCCTGCCTGCCTGCCTGCATGCCTGTCTGCTGCCTGCTGCCTGCCTGCCCTGCTGCCTGCTGCCTGCCTGCCTGCTGCCTGCCTGTCTGCTGCCTGCCTGCAGCCTGCCTGCCTGCCTGCCTGCTGCCTGCCTGCCTGCCTGCCTGCCTGCCTGCCTGCCTGCTGCCTGCTGCCTGCTGCCTGCTGCCTGCCTGCCTGCTCGCTGCGTGCCTCTACGTAAACATCCTGCATATCAGTTTACAGGCACTACAGCTTCATCCCCCCACCACAACAACACAGCACAGATTGCAAAACAAATCCAACCTATATACTATGCTACAGAATGAAATCATTGGGGTATATAGTAAAAGCGGTAGGTACTATTGGAACAAACATGATGAACACAAAGAAATAAGACAAAGTAAGTTACTCACTCTGTGTCAGCTGTATGCAGTGTTGCTCCCAGATAAATATATCAGAGAACAGTTAAGAAGCAGATGGCTAAGACTCTCTCTCTCTCTCTCTCTCTCTCTCTCTCTCTCTCTCTCTCTCTCTCTCTCTCTCTCTCTCTCTCTCTCTCTCCTCCAGTCTGATCACTCTCAGTCTCAACTCTCTCCCTCTGACTATTACACACCTGCTGGACAAGCTGAGCCTCTCTGGGCTGTCACACCCACTCCTGTGCCGCTAGGCTGGCCCTCTCTTTCCTCCCTGTCTTGCGCTCTCTCTCTCTCTCTCTCTCTAGCTCTCTCACTCATTCGTTCTCTCTCTCAACACTCTTGTGTTGGGGTTCTCCTCCTTTTTCCCTCCCTCCCTTCCTCCCTCTGTGACATGGTGCCCCTCCCCCGCCCATGCTGGGACTGGGAGAAGGAGAGAGAGAGAGAGAGAGAGAGAGAGAGAGAGAGAGAGAGAGAGAGAGAGAGAGAGAGAGAGAGAGAGAGAGAGAGAGAGAGAGAGAGAGAGAGAGAGAGAGAGAGAGAGGGGCTGGGCTGGGCTGGGCTGTTTGATGGAGGTTTGTTCTATTCTCCTCTGCATTCATTACACCTCACCTTAATTAAACAACATGCCTCCCTAGCTAGGACCGGTTGCTCTGGCAACCAAATCAGTTACACATGAGAGAATAGATCTGCCCTTCCCCCGACACACAGACAGACACGCAAAAACTCACGCAAGCACACACACACAGGCATGTGCGCACACGCACACAGGCATGCGCACGCACACACACACACACACACACACACACACACACACTGAATAGTGAACTTCATACATTGAGTTTATGATGTTTCTATCATTATTCTTCCAGTAAGAGAGAATAGTTTGGATTGAGAGGATAAAAGCAGAGGAGCATTTAATGACTAATACCAGATAAGCAGTAATTGCATATTTTGTCCATTACTGGAACAAGTTGAATGTCAGTCTGTCTTGAAGTCTCCTGAGTCCTCCTGCCACATTCAGCTCCTAACAGACTTAATGTCCCTGGCGATGTTCTCTTCTTCTAAAGCATATGTTTGTTTGTCCCCTCAGGTACGTAGAAACACTAAGTGGACTTGCTTTTACTGAAACATGTGCTCTGGAGCATAGTCATACAGGAGAAGTATGATTCATCCTACTAATGGTGTTTGGTATGCCAGGAGAGATTACAAGGGATTATAGAACAGTCTTTATAATTGTGTATTGTAATAATCATTAAAAAGAGTAATCCTCAGAGACTTACTTCTTAGTGCCAGAAAGAGACAAACAGATTTACTGTATACTCTCCCTTACAACAAAAACACATTAAAAAATAATGTGGGAAAAACGTGGTTTTCAGACAAGTGTGAACAAATCAAGTGGAAAATATCACCCCCAAAAAAATGGTTCATTTTTACATGAGTCAGACATGTGGTTTCACATGTGTCAGACTAGTGCCGTTTCACATGTACATTTTTCACGTGTTTTTCCCTCCCACAAAAAAATATCCCCAAGTGAATTTCTTCCCCACACATTTTTTTTTCACCACTTACAGCTACATCTGGTCTCCCATCCAGGGACCAACCAGGACCGACCCTGCTTAGCGTTAGAGGCAAACCAGAAGTGGCATGCAGGGTTCTATGTTGCTAGAATGTGCCAAAATGTGCAACTGGAAAATGTATTTGCTCTCTTGCAATATTTTGTTTTGCGATCAATACTTTTGGGTTTATGTTTTGCTTTCTATATCATTATTTTTGTTTGCAATACTAAGAATTTTGTTTAATATTAATGGCACAAAGGTAAATCACTCGCTAGAGGATTTGTCTTTATTTTTACAATTTTTTACATTGTAGAATAATAGTGAAGACATCAAATCTATGGAATAACACATATGGAATCATGTAGTAACCAGAAAAGTGTTAAACAAATCCAAATATATTTTATATTTGAGATTCTTCAAATAGCCAACCTTTGCCTTGATGACAGCTTTGCACACTATTGGCATTCTCTCAACCAGCTTCACGAGATAGTCACCTGGAATGCATTTCAATTAACAGGTGTGCCTTCTTAAAAGTTAATTTGTGGAATTGATTTCCTTCTTAATGCGTTTGAGCCAATCAGTTGTGTTGTGACAAGGTAGGAGAGGTATACAGAAGATAGCCCTATTTGGTAAAAGACCAAGTCCATATTAAGGCAAGAACAGCTAAAATAACCTAAGAAAAACAACAGTCCATCATTACTTTAAGACATGAAGGTCAGTCAATAAGGAATATTTCAAGAACATTTAAAGTTTCTTCAAATGCAGTTGCAGAAACCATCAAGCACTATAATGAAACTGGCTCTCATGAGGACCGCCACAGGAATGGAAGACCCAGAGTTACCTCTGCTGCAGAGGATCAGTTCCTTAGAGTTACCAGCCTCAGAAATTGCAGCCCAAATAAATGCTTCACAGAGTTCAAGTAACAGACACATCTCAACATCAGCTGTTCAGTGGAGACTGTGTGAATCAGGCCTTCATGGTCGAATTGCTGCAAAGAAACCACTACTAAAGGACACCAATAATAAGAAGAGACTTGCTTGGGCCAAGAAACACGAGCAATGGACATTAGACGGGTGGAAATTTGTCCTTTGGTCTGGAGTCCAAATTGGAGATTTTTGGTTCCAACCGCCGTGGCTTTTTGAGACGCGGTGTGGGTGAATAGATGATCTCCGCATGTGTATTTCCCACCGTAAAGCATGGAGGAGGAGGTGTTATGGTGTGGGGGTGTGGGGGTGCTTTGCTGGTGACACTGTCTGTGATTTATTTAGAATTTAAGGCACACTTAACCAGCATGGCTACCACATAATTCTGCAGTGATACGCCATCCCATCTGGTTTGGGCTTAGTGGGACTATCATTTGTTTTTCAACAGGGCAATGACCCAACACACCTCCAGGCTGTGTAAGGGCTATTTTAAGAAGAAGGAGAGTGCTACTGATGGAGTGCTGCATCAGGATGACCTGACCTCCACAATCCCCAGACCTCAACCCAATTGAGATGGTTTGGGATGAGTGCAGAGTGAAGGAAAAACAGCAAACAATGGCTTGCGAAAGTATTCACCCCCCTTGGCATTTTTCCAAATTATTATTATTATTATTTATTTTTTTAGGGGGTAGATCAGCTTTAATATTGCAGATAGATTGTAACTTCCGTCAATGTAATTGTCTGCATCACTTCCAATCCTCCATATGTTTTTATTTTCTTGCATATATATATATATATATATATATATATATATATATACATACACATACATACAGTGAGGGAAAAAGTATTTGATCCCCTGCTGATTTTGTACATTTGCCCACTGACAAAGACATGATCAGTCTATAATTTTAATGGTAGGTTTATTTGAACAGTGAGAGACAGAATAACAACAAAAAAATCCTGAAAAACACGTCAAAAATTGTATAAATTGATTTGCATTTTAATGAGGGAAGTAAGTATTTGACCCCTCTGCAAAACATGATTTAGTACTTGGTGGCAAAACCCTTGTTGGCAATCACAGAGTTTAGACGTTTCTTGTAGTTGGCCACCAGGTTTGCACATATCTCAGGAGGGATTTTGTTCCACTCCTCTTTGCAGATCTTCTCCAAGTCATTAAGGTTTCGAGGCTGACGTTTCGCAACTCGAACCTTCAGCTCCATCCACAGATTATCTATGGGATTAAGGTCTGGAGACTGGCTAGGCCACTCCAGGACCTTAATGTGCTTCTTCTTGAGCCACTCCTTTGTTGCCTTGGCCGTGTGTTTTGGGTCATTGTCATGCTGGAATACCCATCCACGACCCATTTTCAATGCCCTGGCTGAGGGAAGGAGGTTCTCACCCAAGATTTGACTGGACATGGCCCTGTCCATCGTCCCTTTGATGCGGTGAAGTTGTCCTGTCCCCTTAGCAGAAAAACACCCCCAAAGCATAATGTTTCCACCTCCATGTTTGACGGTGGGGATGGTGTTCTTGTGGTCATAGGCAGCATTCCTCCTCCTCCAAACACGGCGAGTTGAGTTGATGCCAAAGAGCTCGATTTTGGTCTCTTCTGACCACAACACTTTCACCCAGTTCTCCTCTGAATCATTCAGATGTTCATTGGCAAACTTCAGACGGCCCTGTATATGTGCTTTCTTGAGCAGGGGGACCTTGCGGGCGCTGCAGGATTTCAGTCCTTCACGGCGTAGTGTGTTACCAATTGTTTTCTTGGTGACTATGGTCCCAGCTGCATTGAGATCATTGACAAGATCCTCCCGTGTAGTTCTGGGCTGATTCCTCACCATTCTCATGATCATTGCAACTCCACGAGGTGAGATCTTGCATGGAGCCCCAGGCCGAGGGAGATTGACAGTTATTTTGTGTTTCTTCCATTTGCGAATAATCGCACCAACTGTTGTCACCTTTTCACCAAGCTGCTTGGCGATGGTCTTGTAGCCCATTCCAGCCTTGTGTAGTTCTACAATCTTGTCCCTGACATTCTTGGAGAGCTCTTTGGTCTTGGCCATGGTGGAGAGTTTGGAATCTGATTGATTGATTGCTTCTGTGGACAGGTGTCTTTTATACAGGTAACAAACTGAGATTAGGAGCACTCCCTTTAAGAGTGTGCTCCTAATCTCAGCTCGTTACCTGTATAAAAGACACCTGGGAGACAGAAATCTTTCTGATTGAGAGGGGGTCAAATATTTATTTCCCTCATTAAAATGCAAATCAATTTATAAATTTTTTTACATGCGTTTTTCTGGATGTCTTTGTTGTTATTCTGTCTCTCACTGTTCAAATAAACCTACCATTAAAATTATAGACTGATCAATTCTTTGTCAGTGGGCAAACGTACAAAATCAACAGGGGATCAAATACATTTTCCCCTCACTGTACATACATACATACAAAAGCTCTCAACCTATAACCTATATACTTATTATGGACACAGTATGCTTACATTATTAGTTATCTTGTTGTTATTAGTTGTTGTTAGTTGTTATTAGTCCCATCCTTCAACTCCATTCAACACCACCCATCTATCTCTTCTATTTGCCATATATTTTTCAAATGTACTGTGATGTTTCACAAAAGTTCTGAACATTTCTATTCTCATTGTTTCTAGACATTGTAAATTGAAAATAAACATTTTTGCTAAAATATGATTATATTATTGATCGATTGACTATGACTTTTCAGATCACCCAGTAACGCTATCTGCAGGGTTAGCTCCAGGTAAATATTGCAATCCTTTAGCCATTCCTGTACCTGTGTCCAAAAACAAGCTACAAATGGACAGTACCAAAACAAATGATCTAATGATTCTGTCTCTTCGCAGCTAAATCTGCAGAGCTGGGAAGATTGTATCCCCCATATAAATAACATTATATTGGTAGCAAGATTTTTATATAATAATTTAAATTGAAAAATTATATGTTTTGAATCCGGCGTCGTTTTGCATATCAGTTCATAAACACTATGCCATGGAATCGGTACGTCAAAAATCTCTTCCCAACTATTTTGCAATCTATATGGGATGGCTGTCAATCATTTGGTCCTTAAATGAAACTGGTATACTTTTTTATTTATCACAGTTTTCTTTAACTGCATTTTTGCGGTAATGCTGCAATTATTTGGTTGTAATTTTGGGTAGAGCAGACATTTCCATATGTTTTTGTTAGCTGCATGTGCGACATAACTCCACCAGTCCTACCAATGACATAATTTACGAAGATTGTACCTTTTTTTAAATTATTTTGTCATTTTTATTTTTTTATTAAGCAAATATTATATTTCAGTTTAACCACAATATTTGCTGTATTATTTATTCTGTCATTTCTGGAGGATTCAACTGAAATTGCAACCAACTTTCTATGGCTTGTTTTAGAAATAGTGATATTTGGGAGATTATTTCCTTTTCAAATAACTGAAAGTGAGAGGTTGTAATCTGAATAAAGGGAAGAAGGCCATTCTTGAACATTGGGTGAGACAATCTTACTAATTTACTAGAGAACCAGTTCAGATTTAAGTATAACTTTTGTATGACTGAAGCTTTTAGTGATAGGTCTAATGCTTTAATATTTAATTATTTCTGTCCTCCAAATTCATATTCATTATATAAATAGGCCCGTTTAATTTTGTCTGGCTTGCCGTTCCAAATAAAATGGAATATTTTTTTCTCATATAATTTAAAAAACTGTTCACTAGGCGTAGGCAAGACCATAAGCAAATAGGTAAACTGGGATAATACTAAAGAGTTAATCAGGGTGATTTTTCCACAAATTGACAGGTATTTACCTTTCCATGGCAGCAAGATCTTATCTATTTTTGCTAACTTTCTATAAAAATGTATTGGAGTGAGATCATTTATTTCATTTGGGATATGTATTCCGAGTATATCCACATCACCATCAGACCATTTTATTGGTAAACTACATGGTAATGTAAACATTTAATTTTTTAGTGATCCAATACGTAATATAGTACATTTATCATAATTTGGTTGTAATCCAGAGAGGTTAGAAAATGTATCTAGATCCTCTATGAGGCTGTGGAGGGATTCTAGTTGTGGATTTAAAAGAAAACATGAATAATCAGCGTACAATGACACCTTTGTTTTAAGCCTTAAGCCCTGGATTTCTAATCCCTTGATATTATTGTTGGATCTGATTTTAATAGCTAACATCTCGATGGCCATAATAAATAGATATGCAGATAGTGGAAAACCTTGTTTCACTCCTCTTAACAGTTTAAAACTTTTTGAGAAATAGCCATTATTTACTATTTTACACCTAGGGTTACTATACATGATTTTAACCCAATTTATAAGAGATTCTCCAAAATTGAAATGCTCCAGGCATTTATATATAAACCCCAGTCGTACTTTATCAAATCCCTTTTCAAAGTCTGCTATGAATAGCAGGCCTGGTTTCCCAGATCTTTCACAGTGTTCTATTGTTTCCAGTACTTGCCTTATATTATCTCCAATGTATCGTCCATGTAAAAAACCTTTCTGATTAGAATTAATAATGTCCGACAATACCTTTTTAATTCTATGCGCTATACATTTTGCTATAATTTTTGCATCACAACACTGAAGTGTAAGGGGCCTCCAATTTTTTAAATGGACTGGATCTTTATATTTTCCACTTGTATCCTGTTTCAGTAATAATTAAATCAGATATTTTTCCTATTTTGTTGCCTTACAACCTGGAATTAATATTTATTTTGGGGGGGTTTGTATCATTTGAATTACACAACATGCCTACCACATTGAAAACTTGAGTGTGCATAACTATTCAAATCTCTGGAAGACTGAAACAGGTTTCCCTCAAGAATTTCCCTGTATTTAGCGCCATCCATCCTTCCTTCAATTCTGACCAGTTTCCCAGTCCCTGATGAAAAACATCCCCACAGCATGATGCTGCCACCACCATGCTTCACTGTGGGGATGGTGTTCTCGGGGTGATGAGAGGTGTTGAGTTTGCGCCAGACATAGCGTTTTCCTTGATGGCCAAAAAGCTCAATTTTAGTCTCATCTGACCAGAGTACCTTCTTCCATATGTTTGGGGAGTCTCCCACCTGCCTTTTGACAATGGCTTTTTTCTGGCCACTCTTCCGTAAAGCCCAACTCTGTGGAGTGTACGGCTTAAAGTGGTCCTTTGGACAGTACTCCAATCTCCGCTGTGGAGCTTTGCAGCTCCTTCAGGGTTATCTTTGGTGTCTTTGTTGCCTCTCTGATTAATGCCCTCCTTGCCTGGTCCGTGAGTTTTGGTGGGCGGCCCTCTCTTGGCAGGTTTGTTGTGGTGCCATATTCTTTCCATTTTTTAATAATGGATTTAATGGTGCTCCGTGGGATGTTCAAAGTTTAGGATATTTTTTTATTACCCAACCCTGATCTGTACTTCTCCACAACTTTGTCCCTGACCTGTTTGGAGAGCTCCTTGGTCTTCATGGTGCCGCTTGCTTGGTGGTGCCCCTTGCTTAGTGGTGTTGCAGACTCTGGGGCCTTTCAGAACAGGTGTATATATACTGAGATCATGTGACAGATCATGTGACACTTAGATTGCACACAGGTGGACTTTATTTAACTAATTATATGACTTCTGAAGGTTATTGGTTGCACCAGATCTTATTTAGGGGCTTCATAGCAAAGGGGGTGAATACATATGCATGCACCACTTTTCCGGGAATTAATTTTTTAGAATTTTTTGAAGCAAGTTATGTTTTTCACTTCACCAATTTGGACTGTTTTGTGTACAGTGCCATGCAAAAATATTCATCTCCCTTGGCGTTTTTCCTATTTTGTTGCATTGCAACCTGTAATTTAAATTGATTTTTATTTGGATTTCATGTAATGGACATACACAAAATATTGTTTCACAATAGAAAATATTTTGCATCTTCAAAGTGGTAGGCATGTTGTGTCAATCAAATGATACAAACCCCCCAAAAATCTATTTTAATTCCAGGTTGTAAGGCAACAAAATAGGAAAAATGGCAAGGGGGTGGATAATTTCGCAAGCCACTGTAATATACACTGCTCAAAAAAATAAAGGGAACACTTAAATAACACAATGTAACTCCAAGTCAATCACACTTCTGTGAAATCAAACTGTCCACTTAGGAAGCAACACTGATTGACAATACATTTCACATGCTGTTGTGCAAATGGAATAGACAACAGGTGGAAATTATAGGCAATTAGCAAGACACCCCCAATAAAGGACTGGTTTTGCAGTTGGTGACCACAGACCACTTCTCAGTTCCTATGCTTCCTGGCTGATGTTTTGGTCACTTTTGAATGCTGGCGGTGCTTTCACTCTAGTGGTAGCATGAGACGGAGTCTACAACCCACACAAGTGGCTCAGGTAGTGCAGCTCATCCAGGATGGCACATCAATGCGAGCTGTGGGAAGAAGGTTTGCTGTGTCTGTCAGCGTAGTGTCCAGAGCATGGAGGCGCTACCAGGAGACAGGCCAGTACATCAGGAGACGTGGAGGAGGCCGTAGGAGGGCAACAACCCAGCAGCAGGACCGCTACCTCCGCCTTTGTGCAAGGAGGAGCAGGAGGAGCACTGCCAGAGCCCTGCAAAATGACCTCCAGCAGGCCACAAATGTGCATGTGTCTGCTCAAACGGTCAGAAACAGACTCCATGAGGGTGGTATGAGGGCCCGACGTCCACAGGTGGGGGTTGTGCTTACAGCCCAACACCGTGCAGGACGTTTGGCATTTGCCAGAGAACACCAAGATTGGCAAATTCGCCACTGGCGCACTGTGCCCTTCACAGATGAAAGCAGGTTCACACTGAGCACGTGACAGACGTGACAGAGTCTTGAGACGCTGTGGAGAACATTCTGCTGCCTGCAACATCCTCCAGCATGACCGGTTTGGCGGTGGGTCAGTCATGGTGTGGGGTGGCATTTCTTTGGGGGGCCGCACAGCCCTCCATGTGCTCGCCAGAGGTAGCCTGACTGCCATTAGGTAACGAGATGAGATCCTCAGACCCCTTGTGAGACCATATGCTGGTGCGGTTGGCCCTGGGTTCCTCCTAATGCAAGACAATGCTAGACCTCATGTGGCTGGAGTGTGTCAGCAGTTCCTGCAAGAGGAAGGCATTGATGCTATGGACTGGCCCGCCCGTTCCCCAGACCTGAATCCAATTGAGCACATCTGGGACATCATGTCTCGCTCCATCCACCAACGCCACGTTGCACCACAGACTGTCCAGGAGTTGGCGGATGCTTTAGTCCAGGTCTGGGAGGAGATCCCACAGGAGACCATCCGCCACCTCATCAGGAGCATGCCTAGGCGTTGTAGGGAGGTCATACAGGCACGTGGAGGCCACACACACGACTGAGCCTCATTTTGACTTGTTTTAAGGACATTACATCAAAGTTGGATCAGCCTGTAGTGTGGTTTTCCACTTTAATTTTGAGGGTGACTCCAAATCCAGACCTCCATGGGTTGATACATTTGATTTCCATTGATATTTTTTGTGTGATTTTGTTGTCAGCACATTCAACTATGTAAAGAAAAAAGTATTTAATAAGATTATTTCATTCATTCAGATCTAGGATGTGTTATTTTAGTGTTCCCTTTATTTTTTTGAGCAGTGTATGTGTAGGCCTACCAGTAATCATGTAATGAAACCAGGCAAACAAAATAAAACACTTGACTCAAAGATTAGCATGTATCACCATATATATATATACAGTGCCCTCCACTATTATTGGCACCCCTGTTTAAGATGTGGTCGAGGACTTCCAAAAATTCAAAAAAAAATTTAAACAACATATAACCCAAATGCAAAAAAAGAGAAAAATCCAACCTTTTATTTAAGTACATTACTTTGGTGGTAAAAAAAAAAATCACACATTTAGAAAAAAAAAACTTGAAATCATGTGTCCCACAATTATTGGCACCCCTAACAATTCCGCTGAAAATTTTAATTGATTTTTTAAAAAATATATTTTTCTGTAGTTGCTAAAGTTGGTCAGGGTATCTAATTAATTTAATTAGTAATTCATGACTTCCTGTTTCCCTGGGGTATAAATATGACGTGACACAGAGGCCTAATTCTCTTACCCATTTGTCAACATGGCAAAGACAAGAGAACACACCATTCAAGTAAGGCAGATTTGTGTCGACCTTCATAAGTCAGGCAATGGCTACAAGAAAATAGCCACTCGCCTTAACTTGCCCGTATCTACAGTCAGAGGAATCATTAAGAAGTTTAAAACAACTGGAACAGTGACAAACAAGGCTGGAAGAGGTCCCATGTTTATCTTGCCACAACGCACAGTGAGGAGGATGGTAAGAGAAGTAAAAAAAAGTCCTAAACTCACTGTCACAGAATTGCATCAAAGAGTGGCATCTTGGGGTCACAAAGTCTCCAAAATAACCATCAGACGCTCTCTACATGCCAACAAGCTGTTTGGGAGGCATGCAAGGAAAAAGCCTTTTCTCACTAACACTCACAAACGTAAACGTCTGGAGTTTGCTAAGCGGCACTGGGACTTCAACTGGGATCGTGTGCTTTGGTCAGATGAGACTAAGATTGAGCTTTTTGGCAACAAACACTCTAAGTGGGTCTGGCGTAAAACAAAAGATGAGAATGCCGAAAAGCACCTCATGCCCACCGTGAAGTATGGTGGAGGATCTGTGATGCTGTGGGCCTGTTTCTCTTCCAAAGGCCATGGGGAACCTTGTTAGGGTGCATGGCATTATGAACGCTTTGAACTACCAGGACATTTTAAATAAAAACCTGATGGCCTCTGCCAGAAAGCTGAAGATGGGTCTTTCAGCAGGATAATGATCCAAAACATGTGGCAAAATCTACACAAAAATGGTTCAGCAGTCACAAACTCAAGGTCCTCCCATGGCCATCTCAGTCCCCAGACCTCAACCCAATCGAAAACCTGTGGGGTGAGCTAAAGAGGAGAGTGCATAAGAGAGGACCCAGGACACTGGATGATCTAGAAAGATTGTGCAAAGAAGAATGGTCAAAGATCCCTCTCTCTGTGTTCTCCAATCTTGTGAAATGTTATAGGAGGAGATTAAGTGCTGTATTGTTGGCAAAAGGGGGTTGTACAAAGTATTAACATCAGGGGTGCCAATAATTGTGGGACACATGATTTCAAGTTTTTTTTTTTCTAAATGTGTGATTTTTTTTTTTACACCAAAGTTATGTACTTAAATAAAAGGTTGGATTTTTCTCTTTTTTTGCATTTGGGTTCTATGTTGTTTTAAAAAAAAGGAGAATTTTTGGAAGTCCTCGACCACATCTTAAACAGGGGTGCCAATAATTGTGGAGGGCACTGTATATCACCGTATATATATATATATATATATATATATATCCTTTTTTTATGCCCAAAACAATTTAGGCAACAGGGATCTTGATCCAGGAGGGGATTGAATGTCTCTTCTGTAACCAAGAAGCTTGATCTTGACATCTAGCCACAAACCAAATGCATAGCTGGAGCACTGAGCTGGATATAATTTATTTTAGTTATTTATTATAGTTATACTTTACTTATAGTTAGTTCCAGGGGCACAACTTTGGTTTTAGAAGTGGGGGGGACATTCTTACTATTATTATGATTATGATTATTTATTTTTTATCCAGTCGGATAAACACTCCAAACAGCCTACCCGACTGCTCGGAGGCGTCCGCATGGTCCTAAAGCAATGTAGAGAGGAGCTGCTGGAGCTCTGCTGGAGCTCTGCTGTGACCACCAGTAGTGTGGTGAGGAGCTGGTGGGGCTCTGCTGTGACCAACAGTAGTGTGGTGAGGAGCTGGTGGGGCTCTGCTGTGACCAACAGTAGTGTGGTGAGGAGCTGGTGGGGCTCTGCTGTGACCACCAGTAGTGTGGTGAGGAGCTGGTGGGGCTGCTGTGACCACCAGTAGTGTGGTGAGGAGCTGGTGGGGCTGCTGTGACCACCAGTAGTGTGGTGAGGAGCTGGTGGGGCTGCTGTGACCACCAGTAGTGTGGTGAGGAGCTGGTGGGGCTCTGCTGTGACCACCAGTAGTGTGGTGAGGAGCTGGTGGGGCTGCTGTGACCACCAGTAGTGTGGTGAGGAGCTGGTGGGGCTGCTGTGACCACCAGTAGTGTGGTGAGGAGCTGGTGGGGCTCTGCTGTGACCACCACATTGCAAGTTTGTCAATATATGAGCTGGAGGGGAAAAAAAACAGAAACCAAACCACTATGATTACTTCTGACGTTCCCCTCTCATTTCCTGGTGTGTCAGAGAGAGGCAGAGACCAGCGTATTGCATGGATGGATGGATGACAGTGTAGTCATGCAGGGGAGAGGAGAGCAGAGCTGTCCAGGGTGTAATCTGTGAGATCTGGGTGGCTGGCTGGTTGCATGTGACCATCAGTTGACCCCAGAGCACAGCCCACCTAGCCCAGGGTTTACGACCCCATCACAGACACATCACATCCCATGGGATCTGAGGCATGGACAACATGACAACACATCAGACCTCACTATAAGGCTGCGTAATGCTCAATCTCTCTCAGCTACTCTTTTCTCATTGAACGCTTTACCAGCTCCTGCAAACAAGCACGTTATTCACCACAAGCTTACCTGTGATGAAAAATATTAGTACAATTAGATATTTCTCAAAGAAAAAACGGGATATATTTCAACACTTCATGCTTTGATAAAACTGAAGGAATGAAAGGTAGCTGCCATCTACATCTTCTGATGTGTTCAATGTGATCTATCAAAGTTGATAGATGAACTTTTACAGCGTTGATATGGCTCTGCCTCTGATACCTGGTGGTATTATTGACTGTTGATTAGGGGGTTGAGTGGCCTGTCCTTCCCCCAGCATCCTTCCCATCCTCCTTCCACCCACCCTCCATTGGATAGCCCAGCCTTCGCAAGGCAACACGCTCCAGCATCACTGTAGTAGGGATTGGACCAACCATTGGCCGGCCCACGAAATGCGATCTAGCATCACTAACTCTAATTCCTTCCACTTTCTCTGGGTCAACAAGCATTTAAATCAAACACCAACAACTTGAAATAACCTCACTGATATTTAACATTAGGAAATAAACCTGGTGCTTTTAAATATAGCAAGCACATGTTCTGTGTGTCCTCCTTCATGTCTTTCTTTATAAATCTAGCCTCTTGCTTAAAAAATATACATGGTCTGGCTTACGTGTTGTATTTGCCCCTACTGTACATGCTAATTTCATTTCCAAACATCACTCATAACATTATGGCAGATATCAAATGTAAAGGAAGTGTTCTACTTACGCGTACATGTTCAGTAAACATGTGCTTTAGCCTGCAACATTCCCAGTGCCTCTGTCTGTCCCCATGTCCGACCCCATGTCGCCCCATTTTGTTGGACGGTGTATACCATGTGTGTCCTGCACATACGACTAATAAAACTTTAAACTTTCTCTGCCCTGCTCTGGTCTGACCTGGCCTGTCCTCTAACAGCCACAGACAGGAGCAGGGCATGGTTTGTGAATTACCACATAAATAAAGCTTGCTGGACTAAGATCCACCTGCTCCCCTCAGGGGCCCTTGAAATGTCCATCCCAGCCCCCAGGCCCTGTGATGGAGCTGGCCCAAATGGGCACAATTTCAGACGGATGGGAGTGTGATTGTCCCCGAGGAAAAAAGCAATTCCTTTTAAGCAGTGCTTTAGCCAGTCACATATTTGTCACTTGAATAATGATTTAGTCTATTGTCAAAATCACAAAAACAGTGGGCCACTTTAGTCAACTAAATGCCCTTTCATTTTAGACACATCCCATTTGTATTGCCTCATTAACCTATAGTAAACAGAAATCACTGACTGCCATGGTCACAAACATACATAACCTTGTCCTACCAACATATTGTTCTGCAGAACACCCTATTCTCTTCCCAACAGCAGAAATATGACAAGAATATATAAAAGTAGTATGGGTTGCACCGCGTCATTGGCATTGTTATCAATGTTCCACAGACCCCGCAGCCACATTGGTGTCCAAAGTAGAACAGGCTAATGACTTTGAACGGGAGCTAATGACTGTTTCGCTCAGTGATGTAGTCGAGTCTCTAAACCTCAAGTCCGAATCGAGTGCCAAGTCCCCTGTGCTCGAGTCCGAGTCCCCTGTGTTCAAGTCCAAGTTCAAGTCCGAGTCACCAATGGTGGAGTCACGAGTCGAGTCACAAGTCCCTATGGCTGAATTCACAGTGCTCGAGTCCTGGTCCAAGGTTACTGGTAATGTTACCAGGATCACGTTCAGTTGCAGATAGAAATTCCATGAATAGAGCCGACGTTATTTCTTATTATATGTCAGAGAGGCACATTTGTTCTACATAGCATATTTTAATCTGAATATTCCAATACGTTGTGTCCTGCTGAACGCACCCCAGGTTGGTAGCTATAGATAGCCAATGAAGTAACATGACTGAAGAAGGTGTAGTCTAAACAAATGGTTAATGGTCCGGTCCGCAAGTAGCCTAGTTTTAGAATGGCCCGCGATATGCGGCCTGCCAATGCACTTTAGAAAGAAAAAAATACGTAGCGCCGGTATTATGGGTCATATCTTTTGAACGGTAAGGGCTAAAATCAAGCTGTTTTCTATGAGGAAAATAGGGAGGCTTGGCTACGTTGGCTACAGAACCTGGCAATGAAATACAGTGGGGAAAGTGGGAAGGTTAAACCAGACTACAAATTCAAAGACAGACTACTTTTCTATACTCAAGGGAGAGAAAAACATAGCTAGACTGTTGTTTTACTATTAAACTCAATGCTGTTATTGTTTTTAATTTCATAAAGCAGTTCGTGTTTTTTAACGAGGGTAGTTAACTAGAAGGCTGGTGGTGACTGGTTAGCTATGGGGAAGCAAGAGCGTCACCTGCACAATGTGCTTAATCGGAGGCGGAGCCAAGCTGAACCTGTCTGTCCACACTCTTCTTCTTCTGCTTCTTCTTCTTCTTCTTCTTCTTTGTAATTTGGTTGGTGGATCGCATCCAACTTTTAGGTGCATATACCGCCACCTACTGTACTGGAGTGTGAGGCCAGTCACGGCCTACCTACATTAAATTATCTTCATTAGTCCTGTTCCTCTATGAAAGCCTTAGACACCACCACCTACACTCATTAAAAACCCACTACCCCATTCTACTACTTTGACCCTATCTGCTCCTGCACCATGCCAACGGCTTGTGAGGACAGAACACCACCCCTCAACACAGCCTGTAACTCTTCTGAAGTAAAATCTTGTATACCCAAATACTTCTCTGCAGCTGCCACCACAACATATATTTTCTGTGATTTACATTCCATCTCTGTGGTACAGCTGATAACCATTGCTATGAACGCTAAGAAGCCAACCTTGATGAAGCATAAATCACTCGTTGGCCTATCCCTCTGTGCTGGCACCAATTTACTACTCACTGGAATCCTCTCAGGATCCCACACCCTTGACCCACCCTCCTCTACCTGCTTCACTGCCTCAGCATACGACACCTTCTGCACTACTCTCATTGGCCACCTCAACCTGCCTCTCTCACACCAGACACTTCCGATCCCCAGCAACATGGACACCCCTACAGTTAACACACACAACTTTATCCACCAAAACGTTACAATCCTCTGTCCCATGCCCTCCTGCACACTTCCCACATCTCCTTCCTACACACTGCTGCGACATTACCATAAACGTTGCATCTGTTTTTTTCTGGGTCTATTTAGTCAGTTATAGTCTCGTCAATTGCCTCTGAAAAATAGGTGTTTGACGAATAGTTTTGTCACTATTTTTGTTGAGGAAATTAACACGGGTACATGAGCACAAACTTCACACCCTAAGAGTAGTCATCCTCTTTGGAAAATCCTTTTTCCTCCAAACATTACAATTGAAGTACCTCTCGGCATGGGTGTAATGCTATTTGTCTCTCTGTGTGATTTTCCTGCACAGAGCCAGGCATCATGTGTCACAGGCATCACACACGCTATCACACTGTGTCCTATCCCATCTCAGAGCAATGTGACACACAGGTCACCTCTGGGCAAATATGATGAATTGCATATTCTCCTAAAAGTGCATCATTCTCAACATTCTCCTCTGGCAGCACAGTGCGTTTTAAGACCATATCTCCCCTTCAAAATGAAAACTACCGGCAGCCTTAAGAGGCAGCAGATAATGGAAATATTGGACAGCAGTCAAAAAGGCAGATTAGTCTGACTCTGATAGACATTCTTAATGGGTTCCTCAACAAAAGCCATTTGGTAAAGGATCATTTGACACGACATTAAAAGATAAGGAAACAGTTCTCTTAGTTGTTCCTTAATCCTTATTGAGAATTGAAGTGTTTGGCTGCCATGGCAAACAAAGCACAGTCTGGGAAAGCTTGAAGCATGACTTTTCAAATGGGGACATTTGTAACACATGACACAATGACAGAATGGCAGCATCTATTACAATTAATACATTAAATGACCAAAAGTATGTGGACACCTTAGGGGTTCCAATTCATCCCAAAGGGGTTGAGGTCAGGGCTCTCTACAGGCCAGTCAAGTTCTTCCACACCGATCTTGACAAACCATTTCTGTATAGACCTCGTCATGCTGAAACAGGAAAGGGCCTTTCCCAAACTGTTGCCACAATGTTGGAATCGTATAGAATGAATCGTCTAGAGTGTCATTGTATGCTGTAGAGTTAAGATTTCCCTTCCCTGGAACTAAGCCGGAACCATAAAAACAGCCCCAGACCATTATTCCTCAACCAAACTTTACAGTTGGCACTATGCATTCAGGCAGGTAGCATTCTCCGGGGATCCGCCAAACCCAGATTTGTCTGTCGGACTGCCAGATGGTGAAGTGTGATGAAGATGTTTCCATTGCTCCAGAGTCCAATGGCGGCGAGCTTAACACCACTCCAGCCGACGCTTGGCATTGCGCATGGTGATCTTAGGCTTGTCTGCAGCTGCTCGGCCATGGAAACCCATTTCATGAAGCTCTCGATGAACAGTTATTGGCTGACGTTGCTTCCAGAGTCAGTTTGGAACTCGGTAGTGAGTGTTGCAACCGAGGACAGAATTGTTTTATGTGCTACGCACTTCAACACTCGGTGGTCCTGTTCTGTGAGCTTGTGTGGCCTACCAATTTGCGGCTGAGCCGTTGTTGCTCCTAGACCTTTCCACTTCACAATAACATCACTTACAGTTGACCGGGGCAGCTCTAGCAGGGCAGAAATTTGACGAACAGACTTGTTGGAAAGGTGGCATCCTATGACGGTGCCACGTTGAAAGTCACGGAGCTCTTCAGTAAGGCCATTCTCCTGCCATTGTTTGTCTATGGAGATTGCATGGCTGTGTGCTCGATTTTATACACCTGTCAGCAACGGGTGTGGCTGAAATAGCCGAATCCACTAATTGGAAGGGGTGTCCACATACTTTTGTATACATAGCGTAATATAATATAGACAAAATAATAAGGACAACTCAATTCAAAATGGTTGCTCTTTAAATACATTGAATAACTAAGTGGTTGAAGTATTCAATTTGTAATAATAATAAGTGTTGTGTGATGAAACTGTGTGATACATGCACCTCATGTACCTTTACCTCCCCTCACAGCTGCCTGCAGCATTAGTATGCATTAAAAAGAGCAGGTGATTCTGAATAAATCATGTCCTCTCCTGCAACACCTTCAGATTCCCAATCCCCACCTAGGAATGTTTTCAATCGAGAAGCTGCCTCCCTCCCTGCCCAGATATCCCTGGAAAAGCAGCCAGATTGGACGTCTGTCCATGTCCTGAGGACATTGGGAAATGCCTTCAAAACCGGCCATGAGGGGCAACAGTGAGCGCTATTACCATTAAGTAGGCTTGGGTTTTGTTAGGGCATTGTGGATGGGGGTGGCAGATGGGCGTAATCAGGTGTGTAGTGCTGCAGGAGAGCGAGGGAGTGGCCCTCCCTCACTTTTTTCAATTTGAGAATACACAGAGCTGGTAAAACTATTTCTGGAAAATTAATTCTGATCAATTATAAATCAATTATATTGAATTAACCTCTAAAGAAATTATATTTAATTACCACTAGAATTCCATGAAAAACAATCGAACGACAAACCAAATAAATATGTATAGCAGCCTAAAGGTAAATGGTGTTCTCTTCTTCTCTCTGGCAGTGGCGAACATGATGAAGAACTGTAGGCTACATGTGCGTTTTAAGACCATATCAGAGGCTTGGAAATGTGCATTGGGCCAAGTTCGAGGTAATAATGCATTTAGGTTATAGTTTATTGAGATGCATGAATACACCACACCAAAAACTTCATTTTATGGCTGTTTTTAAATGAATTTTCTGAAATTCTACGTAGTGATGATTTATTTTCACAACTTGTCAATTGATTTGATAGCATGGTTACTCTATGTAAATAAATTAGATGAATTGATAGTTCACCTCTCTGTTTTATTTTATTATTTAATAGGGTATATTGTAACCATGTGTTCAAGCTAATCAAATCAAAGTTTATTTATGATACAGCGTAGTATAAGCTACATAGCACAATTAAATGGTACTAGCAACTAAAGCTCTCCTCGTATTCGCAAACAGTGCAATGATATTAAGCTATATGTATTTGTATTTACATTAGGCTATAGCCTACAAATAGCTATACCACGTAGTCATAAGGCTTTTAGGCTATACTGCAAATTATTGTTGTTTGTTCCTGAACTGTCTGAATGGCAGAGCTATCCTTCAACCATCCTTCAGCTATACTACAGCACCACAAGTTGGTTCAACTGCTTTTACATCATTACGTGATCCTGGCGCTGTTCTTTCAGCAACATGAAGGGCGCTCCAATCGCTTAAAATAACATTCATCAAATCAAATCAAAATGTATTTGTCACATGCTTTGTAATCAAGTTTAGACTAACAGTGAAATTCTTACATACAGGCCCTTCCCAACAATGCAAAAATCAAGACCTACTCATCACTTATTATTATTATTACAAATATCACTTCTCACAATTGTGCTTGTTTAGTCAAGTTTGGTACACCTGTATTTGGGGAGTTTCTTCCAATCTTCTCTGCAGATCCTCTCAGGCTTTGTCAGGTTGGATGGGGAGCGTTGCTGCACAACTATTTTCAGGTCCCTCCAGAAATGTTTGATCGAGTTCAATTCCAGGCTCTGGCTGGGCCACTCAAGGACATTCAGAGACTTGTCCCGAAGCCACTCCTGCATTGTCTTGGCTGTATGCATATGGTCGTTGTCCTGTTGAAAGGTGAACCTTCACCCCAGTCTGAGCTCCTGAGCGCTCTGGAGCAGGTTTTCATCAAGGATCTCTCTGTACTTTGCTCCGTTCATCTTTGCCTCGACCCTGACTAGTCTCCCAGTCCCTGCCACTGAGAATCTTGTTTCTCATGGTCTAAGAGTCTTTAAGTGCCTTTTGGAAAACTCCAAGCGGGCTGTCATGTGCCTTTTACTGAGGAATGGCTTCCGTCTGGCCACTCTACCATAAAGGCCTGATTGGTGGAGTGCTGCAGAGATGGTTGTCCTTCTGTAAGGTTCTCCCATCTCCACAGAGGAACTATAGAGCTCTGTCAGAGTGACCATCGGGTTCTTGGTCACCTCCCTGACCAAGGCCCTTCTCCTCTGATTGCTCCGTTTGGCCAGGCGGCCAGCTCTATGAAGAGTCTTGGTGGTTCCAAACTTCTTCCATTTAAGAATAATGGAGGCCACTGTGTTCTTGGGGAGCTTCAATGCTGCAGAAATGTTTTGGTACCCTTCCCCAGATCTGTGCCTCGACACAATCCTGTCTCGGAGCTCTACGGACAATTCCTTCGACCTCATGGCTTGGTTTCTGCTCTGACATGCACTGTCAACTGTGGGACCTTATATAGACAGGTGTGTGCCTTTCCAAATCATGTCCAATCAATTGAATTTACCACAGGTGGACTCCAATCAAGTTGTAGAAACATCTCAAGGATGATCAATGGAAACAGGATGCACCTGAGCTCAATTTCGAGTCTCATAGCAAAGGGTCTGAATACTTATATAAATAAAGTATTTCTGTTTTTTGTTTTTTTACATTGCACAAATTTATATAAAAACCTATTTTTGCTTTGTCATTATGGGGTATTGTGTGTAGATTACTGAGGAAAATACATTTTAGAATAAGGCTGTAACGTAACAAAATGTGGAAAAGGTAAAGGGGTCTGAATACTTTCCGAAGGTCATTAAAAAAAAGTTGCACTACACCACTGGGCGTAATCCCATGACTCTGGATGTGAAGGTTGCATGTTCAATCCCAGTGGTAGACACTTTTTTGTTTTTAAATGTTTTGGTTTAATTTTTGGTTGCACTACACCACTGGGCGTAATCCCATGACTCTGGATGTGAAGGTTGCATGTTCAATCCCAGTGGTAGACACTTTTTTGTTTTTAAATGTTTTGGTTTAATTTTTGGTTTTAACCCTATCTGAAACCTTAACTCTTAACCATTCTGAATGAATGTCTAAACTTAATGTATTAAGCCTATCGCAAACCTAAATCCTTATCTTAAAAACACTTCAACATTTTAGGTTTGGAGAAATGGACGGATGCTGAGCAGGAGAAGCAACCCAGGATGTCAAAAAGCCGTAGAAATGTAAACGTCAGAATCTAAAGTCAAATTGGTAAAACCGTGAGATCTTGTTGGGAAACAACACCCAAGGGAAATCACCATGATGCAGAAGTGCCTTTTAAACAATAGTGGGAAACAAAAACAGTCACTAGTATCACTCTGTGTTGTTGTATTATTCTGTTAGGAAACGTAATGCCTCCTATCACTGAGTGCTGTCTGTCAGTCTGTCAATCAGATGACAATAACAAAATGGGAAGATAAAACCTCTGCAGCATAGTGCTGGAAAATGGATTACATCCCAAATCCCCAGGGAGAGGCTTAACAGGAAGTAGTGTTAAATGTACTGTACAGGACTGATCTGACCTCAGCTCAGTGTCTGGCCTCTGTTGGCTTAAAACACCAGTTTTCCTGTATCTATCAATAGCCTTTTCACATAGAACTTCCCTGTATGCTGTTTAACCATCCACACACATCACCAATGCTTTATCCTTAAAGTACCTTAATGTGTACTGCATACCCTATAGAAAGTGTGTACCTGCTCAAAGATGGCAACACACAAGAAAATAATATTATGGGGAACTGAACTGCTCTAAAGTCTACCAAAGGACTTCTTCTAACATGACAAATTCAAGCTCGATATCAAATGAGAAAATTACAATGTTTTCTGTGAAGAATTACTGGTGCAGTCAAACAGTCTTATCCTCCAGCCCGCTGCTTTCATCAGTAGGTTTGGTGGTGATGATGACACTTGTTCTGGTGCTGTGTGTAACTTTGACAAGTCTGTATTTGAACTGGTGTGTCTGTGAGAACCAGGGGGCTAGGTTGTCTCTCGCTTGCTATATTTAGTCAGACAGGACAGACAGCGGGCTGAAGGAGATGAGAGGAGACAGTATTGGCTGATTGGGTATGACAGTGTTCTCCCCCCCCTTGTCCCCCTCTACGCCAGCCAGACAACTCAGCTCCACGTGCACAGAGGAGCGTACACACGCATGGTGACATAAGCCCGGGTTAGTCAGTGAATGCACACAAACTGAGGAGCGTGCACAGAGAAAAGAGTCATGTGCACAGCATGGTGTCAGAAACAGAGGGAGATGTGAAATGACACCTCTGACTCTTAGTGTACACTGTACACAAATAGAGGAATGTGCAATTACATCTCTAACCTCAGTTTACCCTAAACAGAGGGAGGGCTCACACAGCAGTGTCTTTTCACAGAACATAATTACAAAATCAAATGCAAATCTTTTAGACTTTCATCTGCTGAATCTATCGCTAGAGGCTGAATCCATTGGGTTGGGTACACTGGGCCACTAGAGGGCATACAACCACAGGCAAAGTCACAGCATACACCACCATACAACACCCTTATATAAACCACTTTGCCTGAAGTGTAATATTGTGACATATGTCTCAACAAATTAACAGTTTCTGCTCATTTAGACATGCATTGAAACAGCTCATTTGGCAACAAGCATGAATCATTTTTTCCCTGTGAAACCAATTCCATTAATCAGTATCCTTCCTTGAGATAGAGGTTGTGGTTGTCTAAACCTTGGGCCCTGTGGCCTGTATTTATAGTGAGTGTATCTGCAGAAGTAGCCTGCCTGTGTGAAGGCTGTCTCTCTAGGCTAAGCTGAGGCATGGATGGCCCTGGCTGAAGCTCAGGGTCTAGAGATGAGGAGTTAGTCTAATGAACGGAGCCATAGTCACAGTGGAGGCGAAGTTACACAATGCCAGGTTGCCTGGCACACTAATCCCCTAGCTCCAGGGACAGAGAAGAGGAGCAGGGTCTAGGAGGGTGGGAGGGGAAGGAAGGGTGAGGGTGTGGGAGGGAGGGAGGGAGGATAAGCTTCTTACTCAACACCTCAGGCTCTCCACTGCAAGGTTATTATAGTTTTGTGTTTTTATATTAGTTTATATTTCTATTAGTTTTTCTATGTTTCTTTTGAATTCAGTTTAGTTTCAGTTAGTTTTCAGTCCGGATTTGCTAGTTTTTATTTAGAGATGGATCGAAATGTACAGAATGGTTACCTGGAGGAAAATGGGGGAGGGTCATGCCTTTTCAATGTCAGTCAAAGGGAGGGTTTAGTATTTGTTTTATCTAGTCCAGGGGAGGGTTATGTAATGTGTAATTAATTACATTTCAATATTTCTCAGTGTTTTAGAATTAGTTGCTTATTAGGCTATATATCGATGTGTGCCCGATGCCTCCCCTCATAACTGATTCTCCGCTGGGAGAGCAATTTCAAGTGTGCCTATAGGCTATTTAGGCCAGGGGTATTCAACTCTTACCCTATGAGGTCCGGAGCCTGCTGGTTTTCTGTTCTACCTGATAATGAATTGCACCCACTAAATCAGTCCCTTATTAGAGAGAAACAATGAAAAAATGCAGTGGAACTGCCTTCGAGGTCCAGAGTTGAGTTTGAGGGCTATAGGCTACAGGCTATGAAGTGCATGCTCTGAGAATCACAAAGCAAAGTTACATTTCTAAGATAGTTGCTGGGATGGTGTAAATAAAACTAGGCTGCATTACACACCGCAATGGATATTCCAACCCTGAGCCCCGGCCTGCTCTGCTCTTGCTGATCACAACTTTTTTGTGTGCTGTCAAACCAATGGCTGTGCTGTGTAGGCCTACAATGGCAGTTCAGGAGGAGAGTCAAAGGCGTCTTCCGAAAATATTTTTTGATTAGGCATAGTACTATCTTGCGTGACGAACTAGCTGCCTTATGTTCTGTTCAGTTTGAGAAGTAGAGCACAACGATGAAGAGGAGGACCGGAGGTCAACTTTGATAGCTTGCTACTATTATAATTGATGTTATTAAAAACAATATGTTTCTTGCCCGTGATGTATTTATCAGAGTTATTGACCTCACAATAAGGCAGATTCGAGTAACTTACATTGTGGTGCTTTAACTTGAAGAAGCAGCCGCGGCACAATCAATCAAAAATGGACAGCTCCTGGTGCTGAAAGTGGGCAAATTCGAGTAGGCATAATTAATTTAAACCGTCTTCATTTTAATTAGACTAACAACAAGAGGCTTACCAAACCTTTTTTTGATTTACTAAGAGGACCGTTATTAGCATGTTTTAACCACTACTATGTAAATGGTAGATTATTACATTTACATTTACATTTACGTCATTTAGCAGACGCTCTTATCCAGAGCGACTTAGAAATTGGTGCATTCACCCTATAGCCAGTGGAATAACCACTTTACAATTTTTTTATTTTTTTTATTTTTTTATTTTATTTTATTATTATTATTATTAATTTTTTATCTAGTCCAGGGGAGGGTTATGTAATGTGTAATTAATTACATTTCAATATTTATCAGACATTATCAGACATTATCAGACACTCAAGAAGAAGGTCTGATTTCATTATTACTGAAACAGGATACAAGTGGAAAATATAAAGGTCCAGTCCATTAAAAAAATTGGAGGCCCCTTACACTTCAGTGTTGTGATGCAAAAATTTTAGCAAAATGTATAGCGCAAAGAATTAAAAAGGTATTGTTGGACATTATTAATTCTAATCAGACAGGTTTTTTACATGGAAGATACATTGGAGATAATATAAGGCAAGTACTGGAAACAAAAGAACACTATGGAAAATCTGGGAAACCAGGCCTGCTATTCATAGCAGACTTCGAAAAGGCATTTGATAAAGTACGACTAGGGTTTATATATAAATGCCTGGAGCATTTCAATTTTGGAGAATCTCTTATAAAATGGGTCAAAATCATGTATATTAACCCTAGGTGTAAAATAGTAAATAATGGCTATTTCTCAGAAAGTTTTAAACTGTCAAGAGGAGTGAAACAAGGTTGTCCACTATCGGCATATCTATTTATTATGGCCATCGAGATGTTAGCTATTAAAATCAGATCCAACAATAATATCAAGGGATTAGAAATCCAGGGCTTAAAAACAAAGGTGTCATTGTACGCTGATGATTCATGTTTTCTTTTAAATCCACAACTAGAATCCCTCCACAGCCTCATAGAGTATCTAGATAATTTTTCTAATCTCTCTGGATTACAACCAAATTATGACAAATGTACTATATTACGTATTGGATCACTAAAAAATACAATTTTTACATTACCATGTAGTTTACCAATAAAATGGTCTGATGGTGATGTGGATATACTCGGAATACATATCCCAAAGGAAATAAATGATCTCACTCCAATACATTTTAATAGAAAGTTAGCAAAAATAGATAAGATCTTGCTACCATGGAAAGGTAAATACCTGTCAATTCGTGGAAAAATCACCCTGATTAACTCTTTAGAATTATCCCAGTTTACCTATTTGCTTATGGTCTTGCCTACGCCTAGCGAACAGTTTTTTAAATTATATGAGAAAAATATATTCTATTTTATTTGGAACGGCAAGCCAGACAAAATTAAACGGGCCTATTTATATAATGAATATGAATTCGGAGGACAGAAATTATTAAATATTAAAGCATTAGACCTATCACTAAAAGCTTCAGAAACCAATGCTGGCATTAAGATTGCACTGAATGAGCTGTATAAGGCCATAAGTCAACAGGAAAACGCTCATCCAGAGGCAGCGCTCCTAGTGGCCGGGGACTTTAATGCAGGGAAACTTAAATCCATTCTACCTAATTTCTACCAGCATGTTAAATGTGCAACCAGAGGAAAAAAAACTCTAGACCACCTTTACTCCACACACAGAGTTGCATACAAAGCTCTCCTTCGCCCTCCATTTGGCAAATCTGACCATAACTCTATCCTCCTGATTCCTGCTTATAAGCAAAAACTAAAGCAGGAAGCACCAGTGACTCGTTTAATAAAAAAGTGCTCAGATGACGCAGATGCTAAGCTACAGGACTGTTTTGCTAGCACAGACTGGAACATGTTCAGTTATTCTTCAGATAGCATTGAGGAGTACACCACATCAGTCACTGGCCTCATCAATAAGTGCATCGATGACGTCGTCCCCACAGTGACCGTACGTACATACCCCAACCAGAAGCCATGGATTACAGGAAACATCCGCACTGAGCTAAAGGGTAGAGCTGCCGCTTTCAAGGAGCGGGACTCTAACCCGGACGCTTATAAGAAATCCCGTTATGCCCTCCGACGAACCATCAAACAGGCAAAGAGTCAATACAGGACTAAGATTGAATCGTACTACACCGGCTCTGACGCTTGTCGGATGTGGCAGGGCTTGAAAACTATTACAGACTACAAAGGGAAGCACAGCCGCAAGCTGCCCAGTGACACCCAGTGACACAAGACTTCCAGACGAGCTAAACCACTTGTATGCTCGCTTCGAGGCAAGCAACACTGAAGCATGCATGAGAGCACCAGCTGTTCCGGATGACTATGTGATCACGCTCTCCGTAGCCGATGTGAGTAAGACTTTTAAGCAGGTCAACATTCACAAGGCCGCAGGGCCAGACGGATTACCAGGACGTGTACTCCGAGCATGTGCTGACCAACTGGCAAGTGTCTTCACTGACATTTTCAACATGTCCCTGACTGAGTCTGTAATACCGACATGTTTCAAGCAGACCACCATAGTCCCCGTGCCCAAGGACACTAAGATAACCTGCCTAAATTACTACCGACCCGTAGCACTGACGTCTGTAGCCATGAAGTGCTTTGAAAGGCTGGTCATGGATCACATCAACACCATTATCCCAGAAACCCTAGACCCACTCCAATTTGCATACCGCCCCAACAGATCCAAAGATGATGCAATCTCTATTGCACTCCACACTGCCCTTTCCCACCTGGACAAGAGGAACACCTACGTGAGAATGCTATTCATTGACTACAGCTCAGCATTCAACACCATAGTGCCCTCAAAGCTCATCACTAAGCTAAGGATCCTGGGACTAAACACCTCCCTCTGCAACTGGATCCTGGACTTCCTAACGGCCGCCCCCAGGTGGTAAGGGTAGGTAACAACACATCTGCCACACTGATCCTCAACACGGGGGCCCCTCAGGGGTGCGTGCTCAGTCCCCTCCTGTACTCCCTGTTCACCCATGACTGCATGGCCAGGCACGACTCCAACACCATCATTAAGTTTTCCGACGACACAACAGTGGTAGGCCTGATCACCGACAACGATGAGACAGCCTATAGGGAGGAGGTCAGAGACCTGGCCGTGTGGTGCCAGGATAAAAACCTCTCCCTCAACGTGACCAAGACAAAGGAGATGATTGTGGACTACAGGAAAAAAAAGAGAACTGAGCACGCCCCCATTCTCATCGACGGGGCTGTAGTGGAACAGGTTGAGAGCACATTGACTCTGCACCGGTACCCCCCTGTATATATAGCCTTCCTACTGTTATTTTATTTTACTTCTGCTCTTTTTTTCTCAACACTTTTTTGTTGTTTTATTTTACTTTTTTATTAAAAATAAATGCACTGTTGGTTAAGGGCTGTAAGTAAGCATTTCACTGTAATGTCTGCACCTGTTGTATTCGGCGCATGTGGCCAATTAAATTTGATTTGATTTGATTTGATTCATACAAAAGTTATACTTAAATCCGAACTGGTTCTCAAGCAAATTAGTAAGATTGTCTCACCCAATGTTCAAGAATGGCCTTTTTCCCTTTATTCAGATTACAACCTCTCACTTTCAGTTATTTGAAAAGGAAATCATATCCCAAATATCACTATTTCTAAAACAAGCCATAGAAAGTTGGTTGCAATTTCAATATAATCCTCCAGAAACGACAGAACAAATAATGCAACAAATATTGTGGTTAAACTCAAATATACTAATTGACAAAAAACCTTTTTTTTTTACCCCCCCCAAAAAAGGTATAATCTTCGTAAATGATATCATCGGTAGGACTGGTGGAGTTATGTCGCACATGCAGCTAACAAAAACATATGGAAATGTCTGCTCTACCCAAAATTACAACCAAATAATTGCAGCCTTACCGCAAAAATGGAAGAGGAAAGTGGAAGGGGGAGAAAGTAAGGAACTTGTCTGTCGGCCTTGCATTAAATAACATAATTGGTTAAAGAAAAATAAATAAATAAAAAAGTATACCAGTTTCATTTAAGGACCAAAGGATTGACAGCCGTCCCATATAGATTGGAAAAAAGTTGGGAAGAGATTTTTGACGTACCGATCCCATGGCATAGTGTTTATGAACTGATACGCAAAACGACACCGGATTCAAAACTTTGAATCTTTCAATTTAAATTATTATATAAAATTATTGCTACCAATAGAATGTTATTTATATGGGGGATACAATCTTCCCAGCTCTGCAGATTTTGCTGCGAAGAGATCATCAATCATTAGATCATTTGTTTTGGTACTGTCCATTTGTAGCTTGTTTTTGGACACAGGTCCAGGAATGGCTAAAGGATTGCAATATTTACCTGGAGCTAACCTTGCAGATAGCATTACTGGGTGATCTGAAAAGTCATAGTTAATCGATCAATAATATAATAATACTTTTAGAAAAAAATAATATTTTCAATTTACAATCTGTAGAAACAATAAGAATAGAAAGGTTCAGAACTTTTGTAAAACATCACAGTACAGTTGAAAAATATATGGCAAATAGAAATCCTATATGGATGGATGGGATGGGACTAATAACAACTAACAACAACTAATAACAACAAGATAACTAATAATGTAAGCATACTGTGTCCATAATAAGTATATAGGTTGTAGGTTGAGAGCTTTTGTGAAAGAGCACAGTTAGAAAGATATGGCATATAGAAGCAAACCGGATGGACATCATGAAAATGATCGGAGAGGTTGAGAGTAGAAAAAGTTCAGGAGAAAAAACAAACAAAATCGAATTATTGTAAAATTGACTGTGTCCATAAAATGTATATAGTAAGTATAAGCTGGAAGTAGAGGCCTAAGCATTCTTGTTCACTAGTTTACTCCAAATAGGGAAAGGGTGGTGGGGTTGGAAAGTAATGAAGGGGAATATATATATTTTTAAAGGATATGTATGTTTATGTATGTATGTATGTATGTAAGTGTATGTATGTAAATGTATGTATATATGTATGTATATGTGTATGTGTATGTATATATGTATATATATAAATATATATATATAAAAAATCATGGGGGATTGGAAGTGATGTAGACAATTTTTATTATTATTATAATTATTTTTTTAAAACAACAACAAGAGGGTTTTGTATTGGAGCCTATTTCTTCCTATTTAAGAAATAAGAGGTAGGCCTACCTGTTTGACAGACGGAATTAGGCTATAGGCTGCTATATCCATAGATTTGTCGGTCCATTCCTCCACCCACCATACACTCTTTAAATAGCCTACCTCCATGTAAAGGGCTGTTAAGTTAAAAACCAATACTTTAATTGAGGGGGTATAAGAGGGTATGCCGTATGCCATAGGCCTACCTTTTATTAAACAAAATGGCAAAAAGCACAGGCCTACCCCTTGTTAGCTTAAGATTTAGAAGAAAATAAAAAGGATCTGGTTATATAACAGCGCTTTGGTCCGCAATGCTTTATACTAGAAACAAGCTGTAAAATACCCTGGGAAGACGTGACTCCGATGCATATGAGGATATCATTGTTTCATTTCTTTGACATTCAGAGGCTGAGCTACAACCTTCTATAGCCGGAGACAAATAACATAATTTTCTTGTGAAGTAATCTAATTATGTCACTATCAATTTATTAAGCTATTCATTTTCTGTACAATAGAAGATGTTTAAACCCAGACAGCTTTTAGGGAAACACTAGTGACCTTCTCTCGTTGGGTTAAACCATGAGCAAACTAGGTGAAAAATCTGTCGATGTGCCCTTGAGCAAGGCACTTAACCCTAATTGCTCCTGTAAGTCGCTATGGATAAGAGCGTCTGCTAAATGACTAAAATGTAAAATGTAAATGTAAATAGGAGTAGCCAGCAGTTAAAGCTGCATCGGTAGGCCTACTCTGTCTGGGTTGGAAATTTAGACCTAACTTTTGAAAGTACCATGCTCAGATTCCTAATGACTTCTGCAAATAACTTCATAAAAAATCCTACAATGTGATTTTCTGGATTTTTTTTTCTCATTTTGTCTGTCACAGTTGACGTGTACCTATGATGAAAATTACAGGCCTCTCTCATCTTTTTAAGTGGGAGAACTTGCACAATTGGTGGCTGAGTAAATACTTTTTTCCCCCACTGTAAGTATTACCATAGAAATGTAAAAAACCCTGTATTTACGAATTGTCTTACAGTATCAGGAAGAATGTTCTGCAGTATCAGGAAGCGATCCTACTCCCCTCTACTCTCCTCTCCTCCTGTGTTCCAGGTAGTTCTGAGTAATGCAGGCCTGGTTTGATCAGACAGAGATGGATGCTCCTGAGTGAGTACTCCCACAGGGACCAAGCAGAGAGGTTCTGTCCTGGTGTAGTCACACAGAGAGAGACGGGTGGAGGTCGGGCTGACATCCAGTGCCACCCTTCAACCTTCAGGACAGCCAGGGAGAGGTGAGCTCTATCTGCTCCTGTCTGTGTGTCTGCAGTGGTGGTGCCAGGCTCCAAGTGCCACTCCGCAGCAGAACAGAGCCTCAGCCTTACATCGCCTGCGCATCAGCGCCACCCTGTCCTGCCAACACTGCCAACACTGCAGAACAGTTAGGCAGTGCCTTTACTGTGGTAATGGGACTTGGGAGGGGGACTGCAGGCAGGCAGACCAGCTGGGAGGGACGGTGTCCCATGCTGCTCTCCCTCTCTATCAGTGGCTCATTTATTACTCTACTCAGTCTGTGGGCTCTCAAGTAAAACTGTTCAAGTTCTTATCATAGAGGCGTCATGCCCATAGGGGGCACAAGGGCACGTGCCCCCTCAGATTTGTCCTGTTTTAAATTATCCAGATATTTCAGATGTTAAATCATTTTTAAGCGCAGGTTTTATCATAATTATTTATAAAAAGATCTATCAGCTGTATTTTGCGGAGGTGCCACACTGACTGGACCAAGCAAAGAGTACACCTCCCTATTTTCCCTAGTAAGTGGTTCATTGTGCATGTGACAAATAAAACTTGAAACTTGAAACTTCCTTCCAAGGAGCAAAGACATGCTAGGCAGGACACTAGATAGTCTAAGTCTAGTGCGTGCAGACAGTATCGTCAGTGGAGGAGGAGGGAGATTGTAGAGTGACACACACAGCGTTTGATTTGATTTTAGCTGCCGGTGATGGGCAGGATTAGCAGGAGGTATGTTTGTAAATGAATTGTTTGTAAATGAATCAAGCTATGTAGCCTATTGATCCCTTCTTGATGAATAAATACAACGAAAATGTTTTATTGTTTCTCTGTAATACTAGCCACCTAGCAATTTTATGAAGTTGGCTTTAGCTAGCCAGCTAGATACAGTGAGGGAAAAAAGTATTTGATTCCCTGCTGATTTTGTACGTTTGCCCACTGACAAAGACATGATCAGTCTATAATTTTAATGGTAGGTTTATTTGAACAGTGAGAGACAGAATAACAACAACAAAAATCCAGAAAAACGCATGTCAAAAATGTTATAAATTGATTTGCATTTTAATGAGGGAAATAAGTATTTGACCCCCCCTCAATCAGAAAGATTTCTGGCTCCCAGGTGTCTTTTAACTAGCAACAAAATGTTCTGTGAGTACCGTCGAAAGTGTGGAGTAATAGCAGCAGGGAAGACTTATTTTGCCACTGGGTCCAGAAACCTAAAACACGAGTCGTTGCTAAAACATAACTTAAGCCAAAAGCACATCAAGTGCCAGAACAAGTGCATCGGGACAGGTGCTGGAGCAACATCATTATGTCTACTAGCTACCAGCAGTATTTGACAGGCAACAGGTGACAGCCCAAACAGGCAGAGCTAGAGATTAAATGTAACACCACTTACTGCATTACCAAAGAGGAGATGGCTTTTATCAAATTCCATGTTTTACCATGTTATTCACCCAGATGTTTTATTTATTACAAATCAATTCAACATATGGAAACGTGGTTTCCTGTGTAAACATTATTGGCACCATTGCGGATACTATACGGGAAGAGGGTTAGTGCTATCCCAGGTCCTTAAGACGTCCCTACCCTAAAAGCAAGTTGATTTTTTATTGTCATTTAGCAGACGCTCTTATCCAGAGCGACTTACAGTTAGTGAATACATATATATATATATTTTTTTATACTGGCCCCTCGTGGGAATCGAACCCACAACCCTGGCGTTGCAAACGCCATGCTCTATCAACTGAGCTACATCCCTGCCGGCCATTCCCTCCCCTACCCTGGACCAATTGTGCGCCGCCCATGAGTCTCCCGGTCGCGGCCGGCGGCGACAGAGCCTGGATTCGAACCAGGATCTCTAGTGGCACAGTTAGCACTGTGATGCAGTGCCTTAGACCACTGCGCCACTCAGGATTTATTTGCTAGATTCTAGATCTAAGTAATTGATTAGTCATTGTGAGAGGAGACTAAACATGTATTTAATTAAGTATCAGTTCATAGTCAGCATGATGCCTTGTTACAACATTAATATTATTACATCGTTTTGAATTATTATTATTATTATTATCTGTTCGCTGAATGCAGTAATGGATAACAGTTTACAGTTTGCAGTTTTACTTTTAAATACAATAAAGGTTATGTTTTGTATGTTACATTTGTTTGTCCAAAACTAATAACCTAAATAAATAGGTTTGTTGTTGCACTTTTGAATACAATTATAAAAATTTGTTTTTATTCTAATCTCTTGCCCACTCTTTTGTGATGCGTTCTACATCATCAAGGTAACAACCGATGACAATTAAGAATGATAGGACAGTCATTTGCAGTAAAAAAAAATATCTTTTTTTTCTGGTGCTCCTACATTTTGTCTGGTGCTCCTTACTTTTTGAAGTTAAGAGCATCAGTGCTATCAATGAAAAAAGTTAATTTAGAGCCCTGCCTGTATGTATCTTTCACATATACTGCAACTTAAGGACAACTTATTGTAACTGATACTACATGACGCAGAATCAGAAGAAGAGGAACTCACCATATGCTTCTGGCCCTGGAGAAGGTCTTGTCCACTCTGAAAAGAAAGAGAGAGGTGAGAGTTAGTCTAGCTGCTGCCCTTATTATCCATTTACTGTAATCATGTTTAATACTGTCCTTGTGATCCACAGTGATAGAATAGCTGTCTAAAATGGACCTTTTTACCAATGCTGCTTCTCACAATCCAGCTTTCTCAATCTATTTCAATCAACCACTGTAATACGGGGTAACCCAAGAGACAAGAGCACTGGCACCAACATGAATAGTTGATGTTTGTTTGTTTTCTAACAAAGAGAGACAGTGCTGTACATAAGCTCTTATATTCATCTCACAGGGAGTACAGCAGTCTGCTTGACTACACAAAACATTGCTTTGAGTTTGATTTGAGTCAACACTGTATTAGTCTGTGAAAAACAAGCTGAGAAAAAGGATGGTGTACAACACTACTTCAGTTCAGTGAAGATGGCCACTTCAGCTCAGTGCCGTAAACACTATAATAGAGAAAATGGGTTGGGGAGTAGCAGTTACTCTAAATAACTCAGGCCATCTGCTAAAATGGCGCTTGTAGGGATCGGTGCCAGTCCTGCATTTCCTGACACACAAACTCCACTTGTTCCATTATTGAATACATATTGCACCTGTCTTTCAGACAAAGCATAATAGCATGATCAGGACTTCCTAAAGACTTCCTGAGCTTCATGTGACTTTTTGAAACCAGTGGTGTTCATATGGCTCTAGTCTTATGATCAACTGATCCACCGCAGATGTGAATGAAATCAACTGCCAGCCTGCGATTCTCAGTTTATGTCAGTAGATGGTACTATGGGACTTGGTACACAAACCAATGTCTGACATTACATTTTTGATTTGGCCTACTCTTGCGTTTGGACTCGTACAGTATACTCTCCAGGACCTCCAGGACCAGTGAAGAGGCCCAGCAGTCAGCATGACTAAGGGGTTGGTGCTCTGCAGTGATTGTTGGGAACTATGAGTGGGATGTTTAAGATGTCTAAACAACCTCCTGCAGCTGTCTCCTCTATTGTGGATCTGATCTCACGCTAATGTTTCCCCCCTGCTGGGCTGACAGTCCATGATCAGATGTCCAGGGTCACGTCCCAAATGGCACCCTATTCCCTATATAGTACACTACTTTTCACCAGGGCCCATATGGCTCTCTGGTCAAAAGAAGTGCACTATGTAGGGAATAGGGTGCCATTTGAGACTCAACCCAGCTCAACGTGGCCCTAACCATGGCCCCTCTGGCCACAGATGGGCCTCTGACAGGGTCCACCCAGTCTGCCAGTGGAGTTGCAGGAATCCAGGCCTCTTACTCATCTTTCCATGGACCTCTGTCTATTCTCTAACCAGGATTAGTCTGCATTTTCTATGGACTCACAACCCAACTTACATCCCAGGAATCCCAGTACCGTTACTGGAAATAGAGCTGGTATGAACATTCTGATGGTTGACCTCTTTGCATGACAAGATAGGCCTACAATGCCTTCAGAATGTATTCACACCCCTTGAGTTTTTCCACATTTTGTTGTGTTACAAAGTGGAATTAAAATGGATTTAATTGTCATTTTTTTGTCAACGATCTACACAAAATACTTTGTAATGTCAAAGTGGAAGAAGAATTATACTTTTTTTTATTTATTAATGGAAAATAAACAAAAAATATTTTTATTAGATAAGTATTCAACCCCCTGAGTCAATACATGTCAGAATCACCTTTGGAAGCCATTACAGCTGTGAGTCTTTCTGGGTAAGTCTCGTAAGAGCTTTGCAAACCTGGATTGTATAATATTTGCCCATTATTCTCTTTAAAATTATTCAAGCTCCATCAAGTTGGTTGTTGATCATTGCTAGACAGTCATTTTCAAGTCTTGCCGTAGATTTTCAAGCCGATTTAACTAGGCCACTCAGGAACATTCAATGTTGTCTTGGTAAGTAACTCCAGTGTATATTTGGCCTTGTGTTTTAGGTTATTGTCCTGCTGAAAGATGGAGTTGTCACCCAGTCTGATGGAAAGCAGACTGAACCAGGTATTCCTCTAGGACTTAGCTTTTTGCACTTTTACCCTTTTTTCTCCCCAATTGGTAGTTACAGTCTTGTCCCATCGCTGCAACTCCCCTACGGACTCGGGAGAGGCGAAGGTCGAGAGCCATGCGTCCTACGAAACACGACCCTGCCAAGCCGCACTGCTTCTTGACACACTGCTCGCTTAACCCGGAAGCCAGTCGCACCAAAGTGTCGGAGGAAACACCGTCCAGCTGGCGACCGAAGTCAGGCGCCCGGCCCGCCCCAAGGAGTCGCTAGAGCGCGATGGGACAATGAAATCCCGGCCAGCCAACCTCTCCCCTAACCCGGACGACGCTGGGCCAATTGTGCGCCGCCCCATGAGTCTCCCGGTCACGGCCAGCTGTGACACAGCCTGGGATCGAACCCGGGTCTGTAGTGACGCCTCAAGCACAGCAATGCAGTGCCTTAGACCTCTGCGCCACTCGGGAGGCTATTTTATTTTTTTTTATCCTAAAAAACTCCCTAGTCCTTGCAGATGACAAGTATACCCATAACATGATGCATCCACTACCATGCTTGAACATTTTAGGAGTGGTACTCAGTGATGTGTTGTGTTGGATTTGCCCCAAACATGACACTTTGTATTCATGACCAAAAGTAAATTTCTTTGCCACATTCTTTGCAGTATTACTTTAGTGCCTTGATGCGAATATTTTTATTCTGTACGGGCTTCCTTCTTTTCACTCTGTCAATTAGGTTAGCATTGTGGAGTAACGACAATGTTGTTGATCCATCATCACTCCTATCAGAGCCATTTAACTCTGTAACTGGTTTAAAATTGGCCTCATGGTGAAATCCCTGAGCGGTTTCCTTCCTCTCCGTCAACTGAGTTAGGAAGGATGCCTGTATCTTTGTAGTGACTGGGTGTATTGATACACCATCCAACGTGTAATTAATAACAAAGGGATATTCAATGTCTGCTTTATTTTTATTTTTTATTTTTTCATATGTACCAATAGGTGCCCTTCTTTGCGAGGCATTGGAAAACCTCCCTGGTCTTTGTCATTGAATCTGTGCTTGAAATTCACTGCTCAACTGAGGGACCTTCCAGATAATTGTACTGTATGTGTTGGGTACAAGAATAGGGTAGTCATTCAAAAATCATGTTAAACACAATTATTGCACACACAGAGTCCATGCAACTTATTATCTGATTTGTTAAGAAACTTTTTACTCCTGAAGTTATTTAGGCTTGCCATAACAAAGGGGTTGAATACTTATTGACTCAAGACATTTCAGCTTTTAATTTTATATTAATTTGTAAACATTTCTAAAAACATAATTCCACTTTGACTTTATGGGGTATTGTGTGTAGATCAGTTACACACAATCTAAATGTAATCCATTTGAAATGCAGGCTGTAACACAACAAAATGTGAAGGAAGTCAAGGGGTGTGAATACTTTCTGAAGGCACTGTATATGTCACTTGAGCCAGACTTGTTTTTTGTACAAACTGCAAGCAAAAACAAACAAATCAATCAATGTCATGCATACTGTTTTCACCTTCAGCCTTGTCTATAGGCTCAATCTTTCAGCAAAACTCACCCAAGGTTTTTCAAAGATGAATGGACACAACAGGCATTTTCCACTGGAAGTACTGCACTAACTGTAAGTCACTCTAGCTAAATGACTAAAATGCATGTAAATGTAGACATGGTTGATTGAAATATTGATGTCATAGAATAGAATACAGTGTTACTTCCACAGCCTTATTTAATCATGAAATCCCATTGTGGTGTACTGATATTTTGTTCCTTTTGAGGAAAGACCCATGTGGTCACTATATAGAACAAATAAAATCCTTAAAGCAACTTCCTCTTTCTCAGAAAATACAGCGTACTGATATTTTGTTCCTTTTGAGGAAAGTCCCATGTGGTCACTTTATAGAACAAATAAAATCCTTAAAGCAACTTCCTCTTTCTCAGAAAATACAGCCTCACTGAGGGGAAAGGGACAATGATCCAGAGGGGTAAGATGATTGTTAATTGTACTTTCACAAATCACTGTCCTTCTCATTCTTAAAGGAGGACTATTGTCATGTTGTGACAATAGTCCTGAGGTTGTTGTATGCCTGACATGCGTACTGTTGATATAACATTGTACAGTACAAAGAATACATGTATTCGGCATAATACATTATTTTAAACTGCTTGGAAGGTGTAAGCATTAACTGCATCAGGATATTCTTTTAAGAATTGTAATGCAGGCTTCATGAGCATCACAAGCATAATATTTTCTAATCTTTACATTGTGGGTCTCACCCATTCTCAGGTTGCCTGGAATTCCCATCAAATGAAATCAAGCCAGGGTGCGGCTAGATTCTTGGCCAATGCAGGCTCCAACCTAAAATACCTGCTGGGAATATGTTCTGTCCTGTTCTATTTCCCACCAGAAATGGGGTTGGTCAGCATAATAATGTGATCTGACAACCATATTGAGACCGAACATGGGTTGCAAGCTAGTGTAAAAATAGGCTTTGGTTCACTTCAAAACGAGACTCTGACCACCTCTCTCTAAACACTAAGCTACACTAAGCTACACACTGTCAAACATGTAGCTAGGCCTACATTAAATCTTTGTTAGACAACTTTTGACATACTTGTCAACTATCATTCTACAAACTGAAGAAGACACGTTGTCAGATAAGGACATGAAGCTGCTCATCTTCATTCTTGTCATTGAAGTGTATGGTGTATGTAGGGGGTGTGAGTGTTTTTGTACATAGCATATACTTATGTACTGTTAGGTGTAGCCTACTATACTTGTCAGGATAATTGCCCTAGTTTTATTAACTGGGTTGAGGGTGAGGCCAATTCAAAGGGAATGAGAAACTACTCTGGAGAAGAAACTGTAAACATTCATTTACTATCATAAATGAAAACACTCTTATTAATATATGATAGTCTTATGTCAGATATAATGTTATCATTATGTTGGGGGTATAATGATATCAACTCAAAAAGTTGACATTTTCCAACAATAATGAAACCTGACCTTATCTGACTCAATATCACTGCTACCAGCAGAGAGTGGAATTCCACTAGCAACACAAAGATAGCCTTTCCTTGGGCTGGGTTAGAATAGACAAGTGCTGACACTAAATCACATGTGTCAAACTCATTCCACAGAGGGCCAAGTGTCTGCGGGTTTTCGCTCCTCCCTTGTACTTGATTTATGAATTAAGTTCACTAATTAGTAAGGAACTCCCCTCACCTGGTTGTCTAGGTCTTAATTGAAAGGAAAAAACAAAAACCAGCAGACACTAGGCCCTCCATGGAGTTTGACACCCGTGCACTAAATGGTGATACATAGCCTTCACCTTTATCAGCAGGACAACATTACGTTATGTTTGTCTCTCAGACTCAGAGCATGATGGAGTGTTTGGGGCAAGGCAGCATAACACATTTGTATTCATGCATTATAATACGAGTCTGAGTCATACTGTATTTTCACATTCTCAGCCTGTTTGCCTGGCCAGGGCCAAATTAACACGCTTTGCACCACCTGGCCCCCAAGCAAAGAGGTACTGTGGCTTTAGTTGTCTCTTGTTAAAATAAGAAGTCATGGATGAGTAGAGCTCAGGTAAATACACACATGGACTGCAGATCTGCAGCTGGTGTGAAACAGCTAAGAGGGTGAAAAATACACCTGATACACCTGATACACCTGATCCAAGCAAGGATACTGTTTCTTCATGCCTCTCCTCCACAGTTATTTATCTTAACCCAATGAGTCCCACCATCATGCTGGCGTGATTTAGGACTTCTAAACCGTCTTAAACAGCTACAGACTTCTGGGTTGTACCATTAGATTTGTCTATTTCTTGCATCTGTTGGTACCAACCAGTGGTATGTGTGATTAGTGGGGGCTGAACAAGAGCTGTGTTTGTGAAACAAGGGTGGATCCCGAAGGGGCCCGGGGCCGGGTCTTTTTTTACAAAAACATCTGTAGAGTCAGAATGGTTTGAGCTACAAACGATTAAAAAGCTATCGGTGAAAAGCTGAGATATAATTTTGCTCTATGACGCTCACAAGCTACACAAGAGTCGTTAGAAGGTAAGGAGTTCTTCTACATAGAAGATAATTGGAAATCCCAGGACATAATGCCTATAATACTGTAATAAGCTCACATAGTTGCTTTCACAAACTCCAAACTCCACACAGTGGTCACTGACTAGTTGGATATTCATTTCCCACTGAGCAAACAATTCAGGCGCAGCTGGGAACTTTATGGACTGGTCATTAGCTCATAGCCTAGGTATTCTGGTGGTTCCCCTATCCATTCCACTGCCCATCAAAGCACTTGACAGTCGACCATTAGGGTCAGGGTTCGTTAGGGAAGTTACAGCACCAGTCACAATGGTTACGCAGGAGACCCATAGAGAGCAAGTCACCTTTTTTATTATTGAGTCTCCTGATTTCCCTGGTGTGTTGGGTCTTCCCTGGTTAGCACATCACAACCCCATCTTTTCATGGCCGCAGAGGGTTCTCACGAGGTGGTTGCAAGAGTGTCAGGGAAGGTGTCTAGCTGTTTACGTTGGTGCAACCACGGTGGAAAGTCCAGACACTACCTCCACCGTTCGCATTCCCCCCAAATACCTCGATTTGGCCCACACGTTTTCCAAAACGCAGGCGACCAAATTTCCACCTCAACGGGGGGGGGGGGGGGGGGGATTGCGCGATAAACCTCCGGGTAGACGATCTGCCTCCCAGGAGTCATGTATATCCCCTGTCGCAGGCTGAAACGGAGGCGATGGAGACATACGTCTTTGAGTCCCTGCGCCTCCTCGAGTTTCTTTATTGTGAAGAAGAAAGACGGAGGGCTGCTCCCTTGCATTGATTACCGAGCACTGAACAAGGGGACAATTCGTTATAGTTATCCTCTACCCCTCATTCCATCGGTAATCGAGTCAATGCATGGGGCGCGCTTCTTCACAAAATTAGATCTCTGGAGTGCGTACAACCTGGTGCGTGTCCGAGAGGGGGACGAGTGGAAGACTGCATTCAGCACAACCACGGGGCATTACGAATACCTGGTGATGCCGTACGGTTTGATGAATGCTCCATCAGTCTTCCAGTCCTTTGTGAACGAGGTGTTTCGGGACATGCTTGGTTGCGGTGTAGTGGTCTACATCGATGACATTCTGGTGTATTCCACAACGCGCGCCGAGCATGTGTCCCTGGTTCGCAAAGTGCTGGGCCGACTGTTGGAACATGACCTTTATGCCAAGGTATAAAAGTGTCTGTTTTTCCAACAGTCCGTCTCCTTCCTCGGATACCGCATCACCACCTAAGGTGTGGAGATGGAGGGAGATCGCATTTCAGACGTGCGTAATTGGCCTACTCCTACCACCACGGTAAAGGAGGTGCAGCGCTTTATTGGCTTTGCCAACTACTATCGGAGGTTTATCCGGGGCTTTGGCAAGGTCGCAGCTCCCATCACCTCTCTGTTGAAGGGTGGGCCATCCCGGCTCCGCTGGTCTGCTGTGGCTGACAGGGCTTTCAGTAACCTGAGGGCTCTGTTCATCTCAGCCCCGGTGCTGGTCCATCCCGATCCATCATTACCATTCGTAGTGGAGGTGGATGCGTCCGAGGTAGGGATAGGCGCTGTCCTACCTCAACGCTCGGGCATGCCACCCATGCCACCCAAGCCTTCTTCTCCAAGAAGCTCAGCCCAGCGGAGCAGAACCAAGACGTTGGTGATCGGGAGCTGTTAGCTGTTGTCAGAGCCCTGACCGTGTGGAGGCACTGGTTCGAGGGGGCGAAACACCTTTTCCTCGTCTGGACTGACCACCGTAACCTGGAGTACATCAGGGCAGCGAGGAGGCTGAACCCTCGCCAGGCCAGGTGGGCCCTGTTCTTCAACCGGTTTGATTTTACACTGTCCTACATATCGGGTACAAAGAACGTGAAGGCAGATGCATTGTGGCGCCGGTAGTATGGGCGGTGGACGCGGACATAGAACAGGCGTTACGCACAGAGCCATCTCCACCTCAGTGCCCAGCTGGGCTGCGGTACATTCCGTCTCTTGTCCGTGATCGTCTGATCTATTGGGCACACACGTCCCCCTCCTCTGGTCACCAAGGTATAGGCCGTACAGTGCGCTGCCTGACCGGAAAGTACTGGTGGCCTACCTTGGCTAAGGACGTGAGGGTGTATGTCTCCTCCTGCTCGGTGTGCGCCCAGAGTAAGGCACCTAGGTACCTCCCAGCGGGTAAGTTACAGCCCTTACCAGTTCCACAACGGCCATGGTCCCACTTGTGTATTGACTTTTTTTATGGTTGGATCAGAATCACCGTTATAATCATTGGCCAGTACGGATAATTAAGTAAAACCACAATTCCAAATCCATCTATGTGTAATTTAGGAGAGGGACGATTTTAGTTAGCTAGCTAGCCACCTGAGGACAACAACACAACGAGATGCAACAATTTGAGTTTTTTCTGTCAATAATGACATTTGACTTGTGATGTGATTGGTCAGATGCCAAATCCAAACGGGCTGTTATTATTATTTTTAATTATCAAGGGAGGCCAAATGCTCGCTGGCTTCCCTTGCATTCAATGCTATGGGTGGCAACAGTGTCATACTCTTTCTGACCAGACAGCATCAGATAGATACACTACACATACTGAGACAGAGGGGCGCTGTTTAGTTCGCTCAGATGCTTTCTCCGGTGAGATACATTCAGCCTCTTGCGAATTGAAGGACATTTATGAAACACAGAGAGACGAAAGATACAATTATTTTGTATGTTTTTGAGGGGGTTTCTTGGTCAATTTTTTGGGGAAGCCTGGCTTCCCTTGGCATCCATGAATACACACCACTGGAATAATAACATCTACAGTATCATCCCCATGTAAACTATTTAAAGTTGACAGTTAGCTGTACGACATTGTGCTCTCATTCATACATCATTTGCATCATGAACATGGGATTTCTAAAGGTATGGTAACTATGAATTCAAAGGCCAGATGTTCTGTCTACAATATAGTTCAGTAAAATAAAAGGTGGCTGAATATCTAGAGGTTGTTGAATGTCTAACCTATTCTAGAAGTGGTTGAATGTCTATTCTTCATTTTAATAAAGTGGAATAAAGCTGATTCTATCATCCGCACTTCCTCTATTCAACTGACTAGAATGAATGTGTTGGAAATAGAAACTTCTCATAAAAAATAGATTGGAAAGAAAGAATCACAAAAAGCCTCTGGACAAATGGATGCCACACCATCCTCCCATTCAATGTCTGACAAACAAATATGGCCAACAACAATAGTGAATGAGACCAGGTCCAGAGCCAGCAGGCTGACTGTACTGTATAACGTGGGCAGCTGAATGAGCCCATTGATGGAGTAAATGAGAGTGAAGTGGCTGAATGTGCACATTGATGCTCCAGTACAGTGGAGTACAGTGTGGCTGGGACTGTGAACACACAATGGTACCAGAGCAGAGCAGAGCAGAGCATGGCGATGCAGATAGGCTATGCCGTCGCTAGCCCTGCCATAACAGATCACACCAGTCACCTCTGAGACAGACAGACAAACACACACAAACACAGCCACAAGAGCCTAAAGGTCTGCACGCTTGTTTGGTAACACGTTTCCTAAACCATGCATCATTCAACCTTGATCAGAAACATGACAGCTGTCATAGCTCTCATGATAATTCTTTCATTCTTGACAAATGGCCTTTCAATGACACATGGTGCACGACTTTATTTATTTATTTATACTGAACAAAAACAATTTCAATGATTACAGTTACAGTTCATATAAGGAAATCAGTCAATTGAAATACATTCATTAGGCCCTAATCTATGGATTTCACATGATTGGGCAGGGGCGCAGCCATGGGTGGGCCCGGGAGGGCACAGGCCCACCCACTGGGGATCCAAGCCCAGACAATCAGAATGAGTTTTTCCCCACAAAAGGGCTTTATTACAGACAGAGATACTCCTCAGTTTCATCAGCTGTCAGGGATGGCTGGTCTCAGATGATCCCGTAGGTGAAGAAGCCAGATGTGGAGGTCCTGGGCTGGCATGGTTAAACGTGGTTTGCGGTTGTGAGGCCGGTTGGACGTACTGCCAAATTCTCTAAAACAACGTTGGAGGCGGCTTATGGTAGAGAAATTAACATTAAATTCTCTGGCAACAGCTCTGGTGGACATTCCTGCAGTCAGCATGCCAATTGTGCGCTACCTAAAAATGTAGACATCCGTGGCATTGTGTTCTGTGACAAAACTGCACATTTAAGAGTGGCCTATTATTGTCCCAAGCACAAGGTGCACCTGTGTAATGAGCATGCTGTTTAATCAGCTTCTTGATATGCCACACCTGTCAGGTGGATGGATTATCTTGGCAAAGTAGAAATGCTCACTAAGAGGGATGTAAACAAATTTGTGCAGACAATCTGAGAGAAATACACTTTTTTGTGCGTATGGAACATTCTTAATTAACTCATCAGCATGCTTTCTGAAAGATAGATTTTCTTCAATCCAAATGCCCAGATATTTATAAAGGGGGACACGATCAATGAGGGTTCCATCCAATGTACATATGCATAAATCATCAGATACATTTTTACATGATTTGGAGAATAACATACTGTACTAATTTCAGTTCAACAAAGGCTTGAAGTTCTGAAAGAGCCTGGTCAACCTTGGAGGCAATAGTGTACACAACAGTTTAATCTGCATACAGGTAGGTGTATGTTACACTTTTTTGCAGATAGACCAACACTGTTTATATAGACAGTAAAAAGTACAAGACCTAAAATCAATCCTGTGGGACACCTTTCGTAAAATCAAGGAAACCTGACTTAATACCATCAGAAAAAACACATTGTGTCCTGTCTGTCAAGTCATTTTTGAACCAATTACATGACGTCTGATCCATACCGATTGCAGACTATCTTTGAATCAATAAAGAGTGGTCAACAGTATCAAAAGCCTTCGATAAGTCAAAGAGGGCAGCACTTCCTCTTATCCATACCCTTTACCACATCATTTAACACCAAGGTTGCAGCAGAGATGTTGCAATACATCTCGTAGCTAGGAAGAATCTAAGCTAAGACAGTTGATTAATAATTCAAATGTTTTGGCTAGGCAAGACAATTTCAAGAGGGTGCACATTGGCTGCCTTCCAAACCCTGGGGATAGCACCCGAGATAATCATCAGATTAAAAATATGTGTCAATGACTCTACAAACAGGGGAGTAGAAAGCTGCACAAGAAATTATCAAGCAAATCAGCCCCAGTGGATAAAAAAAATCTATCTTAAGCAAGGTGTCTAGCCCTAAGGGTAGCCTACTGTATGTACATCCGATTCATCCTATGTTTCCCCCTGTTTCTCCAAAGCAGGGTAGCTTTCCGTTGTGAATATATATGTGAATGTCAGTGTGAATATGAATACTGTTCACAGTGTTTGAATAGAACCCTCTCCAGCCCTATTGTATGGCCTAGATATCCTGTTTGTTTTGCCCCTGCCCTGAGAGAGCCACTTGAACAGTCTCTAAAACTCAAGAGGCCTTGCCGTGTAATCATTGGCTGATCTTTTGTCATGCAAACTTGATCATAAGGACAAAGAAAAGACGCCCCACTCCATGTTGTTTTTGTGTTCTGTAGAGACTAGAGAATTGAATATTTAAAAAACTCAAACCCAAAGGTTGGATACAACCCTCTCATGAGAAAGAGACAAGGTGTGTTTGTAGGTGAGTATTGCTTCTAAACAACATTAAAGTGTCCTTCAGTAAAAGTAAGGCATCTTTTCATCAACTGACCGGGAATATCATTGGAGGAAGCTGCTCTACTCAAATCAGCTGACTGCTTTGCTTAGAATATAATTTACTGCTGGCCTGATCCACATTCACAACAATGACCCTTTCCACTTGCTCTGGATAAGAGCGTCTGCTAAATGACGTAAATGTTTGTTCTTGAACAGGGTCTACACCAGGGATCATCATGTAGATTCATCCGCGGGCCAATTTGTTCTTGTGCTGATGGTCGGGGGGCCGGAACATAATTACAAATAATTTGTAGACTGCAAATTGACCGCAAGAAGCCCAAACAGATATAATATTTCACTAAAGCATAATATACAATCATGTGTCTCTCTATTATGAGTGGGAATACCTGGGAACAGATTTACAAAATGTATATATCACTTGGCGCTGATTTTCTGGTGTTTTTACAGTCTTTTATATCCAACAATGAAAACTGATAAAACCACCAGTTGGGGACCCCTAGTCTACACACACTAACCTTTCTCTTTTTCCCCTCAATGCTTTACATTACACTGTAGACAAAATAACAGTAGAGGGAAAATCCACAGCGAGCGCATGCAGCCTCTCTTTCTGTGGTTCTGTGTCCCAGGTCTTGAGCCATGGGGAGATGACCCACTGGGCACACACTGGTTGAATCAATGTTGTTTCGATGTCATTTCAATGAAATGACGTTGACGTGGAATAGACGTTGAATTGACGTCTGTGCCCAGTGGGGAGAGAGTGTTCTGATCTGGGACAAAGACATACTTCACTGTTTATTTCATGAGTCCCATTAAGACTGTATGAGGTAGGGGCCTGTGAGATGTGTGCTGAGGGAGAAACCATGGAGGAGACTACAACATGGAGGAGACTACAGAGAGACAACAAATGTAACTGTCTCTCATTTAGGATATGACAGTCTCACCATGGCTCACCATGTATTGGGCTGGCTTGCTCGGGGGAAACCAAACCACAACCCGTGTCTAGTCTACACAAAATCCCCTGCATGGAGAAAACAGGCCTAAAGAAACCCCTTAAAAAAGAGGAACTGAGAAGGACTGACTACCGCTACACCACAGAATATACTTATAACATCTCTCAAATAGTAGGAAGGACAACTGAAGACCGATGAACGTTTATGGGTTTTTACTAAGAACTTCAGATCAACATTACATTCACATGTCTGGTAAGATCACTTCAGAACAGTCTCAACTGTGAACCCCAAAACCACACCCCCATTAACCTCTTGAAGCTAGGCAGAAAGGAACTCAATACATAGCGATACTGTACTGTATACTGTGTCCTGTCGATTTCTTCCTGAGTGACAATGCCATAAACATAGTTTAGAATGGGGAATCCTGGTGCTGGCTCCACTCTAAACCCGTTGGATTGTGAACAGACTGGTAAATTCTGAGAGGATAGCATATCAATTTCAGTAGTCATGAAATGTACCTTGAAATTAAAAACCTCTACAGGATGATGTGACAACTGGTGTTGGAAGCCTGCTTTGGAGTTGAGAAGCTGCTCTTCTGACATTTAAATGAGACAAAGTAGAGTCATGGAAATACCAATCTGTAGACAACAGAAAGGTTTCATTCCTCACAGTGAATGCCAATGGGATGCAAGCGCCAGGATAAGGTGATGTCACCTGGTAATGTGGGAAATCAGACTGACCTATCAAAATGCCAAAAGTACAAAATGCAAGGCCACTACCAAAAATAAATATGCCAAATGGTTTTCCTGTCACAGCAAACAGATCTACAGTTAAAATCCTCCTAATTCTTTCCAATCTGTTTTCGACAAGCAAGTGGAATAATCTCTACTCCTCAGGGTTGCCCACTCTGAATGACACACCCACCCACCCAAACACACACACACACACACACACACACACACACACACACACACACACACACACACACACCACTTGTCCTTGAGAGAAGCTATTTAGACATTCCATAGAGCACCTGTTGACTGTGGTGTAAATTCCTACATAGTCTCTGTCTATAGGGGAGTATCCAGTACAGTCAGAGAGGAGACTACAGCCACCTGAGAGCTCTATCTACACTTAGCTGTTACTGGGAAACCTAGGATACTGTACAGTACAACACAGAGACATAGAAGACTTCACAAACACATGTGTCGACACACAAAAACTGCATACAGACTCTGCTTATCTGTAAGTGAGGCAACTTGTTGCATAAAGAGAGTCAATCAAATCAAGATCGCTTGATAGATTGAGTAAATACACTCTGATTTGTTTACAGTTAACAACCTGTCCGTGTGTGTGTGTGTGTGTGTGTGTGTGTGCGTGCGTGCATGTGTGTGTTTAACTGCAAAGTGAGCCACACTGTCTACTCTAATTAAATCCAAACTCAATCATCCCTCTATGATGCTCTTTACACTTTCTTCTTCTGTGCAGCTTCCACTGAAACACTGTTCTCTCCCTCCTCACCACCCTTCACCCTGCCAAGCTTCCTGTGACTGTCAGTCAGACAGGAAGTCAGTGTTTAGTTGAGTCTGTATGTCATAGCTGATGTTAAATAATGCACAACCAGGGTCAACTGCATTGTAATGTACATGGGAGCACGGAATGGTTTATAACTAGCACAGAGGAAAGACTAATAATCTATTCAAGCAGAAATCACATCCCTTGGTGAAAAGCAGGCAGGCAGGCACACACATGCCCACACAGTCACACACACAATCACAGGCACACGCCTGTGTGCGCATGCACACAAGCACACACACACACACAGTAAAAGGTACTGTGCAGAGGTAGTTTGAGCAGCTCAGCTCTATAAATGAGAATGCTATTCCCTCTTACCCTCCATATGCTCCAAAAGTGAAACTCCTCTTTCTCTGCGGCATGCCGGCTAATGGGGCGGGAAGTGGACCAACAGTGAGTGAGTCAACTCAGCACTGAATGGAGCCTCTACTTCTGTCACTCACTCCCTCACGCTGACTGTGTGTGTGTGTTAGAGAGGGAGTGCGTGTGGCTGTCCACTCAGCTCCACTGCCCCTCCCTCCCTCTTCTCCTCTCATGCCTCCTTAACAAACGAGGGGGCAGGCACCATATGTCTATCTCCTTATCTCAAATAGATTCATTATCAGATAATGAACAATTCAATAGTTTGCTGATGGGTACAAATAATGAGGTAGATGAGGTCAGAAAAGGAGTGTCATTGGAGGTAATGTCATAGATGACAGAAAACAAGTTGAACGTTGTGAGAAACATGATGCAGCTCTTTATCTTCACAATCTGCTGGGAACTTGTTTTTTACTCCTCTCTCTCTCTCTCTCTCTCTCTCTCTCTCTCTCTCTCTCTCTCTCTCTCTCTCTCTCTCTCTCTCTCTCTCTCTCTCTCTCTCTCTCTCTCTCTCTCTCTCTCTCTCTCTCTCTCTCTCTCTCTCTCTCTCTCTCTCTCTCTCTCTCTCTCTCTCTCTCTCTCTCTCTCTCTCTCTCTCTCTCTTTCTCCCTGTCTCTCTCTCTCTGAGGCAGCTGGTCAAACAACCCAGTGCCGGTGGCTGTACTGATCAGGCCAAACAGATCATTACTCTTCTCAAACGTTGTAATCACAGAGACACCACACACCAGCTCCAGGATATTAACTATTCCAAGAGCTTCAAGTTACAAGAAATTAGTCAAAGCTAGGAAAGAACAAGTACCACTCTCTCTCTTACTACTACTACTTTCTCAACATACAGTAACTTCGCTTAAGATGTATACTATAGTACAGGGATCATCAAGTAGATTCAGCCGCAGGCCGATTTTTTCTTGAGCGGATGGATGGTCAGGGGACCGGATTGAATAATTTGTAGACTTGGAATTGACCGCAAGAAGGTCAAACAGATATAATATTTGACTAAAACATAATCATTTCAAACCTTGCTTACATTTGTATACGATCACATACAGTATATCTCTCTATTATGTGTGGGAATAATGACTTGGAGCTGATTTGCTGGTGTTTTTACAGTCTTATATGTCCCCCTAAAAATGTTTATATAAAATGTTTTATATATATTTTTTAAAATATATACAGTATATATATATTGTTCTTTTTTATTTTATTTTTGAAAACTTGGGGGGCCCTCCTGTAGTACTAGGTCACCCTGCTAGAGTGCACTAGAACTACAGGAGGGCTGTTTAGAGCTGCTGATACTAGCGTATGGTAAAGCCTGTAGCACTGTATCTCTGTATCACTATAGTGATTGGCTTCATTGATTAACTGCAGTAAATATTTGGCCAGAGTAGTCACCTCTTCTGGCAGACAGTTCCACTTGACTCACTGGCAAAGCAGGATCATTGATTCCTCAGGAATAGAGTCAAAAACATAACTCGGATCATTATCTACAAGCAACATTCAATATAGAACACTTTAATTATTAAATATGCTAAAGACGACTACTTGTACTGTGAATTACCTACAGAATTCAAAAAGCCATCGTTGTAAGTGCATGTAGGATTGGACACACAGAGACACAGAGACATTTTTTGTTTGGAATAAGATTCTATTTGACTGGAACTAATTCGATCATGAACCAGGGACAAAACTCTCCAATCTAACTCCTAATTTTCCCCTTAGGGCCAGCGAGGTCCAACGCTATAACTATAGAGCACTCATTGTAATTGGATGGATGGGCACTTAATGAATCAATGTAACTGATTAACAAACATAATCAATTAGATACAGCTACACCATCTGTTTGCTCCAATAATGCACAGTGCCTTCAGAAAGTATTCATACCCCTTGACTTATTCCACATTTTGTTGTGTTACAGCCTGAATTCAAAATGGATGAAATATATATTTTTCTCTCACCCATCTACACACAATAACCCATAATGACAAAGTGAAAACCTGTTTTTAGACATTTCTGAAAATGAAATACAGAAATATTGAATTTACAAAAGTATTCACACCCCTTAGTCAATACTTTGTAGAAGCCCCTTTGGCAGCGATTAAAGCTGTGAGTCTTTCTGGGTAAGTCTCTAAGAGAGAAAATATGGAGAGTTGTACTCAGTAATGTGTTGTATTGGATTTGCTCCAAACATAACACTTTGTATTCAGGACAAAAAGTGAATTGCTTTGCCACATTTTTTACAGTATTACTTTAGTGCCTTGTCAAAAACTGTGATGAGTGTGAGGCGCAGGAGGGTAATCACCCAAATACAGAGTTTATTCCTTCGTGGACACACAAATGCGCTCAAATAGCAATCAACGACACAGGCACAGGGGAAACTCTCATCCCTGGCAAATACACTGTAACGGTAGAATCCAATAATACATAGGCACAGGGGAAATATCTACCCTGGCAACAAAATGTACGAGTAGCTCCACCGAGCTACACTACTCTCACAATAAACAATCAACCACAAGGACAAGGGGGCAGAGGGAACACTTATACACAGACTAATGAGGGGATTAGAACCAGGTGTGTGTGATTGACAAGACAAGACAAATGTGATGATGATTGGGGCAGCAGTGGTTAGTAAGCCGGTGACGACGAACGCCGAAGCCTGCCCGAACAAGGAGGGGAGGCAGCCTCGGCCGAAGTCGTGACAAAAACAGGATGCATGTTTTGGAATATTTTTGATTCTGTACAGGTTTCTGTCTTTTCAATCTGTCAATTAGGTTAGTATTGTGGAGTAACTATATACAATGTTGTTGATCCATCCTAAGTTTTCTCCTATCACACCATTAAACTCTGTAACTGTGTTAAAGTCACCATTGGCCAAATGGTGAAATCTCTGAACGGTTTCCTACCTCTCCGGCAACGGAGTTAGGAAGGACGCCTATATCTTTGTAGTGACTATTGATACACCATCCAAAGTGTAATTAATAACTTCACCATGCTCAAAGGGATATTCAATGTCTGCTCTTATTGCACACATAGTGAGTCCATACAACTTATTATGTGACTTGTTAAGCACATTTGTACTCCTGAACTTATTTAGGCTTGCCATAACAAAGTGGTTGAATACTTATTGACTCAAGAGATTTCAGCTTTTCCATTTTAATTCATTTGTAAAAATGTCTAAAATATAAATCCACTTCGAAATTATGGGATATTGTGTGTAGGCCAGTGACAAAAAATCTAAATATAATCCAGTTTAAATTCAGGCTGTAACACAACAAAATGTGGAAAAAGTCAAGGGGTGTGAATACTTTCTGAAGGCACTGTATATTGTTGATTGCGAGTTTGCCCAATAATTTCTCAATTTCTTTAATTGAGGGCTTAGCTACACTAACAGTAATGTGTGCGCAGCACTACGACTGTAAACATTTTACAGTGTAAACTTTAAAGCCAGTGTGAGTAATGATCTCTGTCTGGCACTACAGCACAGACCAGACTGCTGAAACTTCCTCTGTTGTTTATAATTTCAACAGCACTACAAGACTGCTGGGAAGTTCTGGTCCCGTCTGCTTTTCAGACTATTTGATTAATCTAAGCAGTGTGTGTGTGTGTGTGTGTGTGTGTGTGTGTGTGTGTGTGTGTGTGGGTGTGTGTGTGTGTGTATGTGTGTGTGTGTGTGTGTTAGAATAACACAATTATAACTTCTTCTCAACAACACGCATTGATCAATGAATACCTTATTAAACAAGTATAATGTGAACACACTGCATAGACCGTCTAATTACAGTACATCCACTGTTGTAAATGGAGCAGGCTGTCTCCTCCTTCAGACTGGCAATCTGTTAATGTGTAAATAAGGCCACGTGCATTCAATAATGTATCTCCAATCTGGTTTGGCTGTGTGGAGCGGATAGAGGGAGGCAGGGATAGGGCCAGGGAGGGCTGAGGCAGATTGGGTTCCAATCTGAAAAGACACGTATCCCGAAAGCATGATGGTGTAGTCCTACTTACTACGTGCACATGCTAAGAGACAGGAACGAGGTGGGTAGATAACTAAGTGTGTCATTGTAGCAAAGTATTTATAAACAAAATATCAGATCTCTTAAAAGTTTAGTTCATTTTTGTTCTATTATATATACAATAGGCCATAATTGATTTTGGCCCAATAGGCCTGGCATATTCCCTCTTTCAAGGAGCTTTCTGTTTTGATTGGGTTATTTTGCCTAAAAACCTACGTATAGAAAAATGTAAAACAACTCTGCATCTCTGCCCAGCCTGGCAAGATTGGCCAAAAGGGTGTTTAGCATCCCCAGTGGCTCTGCAAGCACGGAGAGGATATTTTCCGCTGCTGGCCGGCTCTCTAGGCACCATCGCATGAGCCTGAAGCCACAGACTGGCCAAACTCGTGTTTCTAAAACTGAACCTAATAAAGCCTTTTTTAAATGTATTTGTTTAAAAGTAAGTCACATCCTATATGCACAATTTATAGACTATAATGATTAAATACAACTAAATGTTGTTTAAATGCTGAGCCCTTTATGTCCCTACCAGCCTATTGTGTCGCACTCGCAAATACTTCACAATGTATTTCTTTGTAGGCTATAGCCTTGAAATAATTGAAATAATATAATATGCCATTTGGCAGACGCTTTTATCCAAAGCAACTTACAGTCATGTGTGCATACGTTTTTACATATGGGTGGTCCCGGGGATCAAACCCACTACCCTGGTGTTACAAGCGCCATGCTCTACCAATTGAGCTACAGAGGACCACAATTAATTTTTGTTCCTTTTTAGGCTCCGATGAGCGGGATTTCTGACCACTCAACTCTGTTCACATCCTCTGCTCTTAATGAATATATCAGCATAAGTCTGAGCTGGAGAGAAGCGGACGCTAAAGAAACGAGAAGCTTTATATCAGGTCCGGGACCCGCATTCATAATTTCTATCTCTTTTAAAAGAAATCACATTTTCCCTGTGGAGAGGTTTAATGTGTTAAGAGGCATGCCAAACAATATCAATCACTTGGGTTCATAAACAAACTTTCAGCACTAGGCTAACCATGTCCTATGTAAATTGTAGATTATCAGACACTCAAGAAGAAGGTCTGATTTAATTATTACTGTAACAGGATACAAGTGGGAAATATAAAGATCCAGTCTATTTAAAAAATTGGAGGCCCCTTACACTTCAGTGTTGTGATGCAAAAATTCTAGCAAAATGTATAGCGCATAGAATTAAAAAGGTATTGTCGGACATTATTCATACTAATCAGACAGGCTTTTTACATGGACGATACATTGGAGATAATATAAGGCAAGTACTGGAAACAATAGAACACTATGAAAAATCTGGGAAACCAGGCCTGCTATTCATAGCAGACTTTGAAAAGGCATTCGATCAAGTACGACTGGAGTTTATATATAAATGCCTGGAGCGTTTCAATTTTGGAGAATCTCTTATAAAATGGGTTAAAATCATGTATAGTAACCATAGGTGTAATATAGTAAATAATGGCTGTTTCTCAGAAAGTTTTAAACTGTCAAGAGGAGTAAAACAAGGTTGTCCACTATCGGCATATCTATTTATTATGGCCATCGAAATGTGAGCTATTCAAATCAGATCCAACAATAATATCAAGGGATTAGAAATCCAGGGCTTAGAAACAAAGGTGTCATTGTATGCTGATGAATTATGTTTTCTTTTAAATCCACAACTTGAATCCCTCCACAGCCTCATAGAGGATCTAGATACATTGTTTAACCTCTCTGGATTACAACCAAATTATGATAAATGTACTATAGGTTGAGAGCTTTTGTGAAAGAGCACAGTTAGAAAGATATGGCATATAGAAGCAAACCGGATGGACATCATGAAAATGATCGGAGAGTTTGAGGGTAGAGGAAGTTCAGGAGTAAAAACAAACAAAATAGAATTATTGTAAAATTGAATGTGTCCATAAAATGTATATAGTATGTATAAGCTGGAAGTAGAGGCCTAAGCGTTGTTGTTCACCAGTTTACTCCAATTAGGGAAGGGGTCATGGGGGTTGGAAAGTAATAAAGGGAAATATATATTTTTTAAGGATATGTATGTGTATGTATGTATATGTATATATATATGTATATATATATATATATATATATATATATATATATATATATATATATATATATATATATACGTTGGAGTCATTAAAACTCGTTTTTCAACCACTCCACAAATTTCTTGTTAACAAACTATTGTTTTGGCAAGTCGGTTAGGACATCTACTTTGTGCGTGACACAAGTAATTTTTCCAACAATTGTTTACAGACAGATAATTTCACTTATAATTCACTGTATCACAATTCCAGTGGGTCAGAAGTTTACATACACGAAGTTGACTGTGCCTTTAAACAGCTTGGAAAATTCCAGAAAATGATATCATGGCTTTAGAAGCTTCTGATAGGCTAATTTACATCATTTGAGTCAATTGGTGGTGTACCTGTGGATGTATTTCAAGGCCTACCTTCAAACTCAGTGCCTCTTTGCTTGACATCATGGGAAAATCAAAAGAAATCAGCCAAGACCGCAGAAAGAAAATTGTAGACCTCCACAAGTCTGGTTCATCCTTGGGAGCAATTTCCAAACGCCTGAAGGTACCACGTTCATCTATACAAACAATAGTACGCAAGTATAAACACCATGGGACCTCACAGCCGTCATACTGCTCAGGAAGGAGACGCGTTCTGTCTCCTAGAGATGAACGTACTTTGGTGCGAAAAAGTGCAAATCAATCTCAGAACAACAGCAAAGGACCTTGTGGAGATGCTGGAGGAAACAGGTACAAAATTATCTATATCCACAGTAAAACGAGTCCTATATCGACATAACCTGAAAGGCCGCTCAGCAAGGAAGAAGCCACTGCTCCAAAACCGCCATAAAAAAGCCAGACTACGGTTTGCAACTGCACATGGGGACAAAGATCGTACCTTTTGGAGAAATGTCCTCTGGTCTGATGAAACAAAAATAGAACTATTTGGCCATAATAACCATCGTTATGTTTGGAGGAAAAAGGGGGTATCTTGCAAGCCAAAGAACAGCATCCCAACCATGAAGCACGGGGGTGGCAGCATCATGCTGTGGGGATGCTTTGCTGCAGGAGGGACTGGTGCACTTCACAAAATAGATGGCATCATGAGGAAGGAAAATTATGTGGATATATTGAAGCAACATCTCAAGACATCAGTCAGGAAGTTAAAGCTTGGTCGCAAATGGACAATGACCCCAAGCATACTTCCAAAGTTGTGGCAAAATGGCTTAAGGACAACAAAGTCAAGGTATTGGAGTGGCCATCACAAAGCCCTGACCTCAATCCTATAGAAAATGTGTAGGCAAAACTGAAAAAGCGTGTGTGAGCAAGGAGGCCTACAAACCTGACTCAGTTACACCAGCTCTGTCAGGAGGAATGGGCCAAAATTCACCCAACTTATTGTGGGAAGCTTGTGGAAGGCTACCCTAAACGTTTGACCCAGGTTAAACAATTTAAAGGCAATGCTACCAAATACTAATTGAGTGTATGTAAACTTCTGACCCACTGGGAATGTGATGAAAGAAATAAAATCTGAAATAAATCATTCTCTCTACTATTATTCTGAAATTTCACATTCCTAAAATAAAGTGGTGATCCTAACTGACCTAAGACAGGGAATTCTTACTAGGATTAAATGTCAGGAATTGTGAAAAACTGAGTTTAAATGTATTTGGCTAAGGTGTATGTAAACTTCCGACTTCAACTGTATATATATATATTTGCGAGAGAAAAAAAATATGGGGGATTGGAAGTGATGCAGACAATTACATTGATGGAAGTTACAATCTATCTGCAATATTAAAGCTGATCTACTCCCCCCCCCCCCCCAAAAAAAAAAAAAAAAAAAAACATGGCAGGCCTGCTGGGAACATTGCATCATTGAATCATTTAGCCTACAACTTTTTATACTATCCAGGTTTAAAGAGAGTCAAATAGTTGATACATAGATGCATGGGTGCAACTTTCACTGGGGATTGGGTGGGACACCCCATATTTTGGGCTCCCGAGTGGCGCAGCGGTCTAAGGCACTGCATCTCAGTGCTTGAGGCGTCACTACAGACCCCCTGGTTCGATTCCAGGCTGTATCACAACCGGCCGTGATTGGTAATCACATAGGGCGGCGCACAATTCGTCCGGTGTAGGCCGTCATTGTAAATAAGAATTTATTCTTAACTGACTTGCCTAGTAAAATAAAAATACATTCTGAAATTGCATTTTTGTCTCCCCCAGTTTTATGATTGGAATGTGATAGAAAACGGGGCAACGGTGTGCTTTAGGACCATGCGAACGACTCCGAGCGGTCGGGTAGGCTGTTTGGAGTGTTTATCCGACTGGATAAAAAAATATAAAAAAATATGTCCCCCCCACTTCTAAAACCAAAGTTGCGCCCCTGCATAGACGTATCCTTCCCGATAACCTCCTGACGTCCTTTTGCCACCAATTTCAACCCAACAGAGGGGTCTCTTTAAAGTACTTCACACAGGGAGCTCTGTCTCTTTAAGACTTCCTCTCCGGACCCCAGCATGAATTGGTAAAGTAAGACTTAGCATTTCCCTTTGAAGAGTGGGGTTGGTTAATTATTCCAAAATATTTGTCCTGTATCCTGATGAATACACTACCTATAGCTGCAGTATAGGCCTACCTTCTAAATATTTTCAGCAGCAGCCTGATAGAACAAGGAGTACATGCTTGGTTATTTGGAGAGGGGGGGCTATTTAAATATTTGAAAGTAGTAAATATTAAAATGGTAATTGTGCTGAGAAGCCAGAGGAAATAAACTGGCCATTTCATTTTTATTACACTTTCATATTTCTCTAGCTGCATGTAGGGCGGGTGGGCGGCTTGCTGCAGCCATAGAGCAGAGTAGTGCTGACATACGCTACCGTTCAAAGCAACAGTAAACTGTTTGTAAAATAAATGACTTATCTTTTTGGGATGATTCATATTGAAAGTGCCAAATCACAACCTGTCGCAATGTCATGTTGGATGAGCCACATATATGTCATTCAAAATAAGATCAATCCCTTCCATCTATACTGTATAACTACAGTCTATTTTGACATTGTGCATTTGTTTTTCCTGAATTACTGAGTGTTCCTAAACATAAAAGGTATTCCAAGGCAGCCATTGCATAGCTGACTGTTGTAGAGGCAGCCATTTGAAATCAGCTCATGTGTGGCTCTGTGTGTTGTTGACAGTTTGACATGAGCGGTGTTGAGCCCACTGGTCTGTAAGTGGTTGTACAGAGTCCCACAGGCCCCTCTGAGCTACACACCCTTGGCCCATGCTCCACACACTGTGGCCTTTCATAGGGTCTAATTAGAAGGGAAGGATATTATGGCTGACACAGCAGATGAAAAGAAGTGTTGTTGTTCAGGCTACAGGCTACCCTGTGGAACTCTCTCTCTTTCTCTCTCTCTCTCTCTCTCTCTCTCTCTTTCTCTCTCTCTCTCTCTCTCTCTCTCTCTATCTCTCTCTCTCTCTCTCTCTCTCTCTCTCTCTCTCTCTCTCTCTCTCTCTCTCTCTCTCTCTCTCTCTCTCTCAGAGGACCAATAGAAATGGGAGTGAATAACATATCTCAACATCCTGTATAGATCTATAATTGAGTTTATAAACTCAAGACGTGACATGAAAGCAATTAGGCATCATATACTGTATTATTTCAGCATTCAGAAATAATAATAACCTCCCTTTGACTGTCTCATCAAATTCAATTAGTAAATGCTTTCCTATGGGGAAGAGAAACTTCTTCAAAGTAGCCGTCTACTGATCAATGAATTCTGCTTGTCTGTCTTGGTTACTTCAGACAATGACTTGCAAGGCAGGTCTGTGGTGAGGTGAGGGCGATAGGGACACATTGCTCCCTGAGCATCGATCGATCTCTGTTCCCAGAGAGAGAAATAATTACCTATTTCAGTTCTAATGGATCCTCAGCGCTATGATATCTCTCCACTCTGTGGCCCGGGCAGCACTGTGATGGATGGCTTTCTGTGGCCACAACCCCTCTCTCTCTCACGCGATCAATAGAGACCCAGCCCTGTACTGGACAGAACTGAACAAGTCTACTTGAATCTCCATGACAGAGGAAAAACTATGGATAAATGGCAAGTTTTAGTCTTTTAACTATGATAGGTAGGATGGAGTAGAATGGAAGAGCTGAAATGCCTTGTGTTGGAATAATCCATTCAAAATTACTAGTTTGGAGAAATTAATAGGCATGCACCATGTAAAGATCATAATCAGATTAATAATCATTAGCCTAACATTTCATGTTTTATCAAGTGTAACTAAATCAGTGTGTACTGTATCTAATAAGCTAGTGAGGATGTCCATGGGGGACAGGGCAGGTCAGAGTCAGAGTGTCCTCTGCTGGACAATGGAGGGATTGATACACTTCATCAGGCCTCAAGGAGCTGCCGAAGGGGTGACCGTGTGAACTAAGGGTGTTTTCACACTTGGTCCCTTTCAGACAATTTTTGTGAACTCAGTGCGGTTCGATTAACTTTTTGTGCAGTGTGAACACTCCAAAGGAACTCAGACCCCTCAAAAGAGCCCCTGAAGCTAACCGAACTGAGACCATCTCGTGAGGTGGTCTGAGTTCGGTTCGCTTGAATTCCGCGGTCTGGTTCCCTTTTTTAGGGCAATGTGAACACAAAGCTCCCCAGGTTCGCTTGTCATTATTCCCACACCTCACACTAGACTACTGCAACAACGTTTCTCCTGCCATAACCCCTCACAGTGCCACAAAAGAGAGAAAATTGTATTGCAGGTTCACGGAAAAACGTGTGCTGTTTTTGGATATTGATCAGCGATTGTCAAGAATGCACAGAAATTAGAAATTTAGTTCTGATTATTTGATTGCAATATGTGATCTATAGGCTAAGAGGGCTTCAAAAACGGTTTATTCGATGGTGGGGTTTGAATAGTGTGAGAAGACAACAACATATTTGGTGAGAATCACAACATGGGGTACAAAATCAATTCTAGCTGTTAAAGGGGCAGTAGTCTACATAGGGCTGTGGCGGTCATTACATTTTGTCAGTCGGTTATTGTCATGCAAAAGGTAGCTGGTCTCACGGTAATTGACCGTTAATTAACATGAACACGTTTAGCATCTCCAGGGCTCCACACATACAAGCCGCTGATGCCGCCTTTGGAACATCTACATTTTAAAATGTCTAATACATCTATTTAATATACACCACCACAATAAATCCCTTATTTATTTTTGTAAAGTCTAAAGAAACATTATGATATAAATCAAATGTATTTCAGAAGAACAGAATATGAGTTGGCCTACTGTGAGTCTGGCTATGCTCCATGCCATAGCCTGCAGGCATGTTCATTAAACTGACAAGACATGCTTATAAATCCCGGGCCATTATTTTATTTTATATGATTTTATAGTAAGAAGAATATAATTGAACTTATCCGAATATAATAGAAAGGATATTTTTACCATTACAGCGCGAGTGCGCATATGACGTGGCTATGTTGAGCGTAAAAGTGATCATTTGAAACAGGTCCTATATGCTAGATTAAGAGTTATTTAATAATAATAATAATATGCCATTTAGCAGACGCTTTTATCTAAAGCAACTTACAGTCATGTGTGCATAAAAAAAAAAATTGGGGGGGGGGGGGGGGGGGGCTCATAAGCCTAGCATATCCATAAGCTCTAATATGTGTTTGGATGTTTTGAATTAATCATCACCTTAGAAAGCGCTGTCCATTTCGTTGTGTTAGGCTTTGAAAAAACATCCACAACAATCATGTTTTACACTGTTTCAACCTGTTGTTCTTTCTTCAAATTGATCATCACAGTGAGGTGAGTTTTAAAAGCATATACTGTTTTGATGACAAGTGTTTGATGGGATTTTCAATTGCATTTGTATTGATGTCAGAGTGGTTAGAGGGACAATAGAGCCCTGAGTACCAGGCCATTAGGACCTGATGGTCAGTAGCAAGTTGGGTACTTCCAAAGCATGTCCAGAGTGCTTAAAAGGGCATTACCGTGACTCAATGGTCACATGGAATTTTACTGCAGTCATGACTCACAATTTTTAATTACAGCATTATTTAATCTGCAGTTATTCTTCTGCTATTTATTCTGTTACCAATAATATTTACATGTTAATAAACTCAGCAAAAAAAGAAACGTCCTCTCACTGTCAACTGCGATTATTTTCAGCAAACTTAACGTGTAAATATTTGTATGAACATAACTAGATTCAACAACTGAGACATAAACTGAACAAGTTCCACAGACATGTGACTAACAGAAATTGAATAATGTGTCCCTGAACAAAGCCTATTGCGGACAGTCTGAGCACTGATGGAGGGATTGTGTGTTCCTGGTGTAACTCGGGCAGTTGTTGTTGCCATCTTGTACCTGTCCCGCAGGTGTGATGTTTGGATGTACCGATCCTGTGCAGGTGTTGTTACACATGGTCTGCCACTGCGAGGACGATCAGCTGTCCATCCTGTCTCCCTGTAGCGCTGTCTTAGGCGTCTCACAGTATGGACATTGCAATTCTTATTGCCCTGGCCACATCTGCAGTCCTAATGCCTCCTTGCAGCATGCCTAAGGCATGTTCACGCAGATGAGCAGGGACCCTGGGCATCTTTCTTTTGGTGTTTGTCAGTCAGTAGAAAGGCCTCTTTAGTGTCCTACGTTTTCATAACTGTGACCTTAATTGCCTACCGTCTGTAAGCTGTTAGTGTCTTAACGACCGTTCCACAGGTGCATGTTCATTAATTGTTTATGGTTCATTGAACAAGCATGGGAAACAGTGTTTAAACCCTTTACAATGAAGATCTGTGAAGTTATTTGGATTTTTACGAATTATCTTTGAAAGACAGGGTCCTGAAAAAGGGGCGTTTCTTTTTTTTTGTATCTTCTTATTACAATTTACATTTTAGCCATTTAGCAGACGCTCCAGAGCGACTTACAATTAGTGCATTCATCTTAAGATAGCTAGCTGAGACAACAACACATCTGTCACGACTTCCTCCGAAGCAGCCTCCCCTCCTTGTTCGGGCAGGCTTCGGCGTTCATCGTCACCGGCCTTCTAGCCACTGCCGCTCCATATCTCATCATTCCATTTGTCTTGTCAATTACACACACTTGGTTCATATAGTGTTCCCTCTGCCCCTTGTCCTTGTGGGTGATTGTTCATTGTGAGGATTAGTAGCTCGGTTGAGCTCAGTATTTTGTATTGCCGGGGTATTTTTCCCGTGTGCATTTTTCCCGTGTGCATGTTTGTTCCATTGCGCCTGTTTTGCGCACTGGACTGATTACGCTGGATAACTCTGTATACTGTGATTTACCCTCCTGCGCCTGACTCCTTCAAATCACGCATCACAACATCACAATCGTATCAAGTGCATTTTCCCTCAACAAAGTATTTATCAGCAAAGTCAGTGCTAGCGGGAAAAGAGAAGTGCCTTTTTTTTTGTCTCATCTCTTAACTAAATACAATCTATTGGCTTCCAAAATGTAAGTAGGTATATCAAGCTGTCTGATAACACAATCTGATGGAATGGCTTGTCCTGCACTTTGTAAAAACAGAGTTCATTGAGTGAATGTTGTAAAAAAATCTTTGTTCCTTTCTAAACATAGCAATGTGAATGCAAAGAGGACTTGGACCACTAAATAGGTGAAGAGAACAAGCAAAATAGTTGAGTCCTCATTCAAAGGCAAGGGCAGTGTGATACAAAGAGAACTCGCATTTTTGGTGCATCATGTCCAAACTATCCCTTTAAGTCCCGTTAATATGTCCTGAGCCTCAGGCCTAATGGAGTACTTTATAAACTCAATTCTATATGTATTCAGGAGGTTAACATATGTTATTCTGTCACACCCTGATCTGTTTCACCTGTCTTTGTGATTGTCTCCACCCCCCTCCAGGTGTCGCCCATCTTCCCCATTATCCCCAGTGTATCTATACCTGTGTTCTCTGTTGCCAGTTCGTTTTGTTTCATCAAGCCTACCAGCGTTTTTCCCTTTGCTCCTGTCTTTCTCAAGTTCCTGTTTTCTAGTTTTTCCGGTTTTGACCATTCTGCCTGCCCTGACCCTGAGCCTGCCTGCCGTTCTGTACCTTGTCACACCACCCTGGATTATTGACCTCTGCCTGCCCTGACCCTGAGACTGCCTTCCGTTCTGTACGTTTTGGACTCTGATCTGGATTACTGCCTGCCCTTGACCTGTTGTTTACCTTCCCCCTGTTTTTGTAATAAACTTTTGTTACTTCGACACTGTCTGCATCTGGGTCTTGTCCTGAAACGTTATATTATTCACTCCCATCCCCTTTTTATTAGTCCCCTGAGAGAGAGAGAGAGAGAGACTGACAGACAGAAGCATAGACCATTTTATAGGGGAGCGCAGGAAAGTGAAAAGACAGGACCAGCTATAGGGGCCGCTAGAGCTACTAGCTACTTATGAATTGATGCATAAAAGAAAGAAGTTGTAGAAATGTTATTTTACATATTCTATATATGGTCATCATGGTCATATTATGGCTTATCCGTAGCCAATTATCATGATACCGTCACTTAACATGATAAGTAACCCACAGTAACCTAAAGTAATACAGCACAGAGCAAACAAATTCGCAGTGGGCTGGTGGTGAGCTACGTCAGCCAACATATGGCTGGGGTTGAGGTTACACAGAATACTGAATACCACACTGCATGTGTCCGGATATTGGAAGACCAAATGTCATGATGGATTATGGTCAGTGTCCCAAGGTGCCTATGATAGCCCAATGAGAGCTGATCACAGTGTACACAAAAAGGTCAAAGCAAACCATTTTCATTGCTGCACTATATGCTTTTATGAAGAGGGGAGTCATCAGTCACGTTATGCCTGAAGGCCACTGATGCAGGAGTCACGCATGCTTCCCTGTTGGTTTCCGCAGCTATAAAATGTCATAGTATAATTTATTACTTCATAACTATTGACGGGACTCACCATGTTATTTAACTCAGTGGGACAGAACGCCAACAGAGAGGAAACAAGCAGAAATCACTACAGGGGTGTAGGGCTGGGAATTGCCAGGGACCTCACGATATGATATTATCGCGATACCTAGATCCCACAGCATGCAGTCAGTCAGCTAGTATAGATTAGTAAAATAAACTCCTCTGTTCTTTGATCGTTATGCTTTTTATATCTTTAATCTTTTCAAGCATGTCCATGAATATTCTCACACACTCCACATATATTAATCATTCAGTAGAGGTAATTAGTAGTTGCTAAGATGTAAAGATGTAGGCATACTTAAGCGTGCCTAAATGTGCTAGCTACTGTATGCTAATGAATAGTCTTCAATAGTACAGAATCCACAAAAGGCTTCAATATTTCAGCACCATGGACAGAGCAGAAACTATGCAGCAGTGGCTGAGGTCCTATGGCTTACTAGTCAGTAGTATACAGTACTGCTCTCAGCCATACAGTATTCTCTTCACTGTCAACTAAAATCAGCCAACCATTGCCCCTAACTATGAACCCCTTTATGATGACACTACCACTCTGGCTACTCAGTGTGCAGTGTCACCATCGCAGAGAGAGAGAGAGAGAGAGAGAGAGAGAGAGAGAGAGAGAGAGAGAGAGAGAGAGAGAGAGAGAGAGAGAGAGAGAGAGAGAGAGAGAGAAGAGAGAGAGAGAGAGAGAGAGAGAGAGAGTCTGACTGTGTGAGGGTCCATAAGCATCAGAGTCCTGCTAAATGACTTTCTTATCTGAAAGAGTCCAGAAGCATCGGGCTATAGGGCCACATGGACACTGCACAGTCAACACTCTCTTTACCACACTCTCTCTCTCTCTCTTTCCCTCTGTCCCTCTGTCTTTCTCTCTCTACCACATGTGGATGCTATGCATACTATATTTAGCAGAGAGGAGCAAGAGGTCCCTCTTCCTCCAGACTAGCATCAGACAGGAGAGGAGATATGGCTCAGAGTCGTGACTTCAGACTCCTACTCTGCTGCTGTGCTGTGGGCGAGGATAAGGCTACTAAGTAGGCGTAATAAACATTCAATCCATGCAGTATGAAACACTTGGTTTCAGGTCCACATCACTTTGTCATACCTTAGTCTCATATTCAATGTGAGAAAGGTGGATTTTGAGGTTTGCAAGTACTATGTACACACACCCTCGCACAGACAGACAAACACTTTAGTAGGACTCTCTTATTATGGTTAACCTTCCCCACTCTAAAACACCCTGTCTCCATGATCACACAGAGGAGAGGATGTCACGACCATCAACCCTGTTCACCTTCTAGCAGGATAAAAACACTTCAGCGTCAACACTCTCACTCTACACACTAAAGTCTTATGCTAAACACAGATCAGAGGCGACAGAAACACATTTCATGCTGTGCTATTTCAGACGAGCAGTCTTCCATCAAGACAGGTCCTTTTGAAGTCACCTCAGCTAAGTGACAGGGTAAACATGGGGGGAGCAGGAATACTGATGAGATGGGGGGGGAGCAGGTATACTGATGATGCCGAGACACATCCATTTACACCAGAGGTGTCAAACTCATTTTGTGCCCGAGGTCGCATTCGGTTTTCAAAGAGGTCTGGAGGGCCGCACTGAAAATAGTTTATATCTCCTCGCCGTCAAAACCTGCAAAAAAGAGTCCTCTATCCATCATTTTTGATATTTTCGATGCTCCCTGACTGTTTAGCTTTCATTTCAGTGATTTTTAGCGACCTGGACAGAGTCAAGAAACTTTATGAATGTAGGTCCATTATAATTTCTACACAGTTTAGTGTTTCCCCTTGTTTTTTTTTTTTACTCAAACCACCCGCGGGCTGAATCCATCCCGCAGCCCGTATGTTTGACACCCCTGATTTACACACGTAGGAAACAGCTAGGCTACTGTCACGTCTACTCCTGCTCCCCCTCTTCGGTTTACTAAACCACCGGTCCTGGCAACCACCATTACGCGCAACAGGCGTCAATCATTACACGCACCTGCTCCTCATGACGATGCACACCTGGACTCCATTACCTCACTCATTACCTCCCCTATAACTGGCACTCACTTCGGTTCATTCCCCAGGTAGTATTGTGTTGTGTCATGTACGTACGCTACTCTTGTTTCTTGTATTGTTACATGTTTCGTTTATTATTAAACTCACCACCTGCACTTGCTTCCCGACTCCCAGAGACTATGTTACAGCTACATGATGGGTTATGTTTTTCATAAGGTCTGCATGCATAAATCGGCATTACTTTGCAGGGAACATGGTATTTTTATGAATATATAGGCTATTCCAAGGGGGAAAATGGATGGTGCCAGTTTAACATTGAAAGACCAAGTCAGATATGTAAATATATACAGTGCCTTGAAAAGGTATTCATCCCCCTTGGCGTTTTTCCTATTTTGTTGCATTACAACCTGTAATTTAAATGGATTTTTATTTGGATTTCATGTAATGGACATACACAAAATAGTCCAAATTGGTGAAGTGAAATGAAAAAAATAACTTGTTTCAAAGAATTCGAAAAAAATAAATAACAGAAAAGTGGTGCGTGCATATGTATTCACCCCCTTTGCTATGAAGCCCCTAAATAAGATCTGGTGCAACCAATTACCTTCAGAAGTCACATAATTAGTTAAATAAAGTCCACCTGTGTGCAATCTAAGTGTCACATGATCTGTCACATAATCTCAGTATATACAATGAGGGAAAAAAGTATTTGATCCCCTGCTGATTTTGTAAGTTTGCCCACTGACAAAGAAATGATCAATCTATAATTTTAATGGTAGGTTTATTTGAACAGTGAGAGACAGAATAACAACAAAATAATCCAGAAAAACACATGTCAAAAATGTTATAAATTGATTTGCATTTTAATGAGGAAAATAAGTATTTGACCCCTCTGCAAAACATGACTTAGTACTTGGTGGCAAAACCCTTGTTGGCAATCAAAGAGGTCAGACGTTTCTTGTAGTTGGCCACCAGGTTTGCACACATCTCAGGAGGGATTTTGTCCCGCTCCTCTTTGCAGATCTTCTCCAAGTCATTAAGGTTTCGAGGCTGACGTTTAGCAACTCGAACCTTCAGCTCCCTCCACAGATTTTCTATGGGATTAAGGTCTGAAGACTAGCTAGGCCACTCCAGGATCTTAATGTGCTTCTTCTTGAGCCACTCCTTTGTTGCCTTGGCCGTGTGTTTTGGGTCATTGTCATGCTGGAATACCCATCCACGACCCATTTTCAATGCCCTGGCTGAGGGAAGGAGGTTCTCACCCAAGATTTGACGGTACATGGCCCCGCCCATCGTCCCTTTGATGCGGTGAAGTTGTCCTGTCCCCTTAGCAGAAAAACACCCCCAAAGCATAATGTTTCCACCTCCATGTTTGACGGTGGGGATGGTGTTCTTGGGGTCATAGGCAGCATTCCTCCTCCTCCAAACACGGCTAGTTGAGTTGATGCCAAAGAGCTCCATTTTGGTCTCATCTGACCACAACACTTTCACCCAGTTCTCCTCTGAATCATTCAGATGTTCATTGGCAAACTTCAGACGGGCATGTATATGTGCTTTCTTGAGCAGGGGGACCTTGCGGGCACTGCAGGATTTCAGTCCTTCACTGTGTAGTGTGTTACCAATTGTTTTCTTGGTGACTATGGTCCCAGCTGCCTTGAGATCATTGACAAGATCCTCCCGTGTAGTTCTGGGCTGATTCCTCACCGTTCTCATGATCATTGCAACTCCACGAGGTGAAATCTTGCATGGAGCCCCAGGCCGAGGGAGATTGACAGTTCTTTTGTGTTTCTTCCATTTGCGAATAATCGCACCAACTGTTGTCACCTTCTCACCAAGCTGCTTGGCGATGGTCTTGTAGCCCATTCCAGCCTTGTGTAGGTCTACAATCTTGTCCCTGACATCCTTGGAGAGCTCTTTGGTCTTGGCCATGGTGGAGAGTTTGGAATCTGATTGATTGATTGCTTCTGTGGACAGGTGTATTTTATACAGGTAACAAGCTGAGATTAGGAGCACTCCCTTTAAGAGTGTGCTCCTAATCTCAGCTCGTTACCTGTATAAAAGACACCTGGGAGCCAGAAATCTTTCTGATTGAGAGGGGGTCAAATACTTATTTCCCTCATTAAAATGCAAATCAATTTATAACATTTTTGACATGTGTTTTTCTGGATTTTTTTGTTGTTATTATGTCTCTCACTGTTCAAATAAACCTACCATTAAAATTATAGACTGATCATTTCTTTGTCAGTGGGCAAACGTACAAAATCAGCAGGGGATCAAATACTTTTTTCCCTCACTGTATACACCTGTTCTGAAAGGCTCCAGAGTCTAAAACACCACTAAGCAATTGGCACCACCAAGCAAGTGGCACCATGAAGACCAATGAGCTCTCCAAACAGGTCAGGGACAAAGTTGTGGAGAAGTACAGATCAGGGTTGGGTTATAAAAAAATATCCGAAACGTTGAACATCCCACAGAGCACCATTAAATCCATTATTAAAAAATTTAAAGAATATGGCATCACAACAAACCTGCCAAGAGAGGGCCGACCACCAAAACTCACGGACCTGGCAAAGACGGCATTAATCAGAGAGGCAACAAAGAGACCAAAGATAACCCTGAAGGAGCTGCAAAGCTCCACAGTGGAGATTGGAGTATCTGTCCATAGGACCACTTTAAGCCATACACTCCACAGACCTGGGCTTTACGGAAGAGTGCCCAGTGTTTGCCAAAAGGCAGGTGGGAGACTCCCCAAACATATGGAAGAAGGTACTCGGGTCAGATGAGACTAAAATTGAGCTTTTTGGCCATCAAGGAAAACGCTATGTCTGGCGCAAACCCAACACCTCTCATCACCCAGAGAACACCATCCCCACAGTGAAGCATGGTGGTGGCAGCATCATGCTGTGGGGATGTTTTTCATCAGCAGGGACTGGGAAACTGGTCAGAATTGAAGGAATGATGGATGGCGCTAAATACAGGGAAATTCTTGAGGGAAACCTGTTTCAGTCTTTTTAAGACTGGGACGGAGGTTCACCTTCCAGCAGGACAATGACCCTAAGCATACTGCTAAAGCAACACTCAAGTGGTTTAAGGGGAAACATTTACATGTCTTGGAATGGCCTAGTCAAAGCCCAGACCTCAATCCAATTGAGAATCTGTGGTATGACTTAAAGATTGCTGTACACCAGCGGAACCCATCCAACTTGAAGGAGCTGGAGCAGTTTTGCCTTGAAGAATGGGCAAAAATCCCAGTGGCTAGCTGTGTCAAGCTTATAGAGACATACCCCAAGAGACTTGCAGCTGTAATTGCTGCAGAAGGTGGCCCTACAAAGTATTGACTTTGAAGGGGTGAATAGTTATGCACGCTCAAGTTTTCTGTCTTATTTCTTGTTTGTTTCACAATTAAAAATATTTTGCATCTTCAAAATGGTAGGCATGTTGTGTAAATCAAATGATACAAATCCCCAAAAAATCAATTTTAATTCCAGGTTGTAAGGCAACAAAATAGGAAAAATGCCAAGGGGGTGAATACTTTCGCAAGCCACTGTAATATATGTGTAGGCCTACCAGTAATCATGTAATGAAACCAGGCAAACAAAAATAAAACACTTGACTCAAAGATTAGCATGTATCACCATGAACACACCTGAATAAATAACCACCCACAGAGCTAAGCCAGTGAAGCAAACATTAGATAGAGTGGCGCAGCGGTCTAAGGCACAGCATCTCAGTGCTTGAGGCGTCACTACAGACCACCTGGTTCGATTCCAGGCTGTATCACAACCGGCCGTGATTGGGAGTCCCATAGGGCGGCGCACTATTGGCCCAGCGTCGTCCAGGTTTGGCCGGTGTAGGCCATCATTGTAAATAAGAATTTGTTCTTAACTGACTTGCCTAGTTAAATAAAGGTAAAAATAAAAAAATAGGTAAATATAGCAGAATTACAGAGGCCGAGAGGAGGGTGGTGGTGGTGGGTGACTCATTCCAAAGCCATCAAAGAGAAAGTATTATCTCCAGCTCCAATAAGCTGCTAGCTGCTAGCTCTAGTCCAGTTGACATCACATCTGCATCCCAAACACTATTCCCTACACTGTGCACTACTTCTGACCAGAGCACTATAGTTGCACTATATAGGGAATAGGGTGCCATTTGGGACACAGACCACATCTTCAGTAGTTGTTGAAACAGCAGCACACAGACGCGGTCTCCAGATAAATAATTAATTGCAGAGGAAACTGATGCATCCATCCCGCATGCCTTAAAAAAAAAACATTAGTACCAACATACACCTCTAAATAGTGTTTGTGCTACAGTAGCTAGCTGCCTGGCCTGCAACATCTACAAAGAATACTGAACAGGTCTATAATTACCTCTTCATTGATACCAGTTTCCTTTGAATAACATAGTTATCAGTACACACATGTAATTACGAACAGGAATAGGAAGAGAAAAAAGTAATACAAATACAATGTTACTTCAGTGTGTTCTACTCCACCATTTAGCTTCTGAGCATCCTTGAACAACACTGATCCTACTACTTACAAGCATTTAATTGAGACAACACTGACAGTGCTATAATTTAGATGGTGTTCATTACCATATTATAGCACAGTACATCATCATACTGTAGGATGTAAATGGAGAGAGAGAGAGAGAGAGTGAGAGAGAATGAAAGAGAGAAAGAATGAAAGAGAGAGAATGGGGAAGTGAGAGAGAATGAACATTTTAGAATGAGAGAGAGAGAGAGAGAGAGAGAGAGAGAGAGAGAGAGTATGTCAGAATACAAGCAGCATTATGATGAAAGATGCAGAAATCATCATCTCCTGAGCACATATCTCCTCACATAAACTACTAGCTACTGCATAAATAATTCATGATATGAGATCTGGCGGAGCTTTAGTGGAAATTGACTGGGAGAAGTTCAGAGGCTTTTCTCTCTCTCCTCAGCTCGTCCTGATGCACTGGAGGTACTGGAGGGAAGGGTAATGAGCAGCACTGAGGGGCTGACTGTCTCCCCTGTTACACAGACTGAATGTAGGTCTGCTGAATGCTAAATACTGCTTAAGCTGGAGATAATGAGGAATGGTAGGTTTTATCTTTTGGATATCAATTTTGTAGAGTGCAGTTATTATATCATTCTACTTGGTAAAAAACAAATAACTATATAGTATTAGTACAAAGCTAACATTTTCCTGATCTGATATTCTACATTTACAAAGGTAAATGAGGTTAGGGAAAGGCCCATTAAGACAAAGAAACAAGGTAGGAGGTACACTGGTGCCATCCATCATAGTGAAACATGAGCCAAGAATCAGGTTAACCTTTTTAACCACGCTCCAAAAAATGTACAATGTGAAGTAGATTGATCAAGATGTTGTGGATTTGGACTGATTTACTGTACATGTAAATAAATCAGGAGACCAATAACACTCTAAAACCCATCATGCACTCCATGGCCTTGTAAAGTTAAAGGGATACTTCAGGATTTTGGCAATGAGGCACTTTATCTACTTCCCCAGAGTCAGATGAACTCGTGGATACAATTTTTATGTCTTTGAATGCAGTTTGAAGGAAGTTGCTAACTAGAGCTAGCACAATTGCTAACTAGTGTTAGCGCAATGACTGGAAGTCTATGGGTATCTGCTTGCATGCTAGTAGATACCCATAGAGTTCCAGTCATTGTGCTAATGCTAGTTAGCACTGGTTCACGAAACTACCTCTAACTTCCTTCATACTGGACACAGAGACAAAAAATTATCCACGAGTTCATCTGACTCTGGGGAAATAGATAAAGGGTCAAAATCCTGAAATATCCCTTTAATGTACCACTATATTCATAAACCATACCACTAATGATCTTCAGTTACTATTTAGGTGAGGGCTACATAATTCACACACAAGTTCTATGGGACCTTATCAATAAAGAAAATCCCTACCTATGTATGCAGTGGCACCAGCGGGATATGTTCCGTAAAGTTCCCCTGACAGTCCCAGGTCCCTAGAGACACACAAACAGACAGACAGACAGGAGCCAATTAACAGCTGGCCTCAGGCTGCTGTCCCCAGTGTCTGTGTGAAGCCACTGGATCCAGGGTGAGAATGGGATTTCCAAGGACATGGCCCTGCAGCTGAGCTCATAGGCTTTTTTAAAATGCACATAGGCTTTTTTAAAATGCACTTTCCCTTTGTTCCTTTAAGGGGCCAGATAGAACATCCTCATGAATAAACTCAAACTATGTGGGTTTTACAATGCTTTTAAAAAAGATAAAGAGCATGGTGACATCAAGTAATTCTGTTTTGGAAGGAGCCACATTTTCAACAGGGAAATATTCCCACACAGTGACGATGATGATGATGATGATGATGATGTTGCTGAGCTGAGCCATAACGTAACTATGTTTAATAATAAAAGACAGTCTGTTTGGAGGGAGTGTCAGAGTAGAGAGAACCCACACTGCCTCCTCCTGAGTGTCCATACAGGCTCCCAGTGACAACACAGAAATAAAACAAGGAGAGCAGAGCAGGGTCACTCATCTGGAAGCATAGGGATAGAGGGATGGAGGGACAGAGGATGGAGGGAAAGTGAAAGGGATGGAGGGGTGGAGGGACAGAGGATGGAGGGAAAGAGAAAGGGATGGAGGGGTGGAGGCGGGTAAGGTTACTGGGTAGAGTGGCTTAGGGGAGAGATATTTCAGAAACCCTGATATGCAGTCACTGTATTCTATTAGCTCCTCAGGAAATAAAAACTCAATTTAGGCAATGGTGAATGCACTTGTTACCCCAAAAGGACAACCTAGCCAAGGGATGGGCAACTTTGATGGGGGTGGGGGGCACAACAAATCTGAACTCATCACGAGGGGCCGCAGTTGCCAAACTAATTTCCTGCAATTTTACCCATTTTGCCATAGGGTGGAGAGAAATGTTTGCAGTTTTTAATATGATATCCGAGTGAGACCGACTAACCAAATCAATGGGGGCCCCCCAGCCGGTAATTCGACCATGATAACAAGTTTAGATAGCTGGCCACTAAATGAATTTAGCAATCTAAAAAATGTTAGCTGACATGGGCTAATTGACTGACTATCAGTGACTGACAAAACAAGAGAAAATCTGCTGATGCACAACCAAATTGTATATTCTACTTGTGTATTCTACTAGTCTACTTGTGTATTCTACTATTCTACTTGTGTATTCTACTATTCTACTTGTGTATTCTACTATTCTACTTGTGTATTCTACTATTCTAACTCGCAACAGTTAGTTAAGACCTCGATCCCTGGCCTAGCCAAAGAGACACATGATGTGCACTTTGTGTCACGATCGTCGTAAGAACCGGACCAAGGCGCAGCGTGATATGCGTACATCTTTTAATGAGTACTTTAAACAATTAACAAAACAATACGTGAAGTCCTAAGGTCAACAAACACAAACCTCTCCGGAACAAGATCCCACAAATGACAAGTGCAAAACAGGCTGCCTAAGTATGGTACCCAATCAGAGAAAACAAGCCACAGCTGCCTCTGATTGGGAACCACCCTGGCCAACATAGAAACACATGAACTAGAACATGAACATAGAACACTAAACATAGAAACTAACACCCTGGCTCAACATATAAGAGTCCCCAGAGCCAGGGCGTGAGAGTACCCCCCCCCCCCCCCCCTGCGACCGCGCCAACTAAACCCAACAGGGGAGGGGCCGGGTGGGCATTCCGCCTCGGAGGCGGATCCGGCTCCGGGCGTGACCACCACTCTCTAGCTACCCCCACCGTAGCGCCCCTGGTCTGGTCCCGCTGGCTGGAGCTGGACTGGACATCGGTGGAGCGGATTGCTTAGGCTCCGGTGTGGAGCAGCTGACCGGTACCTGACCAGGCACCGGTGGAACAGGCACTGGCTGTGCCGGACTGACGACGCGCACCACTGGCTTGGTGCGGGGAGCAGGAACCGGCCGGACCGGGCTGGCGACGCGCACCACTGGCTTGGTGCGGGGAGCAGGGACGGGCCGGACCGGGCTGACGACGCGCACCACTGGCTTGGTGCGGGGAGCAGGGACGGGCCGGACCGGGCTGACGACGCGCACCACTGGCTTGGTGCGGGGAGCAGGAACGGGCTGGACCGGGCTGACGACGCGCACCACTGGCTTGGTGCGGGGAGCAGGAACAGGCCGGACTGGGCTGGCGACGCGCACCACAGGCTTGGTGCGGGGAGCAGGAACAGGCCAGACCGGGCTGGCGACGCGCACCACTGGCTTGGTGCGGGGAGCAGGAACAGGCCGGACCGGGCTGGCGACGCGCACCACTGGCTTAGTGCGGGGAGCAGGAACGGGTTGGGCCATACTGGGAACACGCACCACTAACTTAGTGCGGGGAGCAGGAACGGGCCTGGCCGTACTGGGAACACACACCACTGGCCTTGTGCGGGAATCAGGAACGGGCCGGACCAGACTGGTGACACACACCACTTGCTTGGTGCGAGGAGCGGGACTGGGTTTCCTCATAAACCTCCGCTCCCTCTGCTGCCTACTCAGTTCATCTCGCCGTGCCTCCACACTCTCCTTCTCCCTCCTGACCAATGGCCCCCGTAACCTGGTGGCCTCCTCTCCTAGTCCACAAACTCGCCCTGAGGCTGCCTCCAGCAGCCCTGTCGTCCATGCCGTGTGCCCCCCCCCAAAAAAATTATTGGGGTTGCCTCTCGCCTGTCCGACGACGGCCCGGTTGGCGCCGCTTCTCCTCTCCTGCCTGGGTCTCCCCATTCATCGCCCTCCGGTAACGGACGGCCTCCTCCTCGGTGATCTTCCCCCAACCGAGGAGGACATCCACTAGCGTTACCTCCGGCGTTTGCTCCTGGACACGCTGCTTGGTCCTTATTTGGTGGGATCTTCTGTCACGATCGTCGTAAGAACCGGACCAAGGCGCAGCGTGATATGCGTACATCTTTTAATGAGTACTTTAAACAATTAACAAAACAACAAAACGATACGTGAAGTCCTAAGGTCAACAAACACAAACCTCTCCGGAACAAGATCCCACAAATGACAAGTGCAAAACAGGCTGCCTAAGTATGGTTCCCAATCAGAGACAACAAGCCACAGCTGCCTCTGATTGAGAACCACCCCGGCCAACATAGAAACACATGAACTAGAACATGAACATAGAACACTAAACATAGAAACTAACACCCTGGCTCAACATATAAGAGTCCCCAGAGCCAGGGCGTGACACTTTGTTATTTCATTAAAAAGAAGGCTCTCTCTAATCTAAAATTGTTTGGGTAAATCAGGTCTGGATAGCCTAATTCCTAAATGATAAGATTTAGGGAAAATAAATATATTCTTTATGCAACCAGTGTTGTCATCTGGAGCTCCTGGAACTCATGTGTAGTCTTGTTCCCTGAGGACATAGGGTTATGGAAAGGGTCAGGCATGCAGTCAGCCCTGCGGCCACACAGAACCATGACACTCTGAGACCATATAGACTGTATTTATATAATACATATACTGAGTGTAAAAACATGATGAACATCTGCTCTTTCCATGACTGACCAGGTGAATCCAGGTGAAAGCTATGATTCATTATAGATGTCACATGTTAAATCCACCTCAATCAGAAGGGGAGGTGACAGGTTAAAGAAGGATTTTTAAGCCTTGAGAGAATTGAGGCATGGATTGTGTGTGTGTGTGCCATTCAGAAGGTGAATGGGAAAGACAAAAGATGTAAGTGCCTTTGAACGGGGTATGGTAGTAGGTGCCAGGCGCACCGGTTTGTGTCAAGAACTGCAATGCTGCTGGGTTTTTCAGGCTCAACAGTTTCCTGTGTGTATCAAGAATGGTCCAACACCCAAAGGACACCCAGCCAACTTGACACAACTGTGGGAAGCATTGGAGTCAATATGGGCCAGCATCCCTGTGGAACGCTTTCGACACCTTGTAGAGTCCATGCCCTGACGAATTGACAACAATTTCTCCGAGAACTAATTATAGATACTCAAACTCTTTCTTTCACTTGGATTTAAATTAAAAAAATCCTTGCCAAGAGAGGGAATCACAAATGCAACTGTCAACCGAGAGATACTGGGGAATCTGTTTTTAGACTATGCCAACTAACTGCCAACTGACACAGTGGGCCAAGGGGAACACTGTACTGGCAGCCCATTACCTATGCTGGAGGGTCAACCTGGGAAAACACACACTGCTCAGCTCTGAAGCAGCCTGACGAGGAAACATTCAGGATGCTTCCCAAATGGCACCCTTTTCTCAATATAGTGCACTACACTTTATAGGAAATAGGCTGCCATTTGGGACGCGCCATCAGTCAGGAAGCTCTTCACTCTGAGTCTCACAGAAAGAGTCTCACATGGTCGTCATGGATCGATAGACACCGAGACGCACAGAAAATGTCACATCCAGAAAATGCCTCATTTTTCTTCCGTCCTACGCATTGCGTATGGGTGGTCCTCTGTAGCTCAATTGGTAGAGCATGGCGCTTGTAACGCCAGGGTAGTGGGTTCGATCCCCGGGACCACCCATACGTAAAAATGTATGCACACATGACTGTAAGTCGCTTTGGATAAAAGTGTCTGCTAAATGGCTTTTTATTATTATTATATTATCCATGGCAGTGTATGAAAGGAGACATTTAGTAATTTAGTCAAGGAGACATGTGTCATACAGTGGCCTGTATTCATGGATGCCAAGGGAAGGGTTATTCCCAAAAAAATAGTTTAAAATATTAAAAATATCTTCCATCTCTCTTTGTTTCACAATTTTCCTTCAATTCGCAAGAGGCTGAATGTACTGTATCTCACAGGAGAAAGCATCCGAGCGAGCGAAACAGCGCCACTCTGTCTCTCTATGTGTAGGCCATCTATCTGATGCTGTCTGGTCCAAACGAGTATGATATTGTTGCCACCCGTATCATTGAATGCAAGGGAAGCCAGCAAGCATCTAGCCTCCTTTGACAAAAATAAAATAAAACATTAGCCAATCAGCGTTGAGCTAAACTGAGCGAGCTCAACTGTGAATGGTCCTGGCGCACCAAAAAAAAGTGTCAAGGGAAGCCAGCTTGGATTTGGCTTCACTCCTATCAAATCCCATTGAGAGCATACGTCATTGACAGAAAAACTTCAATTGTTGCATCTCGTTGTGTTGTTGTCCTCAGGTGGCTAGCTAGCCAGTTAGCTAAAATTGGCCCTTTCCTAAATTAGCCATGGATGAAGATAGGGATTTGGACTTGTGGTTTTACTTAATTCTCCCTACTGGCCAATGATTTTATAACGCGATTCTGATCCAACCATTAATTCATACATTGTTGTGCCCCTGGTCTGAGAGGATGGAAGTTCAATATGTAGCTAGATGTAGAAGGCTAATGTTAACTAGCTAACGTTGCCCATGAATGAAAGTTAGGCTAGCGAGCAAGCATTTTAGCCAGGTAGCCTAGGATAACAAAAAATAAAAGCGTGTACTGTATGACAGAATGGTAGACCGTTTCGTCAACATGAAAGAGAGGAGGATGACACTGTCGTTTCTCTACACGTAGGGTGAGTCAACATGTTTTTCTACTTGCACGAACGAGCATGCACACGCACACACACACGCACAGAAATCAGAACCATGGACAGCCACATCATATTTAGCTTACGTTGATTGGTGATTTGTTGAAATGGTGCTGGAATAGTGGAGGCAGCTCCTGTTTTCTTTGCGACTTCCGGTAACTCTCTGTGGTTCTAAATCAATAGCTGTTTAGTGGTCCCAAAATGTCTGAAAAATGTACTTGCTTGACCATGCTGTAGGTCATGTAACTGTCTGTTACTATACATGCAATATGCTTTGTGGACTTCACTGGACAGAGGTTGCTATCCGGTTTTGTGATAAAACAAAGGTGTGGTTGAATTTATTCTGCCACTGTGTCTTCTTATTGTCTCGGCATTTAGGCCTATGTATCACGATCGCAAAGCAGTTTCTCCCTGATTATTTCTGCTGAGATATAGGCCTACAGGACAATGGCATCATTAGGCCTGGCTTTTGGTCCAGCCCCAAACCTTTTTTTAAAGGTGCAATATGCAGAAATTATTCCACCATTTCCTGGTTGCTAAAACTCTAATAGTTTGCCTAATTTAAGTTTATGTGACAAAACAGGCAATCAGTGTACCATCTAAACTGCTGTGAAAAATATTTTTAATAACCAGAAATATTGTATTTTCAGCTGCAAATACGAAACTTAAGAATGGGAAGCATAGAAACAGCACATATAGAACAGATCTACCGCTCCTTGGACTTACTTTCAACGATAATGACAGAATTTGGTCGGGTTGCCCTAAAAGTTACATATAGGCCAAAAAAAACTAGCAGGTTGAGCACGAGTATGCAGCAGTGAATGAGGTGGAGAGTGCAGAACAGCCAGAAAGTCAAAGAGCAGCAGCAGAGTTAGCCACAGGTTTGTGCAGGGTTAGTGGTAGCTAACTAGCTAGTCTCCCTCAGAATAGGGGTTGGCTAATGCTAATAAGCTCGTGTTAGCGCTCAGCATCCTTAAACTATTGGGTGTCAGTCAGAGTTATTTAACAGTATATCTAGTGAATGGACAAGCTAAGGATGTTGATATTTTCCTTGTCTCAGCTGATATTAGGAAAAGTGTTTATTTCCAGCAAGTGTATTTTATGGGATTCGTTTCTGTAGCTAGCTTGGCTGGTTAGCCACTTCGGTAGCTGAGTCCCAAGAGATGAGAGAACGTTTTTCTGACTGAAGCACATATCTTCTGACAGTGACACAGTGCCTCCCTGTGGACTGAAGCTGAACTTTACTACAACTTGATATTAACCCTGGTTAAAATTGGCAATGTTGAGGTGGTAGAACTGACTAAATTTAATTAATTATAGAGGTCTTATAACCTATTCCATTCTACAGGTAAACATGCTTGGCTAATATCTGTTATTTCCATATAGGCTATGTAACTATTTGTAAAACAAACTGCCCATTATTAAATTGGTGAAAATATTTCATAAAACTTTTACCTTTATTAGTATTTTTATTAACTTAATAAAAATAATAATCTATTGTTGTTGCATTGTCGAGAAGTTAACCTGCAAGTAAGTATTTTATTGCCATGTATATCATAGGTAATTTTTTTTGGCTCATGTCTCTATATTCATTTAGCCTAGGGGCTATGTAGCTTCTTATCTGTAATGTTTGGAGTTGTGTTGCTCTGTTATGCAGACACTTGAATTGTTCTATACTGTTGAGTTGCCCTGGTTGTGTCAGTATACAATAACTTTAAAGAGCAATTGCCCCTAAAATCCTACTTCTCATTTAGAAAACAGCATGTTGTATCGATATGAGTCAGAAACATTTATTCTACATATGCCCACAGCTGGCAGTACACAACTAATCATCAATTCAGAGTGCAGCTGCAGGCGACCCTATCGTAAAGGCGACCCTATGGTAAATTTGGGTTGACTTTGAATAGCCCTATGGGGCTAGTAAGGGACCGTTGGTAAATTACACAATGTACATGGGACAATATGTAAATAATTCCAATAGCTCAAAATTTTAATGTCTTAAAAACCTCAAACCAACTATAAATTGTAGAAATTCATATAAAATATTGAAAACATTTAATGAGACAACTAAAATATATTGTCCCATTTACAGTGTGTAAGTTATTGACGGTCCCTAACATAGCCCCGGAGATAGGCTAAAGTCAGTCAGGTTGCACTCCAGCAGGCTGAAGCTAATTGGCAAAATAATTTGGCTAACTCTTCCCACGTTCGAACACACACACGAGACACCCACATCAAACCACACCCCGAATCCAACTCACGTTTGAATTCAGTTATGGGCGCTAGCATTTCTTAATGAACCAAATCTAAAACGAAGCCAAATCAGGAAGTGCAGTCGCCCTTTAAAACTAACTAATGACATGTTGTACCTCTACCTTGCTACCTTGAAGAAGAGCCAAGGAGGAGGACAGATGAGAACAGCAGGACAGTGGAGCACTTAGAACAGCAGCAGCCAGGGGCAACTGCTAGGGATGAGGATGATTTAGGTGACCCAGACACAGGCCCAAAACAAGTTAAGCTACCCAGTATCCTCTTGACTGTTTTGGACTGAAAAACTAAAGAGGCACACCAGACAACACACAGAGACAGCAACAGAAGAGTAGATGATGGAGAGACACCAGACAAGACACAGAGATAGCAACAGAAGAGTAGGATATGATGGAGAGACACACCAGATAAGACCAGACAAGAAACAGAGACCGGAACAGAAGAATAGGTGATGGAGAGAGACACACCAGACAAGACACAGAGACAGCAACAGAAGAATAGGATATGGTGGAGAGAGACACGAGAAGAACAGAACAGGCCATAACAGAAGAGAATAGACAAAAGAGATAGTAACAAACAAGAACCTGAGACAGCAACAGACAAGACACAGAGAAAGTGGCAGAAGAGATGGAGAGAGAACAGAGGTGGGTTGAGCACACGGTAGACTGTATCACTTCAAGCTGCTCTATAGATTCTATTTAGTTTGATTTATTTGCACAAATTATAACAGGTGAAATACAGACAGTGAAAAAGTAAAACATGGTTTACAAATAATTTACAGTTGAGGTGAAAAAGCCTTTAGAATTACTTTTAAAACAATTGTTTACTTTTACACTTTTTACAAACAGGGCAAGACGAGAGAAGAGGGTAGACAAGAGACAGCAACAGAAGAAGGTAGACAGGAGGGACAGCAACAGACAACATAGAGAAAGTGATGGAGCGAGGCAGAGTATGAGTGATCACACAGTAGACTGTGTCACTTAAAGCTGCTCTATGGATTATAATTACTGCACATTGTGTGTGTGCGCTTGAAAGGGGGTTATCTAGTCAGTTGTACAACTGAATGCATTCAACTGAAATGTGTCCTCGTCATTTAACCCAACCCCTCTAATCGACATCATCAGCCCACGGGGAACAGTGGGTTAACTGCCTTGCTCAGAGGCAGAACGACAGATTTTTACCTTGTCAGCTTGGGGATTTGATCCAGCAACCTTTCGGCTAATGGCTCAACGCTACTACCTGCCAGGCTACCTGCAGCCTGAGAGAGAGGGTGTTTGGGTACTGTGGAATTCTTTAAACAGTTTGGCTCATTGGACAGGTCAGTCTATGTTTGAAGTTGTTGAGTGGTATGGAGGTTTTTGGCAATACACTGTAGATGTATGTGTTCCCGAGTAGAGAGTGTTCCAGAGTAGACAGACCCACAGTAGCTACTGTAATTGAGCACTGGCAGTATCTGCTGTGGCAGGTGCAAGTTACCTGAAAAATATCTAATCTCTCAATGTTAATTTCAAAGTGCACCAAATTCATGCATTTAGCAGTTGAAATTCTTATTTTTTTGCCGGGGGAGGATGCCCCCGGTCCCCCCTACTGGCTTTGGGCTAAGCCCAAAATGTCTTCAAATCCTAGAATCGCCTATGCTATAGGAGGTGAATATGACGAATGGGCTATAGGCCGGTTTAGTTCCATGATGTACAGGCCCTGTCAGCTCTATGACCGGGTCAATTCCCTTAGAACAGCTGAGACAAGGAGAATATCAATCAATACATCATACATGACAGAGGAGATGACCTATGCATAACATGCTGCTACAGTCAAAAACAATTTAACCGACATGGGACACAATTAAAAGGCTAATGTGAACAACACATTCTGACATATACACCAGCTGGGAAACTACAGAAAGAGTCTTGGGGAATTCAATTAGGGAAGAAAATGCTTCTGCTATTGAGAGTTCTGTTTTGTCTCTAAGTGACAGCTCCTTATATTGGTTTACTGGCAGGCAGCAGGCAACCTCCTAAACCACACCCTGATGTATGTGTTTTCATCAAGTTGTTGTTTACATTCCTCGGACACTAATGCTATATGCAACATTTTTGCATTGTAATTTCAGAAAATGTCATTAATGCATCTACAGTAATAGTGGAATGATAGTGTTTCACAATATTTTACCCCAAAAAATATTTTGGCCCACACCAAATTGCATTCTAATGGTGCAGCCTTCTTATTGCTCAACAGACCTGCTCTTGTTGTCAGATTGCCTGGGGCCAACAAATCTCTTGTTGTCAACTCAACAACGGACCAGTAAATTTGGCAACAAAATATTTGCTGGCCCTTGTCAATTTGACAACAATAGAGTTTAATTGTTACATGTAGTACCTTTAAATTCAGGTATAACATGTATCTTTCTCCTAGCTTTCTCCTCTGTGGCAGAACATATTCAAAGAACTGCGACTCCCATTCACCTTTGCTACAATACCTACCCTGGGTATTAGAAATAGCATGATAGTTAGTGGCTACGCGAATACAACTTGGCTCCATGGGTTCTCTGGAAATGTTCTAGCGTTCTATAGAAACAAGTGAAAACAACTGAAAAAGAAATGTCGCAAATAACAAAACTATTTCAATGTTCAAACATGTTCACTTTCAAATTCTCACTCCATGCACGTCTTAAATACAAAAACACTCTCAAACGAGCATGTATCCTAAACCAGATTCAATACGCAATAAAGCTTTAAATAAGTATGAAACATGCGTGTTTTGGTGCTTACCTCTTTCTTTGACAGGAGTGGCAGCCTGGAGTTTGCGAGCTTGCTTGGTCTGTCTCGTGCGCAGCTGAAGTGGCACTGGTACCCTTACGCTGGTGATGAGGTGCTGCCTAGCGACGTGCAATCAACAGCCAATGAGATCATTTTGAAGAAAAAAGTACAAAATAGCCTCTGCCGTCATCTTATATTATACTAAGAGCTTCAAGAACATATGCCAGCTCTTGGCAGTCGAACCGTTTATTTTTCTCGAAGTCCTGGCAGATGACAGCCGTGAAATGAAATGTAGAAATGCATTAGGAAACATTTCCTGACAAAGTGCTTTCATGATAGTAAGTAGACTAGACCTAGCATATGTGATAGCTGATGAAGTGGTAGACTTGGGGAAAGCTCTAACCCATTCGAATAGATGCCTACCTCAAAGGTTCATACACATTTCTTTATTTATACATTTCGTTTTCATTATCTAACTGTTCTTACAATGCATAATTCAATTTTTATGGACAGTCAACAATCCATAGGCAATACATGCAACATCATGACAAATGAAAAAAGTTAGATCAGTGACAAATATGTTTCAATTTGGTCATATATTCTATTGAATGCATACAGGTACAAAAACAGGTTTTACAGTATTTTAAACACACATAATGAACAACATACATTACTAGCTATGTCTTCTCCATAGAACAGACAGTGCCCATGATGGGCACATGCTCCATCAGTCTTTGCATGCCGGTCATCAAATGCAACCAGCTGTATTGTGTGCCAGTCTCACAGGGATGGGTGTTACCCATTAGTTAATAACTAATAACATGTACAGTGAAGGGTGTTTAAGGTTTATAAAGTGCAAACATATTCCTTCATGTCTATGATTAGTTAACTTACATCAGGTCTGCCAGAGAGTAACTCCTATATATGCCATGATACTACTCACAGTGTTCACTTACAGTAAGAGCAATAACCTAAGCTTATTCTCTGAATAATACTGATCTACAGTGCCCCCTAGTGGGCTGTTTTTTAAATGTCCATGTTGAGAACCCAGCTCTGAGAACCCATTGTTGTCTCAGCGGATGTGGGCCATCTCCTCTAGGAAGGGGGTCTTCATGCAGCCAGTGCAGAGCTGGTCCATCCACAGGGGCGCCTCATGCTGCAGAGGGGTGCGTCGGGGGTAGAAGGTGTAGGAGAGGTCGTAGTTCAGCAGACAGCTGATGGAGGCCATGTAGACGTCTGAGAAGCGACACAGGCGGCGGGAGAAGTAGGTGGGGTTGTGACAGGTGCGGAAGATGCTGCCGAACTGGGGGTTGAAGAGGTTCTTTGTTCTTAGTCTGTAATAAAAAGGGACAAGAGAGGAAGAGATAATAAAAATAAAAGTGAGCTATTTTCAGGCTCTGCAGATGTGATATCCTAATCACTGTCCAGAGTAAAAGGTACTCAATCAGTACCACTAACTCCATGGGACCAACCTGAGCTCCTCTCTCTCCTTCAGCCAATCCTGCAGAACCTCCCTAGACTGTGAATCCCGATGCATCTACAAAAGGACATGACAAGAGTCAGCTACTGTATGGGAAAAACTTGACAATCATACTTAAGATGTACAGATACAGCTCCTTATCAAATAATGAATTCAAAGAGATCTTGTATGTATGTTAATGTGGGGAGAAGGGAAAACATGCCAATGTCTATTCCCCAGAGGAGTGTACCTGCATGCGTTCCAGCAGGCCTGTGAGGGCCTGAAGCCATGTGAGGCTCTGGGCGTACTGCTCTGTGTTCACCACCTTGGTCTCCAGATCCAGCTCAGGCACTATGGCTCCCGTACGCCACCCATGACGCAGCATCAGATCCTTGAAGAGGGAGAATACCATGTAAAGGACAGTAAACATATACCAAGGTTTAATTAGTGACTGAAAGAATGTAATACAATAGAATAGTCTCTTTTGTTCACCAAAGAGTGAGCTTCTGTCTTGAGTTTCACCTCTCAGCAGGCAGCATGAACATACATTTAATAATTGTTATAATTGGGTTCATAGGAGTTCATTATGTGTGTAGTATATTGGTTCCTAGTTTATCATTCTCATCATAGAAAAATATGGTCTTTATGAGCCGGACGCAATAACTGCTAAAGCCCAAGGATGCCAGTCGCCAGAGAAGATCTTCCACAAGTAATGGTTCGTCCCCGCCGTCAGACTCGCCCCCCAAATCGTCTAGTCGACTATGAGGTAAGCTACGAGTCAAGGCAGAGAACACCATACAGATCACTCCAACGAGGGACCACGAGCAGAGGTCGCTATGGGAGGAATTACTTTCTCTCACAACCAGACCAGCAGCAGTTAACCTCCTGCAAAAGATGAGAATAGCACCCGCTCTTCTTCCAGAACACTCACAACGTGCCTGAAGCTAATTGGAGAGGAAAGTGACAAGTTGAGACATGAGATAATGAAGCTATTAGGAAGAGCTAACTTCATTCGCTTCAATGAGTATCCAGCAGTTCAATTCACCACCCAGGCTGCCCCGCAGCATTGAGGATGGAGCCTCATCCTCATCGGTTGCCAACTCACCGGCACCCCACAGCAGGTGCACCCCGACTAGAGGTCATCAAGATCAACGTCAGCATGAAGTGGAACAGGTTGAGAGCTTCAAGTTCCTTGGTGTCCACATCACCAACAAACTATCATGGTCCAAACAAACCAAGACAGTCGTGAAGAGGGCACGACAAAGCCTATTCCCCCTCAGGAGACTGAAAAGATTTGGCATGGGTCCTCAGATCCTCAAAAGATTCTACAGCTGCACCATCGAGAGCATCCTGACTGGTTGCATCACCGCCTGGTATGGCAACTGCTCGGCCTCCGACCGCAAGGCACTACAGAGGGTAGTGCGTACGGCCCAGTACATAACTGGGGCCAAGCTTCCTGCCATCAAGGACCTCTATACCAGGCGGTGTCAGAGGAAGGCCCCCAAAATTGTCAAAGACTCCAGCCACCCTAGTCATAGACTGTTCTCTCTGCTACCGCACGGCAAGAGGTACCGGAGTGCCAAGTCTAGGTCCAAAAGACTTCTCAACAGCTTCTACCCCCAAGCCATAACACTCCTGAACAGCTAATCATGGCTACCCGGACTATTTGCACTGCCCCCCCCACCCCATCTTTTTACGCTGCTGCTACTCTGTTAATTATTTATGCATAGTAACTTTAACTCTACCCACATGTACATATTACTTCAACTACCTCAACTAGCTGGTGCCCCCGCACATTGACTCTACACCGGTACCCCCCTGTATATATAGCCTCCCTACTGTTATTTTATTTTACTTCTGCTCTTTTTTTCTCAACACTTTTTTGTTGTTGTTGTATTTTACTTTTTTATAAAAAAATAAATGCACTGTTGGTTAAGGGCTGTAAGTAAGCATTTCACTGTAATGTCTACACCTGTTGTATTTGGCGCATGTGGCCAATAACATTTGATTTGATTTGATTTGAGCGGGCATAGCTGGTGACAACCAGAGAGGACACACTGTGGTCACAAAGGCACTGTGATAAGATTGAACAGCTCATTGAAGAACTCAGGATCAGAGAGCTCCCCAACCCAGACCAGTCATCACCTGATTGCTGTCATCAGCCCTCACCTGATCGTCACCACCGTGACTACTCACCTGACCATTGTTCGGCACGCACCTGTCCGTTACAACATACCTTCTCCGCCCAACTGGGAGCGCACCTACCGGGACCAACTCCTAACATCCCCAACTTCGTCAAAGAAGACCCACAGGAGTTTGCCTTCGACAATGTGCTGCCTGTAGATGCAACAGAGCCCTTCAAGTTTCAGATACTGGTTGACCACCTAAAGTTGGAAGAGGCTTTGCTAATTGCAGACTCCTACAACAACAGCACGTACCCATACAACAACACCTTGGAGTCCCTCACAGAACTGTATGGCCAGCCCCACCAGCTTGCCCTCCAACGTATCGCAGGATTAATGGACAGTGGGTGTTAACGCTCTGAGGGTGCTTGCCTTGGTTGGCGTGTTGGATCAGTTAGGGAATAATGAACGAACAGAACTTAAGTGTGGCTCACACGTAACCCGTCTCTTAGCTAAGTTGCCACATGACCTAAGAGCCAGCTTCAAGAGATGTGTGAACCCAATCAAGACACACATTCCAACCCGGCACATTTCACCTGGCAGAGTGGCTCGAGTACGAGGTGAGAGTGCAAGAAGATGGCACGCAATTCAGCGGCGACCAAGTCAGGGACCACCCTGGCTCACGCAGAGATCAGCGTAAAGACAAGTCTTTCCCCAAGACCACCTGCATCCTCCACGGAGGTGAGCAGAGAAAGGACAAAGCCGAAGCCTGCACAGAACCAGTCTCCGGAGGAAAGGTCATGGGAGAAGCCAAAGAAGTACTGCCTGTTCTGCAACACCATACAGCACTATATGAATCAGCGCACCAGCTTCCAGCTCCTTTCCAAAGAACAGAAAGAATCCTGGATCAAGACAAATCAGAGATGTTGGGAGTATGGCCGCGAACATCAAGCAGCTCAGTGTACTCTCAAGTCTAAGTGCAAGAAGAAACATCTTGAAATTCTCCATGAGGTCAACGCTAGCACTTCCGCTACCAAGAACGCTAACACGAATGCTACAAAGACTGCCAGCACAAAGGCGCCAGCAGAGAGCACTTGGGTCAGATCTGATATGATTGTCACGGGTCTAGGGTATGTATAATTTTAACTGACTTGTCTGGAAGGGCCCGTACAGATCCAAACGCGACAGCTGCAGTAGAAGAGAGAGAGAGAGAGAGAGAGAGAGAGAGAGAGAGAGAGAGAGAGAGAGAGAGAGAGAGAGAGAGAGAGAGAGAGAGAGAGAGAAATGTTATTATTAATTCTGCTGCTCTTGCTTTTCTCGAGAGTGTAGCGTGGCGTGTGTAGCTTGTTGTTGTTGCTGGCCAATCATAAGTCATCAAAGCGGCAATAGGCTACAGTCATAGAGCCTCTGTGTGAGGCAAAAGTTAGGAGATATCTAGGCTTATCAATGGAAGATTAAATTAAAATGACGGAATGTAAAGTTAAAGGAGAAGGTGTCACATCTGCTCCTGCAACGCATCCTGTGTCTCCTTGACCTGCCGCCACTCCCCCAGTACTCTCTCCCTCTCTCTCTCTCTCTGTGTGTGTGTGTGTGATTGTGTGGGCGGAGACAGGTGTGCTGGAGTCAGAGCAGATCCCCACCAGCTGCAACCTGTTCCATAATCAAGACCTCTACAAATACTCAGTCCTGCCACTTCCACACTGCCAGATCGTAATCTCTGCTCAGTCAGTCTACGGTTCTAGCCGTTTGTTACTATTCAGATCCTGTTAGCCTGTTTTCCTTGACTGACGCTGTTTTCCTCTCCGCTACAGTTCTGCCCGCTCTGACTCTGGTCCCTGTCTCCAGTTCCACGTCTCGTCATCCTGCTACTCTGTCCTGGATTCCCCACTCTACTACTGCCTTGGATTCCCCTCCGGACCTGCTCACCCTGTCTCAACCTCCCTCGCTCCAGCCGCAGCCTCCGCACCTGGTTTCCAGCAGTTTCTCCTAATCTCTTGCACATCTAGCATTCCAGTGTTAATACTATTGTAATTATTCTGCACTATAGCCTATTTATTGCCTTACCTCCATAACTTGCTACATTTGCACACACTGTATATATATTTTCTGTTGTATTTTTGACTTTATGTTTTTTACCCCATATGTAACTCTGTGTTGTTTTTATTGCACTACTTTGCTTTATCTTGGCCAGGTCGCAGTTGTAAATGAGAACCTGTTCTCAACTGGCTTACCTGGTTAAATAAAGGTGAAATAAAAAATAAAAATAAAACCTGCACTCCATCTCCCCCCTGTGTCTCAATAAATACCTTGGTTACTTCATCCCAGTCTCCTCGTCTGAGTCTGCTCTTGGGTTCCCCTGTTCCACTCCGCGTAACAGAAGGATAGGCTACAATGACCAAGAGCCAACAGGTAGGCTGCTACTTAACATTCTGTTGTTGTTATTTGTAACTGTAGATTGAGAAAGCGCATTCACTGCCGCCTCAATTAGCCTAACTAGCTAACGTTAGCTAGTTTAACTAGTTTCTCCCGGTTTGATTCAGTCAAGACAGGTACAATCATATTTGATGATAAATAACCTAGCTATGGCAGCTATTGGTCTACTATAGCGCGAGCTGGCTTGGTTGGTTTCTGTCTCTCGTCTCTTCCTCCCTCCTCCCTGCTCCCTGTGTCACTTGCTCACAGTATTTCTGCATATCGGGTCCAGTTGGGAAAGCCCAAGGTCAATTTCAGAAGACCTTTACCATACACAACACAGGCCAAGGTCGGGGTCCAGAGGCTCTGAGACAAGAAAAGGGGTTGGGATGACCCAGATGTACCTGAAGATCTTCTCCAAGCATGGCTTACTAGGGAGAACAAACTTCCACAGCTGTCTCAGGTCACACTGCCAAGGTGTCACGTCAGCATCAACATGGACCTCCCAGCCAGTACAAGAAGTGTCCATGTCTTCAGTGATGTCTCAGAGCGTGCGTACGGTGCTGTCGCGTACCTCCGCACTGAAGATGCCAATAGGCGAGTCTAGGTGGCATTCCTTGCAGCAAGATCAAGAGTGGCTCCAAAACAGCAACAGTCGATGCCAAGACACGAGCTCTGCGCTGCACTCATCGGTGCCCAGCTGGCCGTGGCCCTCAGAAGAGAACTCACCCTGGAGATCCATGACATCACATACTGGTCGGATTCTACAACAGTCTTAACCTGGCTCCAGTCAGACTCCTGCAGGTACAAAGTATTTGTAGGCACAAGACTCGCAGAAATACAGGAGCTCACGGATCCACAGACCTGGCATTACGTGGACACGGAGAGCAATCCAGCTGATGATATCACACGCGGCAAGACACTGTATCAGCTCTCAGAACATAATCATTGGAGTCAAGGTCCTCCATTCTTGTGCTGCGGAAGCCTACTTTCTGTGGACTCCTGTCAGCGGACACTAAGTTGTCTCTCTCTGTTTCCCAGTAAAGACACTTTTCAGGAGCTAGTGGAAGCCACAGTGCAGTCGCTACACGAGGCGGCCAGTAGTGCCAACAGATCCTCAGCCGACAACTTCAAGCAAGCCTAACTCAAAGTTCTCAGACATGTTCTCAGACAAAATAGCCACCAACAGTCTACTCAGCAAATTGGATGTAGTCTATCACAGTGCCATCCGTTTTGTCACCAAAACCCCATATACTACCCACCATTGTGACCTGTACGCTCTCGTTGGCTGGCCCTCACTACATATTCGTCGCCAAACCCACTGGCTCCAGGTCATCTATAAATCACTGCTAGGCAAATCCCCGCCTTATCTTAGCTCATTGGTCACCATAGCAACACCCACCCGTAGTATGTGCTCCAGCAGGTATATCTCACTGGTCATCCCCAAAGCCAACACCTCCTTTGGCCGCCATTCCTTCCAGTTCTCTGCTGCTAATGACTGGAACGAACTGCAAAAATCTCTGAAGCTGGAGACTCTTATCTCCCTCACTAACTTTAAGCATCAGTTGTCAGAGCAGCTTACCGATCACTGCACCTGTACACAGCCCATCTGTAATTAGCCCACCCAACTACCTCATCCCCATATTGTTCTTTATTTTGCTAATTTGCATGCCAGTATCTCTATTTGCACATCATCTTCTGCACATCTATCACTCTAGTGTTAATACTAAATTGTAATGATTTTGCACTATGGCCTATTTATTGCCTTACCTCCATAACTTACTACATTTGCACACACTGTATATAGATTTTCTATTGTGTTATTGACTGTATGTTTTGTTTATCCCATGTGTAACTCTGTGTTGTTGTTGTTTTTATTGCACTGCTTTGCTTTATCTTGGCCAGGTCGCAGTTGTAAATGAGAACTTGTTCTCAACTGGCCTACCTGGTTAAATAAAGGTGAAATAAAATAAAATAAATAAATGCCCAGTCAGAGCTTCCCAGAAGACCTTTCCCTACTAGAGGCAGGTAAAGTCAGTACCTCCGAGCAGCCGTCTGGTGACTCTGGCCCCGGAGTACGACAATGACACTGGACTGATCTGTGTTGGAGGTCGCTTTCGGAGATGTGATCTGGTCACAAGGCTACTAATCAAGAAATATGACGAGCAGCTGCGGTACCCGAGCCCAGAGAGGGTGTTTGCCGAGTTACGTTGAGGGATCTGGATTCTGAGGGGAGGGCAGCTATCTGTCGCTTCCAGCATGGCGAGGCCAGCCAGATATACCTAGGACGGCTGACCTGCCTCCAGCCCAACTGCGGTTCCACAAGCCCACGTTCTATACAACAGGTGTGGACTGCTTTGGACCGTATGTTATCAAGATTGGCCGAAGAAATTAAAAGAGATGGGGCATCATCTTTAAGTGCATGACCACCTGGGCTGTACACATGGATCTACTGTCGAACATAGATACCGATTCGTTCCTGATGGTTTTGAGATGCTTCATCACTCACAGAGGAAAGCCCTTTGAGATCTTGTCCAATCGAGGAACACATTTCAAGGGAGGAGAGCAAGAACTACAAGACTCCTTCACGGCTCTCCACCCACAGCTCCAGGAACAGTTGGCCAGTCAAAAGATTTACTTCGCCTTCAACCCACCAAGTATGCCTTACTTTGGAGGATGTTGGAAGAGGGAGATTATATCCATCAAGACTGCCCTGCAAACCACCCTTGGCGTGCAGACCATCTCCAAAGAGGTGCTGAGGACTGTCCTAATCAAAATCAGCTGCAGGATGGCGCCGGCTATTATGTGTGTTTTTTCGCATTATTTGTAATTTATTTTGTACATAATGTTTCTGCCACCGTCTCTTATGACCAAAAAGAGCTTCTGGATATCAGGACAGCGATTACTCACCTTGTATTGGAGAATGCTATTCATTGACTACAGCTGAGCGTTCAACACCATAGTGCCCTCAAAGCTCATCACTAAGCTAAGGATCCTGGGACTAAACACCTCCCTCTGCAACTGGATTCTGGACTTCCTGGCGGGCCGCCCCCAGGTGGTAAGGGTAGGTAACAACACGTCTGCCACACTGATCCTCAACACGGGGGCCCCTCAGGGGTGCGTGCGCAGTCCCCTCCTGTACTCCCTGTTCACCCATGACTGCATGGCCAGGCACGACTACAACACCATCATTAAGTTTTCCGACGACACAACAGTGGTAGGCCTGATCACCGACAACGATGAGACAGCCTATAGGGAGGAGGTCAGAGACCTGGCCGTGTGGTGCCAGGATAACAACCTCTCCCTCAACGTGATCAAGACAAAGGAGATGATTGTGGACTACAGGAAAAAAAAGAGGACTGAGCACACCCCCATTCTCATCGACGGGGCTGTAGTGGAACAGGTTGAGAGCTTCAAGTTCCTTGGTGTCCACATCACCAACGGACGAGCCAAAGACTTGACTAAACCCATACTTTTCATTTTTGGGGACGGTGACCGGGACTGTTTCGGTTTATTTTTCAAAACCAGGCAGTCCGCAATCACATGACCCTTTTGGTGACAGTAAAAACATTCACGGTTTTCATGAAAAGGCTTAGGGTTGTCAGAGGAAAAGCGACCTGAACGAGGCACTGATGATGTAATCGTTCGGTCTTCAAAACGAGGCGCACCAAAGACAGTCTTGTGTGTCAAAGCGTACTCATCTGCTAACACTGCTGCCTGGGCCAATGTCACCACTTTCTGTTCATTTAAATGAACTATAATTCTATCAGGGAGGTTGCTTTTAAAATCCTCTAACAGCATCAACTCCCGAATGTCAGCAAAGGTGTTAGCTTTGCTGGCTGAACACCAGCGATTAAACAGAGACTCTTTGTCCCTTGCAAACTCAACAAAAGTACAGTGAGATGTTTTTTTGTGGTTCCTGAAGCGCTGTCTATAAGCTTCAGGCACCAACTCATAAGCCCGCAACACGGTAGTTTTAACTGTATCATACTGTAAACTGTCTTCCAGGGAGAGAGCAGATACTACTTCCTGGGCTTTCCCAGACAATTTACATTGTAACAGGAGCAGTCAAACCTCGCATGGCCAATGTAGCGCAGCGGCCACACGCTCAAAAGCAAAGAAATAGGAATCAACTTCCGACTCTCGGAATGGAGGGACTAACGCTATATTTTTACTTACATCAAAGTGGGCTTGATGATAAGCAGTTTGTGGAGTCGCACTGAAGCCAGCGTCTAGCTCCAGTTGTCGGATTCTCACCTCCTTTTCCTTTTCAATTTCCATTTTCCTTATTTCAAGTTCAAACTGCATCTGTCTCTCTTTATCTTTTTGCTCAATTTCTAACCGGGCCAGCCTCACCTTTAGCCTAGCGGTCCCGCTTGAACGACCTGAAGCAGAATATAAAGGATCGAATCGGGGCAATGTAAAGGGGGTACGAGCAACTCCTTCCTCCGTCCTGTCCTCCGACTTGGCATCGGAAGGTCTACCCGTCTCCTCTCCTGAAGCCTCCCGCTCCTTATCTTGAAATGAGAGAATTCGCTCTCTCATTAAACCCTCCCTGACTAGCACCAAAAGCTCCGCCTTTAGGGCTTTCTCAGGGACAACAATTTCATAATGGTGAGCAATAGCGAAAAGATCTGTTTTCCGAAACCTCACCAAACTATCAACAGAGGGCGCTTCAATGAACTTGGAGATGGCTGAGGCAGCCATCTTGTATACAGCAGCCTCCTGAATACACACAAACTAAACAAGTCACCCAAACTCACAACCTACCATCACACCTCAATCACAACTCAGAGAGCTCAGTGCAGCAGGGTCCGGTGGGTTTAATGACATCCCGGACGAGCCCCCATTATGTTACGCACGCCTCTCGGAAGAGGGAACGCAACACCCTGCTACAACTCAACTCTCCGTGGTGTGAAAGAAGTATGGGACTGTAGGTGTGAGTAAGGATGACAAAAGGCAGAGAATACCGTTAACAGGGAATTTATTCCTTCGCACGGTACGTTTGGGGTAAAGGGGCTGGACGGAACCAAAGCAAAGAAAGTAAATATCAAAGCCCCCTCTCCTACCTTACCTGCCTACCCACTACTTACTTAACTAGCACCACCTGGTGCACTAACCAAAATACAAGGGATGGTCCGCCCAGGTCTTTCCTAGTGTGCATAGACAGTCAACTTCTACGGGTAATGTATGCCCGCGGGCCTCTTGCCTATCACTCCCTAGGTGCCTTCCCCTTCCCCCTTGGGAACAAATGAAACAAAAATAGCACAAACTGGTTTACAACAAAACCTGAGAAAAAACTAACTCAGGACATTAAAGAAACTCTGAGCCACAAACTAACACAAAACATTACAATTGGTTCTCAGAGCAACAACAACACAGTACATACCAAACTCTTAGCATACAACCAACATGCTGTAACTCTCAGCAATTCTGGTTCCCCTTTTCTGCCTTTTCTGAGCAACTAGGGCTTATATAGCTTCAGGAGGAGTTGGTAAATTGGAGACAGCTGCGTCCTGACGAGGGCGCGGTGTCAGCTCTCCAATCATCAATGTTTTTCAAATCAATCAGCTGCTTGTTGGGGAATTTCAGGAACCCATTTCCTGAAATACCTACATGTAAATACACAAACCACAACATAGAAACTGGGGAACGTAACAGTACATATGACCTCAATTACCTCGACTAGTCGGTGCCCCCGCACATTGACTCTGTACCGGTACCCCCCTGTATATAGCCTCCCTACAGCTATTTTATTTTACTGCTGCTCTTTAGCTTTTATTTTATTTTTTTCTTAATTAACATTTTTTATTTAACATTTTTCTTTAAAAAACTGCATTGTTGGTTAAGGGCTTGTAAGTAAGCATTTCACTGTAATGTCTACACCTGTAGTATTCGGCGCATGTGGCAAATAAAATGTGATTTGATTTGAAATAGAAGGGATCTTGAACTCCAAGCCCTTGGGATATGTGTCCTCTGACTTTGCGGTTCCGGATCCATTCACTCATAACTCTCTTCTCATGAGGCGGCCAGACTCGTCACTACCCAGAGTCCAAACTGCTCAGTCGCAATAGATGGAGACACAGCCAGGTTCTAGATAATAATTTCTGTCACTGCTTCACATGGAACTACTTACCTGCACTTCCAGCCTGCCAAAAGTGGCACAGGGATAAGGAAGACCTTGCAGTGGGGCTCGTTGTGATGATCATGGACAATCAGTCTCCTAGAGCGCTCTGGCAAATTGGAACTGTCAAGTCAGTTATCCCTGAAGCAGACGGGAAAGTGAGGACAGCGGAGATCCAAGTCAAGGACAGAACCTACTTCAGTCCTGTCGCTCGGCTTATCCAGCTGTCCGCCCTTCCTCAAGAAGCTACTGACCCTTAGCTGGCCTGTCAGTTAAAGCAAATTCGTTCAACACATTTGGTGGCGGCTGTAAAAAACGGCCAGCTTTGTAGCACTCCCTTCTGGCTAGTTTAGTCAGGCAGTTTTCAGACCCTAACCACCTTTAGTTTTGTTTTTGGCCAAGGTCACGCCAGTCATTCTTATATTAGCCAATCAGCAGCATCTATTGCCAAGACTTCAGGTTAATGAATTTAGATAACATTGCTTTCCATCCTGACAAGCACCACCTTTTTCCCTTCTGCCACCTTTTTCCTCTTGTGGACAATGTCCTTGCTGTCTGACATTTTATTATGCATGTATCTAAAATGTAAGTGCCTTAAGATCTTTATGTCCAGTTGGTTTTGGAGCTAAGCCTATTGCCTGTTGTATTTTGCCATTTATGATGAGCTTATTAGCTAGCTCGCGCTCCCGCTAGCATTAGCGCTAGCTTTAGCATCTACATTAAGAATGCATTAGTATGTTAGCATGCCTAGTAGCATTAGCCATTTGTTAGCATTTGTCATTTGTGATGATAGGCCATTTCCTTTGTTATACATGTAAATCGCTCATGGTGTTTATATTATGTAGACATTTCTGTATTGCTGTTGTTTATGTACTGGCCCATTAGCCTGTTTAGTAGGTAGATAGACTCTAGCCATGCAGCAGGAAAATATGCCTACGTTTTTATTATCGCCCTTACAGAACCACAATCTGTCAGTTTCAAGAGTGGTCAGACCTGTGTGTGTGTGTGTGGATCCTGTCTGTCCATTAAAAACCCCTAAACTGGAAATACTATCTCCTCATTGTTCTGGATGGACATTGATGTAGTGGTTACTACCGACCTGGAAACCAGCACCTGAGTTTTCTATCTATTTGAATGGTCCTTCGATTTTGTAACCAACCCATATTTTTCAATCATAGTGAGATAAAATAGTCACTCACAGCCAAGTCACTGTAGAGGTGGTCTCCAAAGTAGAGCACACTGGACCCTCTCCAGCCTGTCAGCCTCAGGAAGTCGTACAGGTTCCCCTGAAACACAAACTAAAGGCCTCAGTATTCTGTTCAGGGGGAGATGAGGTCATAAGCATTGTAGTTTAATATTGAAGGTGTACACACTTGTTTGTAGATCTGTCCTTTGTCCAGACTGTTTATTTTGTCCCACTGGAGGTCACCATTTCCATCCAGGCGTCTAAATGGTCTGTAAGAGGGGCAACATTGGAGAGCAAATTGAATATGGTCCCAAAAACACATGACAACCTGGTCCACAAGAACACTCCATACTCACTTGACACAGTCATTGAAGAAGTGTGGTTTGTCTGCCTGAACAATGACCACGTCAAAGAAGTCCCTCCAGTCCTTCCCAACCATGTACCTCATGCCTTTATCCCTACAATCAGAGATATCAGAGAGTGACTGGACCACAAGAGGCTGCTGAGGGGAGCACAGCTCATAATAATGGTTGGAACAGAGCGAATGGAATGGCATCAAACACATGGAAACCAGGTGTTTGATGTATTTGATACCATTCCACTCATTCCACTTCAGCCATTACCACGAGCCCATGCTCCCCAATTAAGGTGCCACTAACCTCCTGTGGATTGGACCAGTCTTACAGAGAAAGCAACAGAGCTGTTGCTCATTCCATTCACCAAAATATACTGTGCTTCTGCCTACTCTTCCCATTCATCAATACTGTTCTGACTGAATGATACGTTAGTGTTTGTGCTTCCTCTGTCAATCATGTTGGGTAATCATGAAAACAAGTAATTGACATTAGGAGAATGACTCATCCTCTTCCACGATCCATTGTAATTATGGTCAATTTACCAACCAATCAATACGTCATTCAAACCAACATGACCATGGGTCTTCATCCTCAGATGGACACTCACACAAAGCTGAAGGGGCTGTTGGTGATGAGGAACAGTTTCTTCCCGTGGCTGACCAGGCGATGCAGAACAGCATAAGTCTCATCCCCTCCCAGAATGTACTTCTCTATGGATGGAAAATGAAGGGAACATGTAACAACATTAACAACAACAACAACATGTCAAACCTTTACATTCTGCAGGCTTCTGAAAATAAGGTATTTGACTAGACACCACAAACAGAATCCAACAATGCTCACCCAGATCTTGCATGATCCATTTATACATGTCGCCGTTGATGTGAACCATTCCAATGGCTTCCTGAGAATAAAAACATCAATAAAAACATAAATGTTTCCATTATGCCTTTAGGGAGCGCAAATAATAAGTGCACATACATTTAATTACATTCAGTTACAGTATGTACCTATAGATAATGATAAATTCAACATGCTTATACTGCATATATTCAGGTTTTGAATCTCACACTCTCTACTCCGACCCAGTCTAACAGGCAGAAGAGCTTGGTTACAAAAAGGACGAGGGAGGATAAAGTCAGAGCTCGATCACTTCTGTTTCTTCTGGCAGACAAAGTGAATCTGAAAAGGCCAAACAGTAATCTAAACCCTTTGACCCCAGTGTGGAATGAGAACAGCTATTGTTCATTAGTGCACATGTCTGAATCCCTGGCAAACTCTCTAGGAGGAGGACAGACATCTGAACCTGGTGCTGGAAATCCCCACTGTGCTCAAACGGTCAAATGAACCTGGCAGAGGGTTTGGAAAACCAGCAAGACGGAGGGAAAGAACATTACACAAGGTGAGAAATGGCATGAGAGTGTGCTGAGACACTCACTGAAACGTCTTTGTAGAGGTGCTCAGGATCGTACTCGATGTCATTGGAGATGAAGAAATCATTGGCCACAGCCAGGAGGGTCATCTCTGGGATGGAGAAGATGTCCATGAACTGCTTAACCTTGGGTCCCTATGGATGATAAATCAGCTGCTTATTGTATGCTTATAAAAAAGATACAGTATTACCATGACTCTAAATTGGGTGTGATTAGAGAAATGCGGTTACAAAATGGACATAAAATACTTACAGTGCTATGAAAAAGTATTTGCCCCCTTTCTAATTTTCTCTACTTTTGCATATTTGTGATACTGAATGTTATCAGATCTTCAACCAAAACCTAATATTAGATAAATGGAACATAAGTGAACAAATAACACAACAATTACATATTTATTTCATAAACAAAGTTATGCAACACCCAATTCCTCTGTGTGAAAAAGTAATTGCCCCCTTACACTCAATAACTGGTTGTGCCACCTTTAGCTGCAATGACTCCAACCAAATGCTTCCTGTAGTTGTTGATCAGTCTCTCACGTCGCTGTGGAGGAATTTTGGCCCACTCTTCCATGCAGAACTGCTTTAACTCAGTGACGTGTGGGTTTTCAAGCATGAACTGCTCATTTCAAGTCCTGCCACAACATCTCAATTGGGATTAGGTCTGGACTTTGACTAGGCCATTCCAAAACTTTCAATTTGTTGCTTTTTAGCAATTTTCATGTAGACTTGATTGTGTGTTTTGGATCATTGTCTTGCTGCATGACCCAGCTGCGCTTCAGCTTCAGCTCACAGACGGATGGTCTGACATTCTCCTGTAGAATTCTCTGATACAGAGCAGAATTCATGGTTCCTTCTATTAAGGCAAGTCGTCCAGGTCCTGAGGCAGCAAAGCATCCCCAAACCATCACACCACCACCACCATGCTTGACCTTTGGTATGATGTTCTTACTGTGGAATGCAGCGTTTGGTTTTCACCAGGCATTACTGGAACCATGTGGTCACAGTAAGAACATCATACCAAAGGTCAAGCATGGTGGAGTTCTGCATGGAAGAGTGGGCCAAAATCCCTCCACAGCGACGTGAGAGACTGATCAACAACTACAGGAAGCATTTGGTTGGAGTCATTGCAGCTAAAGGTGGCACAACCAGTTATTGAGTGTAAGGGGGCAATTACTTTTTCACACAGGGAAATTGGGTGTTGCATAACTTTGTTTATGAAATAAATGAAATAAATATGTAATTGTTGTGTTATTTGTTCACTTATGTTCCCTTTATCTAATATTAGGTTTTGGTTGAAGATCTGATAACATTCAGCATCACAAATATGCAAAAGTAGAGAAAATTAGAAAGGGGGCAAATACTTTTTCATAGCACTGTATGTATAAACACTATATTACCACCCAATAATTCTAGCTCAAATGAGGCACCATGTTTAGAACCAGTTTCTTTCCAAGGAGGAAAAAATAAACCAGTGTCCACAGGGAGCGAGGCCTGTACACAGAGCTAATCCCTAATTTATGAAGACAGAGAGCCCAGTGCCAGACCTAGAGGATTGTGAGTAGTGGGCGTATGTTTGTGATGGAAGATTATAAGGCAGGGGAGGCATGGTGTGCTCCCTCCACAGTGCTGCATTCAATAGACGTAGAAGAATGTGAACCTGTGTGAAAACATCAAAGCCCCTGGCCCTACAGACTGAACCAGATTAACAAACACTACCATGCCACAGTCAGACTGTCAGACCACATCTAGAGATTTATTAAGATTTGTCCAATAATAACCTGTAATTACAAACAAACTACAAAAAGGCTTTAACGATAACATCCTGTTGCAGATGAGCTCTTTTACTTGATTAGTGAAATGTTGCTTGTCAGTTGCTAAAAGGGTAATGTGGTGACAAAAGTTGAGCTTACAATGCTTACATAAAAGTAATGTCATTTTAAGTAGGACCTCTCCTCATAACTGTTGGCAGCAGATTAAAACAAAATACCTTGATCCTGTTAATGCACTCAGTGTGAATATTTTAACAGGCAACTCTGGAGGTAATGTATTCTTCAAGGACACAGTGACTGACCTTTCCATAGAAGCCGCTGACCTGGTGCAGGGGGACATGGTGCGTCCCCCCATAGAGCCTCAGGACCTCCTCATCTGGAACTGGGTTCAGCCCCCTATAGGGTCAACACAGTTTTAGTACACTGACTGACATTGCAGTGTTATTCACCTACCCCATAAACAGAACTCACCGATACACAGTCCCCAGCTGAATGTAATGGAAAGCATCTATCTTCATCAGGAGGCCCTGGGGGAGGACAAAACGTACAGTACTGTAAACCCACTGTACCTTGAGATTGGATGTTTAAAAGAGGGGAAGAACTGCTTTATGGGGTTTACCTTTTGAATATCATAGTGAAGACCCCGTGCAGCAAAGTTGGGGATGTAGTCATATTTGCGGATACCTTCAGGGTACTGTCAAACAACAGCAGAAGATTATCAGATTAGAATGGTCCACAACTGTACTCACACATGGAATTATCAGGAGTACTGAATATACAGTATGTGCTAGTCTATTGGCGGGTTAGTTAGAGCACAAACACCTTGAAGTGCTCGATGAGGAAGTCTCGGGCAGTGTTGTAGATCATAGTGTTGAGGGTATCGGAGTAGAGGGCCAGGGTGTAGTCATAGTCAAACCCATAGATGTCCACCTCCGCTAGGCTGACCTCGTTGTTGGCGTAGATAGTGGAGGAGTTGAGCAGGTTACACACACTTGGTGGGATCAGGTCTGGAAAGAGACAGCACAGAGACATAATAGAGAGACAACATAATGGACATAACAACAGCTTTATAAGACTCCTGAACAGCTGATGCTAGTCTCTGTTTATTATCTATGCATAGTCACTTTACCTCTACCTACATCTACATATTACCTCAATTACCTCGTTTAACCTGTGCCCCCGCACATTGACTCTGTACCAGTACCCCCTGCATATAGCCTCATTACTGTTATTTTATTGTTGCTCTTTAATTATTATTATTATTATTATTATTATTATATATATATATATATATATATTTATTTTACTTCAGTTTATTTAGTAAATACTTTCATAACACTTATTTTTCTTAAAACTGCATTGTTGGTTAAGGGCTTGTAAGTAAGCATTTCACTGTAAGGTCTACTCCTGTTGTATTCAGCCATGTGACAAATACAATGTGATTTGATTTTTGATTTGATACCATTTAGGGACTTCAATGTTAAGTACTAATCTTTTTTAGGTGCTTCCAGTTGTACAGCAGGAGTGCACTGTACCTGAAGCAAAGCACTGAGTTTAGTGAGGCAAGCAACAACAGGATTACAGGGAAATCATAGAGGGTTTGACATTTGAAATACCGAACAGGATTTAGAGGCAAATTAACTTTTGCACACACAAAAAAACAAATAGCAGAATGTGTTTATAAACTAGATCACTGGACCTAAAAGTTGAGAAAAATCCCTGATTTTCATGCGAATATTCTCAAATCTGCATAAAAACCATATGCGCATTTTCCCACCAGAGATGTTTCCATCAAATTGACACGTTGCAGATAAAAGACTGTGCGTGATGATCTAGGCCCAGTGCACATACAAATACCTTTTGAGGTTAAATTCCTATGTACCGAATAAAATATGTTTTTCTCACAAAAATGTTTTGCGTTATATAGCGAGTGTGCCCACTCTGGTATTGGCACGTGCGCTCTAGCCAACAGCGCTATCTGCGATTTGTTGGCTAGAACGCACATATAGCCTACATGATGAGATTATTATTATGGATAAAAGAGCGAGATTATTATTATTTGTCAAGCTGCAGCCAAGCATTGATTATCATGTAATCAGAATAAGATCCTCGATATTTATTGGAAAGGAACATCAAGCTCATCACCGTGCACTTTCCCCACCTTGTGAAGTTCATCATCATTTATTTAATCTCTAGCCTAATAAACTGCATGCTTTGGGAGGACCACACAACATGTCATAGTGTGACTCCAAGTTTACTTCGATATGATGGTTATTATATCAATATTTGCACATAAAAGCGTTTCCACTGACATTTCTCGCAGAATTCATTTTACCGACACAAAAAAAGCCCACCTTGTCTAGTGTACTTTGTTTTGTCGACATTTGGAACGTTTTTGAAAAATGTTTTTTCAATCAGGCCTGTACTTAACTCGCAAAAAAGTTTATGGAAACATGGTTAGTGTATATTTTTGTATTGCTCTCTGCGTGTTTACAACCCTGTTCTTCCAGAGCAATCATAACAGCCACACAGCAAACACACAGACTCACCAACAGTTTCCCAATCTGTCACTAAATCCCTGGAATATGACGACGGTACCATGTTTCATTTTGAGCTGTTTATGACAGATAAGTGGGCCATGACCTTTTAGATGAGAGAGGAGTGACAGCAGCTGGCCTTCAATGTGATAGATGTACCATATCTAGCTTGAAACCTCATTCTCAAGTCTGTATCTCTCCTCTAACTTTGCCTCTACCTACATTATCAAGTATGATCCTTCTTATGTCTTTATATTTGTGTGCTGAAATAATGATGACAATCTAAAGAAGGACCAGATAATGAATCAGAATATGCAATCATATGGCTAGTGGGTAAATGAGAAAGAAAGAGTGAGTCAGAGACCATTACCTGTCCTGTAGGGGTTTGGGATTGGTCCTGAGCTTGTTTTTTAAATTTAGCCTGTAGAATTACAGAGTATGTTGGTTACAACAATTTGGTTCACTTTCATTTTCTCAGAAAATACCAATGACAGGCTTGCCATCCAGCTGTCATGTTTGACCCACTTTCAAACCTAGGGAAGGGATGAACTGTTACAGCACTGGTCTAGAAGAGGATGAACTCATTCAATCCCTGTGCATACAGTAATGTCTTCAACCAGGACATGACAAGACTCACATCAGTAGCTGATGGGGAGTAATACTGAACCACTCCCCATCAGCACCCATCACTATAAGTGTATGCACATCACAAATGATGGGAATCCTTTGAAGTTTACCCGGCCCACATTGAGAGTATTTGTATTTTGTATTTATTAAGGAACCCCATTAACTGCTGCCAAGGCAGTTACATGACATTACATTTCATAACACTTTTCACAACACATTAAGTGTGTGCCCTCAGGCCACTACTCTACTATCACATGTCTACAATACAACATCCATGTGTACGTGTGTAGAGTGCGTGTCTTATCATGTGCATGTGTGTCTGTGCCTGTGTGTGTCTCTTCACAGTCCCCGCTGTTCCATAAAGTGTATTTTTATCTGTTTTTTAAATCTGATTCTACTGCTTGCATGAGTTACCAGATGTGGAATAGAGTTCCATGTAGCCATGGCTCTATGTAGTACTGTACGCCTCCCATAGTCTGTTCTTGACTTGGGGATTGTGAAGAGACCTTTAGTCCCATGTCTTGTGGGTATGCATGAGTGTCCGAGCTGTGTGCTAGTAGTTTAAACAGACACCTTGGTGCAATCAGCATGTCAGCACTTCTTACAAAAACAAGTAGTGATGAAGTCAATCTCTCCTCCACTTTTAGTCATGAGAGATCTACATGCATATTATTAATGTTAGCTCTCCATGTACACCCAAGGGCCACACGTGCTGCCCTGTTCTGAGTCAATTGTAATTTTCCGAGGTCCCTCTTTGTGGCACCTGACCACACAACTGAACAGTAGACCAGGTGCAACAAAACTAGGGCCTGTAGGACCTGCCTTGTTGATAGTGTTGTTAAAAAGGCAGAGCAGCGCTTTATTATTGACAGACTTCTCCCCATCTTAGCTACTGTTGTGTCAATATGTTTTGACCATGACAGTTTACAATCCAGGGTTACTCCAAGCGGTTTAGTCACCTCCATTTGCTCAATTTCCACATGATTTATTACAAGATTTAGTTGAGGTTTAGGGTTTAGTGAATGATTTGTCCTAAATACAATGCTTTTAGTTTTTTAAATATTTAGGACTAACTTATAGTGTTGAGTCATCCGCATACATAGACACACTGGCTTCACTCAAAGCCAGTGGCATGGGGAATTCCTGATTCTACCTGGATTATGTTGGAGAGGCTTCCATTAAAGAACACCCTCTGTGTTCTGTTAGACAGGTAACTCTTTATCCACAATATAGCAGGGGGTGTAAAGCCATAACACATACATTTTTCCATCAGCAGCCTATGATTGATAATGTCAAAAGCCACACTGAAGTCTAACAAAACAGCTCCCACAATCTTTTCATCATCAATTTCTCTAGGCCAATCATCAGTAATTTGGTTAAGTGCCGTGCTTGTTGAATGTCCTTCCCTATAAGCATGCTGAAAGACTGTTGTCAATTTGTTTACAGTAAAATAGCATTGTATCTGGTCAAACACAATGTTTTCCAAAAGTTTACTAAGGGTTGGTAACAGGCTGATTGGACGGCTATTTGAGCCAATAAAGGGGGCTTTACTATTCTTGGGTAGCAGAATTACTTTTGCTTCCCTCCAGGCCTGAGGGCACACACTTTCTAGTAGGCTTAGATTGAAGATATGGCAAATAGGAGTGGCAATATTGTCCGCTATAATCCTCAGTAATTTTCCATCTAAATTGTCAGACCCCGGTGGCGTGTCATTGTTGATAGACACTTTTTTCACCTCTTTCACACTCACTTTACAGAATTCAAAATTACAACGCTTTCATAATTTGATCAGTTATACTTGGACGTGTAGTGTCAGCGTTTGTAGCATGCATGTCATGCATAAGTTTGCTAATCTTGCCAATGAAAAAATCATTAAAGTAATTGGCAATATCAGTGGGTTTTGTGATGAATGAGCCATCTGATTCAATGAATGATGGAGCTGAGTATGCCTTCTTGCCCAACATTTCATTTAAGGTGCTTCAAAGCTTTTTACTATCATTCATCTTTGTTTCATAGTATAGTTTCTTATTTTTATTCAGTTTAGTCACATGATTTCTCAATTTGCAGTACGTTTGGGGGGTGGGGGGGTTTTATGACAAAGGACAACTGTGAGGTCAGTCTACTACTTACCGTGCACAAGCCGTTTCATCTCATTATAACGTGCCCATAAGTATGTCCTATGATCTGCTTTTGGGGCGGTGGAGGAGTACGATCGTCCAGACACTGTCAACGGCTCCTCCGGACCCTTCTTGCCCCCAACTTGATGTCTTTGAGCGGCAGGTGTAGAGGAGCAAGCGGCAGGTAAAGGCATCGCTGCAGACCTACAATTTGATTCACAGCTTTGATCTTTACATTTCTTCTCTCCACTTTTCAATTCCCTGCTTGTTGAAAAGTTTCTAATTTTCGAAGATCTTGAAAGAGGTGGTGTCCTGCTACCGTTTTGCCATAATGCACGGCCCAGTGTAGTACCCACTTTTTTGCAGGCCATTCTAAGAAAAAACGGCGAAACCAATGCGTAAAAATATATCGGTATAGTTTACAATCGCTTTAACGGAACTTTACCAATGCACTTGGTAACTGCTTACAGAAAAGAAATAATATGTAGATATGACAGGCCTCCCTTCTCACGCTACGCCCCCTGTTGTAGGGGGAAGGGCCTGGAGTTCATTGAACCAATCACAATAAATTGCGTTAATCCAAAAGGGATACGTCAGTAGATACAACGTAACGAATGAAACCAAGTAAATTGGCTACATAACTTGCTTCAAAAGTACCATTACCTCTGCTTCTGAATTGCCAAGTCATATTAGGGGAGGGAACTCGAAATAAAAATGTAAAAAAGGAAAACAGTTTGATTAGAATACCATAAACCCAACAATTACATACACAGACAGTGGTGTTGCTTTATTCTCCATCACACAATAAGTGGTGCACAGGTCAATAAAATTAACTTACTTTACATACACAGAAATTGATGAACACCATTTGGGTTCTATCGACACAAAATCAATTTACAGATAAGATACATCGTCCACATGATACATATTGATGTTGTATGATGATCAGTTACATTTAGAATACATGTACAAACACATTGGTGAAAGTGAGAAAATGGGGGATGAAAAGGGCAGAAAAATGTACAAACTCAAACTACTCAATGATGTACCAAAAAAGAGCCTATTAGTTTCCTCAAAATCAAACAAATAAAGCTCCATAATAAATGTACAACAAATACACTACACACATCTCATCAGTTCAACAGTGTTGAATCATACCGTTTATACTTTAAAATATGATTTAGCCTAAAATCAACTGACCGGAGCCGTAAAACCAAGGCACTATTACAAAAATTAGAACCACCAATAAGCATCATGTATTGACCTTCACTAAACACAGGACGGAAACCCAATTGTACGGAGTTGACTTCAGCCTTCCTTTTTTCCTTATTTAAATATTCAAAAAATGGCTATCTCCAAAAAACATTTAGGTTAGGCTACTAGATATGATCATATGTGGATCTGCTGCTCGGCTCCTGTCCTGTCATCCCATTGGTCCTGTACTGTATGAGGCTGGCAGTGTGGTCCTGTAGGGCCCCTGTAGAAGAAGGCCCAAGACCACTGCAGCTCTGCTGCCAGGAGAGAGGAGAACCATCCAATACAATTAGAATTAATAGATGCCTGTAGTAATAATTATATTTCTATGGAAACATCAGCCTCAGAGGCCCAGCCTTCACAGAGGTCCTGAAGAACAGATGTCTGCAGGGTCTTCAGTCTCAGCAGGAGTGATATCACACAGGCTCTGCTGAACTATGTGCATAGTTTGGAATGAAGCATGCTCATCACATATCTCCCAAATATGTTTTTGAGCTAGTTAATTAAACTGTAATATTAACCTTGACTGCTGAGACTACGGCTTTGTAGTTTCAAATCAGTGATATTGATCTCCTGACTGAAGGGCATGGCTGGTAGGCCGAAGCCGAACAGTGAGGAACGTCAAAGGATAAAGACAACGATTTAACAGTTACCGCCGGTAGAAAATGCAATGAGCTAAAGGAATAAATAAACATCAAGACAAGAGCGAGACAACACTCTTCCCTGTGCGTTTAGTATTTCAATATGGTTAGTAAGGCTGCCATTTTATTTTTTTATGCCCATGAAACCTGTGTTGACATGGGACACGTCCGAAATGGCACCCCATTCCCTACCTACTGCACTACTTTTCACCAAATCCCTAAGAGCCCTAGTCAAAAGTAGTGCACTATATAGGGAATAGGGTGCCATTTCAGATGGCGCCATGGTGGTCAGACTATGCAGTGGTTGTCTAAAGGGGGACGCGGTCTGACACTCCTAGGAGAAGCCTGTTTCCCGACAGGCTTTGTCATGTTGCTAGGCTAAAAGTCTTCACTAGTGTCAAAAGACATGCAGCAGCATCAAAGTGGAATATATAACCTTGCATAAATATACATCAACAGCAGGAGAACACAGCAGGACAGGGTTTTTCTTTTCAACGTTTTTCAGTTTGAAAAATAAAGGCTAAATAATACTGTGCCGGTCAGGAAAACAGTCCTTTACTTCATAAAAAATATTATAAATAAAATCAAAGCCTTTTTGCTTATTTTACACTCCTTTACTGGTTGCATGCAGGTAGGCATCTTTGGTCCATACAGAAGGTAGGGAGATATGTTAGGAGCAGCCAGTCCACTGGGTCTGATGAGTAGAGTAAGAAGGTCTGGGATGAAGAGGTGGTCTTGGGAGGAATGATGACTTCAGGAGGAAGGGAAGGTGTTTGTTTCAGGAGGTCAACATGGAGAATACGGTCCTTATGGAGGAGTAGGGGATTGGGGTGATCATGATGGAAGACTGGTTTCACCGCTGCAGAGACAGGGGGAGGGGGAGGCAGATGCATAAAAAAAAAGGAGATTTAGTAATAAACCAAAGGACCAAAACAAACTGAAAAAGGATATGGTCACTGATCCAAACAGCATAGCAAAACACAACAATTGATTAAGACAACAGGTATGAAGAGGTTGGCATTTGACAATAGTTTCTGGGACTCTGTGGTGCTATTAGTACAAAACCAATGCTGAGGCTGGGTGTATTGCATTTTGCTTGTTCACTTTCTCTAACCTGGGCAAAGTTATTGAGCACTGCTAAAGGAGTGCAAAGGTAGTGGTAATGGTTAAATCAGACTATTTGTGACTAGAGAAAACGTATGCTGATGAAACGCCAAAGTGTCATTGGTTGATTTACTGGGCTATAACCTATGAGCCCTGGCTGGTTGTGGGTGAGGATCACTGGTGCCTCTAGAACCAGGCCTACTCAAACTACTCTGTGATTCTTCAGTGTCTCTATGACCTGGGCCTGTCTGGTCTTTCTACCTGCTCTACTGGACTAACTGGGGGGAGCTGCTGTAAGGCACCTTTTGGTTGGTGCAGAATTTGAATGGGAAGAGCTTGTGGATGTCATCTCTGAAGAACTTGATTTGTAAACAACGTTGTGTTGTTCTCTACAAACAGAAACCTCCAAGGTTGGCTTTAACACTGGCTTAACAGTGCCCTGTGGGTCCAATATGTTGACAGAAGGGACACAGCAAGACCTGGAAGAGGCCAGATTCTCTATCGATCTGGAATAGGAAGACTTTACTCTGGTGGCAGAGGACGAGGAGTACAAAGTGCAATTGGTGAAAAAGGTGCCTTCATGATTAAGGCCTGAAGCCCGTCTGGCGCCACTTACAAGAGCACGGCTAAAGACGGCACTATCCAGGGTGGATGTCATCCTGTTCCTCCCAAGGACTCAGCCCTGTTCGGAACACATCAGTGACACTACGACTTCTAATGAAAGTGGCATCCCTGGGGAGCTTGGCTCCTCTGCGTGGTCGGGGAGCGGTACGGGTAGAGGAGGAAGAGGTATATAGGGGAGGAAGAGGGCCAGGATGGAAGGAGGTAGTGGTGGAAGACAGGGTTCTTACAGGGCTGGTGTGGAAGCTGCGGGTGAGGGCTCGGAGGTGGTGGGTGGCGGTGCTGGGCACGCTGTTGGTGAGGACCGGGCTGGAGCGGGGGCTGTTGCGGCGGGGGCTCCGGCCCGTCTTGGTGCCTAGCTCCTTAGCCCTGGCGCGGCGGGGGCTGCTGCAGAGGCTGTGGGGAGACAAATGGGCCTCCAGGTCCTCCAGGCGCTGGGTCAGGGCCAGCTTCTGCTGGATGGCCATGCGGAGCAGGGAGTTCAGGGTCTTCTTCTCATCCTCTGCCGCTGCTAGCTGTCTCTGCATCTCATCCAGCTGGGTGACATACTGGTCACACCTGGAGACACATGCATGTTAGAGCAACAAATTAACACACATTTAGTAGACATGTTAGACAGATAAATGTGTTATATGAACTGTACACACAGACAAAACATATAAATCAACAGCTATGATGAAAACACAGAGAGAGGAAGATGACAGACATACAGAGTGTACAAAACATCAAGGACACTGCTCTTTCCATGACAGACTGACCAGGTGAAAGCTATGACCCCTTATGGACGTCACTTGTTAAATCCACTTCAAATCCGTTTAGATGAAGGGGAGGAGACAGGTTAAAGAAAGATTTTTAAGCCAATTGAGACATGGATTGTGGGTGTGTGCCATTCAGAGGGTGAACGGGCAAGACAAAATATTTAAGTGCCTTTGAACGGGGTATGGTAGTAGGTGCCAGGTGCACCAGTTTGAGTGTGTCAAGAACTGCAACGCTGCTGGGTTTTCCACACTCAACTATTTCCTGTGTGTATCAAGAATGGTCCACCACCCAAAGGACATCCAGCAAACTTGACACAACTGTGGGAAGCTTTGGAGTCAACATGGGCCAGCATCCCTGTGGAACGCTTTCGACACCTTGTAGAGTCCATGCCCTGACGAATTGAGGCTGTTCTAAGATTTTGTACACTCAGCTTCTAGAAGAGAAGACCGACAGTAAGATCACATGGGACAAACCCAAGAAGAGAGAAAGCCAAGAAAATACAAAGAAAGCAACATTTCATTTCTGAATTCGTTGAATAATAGTTAAAATTTCTGAGTGAGGTCAACATGACACTGTGGGGCAGTTGCTCTAAATGTCCATTTGGTGGCACCATTACACAAAGTTTAGCAAGTCAAATTTCAAGAGGGTCAGTGCTAAATACTGTCAGTCAGAATCAGATGTCTAGGCCTAATCAAATTTCAGCTTATTTACTGCCTCTATAGAAGAAACAGAGCTTATTGTAGAGTCCATGTAGTGTCCATGCCCCGACTAATTGAGTCTGTTCTGAGGGCAAAAGGGGGTGCAACTCAATATTAGGTGTTTTGTACACTCAGTGTATTATGTAATTCTGTTATTAGGCCCATAAAAATGTTTAGTGCATGTGTGCACACATAGAGGAGGTTCTGTACCGGGAAGAAATTAAATCTACTTTTACCCTTGGTAAAACACCCACATCCACTTAGGCAAACCTTACAAACACAGCAACAGTAGCTACTACAGTACAGGACAGTCCAGTACAGAACTGTGTAACCAACATCAAGACACAAATAACAAAATCGCTTTGTCCTGCCACACACTAATTGAGGATACACATGCCAACACTCAAAAACACATACTGTATCTGCCTATCAACAAACAGAACACCACATGTGAGTCAGGGCATAGCCTACGTTCTGCACAGGTTAACTGTCTCGGTCCACTCTTGGTTGCTAGCAGCTATCCCTACAGTCTGTTAGGGGTGGGAGAGGGAGAAGGGAACGTTGCATGGAGTCGCTTTCCCTGACCCGACTTGACGCACAGGTCGGTCCAGGCTGAGGCTCCAAACAGGGCAGTGCATGTGTGTGCTAATCTGCATGTGAGAAGAGGGATTGTTGTGGACTGCAGAGTGGTAAGAGGCCTCTAATCCGATTAGATGACACTGTAGTGACAATCTCTAGGATGTGTCCTAAATGGCACCCTATTCCCCATTTAGTGCACTCCTTTTGACCAAGGCCCATAGGGCTCTGGTTAAAAGGTAGTGCACTATAAAGGGATAGGGCTCCATTTAGGACGTACACAAACTCTAGTCTACCATGTCATGACATGTCTGACTGTCTCATCTAAACAAGAGCACAAAACCTAAACATGACGATTAACGTTAGTTGCTTTAAGGTGGAGAACAATTCTTTCCACTGGAATGAGTCTGTCCGCTGCTAGGTCTAAATCTGCTCGCAGCAGCAGAGAAAGGCTAGTCTGTGGATGTGCAGCCGAGTGGAAAATAGGCCTAGAACGATAATCTAAAAGTAGACCTACCACAGGACTTCAGACAAATGTCACGCAATATGTATATTTTGGATTGTAGCATAACACTAATTGATGCACAAAATGTAAATACTTTGTGTTATCCTCAGAGATTTTCAATACAGCGTATACAGTCGTGGTCAAAAGTTTTGAGAATTACACAAGTAATGGTCTTCACAAAGTTCGCTACTTCAGTGTTATGAGATATTTTTGTCAGATGTTACTATGGTATACTGAAGTATAATGACAAGCATTCCATAAGTGTCAAAGGCTTTTAATGACAATTACATTAAGTTTATGCAAAGAGTCAATATTTGCAGTGTTGACCCTTCTTTTTCAAGACCTCTGCAATCTGCCCTGGCATGCTGTCAATTAACTTCTGGGCCACATCCTGACTGATGGCAGCCCATTCTTGCATAATCAATGCTTGGAGTTTGTCAGAATTTGTGGGTTTTTGTTTGTCCACCCGCCTCTTGAGGATCGACCACAAGTTCTCAATGGGATTATGGTCTGGGTTGTTTCCTGGCCATGGACCCAAAATGTCGATGTTTTGCTCCCCGAGCCACTTAGTTATCACTTTTGCCTTATCACGCTCCATCATGCTGGAAAAGGCATTGGTCGTCATCAAACTGTTCTTGGATGGTTGGGAGAAGTTGCTCTCGGAGGATGTGTTGGTACCATTCTTTATTCATGGCTGTGCTCTTAGGCAAAAATGTGAGTGAGCCCACTCCATTGGCTGAGAAGCAACCCCACACATGAATGGTCTCAGGATGCTTTACTGTTGGCATGACACAGAACTGATGCTAGCGCTCACCTTGTCTTCTCCGGACAAGGTGTTTTCCGGATGCCCCAAACAATCGTAAAGGGGATTCATCAGAGAAAATGACTTTACCCCAGTCCTCAGCAGTCCAATCCCTGTACCTTTTGCAGAATATCAGTCTGTCCCTGATGTTGTTCCTGGAGAGAAGTGGCTTCTTTGTTGCCCTTCTTGACACCAGGCCATCCTCCAAAAGACTTTGCCTCACTGTGCGTGCAGATGCACTCACACCTGCCTGCTGCCATTCCTGAGCAAGCTCTGCACTGGTGGTGCCCCAATCCCGCAGCAGAATCAACTTTAGGAGAACTTTAGGTCCTGGCGCTTGCTGGACTTTCTTGGGTGCCCTGACGCCTTCTTCACAACAATTGAACCGCTCTCTTTGAAGTTCTTGATGATCCGATAAATGGTTGATTTAGGTGCATCTTACTAGCAGCAATATCCTTGCCTGTGAAGCCCTTTATGTGCAAAGCAATGATGACGGAACGTGTTTCCTTGCAGGTAACCATGGTTAACAGATGAAGATCAATTATTTCAAGCAACACCCTCCTTTTAAAGTTTCCAGTCTGTCATTCTAACTCAATCAGCATGACAGAGTGATCTCCAGCCTTGTCCTCGTCAACACTCTCACCTGTGTTAACGAGAGAATCACTGACATGATGACAGCTGGTCCTTTTGTGGCAGGGCTGAAATGCAGTGGAAATGCTTTTTTGGGGATTAAGTTCATTTTCATGGCAAAGAGGGACATTGCAATTAACTGCAATTCATCTGATCACTCATGACATTCTGGAGTATATGCAAATTGCCATCATCAAAACTGAGGCAGCAGACTTTGTGAAAATTTGTATTTGTGTCATTCTCAAAACCTTTGACCACGACTGTACATTTGAGGCTGAATTCTGTTTCTAATTTGTCAAATGAATCAATAAAAAACATTACTGTGCTTCTCCAACTCAGGAGGTCTAGATTGGTGTTATTCTCTGTGATTGTGAACAAAAATATAAACAAAAATATAAAACGCAACATGCAACAATTTCAACGATTTTACTGAGTTATGAGTTACAGTTAATAAAGAAATCAGACAATTAAAATAAATTAATCAGTCCCTAATCTATTGGATTTCGCATGACTGGGCAGGGGCGCAGCCATGGGTGGGCATAGGCCCACCCACTAGGGAGCCAGGCCCAGTCAGTCAGAATGAGTTTTTCCCCAAAAAAGGGTTTTATTACAGACAGAAATACTTCTGTTTCATCAGCTGTCCGGGTGGCTGGTCTCAGACGATCCTGCAGGTAAAGAAGCCGGATGTGGAGGTCCTGGGCTGGCGTGGTTACACGTGGTCATGGGTTGTGAGGCCGGTTGGACATACTGCCAAATTCTCTAAAACAACGTTGGAGGCGGCTTATGGTAGAGAAATTAACATTCAATTCTCTGGCAACCGCTCTGGTGGACATTCCTGCATGCCAATTGCACGTTCCCTCAAAACTTGAGACATCTGTGGCATTGTGTTGTGACAAAACTGCACATTTTAGAGTGGCCTTTTACAGTCTCCAGCACAAGGTGCACCCGTGTAATGATCATGCGGTTTAATCAGCCTCTTGATATGCCACACCTGTCAGGTGGATGGATTATCTTGGCAAAGAAGAAATGCTCACTAACAGGGATGTAAGCAAATAAGCTTTTTGTGCGTATGGAACATTACTGGGATCTTTTATTTCAGCTCATGAAACATGGGATCAACACTTTACATGTTGCGTTTATATTTTTGTTCAGTATAAAAGGACAGTATATAAATGACTGTACCTGCTGGCGAACATGACCCTCAGTGAAGAGAAGGTGGCAGCGTCCTCCTTCAGGGCCTTGAGCTCGTTCCTCAGCTTCACCATGGTCTCAGACACCATGCTCTTCTCGGTCTCATACTTGGTCTTCAGGTTGCTCAGAGCCAACTCTGCCGTCTGGAATAGAAACATTATGGCTCATTGTTAGAGCTGGGAAGAATACATCAAGTAAAAAACAAACTTCAAAGTTTACCTCTCATCTGTCAGTGCAACTTAACAAAAAATGACCATGATTGCGTAGATGGGGCAGTGTTAATTCTGGCATTCATTCAAATTTTTGTCATTTTAATAATGATTTAGTCTATTGTCAAAATCACAAAAACAGTGGGCCACTTTAGTCAACTAAATGCCCTTTCATTTTAGACACATCACATTTGTATTGCCTCATTAACCTATAGTAAACAGAAATCACTGACTGCCATGGTCACAAACATATAACCTTGTCCTACCAACATATTGTTCTGCAGAACACCCTATTCTCTTCACAACAGCAGAAATATGACAAACATATAAGAATTATCTGCCCATGAAAATTCCTAATTCAGCCTACATAGATATTGCACATTACATACAAACCAAACAGACACACACATGCGCAGAAAGAGAGCGCGAGAGTGAGAGCGAGACAGCGCCACAATCACCAGATGGTGCCGCAAAGTATTGGCAAAGTAGTACGGGTTGCACTAAACTTTGAGCCCGAATCAAGTCCAAAGTCCCCTGTGCTCGAATCCAAGTCTGAGTCATGAGCTGAGTTACGAGTCCCTATGGCTGAAGTCCGAGTCCCAGTGCTCGAGTCCTGGTCCAAGTGCTCAAGTCTGAGTCACTAGGTCCACATTAACTCAAAATAAAAGTGATTTACCCAGTCAGATATAGTGTAGAGCCAAGAGGAATTAACTCAATCAATTGTTTACTATCCCTTTTCTTTTCTTTCTGTGCCACCAAATGTTTGCATATAGGCTACTGGTAATGTTACCAGGGTCATGTTCAGTTGCATTTCGTTTTCGAACATCGCAGATAGAAATTCCATGAAACGAGCCGACGTTATTCCTTATTCAACATGTCAGAGAGGCATGTTTGTTCTACACAGAATATTTATATCTGAACGTTCCAAAACGTTGCGTCCTGCTGAACGCACCCCAGGTTGTTCGCTATAGCTTGCTAATGAAGTAACATGACGGAACAAGGTGTAGCCTAAACATATGGTTAACGTCTATGGGATCGGTGTCACGTATACGGGACGGTTGAGCTAACGTGCACTAATGTGATTAGCATGACTGTTGTAAGTAACAGAAAACCTTCCAGGACATAGACATGTCTTATATGCTATTGTTTGAGGAGAGTGCACAACAACAACAAAAAACTTAGCACGGCAACTGGTTTGATACATTCACCTCTGAAGGTAAATAAAGTACTTACATTCTGTAATCTTGCTCTGATTTGTCATCCTGAGGGTCCCAGAGATAAAACGTAGCATAGTTTTGTTTGATAAAATCAATTTTTATATTCAAAATGTAGGAACTGTGTTCTACAGTTTGAACCCTTGTTGTCTCTGGCACCACACCCACCCCGCCATCTAGATGTGTGAAAGTTAGTGTATAAGCTCATGATCCATTATGTATGACATTCCTGGGAGTGTGTAAACTTAGATTTTGTATTACCATATCATTTTTGTATGTTCTCTACAGTTATGTATTTTATATCAATTTATATATTGACCAATTCGGCACATTTGGGCAGACTTGATACAAAATAGTCCAGTATTTCAATGCTTCACTGGATCAATCTGAAACTTTGCACACACACTGCTGCCATCTAATGGCCAAAATCGAAATGCGCCTAAACTCCTATATGATATTATGGCCTTACTCTTGCATTTCAAAGATGATGGAACAACAACAAAAACACGTTTTTTTGTTTGTATTATCTTTTACCAGATCTAATGTGTTATATTCTCCTACATTAATTTTACATTTCCACAACTTAAGTGTTTCCTTTCAAATGGTATCAAGAATATGCATATCCTTGCTTCAGGTCCTGAGCTACAGGCAGTTAGATTTGGGTATGTCATTTTAGGCGAAAATTGAAAAAAAGGGTCCGATCCTTAATAGGTTAAACGGTCCGGTCCGCAAGTAGTCTAGTTTTAGAATGACCCGCGATATGCTTTATGAATGTAAAATCCAGCCAACCAATGCACAATAAAAAGAAAAAAAGTAGCGGCGGTATTAAGGGTCATATCTCTTGAACGGTAAGGGTTAGAATCAATCCGTTTTCTCTGAGGAAAAGAGGGAGACTTGGATACAGAATCTGGCTATGAAATGCAGTGGGGGAAAGTGGGAGGGTTGAACGAGACTACAAATTCAAGCATAGAAAAGTAGGCAGAGAAAAACATTACATTTTTATTAAAACATCTGAAAGTATTCAGACCCCTTGACTTTTTCCACATTTGGTTACAGCCTTATTCTAAAATGGTTTAAATTACCTTTTTCCCCCTCATCAATCTACACACAATACCCCATAATGACAAAGCGAAAACAGGTTTAGAAATGTTTGCAAATGTATTACAAATGAAACAGAAATACCTTATTTACATAAGTATTCAGACCCTTTGCTATGAGACTCGAAATTGAGCTCAGGTGCACCCTGTTTCCATTGATTATCCTTGAGATGTTTCTACAACTTAATTTGAGTCCACCTGTGGTAAATTCAATTGATTGGACATGATTTGGAAAGGCATACACCTGCCTATACAGTGAAGGAAAAAAGTATTTGATCCCCTGCTGATATTGTACGTTTGCCCACTGACAAAGAAATTATCAGTCTATAATTTTAATGGTAGGTTTATTTGAACAGTGAGAGACAGAATAACAACAAAAAAATCCAGAAAAACGCATGTCAAAAATGTTATAAATTGATTTACATTTTAATGAGGGAAATAAGTATTTGACCCCCTCTTAATCAGAAAAATTTCTGGCTCCCAGGTGTCTTTTATACAGGTAACGAGCTGAGATTAGGAGCACACTCTTAAAGGGAGTGCTCCTAATCTCAGCTTGTTACCTGTATAAAAGACACCTGTCCACAGAAGCAAATCAATAAATCAGATTCCAAACTCTCCACCATGGCCAAGACCAAAGAGCTTGTCAGGGACAAGATTGTAGACCTACACAAGGCTGGAATGGGCTACAAGACCATCGCCAAGCAGCTTGGTGAGAAGGTGACAACAGTTGGTGCAATTATTCGCAAATGGAAGAAACACAAAATAACTGTCAATCTCCCTCGGCCTGTGGCTCCATGCAAGATCTCACCTCGTGGAGTTGCAATGATCATGAGAACGGTGAGGAATCAGCCCAGAACTACACGGGAGGATCTTGTCAATGATTTCAAGGCAGCTGGGACCATAGTCACCAAGAAAACAATTGGTAACACACTATGCAGTGAAGGACTGAAATCCTGCAGCGCCCGCAAGGTCCCCCTGCTCAAGAAAGCACATATACAGGGCCATCTGAAGTTTGCCAATGAACATCTGAATGATTCAGAGGAGAACTGGGTGAAAGTGTTGTGGTCAGATGAGACCAAAATGGAGCTCTTTGGCATCAACTCCACTCGCCGTGTTTGGAGGAGGAGGAATGCTGCCTATGACCCCAAGAACACCATCCCCACCGTCAAACATGGAGGTGGAAACATTATGCTTTGGGGGTGTTTTTCTGCTAAGGGGACAGGACAACTTCACCGCATCAAAGGGACGATGGACGGGGCCATGTACCGTCAAATCTTGGGTGAGAACCTCCTTCCCTCAGCCAGGGCATTGAAAATGGGTCGTGGATGGGTATTCCAGCATGACAATGACACAAAACACACGGCCAAGGCAACAAAGGAGTTGCTCAAGAAGAAGCACATTAAGGTCCTGGAGTGGCCTAGCCAGTCTCCAGACCTTAATCCCATAGAAAATATGTGGAGGGAGCTGAAGGTTCGAGTTGCCAAACAGCAGCCTCGAAACCTTAATGACTTAGAGAAGATCTGCAAAGAGAAGTGGGACAAAATCCCTCCTGAGATGTGTGCAAACCTGGTGGCCAACTACAAGAAATGTCTGACCTCTGATTGCCAACAAGGGTTTTGCCACCAAGTACTAAGTCATGTTTTGCAGAGGGGTGAAATACTTATTTCCCTCATTAAAATGCAAATCAATTTAACATTTTTGACATGCGTTTTCTGTTTTTTTTGTTTGTTATTCTGTCTCTCACTGTTCAAATAAACCTACCATTAAAATTATAGACTGATCATGTCTTTGTCAGTGGGCAAACGTACAAAATCAGCAGGGGATCAAATACTTTTTTCCCTCACTGTATAAGGTCCCACAGTTGACAGTGCATTTCAGAGCGAAAACCAAGCCATGAAGTCGAAGGAATTGTCCATATTGTCCACATTTCTGGGGAATGGTACCAAAACGTTTCTGCAGCATTGAAGGTCCCCAAGAACACAGTGGGCTCCATCATTCTTAAATGGAAGTCGTTTGGAACCACCAAGACTTTTCCTAGAGCTGGCCGCCCGGCCAAACTGAGCAATCAGGGGAGAAGGGCCTTGGTCAGGGAGGTGACGAAGAACCCGATGGTCACTCTGATAGAGCTCCAGAGTTCCTCTGTGGAGATGGGAGAACCTTTCAGAAGGACAACCATCTCTGCAGCACTCCACCAATCAGGCCTTTATGGTAGCGTGGCCAGATGGAAGCCACTCCTCAGTAAAAGGCACATGACAGCCCGCTTGGAGTTTGCCAAAAGGCACCTAAAGGACTCTCAGACCATGAGAAACAAGATTCTCTGGTCTGATGAAACCAAGATTGAACTCTTTGGCCTGAATGCCAAGTGTCACGTCTGGAGGAAACCTGGCACCATACCTACGGTGAAGCATGGATGTGGCAGCATCATGCTGTGGGGATGTTTTTCAGCGGCAGGGACTGGGAGACTAGTCAGGATTGAGGGAAAGATGAACGGAGCAAAGTACAGAGAGATCCTTGATGAGAACCTGCTCCAGAGCGCTCAGGACCTCAGACTGGGGCGAAGGTTCACCTTCCAACAGGACAATGACCCTAAGCACACAGCCAAGACAATGCAGGAGTGGCTTCGGGACAAGTCTTTGAATGTCCTTGAGTGGCCCAGCCAATGCCAGGTCTTGAACACGATCGAACATCTCTGGAGAGACCTGAAAATAGCTGTGCAGCGACGTTCCCCATCCAACCTGACAGAGCTTGAGAGGATCTGCAGAGAAGAATGGGGAAAAACTACCCAAATACAGGTGTGCCAAGCTTGTAGCGTCATACCCAAGAAGACTCAAGGCTGTAATCGCTGCCAAAGGTGCTTCAACAAAGTACTGAGTAAAGGGTCTGAATACTTATGTAAATGTGATAGTTTTTATTTTTAATACATTTGCTAGAATTTCTAAAAACCTGTTTTTGCTTTATCATTATAGGGTAGTGTGTAGATTGAGGGATAACTATTTACTCCATTTTAGAATAAGGCTGTAACGTAACAAAATTTGGAAAAAGTCAAGGTGTCTGAATACTCTCCGAATGCACTGTAGCTAGACTTGTTTTACTATTAAACTCAATCCACTAGGCACAGACGTCAGTTCAAAGTCTAGTTTTGATTTGGTTGTTGTCAACTAACATGAATTCAACCAAAAATGTCACCCTGTCATTGAATTTAGTTTAAATGTTGGGTGAAAAAAATGACAAAATTCCCTTACGTTGATAACTTTTTGCAAATCCAATTAGTTTTCCACATTGATTCAACGTCATCACATTACATTTTTTGGTTGAAATGACATGGAAACATTGATTCAACCAGGTTTTGCCCAGTGGGAATGCTGCGATTGTTTTTAATTTCGTAAAGCAGCTTGTTTTTTATCCAGAGAAATGGTAGCTAATTAGAAGGCTGGTTGTGACTGGTTAGCTACGGGGAAGCAAGAGTCGCCTGCACGATGTGTATAATCGGAGCCGGAGCCTGTCTGTCTGCCCAAACGTATCGCTTGCTCCCCCGCAGCTCACCAGCTGATGTAGGCTGTGTGCCGGGTGTGGCGTGGGCTGCGCTTCTGTGCTGCTAACATTAATTTTGCTCATCACTGAAAAGCTCTCAATCTCTCTAAAAACTCTTGTCATGTCCACTTAGTAGTCAAGAGATAATTTTGTCAACTGAAATGAAAAATAATTTTAGTTTTTTCTTGTTCTATTTAGCCAGTTATAGTCTCGTCAATTGCCACTGAATAGGTGTTTCACAAATATTTGTCTATTTTTATTGACAAAATTAACACAGATGGGGACATATTTGTAGCGATGAAAATATCAACCCTTTATTTAAACAGAAACAAGAACTACAGCATGTACCCTGTCAAAGCAAATTACCAAGAATGAATTGGTAAATATCTTACTTTAAAGTTAATTGGCATTCATCAGTACAGTCAGACATGATACTGCTTAATGAGGCTTGCAAGGCTTTACTGAATGACAAATACTATTTCTAGCACTGTGTGCTACTGTGGGGAACAAAGAAAGCTTAAGCAGAAGTCTTTAATGATTAAGTTAATAAATATTACAGTTCTGTCTACATTTTTCACAGTAGAAAAAAGGATTGAGCCAGACAACTGAATTCAGTGTCTAACCCGTGACAGAGCGGCTACCCTAAACGAGCGAAGATTAGCCTTACAGTGTGTGTGTTTGCATGTGAGAGAGCGAGTGAGTGAGAGCAAGTGAGAGAGAAAGTGAGAGTGAGAAGGGGGTTGACAGCAGAATCAGGTCAGCCATGTCTGGAGGCATACAGAGTAGATGGGAGGACGGAGCAGTGTACTGGAAGATCTCTGAGGAAGACGTCATCATACTCATTTTACATTTTAGTCATTTAGCAGACGCTCTTATCCAGAGCGACTTACAGTTAGTGAGTGCATACATTTTCATACTGGCCCCCCGTGGGAAACGAACCCACAACCCTGGCGTTGCAAGCGCCATGCTCTACCAACTGAGCTACAGGGAACCGTTATTCCTACTACAGCTCTCCATCTTCGACCGTCCAATGACGTCTAGCCTACCCCTTCCCCCTCTTCTTAGGGAATATCATTTCAGTTGTTCATGGAAAAAGGAAATATTGATCGCAAAAAAAGATTAAAGACTGAATTGAACAAAGGAACATCCCCTCCAGGCAGACTGGTGGTGCTAGCAGTCAGAAGGGGTTTATTGAAAGACAGCAGTCCCTGAAACTGGAACAGGATCAAAACTTTACTGTTGTTGCTATGGGTCAGATACCCTAGGCTTTATTGACAAGCCAAGGAATTGGAACAGGATGAAAACCTTCACAGCAAGCCAAAAAGTAGAGAAAGACCAAAGGAAGTCCTATTAAATGTTGTTGATATCGAGTTATAATGTTCTCTACCGACTTTGGTCTGAGGATTACAGGTCATGGACTGGTTAGGCTGAGAGTCAGTCAGCCAGACCCTCAATGGAAGAATAAATCCTTCAGGGAATGAAACTTATTTTCAACACTAAAATAGACACCGCTCATTGATGACCGATTTCAAGATTAATAGTGATTTACGGTGACCTGTCGGAGATAAGGCTGTGGCGGTCACGAAATTTCGTCAGCCGGTGATTGTCAAGCAAATAACTGTCGGTCTCACGGTAATTGACCGTTAATTAACAAACACATTTAGCATCTACTGGCTACACACATAGCCTACAAGCCATTTTAAAAAGTCTAATAAATCCATGTAATATTGCCTACACCTTCACAATAAATCCATTATTTATTTTAGACAGGTATAAAGAAGCATGATATGAAGAAAATGTAGTCTATTGCAGAAGAAAATAATAGCATACTCTGAGTTGTCGTTATGTTAGGTCCTGATGTGGCTATGCCAAATGGCTATGGGTTACACTAGTTCATTTAGCAGACAAGATTTGCTTATAATTCCGAGGCATTATTTTATAGTATGAAGAATACAATTGAACAAAGTTGAATAAAATATACATATTTTCTCCAAACAATTTGAGGGAGTGCGCACATGCGGCTATTCTGTGTTGAGCGTTTAACAAAGAAATAGGTACTCCTATTTGCTAAATTTAGGGTTATTAACGTAACTTTAGTTGTTCTACAAACGTTGGGATATTTGTTTTGATTTTTAATACATTGTAAGGCTGCATGATGAGACTAATGACGATTTGAAAAAAGTTGCTTGAAAGGCATGAGATCTGCTTTGTTTTTTGTGCAGGCTGTACACACTCCAATAGTCTCTCATTCACAATTTGACAAGCACTTGATAATGCCTCGAATTTCACGGCGACATCCCCTTTGTGGCCGTAATGCACCCTAAAAAAATCCATGCCTTTTGCGGCCCGGAGTGCTGCATTATGCCCTTCTCCCTGAGTGTGTTGCACAATCTGAAGCGTCTCTCACTCACACGGCTCTCCGTCACGTGATCGGGTCTTTCTCACAGGCTACAAGTTAAGACAGACATATCGGGGACGCAACTCCGAAGTGCATATTGAAGATATTGGAAGAACTGCCCACATTTACTTTTCGTCAGCCAACAAGATGAGTAGGCCTAATGAACAGCAAAAGCACTAGCCTATGTCAATCTACTATCCCCCACAGTACAAAAGTCAACCTATTCTATTCTGTGCAAGAAATAAATATTACAAACATAGTCTGGGACAGTTGTGGGATGCAATAGATCCCAAATTAATACAACCACTAGAATCCCCCAAAAAAAATTATGCAATGTGGCTGACGCAACAAATCATCTTAAAAAATGTTGATATACTATTAGGCTATTTCTTCACATTATAAGCGCAGCAATGCGCACATAGTAGTAGGCTATAAGCGCAAATGTTCCATTAGCGGAAAACACCATTGTCAAAAGTGACCGCAGATGCAATTATGCATGTAATGCTTTTATTACAAAGGTGCATTTTTAAGGTGAACATTATCTTCCCCAAAATTGAAACTCACACGCTGCTTATATGTGTCAGTTAGGCTAATCCCTTGTAAAGCGGATTAAATGTGCTTAATTTTAAGAAGTTATTTGTCCACTTTAGTTATGATACAAACCTTATTAAAAACATATAGGCCTATGGGCTAGGCTACATGAGGTGTGCGACTCAGAAAAAGGCAATGTTTCTTATGCTGGGCATCATTCACAAGTGATAATATACAGTTGAAGTCGGAAGTTTACATACACTTAGGTTGGAGTCATTAAAACTTGTTTTTCACCCACTTCCTTGTTAACAAACTATAGTTTTGGCAAATCGGTTAGGACATCTTTGTGCATGACAAGTAATTTTTCCAACAATTGTTTACAGACAGATTATTTCACGTACAAGTCACTGTATAATTCACCGTGCCTTTAAACAGCTTGGGAAATTCCAGAAAATGATGTCATGGCTTTAGAAGCTTCTGATAGGCTAATTGACATCATTTGAGTCAATTGGAGGTGTACCTGTGGATGTATTTCAAGGCCTACCTTCAAACTCAGTGCCTCTTTGCTTGACATCATGGGAAAATCAAAAGAAATCAGCCAAGAAAAAAAATAAAAAATAATTGTAGACCTCCACAAGTCTGGTTCATCCTTGGGAGCAATTTCAAAACGCCTGAAGGTACCACGTTCATCTGTACAAACAATAGTACGCAAGTATAAACACCATTGGACCACGCAGCCGTCATACCGCTCAGGAAGGAGACGCGTTCTGTCTCCTAGAGATGAACGTACTTTGGTGCGAAAAGTGCAAATCAATCTCAGAACAGCAGCAAAGGACCTTGTGAAGATGCTGGAGAAAACAGGTACAAATGTATCTATATCCACAGTAAAACGAGTCCTATATCGACATAACCTGAAAGGCCGCTCAGCAAGGAAGAAGCTACTGCTCCAAAACCGCCATAAAAAAGCCAGACTACGGTTTGCAACTGCACATGGGGACAAAGATCTTACTTTTTTTGAGAAATGTCCTCTGGTCTGATGAAACAAAAATAGAACTGTTTGGCCATAATTACCATTGTTATGTTTGGAGGAAAAGGGGGGCAGCTTGCAAGCTGAAGAACACCATCCCAACCGTGAAGCACGGGGGTGGCAGCATCATGCTGTGGGGGTGTTTCCCTGCAGGAGGGACTGGTGCACTTCATGAGGAAGGAAAAGTATCTGGATATATATTGAAGCAACATCTCAAGACATCAGTCAGGAAGTTAAAGCTTGGTCGCAAATGGGTCTTCCGAATGGACAAATGACCCCAAGCATACTTCCAAAGTTGTGGCAAAATGGCTTAAGGACAACAAAGTCAAGGTATTGGAGTGGCCATCAAAGCCCTGACCTCAATCCTATAGAACATTTGTTGGCAGAACTGAAAAAGCGTGTGCGAGCAAGGAGGCCTACAAACCTGACTCAGTTACACCAGCTCTGTCAGGAGGAATGGGCCAAAATTCACCCAACTTATTGTGGGAAGCTTGTGGAAGGCTACCCGAAACGTTTGACCCAAGTTAAACAATTTAAAGGCAATGCTACCAAATATTAATTAATTAAATGTAAACTTCTGACCCACTGGGAATGTGATTAAATAAATCACTCTATACACTATTATTCTGACATTTCACATTCTTAAAATAAAGTGGTGATCCTAACAGACCTAAGACAGGGCATTTTTACTAGGATTAAATGTCAGGAATTGTGAAAAACTGAGTTTAAATGTATTTGGCTAAAGTGCATGTAAACTTCCGACTTCAACTGTATATTCTTAATTCCATTCCTTACTTAGATGTGTGTATTTGGTAAATGTTGTGAAATTGTTAGATATTACTTGTTAGATATTAATGCACTGTCGGAGCTAGAAGCACAAGCATTTCGCTACACCCACAATAACATCTGCTAAACACGTGTATGTGACATAACATTTGATTCAATATATATTTCATAAGTGATAGGCTAATATTGTCACCCATCAGACTATTCTTGATTTAATCTCTTTACATATACTAAATAATATGTGTGACATTTGTTTTTATTTAGAATGGACCATTATCATGCACCTGTACCGAAACAGGGGCAGCGGAAAAAAATACATGTCATCTATGCACTTAAATAGCGAATGGAGGACGCTTTTCCCCGTGGTTTATTTTCATGCCAGCCAGGTAGGCTATACTCCTGTTGTAAATATAAGCAAATTGCTTAATATTAGGAAAGTTGAGAAATAAATATAGTAGGCCTAGCCTATAGAAAGCTGATGGGATCCTCCTCTTTTTCTTAGCAGCAAATCACTCTGTTTTCTTCCGCAATTGCATAGTCTATAGAAATGTTGCGCAACATGAGTTCATGGGCTCTCATGAAGTGTTTGATTAGATTTGAATACATTTGCATTGATGTCAGAGTGATTAGAGGGACAGTAGAGTGCTGAGTACCAGGCAGTTAGCAAGTTTGGTAGGCTACTAATGACCAGCAGCAGCATCAGAGCTTGGAGAAGCCCAATTACCGTGACTAAACGGTCATGTGGAATTTAACTGCCTTCATGAATCGTGACCGCAGGTGTGGCGGTAATACGGTCACCGCAACAGCCCTAGTCGGAGTCTGATTGGTTGCATCGTGTGTGTATGTGTGCGTGTTCAACTTAGCGTGCACATTGCGTGATTTGTCTGCTATGCTGTACCTGTTTGTTGGCTTTGAGGACCGTCCTCAGAGTGGCGATCTGCTCTCTCTTGGTGCTGAGGAGAGACTTGAGCTTCAGCACCTCCTCCATGAGGGCCTCGCTTTCCAGCTCCCCTCCACAGCTGATCCCTCCCGAATAGGGCAACGTACCCCTCTGGCGACACAGGTCCACCGCCACCTGGTGGGGGGGGGGGGGGCAGGCAGTTCACACAACCATGATGAGTGATCGTGCTAGTATCATTATTAGGTATTACTTTCACTAAAGTGATGGACCACTCAGCAAAACACGTGTTAGAATTGGTTATCGTCCCAGCCTTTATCAATGTTTATCAACAGAAATAAAGCAAGGACGCCAAAATGATCCACAATGATTCTCATAAGGAAAGACAAATAACCACAATTGAAATATTATTACATATGTGGTCTTAGTGGTCTACTACGCTCTACAGTCTACAGATATCCACTTCCCGATCAATGCCAAGCGCCAGACAAGCTGCTTAAAAGCTTTCGGGGGCCAAATAACACATTCTGTACTGTGGGATCAGAATTCAGCACATTACAGTGAGGGAAAAAAGTATTTGATCCCCTGCTGATTTTGTACATTTGCCCACTGACAAAGAAATTATCAGTCTATAATTTTAATGGTAGGTTTATTTGAACAGTGAGAGACACAACAACAAAAAAATCCAGAAAAACGCATGTAAAGAATGTTTTATATTGATTTGCATTTTAATGAGGGAAATAAGTATTTGACCCCCTCTCAATCAGAAAGATTTCTGGCTCCCAGGTGTCTTTTAAACAGGTAACGAGCTGAGATTAGGAGCACACTCTTAAAGGGAGTGCTCCTAATCTCAGTTTGTTGCCTGTATAAAAGACACCTGTCCACAGAAGCAATTAATCAATCAGATTCCAAACTCTCCACCATGGCCAAGACCAAAGAGCTCTCCAAGGATGTCAGGGACAAGATTGTAGACCTACACAAGGCTGGAATGGGCTACAAGACCATCGCCAAGCAGCTTGGTGAGAAGGTGACAACAGTTGGTGTGATTATTCGCAAATGGAAGAAACACAAAATAACTGTCAATCTCCCTCGGCCTGGGGCTCCATGCAAGATCTCACCTCGTGGAGTTGCAATGATCATGAGAACGGTGAGGAATCAGCCCAGAACTACACAGGAGGATCTTTTCAATGATCTCAAGGCAGCTGGGACCATAGTCACCAAGAAAACAATTGGTAACACACTACACCGTGAAGGACCGAAATCCTGCAACGTCCGCAAGGTCCCCCTGCTCAAGAAAGCACATATACAGGCCCATCTGAAGTTTGCCAATGAACATCTGAATGATTCAGAGGAGAACTGGGTGAAAGTGTTGTGGTCAGATGAGACCAAAATCGAGCTCTTTGGCATCAACTCAACTCGCCGGGTTTGGAGGAGGAGGAATGCTGCCTATGGCCCCAAGAACACCATCCCCACCGTCAAACATGGAGGTGGAAACATTATGCTTTGGGGGTGTTTTTCTGCTAAGGGGACAGGACAACTTCACAGCATCAAAAGGGACGATGGACGGGGTCATGTACCGTCAAACCTTGGGTGAGAACCTCCTTCCCTCAGCCAGGGCATTGAAAATGGGTCGTGGATGGGTATTCCAGCATGACAATGACACAAAACACACAGCCAAGGCAACAAAGGAGTGGCTCAAGAAGAAGCACATTAAGGTCCTGGAGTGGCCTAGCCAGTCTCCAGACCTTAATCCCATAGAAAATCTGTGGAGGGAGCTGAAGGTTCGAGTTGCCAAACGTCAGCCTCAAAACCTTAATGACTTGGAGAAGATCTGCAAAGAGGAGTGGAACAAAATCCGTCCTGAGATGTGTGCAAACCTGGTGGCCAACTACAAGAAACGTCTGACCTCTGGGATTGCCAACAAGGGTTTTGCCACCAAGTACTAAGTCATGTTTTCCAGAGGGGTCAAATACTTATTTCCCTCATTAAAATGCAAATCAATTTATAACATTTTTGACATGCGTTTTTCTGGATTTTTTTGTTGTTATTCTGTCTCTCACTGTTCAAATAAACCTACCATTAAAATTATAGACTGATCATGTCTTTGTCAGTGGGCAAACGTACAAAATCAGCAGGGGATCAAATACATTTTTCCCCTCACTGTATGACCTTACTGAACTGGCTATTAAATATGCATGTTGAGTGGAAGACAATATGGCGGCGGCACTCGTACCTGGAGGTGTTTGATCTGGCAGCGGATGACAGCCACCAGATTGCAAACGTTGGAGGGGTCCCTGAAGTCCATGGTGGGGGAGCTGGGGCAGACTGGGGCGGGGGAGGAGCAGCGTGGTGAGGGGGAGTTGTCACGGGAATCCTGGGGAGTACCAGGCCTACTGTCTCCATCCCCTCCGTGCACTGCTTTCGCAAACAACTCATTGGAGCGTCGCTTGTTACGTCCATGATGGGGGTGGGGGTGCAGGTGGTTGGACTTCCCTCCACTCCCCCCTGACTGGACCCTGGCCCCGTCGCGGTAGTAATCCAGGGTGACGCGTTTGGGCGTGAGGTTGTTGCACACACAGATGTGGTGGTAGAGGTTGGCCAGCTCCTCAGAGAAGGCCAGCAGCTCCTCCTGTGCCACACTGAGATGACCCTCAGAATCAGTAGCCACTTTCCTCGTCGCTCCGATCTCCTTCTCCAGCTCGCTGATGCGCTCCTGATCCTGCCGGCTGGACTTAATGCACTGGCGGATTTTCTCAGCCAGCTCATGGGCCTCTCCCCTCCACCTCTCCTTCTCCTGCCGGCAGCGCTGCTCCAGGGCTGAGTAACGTTTCCCCGCCTGGGACAGCTCCCCACGCAGCTTCAGCAGCTCCTCGCTGGCCGCCTTCATCCGGGCCTCCAGCACCTCTGTGCTCTTCACGTCCAGCTCATAGTCGTAGTCAGCCGCCCCGTTCTCCAGGGTTCTGGTGCTCCCGTCCCCCTTATCGCCTGCTGCCTTCTCCTGGGGCAGGATGTGTTTCTGCAGCTGCACAGCCTCCAGCTGCTGGGTCAGGAAGCCCACCTTGTCCTCCTGCTCACTGAAGGCCTGCTGAGACAGCTCCAACTGCCTCTGGAGGTCCTGGACCGTGTTGGCCAGACCAGTCTTCTCCCTCTCAGCCTGGGGAAAGAGACATGGAGAAACAGAAAAGAAGACTAAAACAGCTGTGCTTGAAAGAGGCATTATAGCTAAATATATAGTAGAAAGCATAAAATGCCATTTTCCATTATCCATGGCATTTCAAAGTGCGTCATGACCAGATTACTGTAGCAAACATCTGGGTGGCTGAACTAAACAGCACATTCAACACTAGACAAATGATGTCAGTAATACATTTCATCAGGTTGATACATCTTTGCTGTGAGACAAAAGGAGAGGTTCTCTCAGACTGTAAACACACATTTCACCCTCCAGTGACTTCAATCTCTCTGTATTATTCATGACGTGGAGCAGTAATTGAGACACGCAGCCTCAACATGCTTGTTCAGTACTCCTAATATCTGCTGGGTCTGGCAGCAGCATACCAACCCCCGGCTAAGTGCTTTAGAAATGCTACATTTACACAATGGAAATAGGACAAGAAAGTACGGGTTGGGACAGAGCATACTGTAGAGCTAAATAAAAGTCTAGAAAAGTGCAATGTGGTGTTTGATAGGCTGTTTCAAACATTTACTGACAGTAGAGTTCCACTAAGTGATCCAATGATATCTGTAGCAGGATGTGGTCTATAGCAGAAAGCAGTAGAGACATGGGCAGCTCAGTCATGCAAAACCTACCTGACTGAAACCTTTACAACTTATACAGTGGGGAGAACAAGTATTTGATACACTGCCGATTTTGCAGGTTTTCCTACTTACAAAGCATGTAGAGGTCTGTAATTTTTATCATAGGTACACTTCAACTGTGAGAGACGGAAACTAAAACAAATATCCAGAAAATCACATTGTATGATTTTTAAGTAATTAATTTGCATTTTATTGCATGACATAAGTATTTGATCACCTACCAACCAGTAAGAATTCCGGCTCTCACAGACCTGTTAGTTTTTCTTTAAGAAGCCCTCCTGTTCTCCACTCGTTACCTGTATTAACTGCACCTGTTTGAACTCGTTACCTGTATAAAAGACACCTGACCACACACTCAATCAAACAGACTCCAACCTCTCCACAATGGCCAAGACCAGAGAGCTGTGTAAGGACATCAGGGATAAAATTGTAGACCTGCACAAGGCTGGGATGGGCTACATGACAATAGGCAAGCAGCTTGGTGAGAAGGCAACAACTGTTGGCGCAATTTTTAGAAAATGGAAGAAGTTCAAGATGACGGTCAATCACCCTCGGTCTGGGGCTCCATGCAAGATCTCACCTCGTGGGGCATCAATGATCATGAGGAAGGTGAGGGATCAGTCCAGAACTACACGGCAGGACCTGGTCAATGACCTGAAGAGAGCTGGGACCACAGTCTCAAAGAAAACCATTAGTAACACACTACGCCGTCATGGATTAAAATCCTGCAGCGCACGCAAGGTCCCCCTGCTCAAGCCAGCGCATGTCCAGGCCCGTCTGAAGTTTGCCAATGACCATCTGGATGATCCAGAGGAGGAATGGGAGAAGATATTGTGGTCTGATGAGACAAAAATAGAGCTTTTTGGTCTAAACTCCACTCGCCGTGTTTGGAGGAAGAAGATGGATGAGTACAACCCAAAGAACACCATCCCAACCGTGAAGCATGGAGGTGGAAACATCATTCTTTGGGGATGCTTTTCTGCAAAGGGGACAGGACGACCGCACCGTACTGAGGGGAGGATGGATGGGGCCATGTATCGCGAGATCTTGGCCAACAAACTCCTTCCCTCAGTAAGAGCATTGAAGATGGGTCGTGGCTGGGTCTTCCAGCATGACAACGACCCGAAACACACAGCCAGGGCAACTAAGGAGTGGCTCCGTAAGCATCTCAAGGTCCTGGAGTGGCCTAGCCAGTTTCCAGACCTGAACCCAATAGAAAATCTTTGGAGGGAGCTGAAAGTCTGTATTGCCGAGCGACAGCCCCGAAACCTGAAGGATCTGGAGAAGGTCTTTATGGAGGAGTGGGCCAAAATCCCTGCTGCAGTGTGTGCAAACCTGGTCAAGACCTACAGGAAACGTATGATCTCTGTAATTGCTAACAAAGGTTTCTGTACCAAATATTAAGTTCTGCTTTTCTGATGTATCAAATACTTATGTCATGCAATAAAATGCAAATTAATTACTTAAAAATCATACAATGTGATTTTCTGGATTTTTGTTTTAGATTCCGTCTCTCACAGTTGAAGTGTACCTATGATAAAAATTACAGACCTCTACATGCTTTGTAAGTAGGAAAAGCTGCAAAATCGCAAGAGTATCAAATACTTGTTCTCCCCACTGTATATAGAACATCCGCCATGGCAAGAGGTACTGATGATCAGAGAACTAAATCTATACATTGAAACGTGGTAACTACTAGTCTACAGACCGTCTCTGTTACAATATTTTTGCATTCAAATAATTATTTACTGAAAGAGAAGACAAATAGATTATTCCTTGAAATGAATTAGAGTCCATACAGTATGCACCAGTACATACAGTGAGGGAAACAAGTATTTGATCCCCTGCTGATTTTGTACGTTTGCCCACTGACAAAGAAATGATCAGTCTACAATTTTAATGGTAGGTTTATTTGAACAGTGAGACAGAATAACAACAAAAAAATCCAGAAAAACGCATGTCAAAAATTTTATTAATTGATTTGCATTTTAATGAGGGAAATAAGTATTTGACCCCCTCTCCATCAGAAATATTTCTGGCTCCCAGGTGTCTTTTATACAGGTAACGAGCTGAGATTAGGAGCACACTCTTAAAGGGAGTGCTCCTAATCTCAGTTTGTTACCTGTATAAAAGACACCTGTCCACAGAAGCAATCAATCAGATTCCAAACTCTCCACCATGGCCAAGACCAAAGAGTTCTCCAAGGATGTCAGGGACAAGATTATAGACCTACACAAGTCTGGAATGGGCTACAAGACCATCGCCAAGCAGCTTGGTGAGAAGGTGACAACAGTTGGTGCAATTATTCGCAAATGGAAGAAACACAAAATAACTGTCAATCTCCCTCGGCCTGGGGCTCCATGCAAGATCTCACCTCGTGGAGTTGCAATGATCATGAGAACGGTGAGGAATCAGCCCAGAACTACACGGGAGGATCTTGTCAATGATCTCAAGGCAGCTGGGACCATAGTCACCAAGAAAACAATTGGTAACACACTACGTCGTGAAGGACTGAAATCCTGCAGCGCCCGCAAGGTCCCCCTGCTCAAGAAAGCACATATACAGGCCCGTCTGAAGTTTGCCAATGAACATCTGAATGATTCAGAGGAGAACTGGGTGAAAGTGTTGTGGTCAGATGAGACCAAAATCGAGCTCTTTGGCATCAACTCAACTCGCCGGGTTTGGAGGAGGAGGAATGCTGCCTATGACCCCAAGAACACCATCCCCACCGTCAAACATGGAGGTGGAAACATTATGCTTTGGGGGTGTTTTTCTGCTAAGGGGACAGGACAACTTCACAGCATCAAAGGGACGATGGACGGGGCCATGTACCGTCAAATCTTGGGTGAGAACCTCCTTCCCTCAGCCAGGGCATTGAAAATGGGTCGTGGATGGGTATTCCAGCATGACAATGACCCAAAACACACGGCCAAGGCAACAAAGGAGTGGCTCAAGAAGAAGCACATTAAGGTCCTGGAGTGGCCTAGCCAGTCTCCAGACCTTAATCCCATAGAAAATCTGTGGAGGGAGCTGAAGGTTCGAGTTGCCAAACGTCAGCCTCGAAACCTTAATGACTTGGAGAAGATCTGCAAAGAGGAGTGGGAAAAAATACCTCCTGAGATGTGTGCAAACCTGGTGGCCAACTACAAGAAACGTCTGACCTCTGATTGCCAACAAGGGTTTTGCCACCAAGTACTAAGTCATGTTTTGCAGAGGGGTCAAATACTTATTTCCCTCATGAAAATGCAAATCAATTTATAACATTTTGACATGCGTTTTTCTGGATTTTTTTGTTGTTATTCTGTCTCTCACTGTTAAAAATAAACATACCATTAAAATTATAGACTGATCATGTCTTTGTCAGTGGGCAAACGTACAAAATCAGCAGGGGATCAAATACTTTTTTCCCTCACTGTATGTGGTTTTGATCCCATTGCATACCTGCATGAGTTGCTGTTTGAGTTTTTGTCCGTCAGAGAGGTGCAACTCGCTGAGCAGGTCAGACACCAGGCCAGGCGCAGGCCTCAGGAACACATCACGGTTCCTGGGTGTGGAGAAGTGCTGGACGTGCCCATTAGCCTTGGGGTTAGTAGGAGCGCAACCAGACCCCGGGCCGTTATTGTAACCACTATCCTTTTCGTGCTCCTGGTTCTCAGAGCTCCTCTGGCCCCCTCCACTGTCCCCACTGTCATCTAGCTGCATCTCCATGTGGCCGACCGAGTCGAAGGGGTTGAGGGTCAGGGCCGAGAGCTCCCTCCTCAGGGTGTTTTTCTGTTCCCTCTCCTCCTTGAGGGCCTCCAAGGCCTCGTCCAGCTGACGCTCAGCGATCTCCCTTAGCCGCGCCGCCTCTTCCAGCTGGGCCTGGAGAACCTCTTCCTGCTCCTCCTTGTGGGTGAGCTCCAGCTTCACCGCCTCAAACTCCACCTGCAGAGGACAAGAGAGAGAGAGCATGTGAGGACAGAGACTCAGAGAGTGTAGGCCTGAGTAGGAGTATGTTACGGGTCACTGTGGGAGTGGTGTGTTGAACGTCCCAGATATTTTTTTCTTAAGGGACAATACAAATGAATCTTATGTCTATTGGGTGCAACTGAACTAGGAATGTGTTACTGTCAACTACATAGATGATCATTACTCTGACCTTAGAACATAGATCACAGACAGGAATGTTCTACATCTGTTACTTTTGGACTGGCAGTTGGTAAATTATTTTAAAACCTTCTCAATAATTGATCTACACTACTTGGCCAACTGATGAGTAAGCTGACAAATGAGTAAGATGAGTTTACATCACATTTACAGTATGCTTATGCGTGACCAGGATGAGAATCAAATCGGTCCCGATTGTTCGTTGAGACTTCCCACTTGAGAGATGCCATTGTCTCCCACCATCTGAGATGACTCCCCTACAATGAGTGTTTGTGTCAGGCAGATCGACAGGGGAAGGCACTGTCAGCCAAACCCAAACCCAGCACACATACACCAGACAAGGCTATCCCTTACTCATGAACCACTGGGAAAGAATCATCATCACACACCCTCAGATACTAAACCCAGTAGGAGACGGAGACTTAAATGGACAGGAAGAATCGAAACCTACTAACCACAGAATAGTGCTGAGCGATTAACCTACATTTCTGTTATTTTTAAACAACTAATTGACCTATGTCGGTTCAATTATTAGAATTCTATTTTCTTTGTTTTATTTCTGTGAGCTCAATGCGCACATTGCACAGTTTCTCTAGAGAGATCAGATCCAGCCTGAACTATGTGATGTAGTAGGGAGATGTAGTTTCCAACAGGCCATTATTCTACATAATTACCACATTTTATGCACTAAACTAACTACAATGACCATAATCCATTTCACATCTACTTGTCCGGTCTGTGTTTCTTTTACGCCTGCTACAAAAGAGACAAGAATGCACGATCATGAGGGATATAGAGAGCAAATGTTGCTTCGCAAGGTATCTCTACCTGAAAATACATCAAAGTGATTGATAGTTGATATTCAGCAGTCAAAAGTAGGCCTTATTTACAAAGTAGTAATTTTGTCAGACAGCATAGGTAGCAGCTCTATAGAGATGAGATGATGACTTGGAATGAAATAATAAAGTCATTAAATATAACAAATGTAATATACACAACTGAAATATTTTATTCAAGTAAAGTAATGTGAATAAATGGTTAATAAGTGATAAGCAGTAATCGGCAGTCACTACCATCATGGTAATGTATTGTTTTATTCTGTGTTACAGCATTCAACCAAAATAATCGAAACAAAAAAACGATTATTTTCTCATAATAGAAACGACCTAAAAAAGCACTAATCGCTCAGCACTACCACAGAATGATCTGAAACCCCCTATTGGCCATTAAAAACGAACACACTCCTAATGTTTGTTATGATATTGTACATTTTTCAGCGGTTACACAAGGTACTGAGTCATTCGAGGTAAGCATTCCATGAGCCTTTTGAGAAGAATAGGAGTATTTTGGCCCAACTACTGGCTGTTGTACTGGAGGTGCCGATGGGAGACCAGGGTTGTGTTCAGTAGGGCACACTGTAGCAAAACTTTATGCAATGGAAAACTAAAAGCAGTGTTTTTACTGGACAGGTTTAGCTACTACTTCCCCGTTTCAAAAACAATTCTCCCTACTGAACAAGGCCCTGTTGTGTTACCTGAGTGTTATTATCAGTGTGGCGAGTGGTGAGAAGGGAGGGGCTCTGACCTGGTTCTCCTTGAGTACAGACACCTGTTTCTGCAGACAGGTGTTCTCCTCCTCCAGCTCACTGTTGTCCTGGAGCTGACGAACCTCCCGCACCTTATACTCCTTCATCTCATGCCTCATGTGGCCCTTCTCCAGCTCCGAACACTCACACTCCTGGGAAACACACACACGTGCTCTCAGTATACAGTTGAACTAATAACACAATGTTATCGAAGCACTGCACACTGCTCTTGACATTTGAACACACACAAGAGACTACCAGGAATTAGAGCGTAAAATGAGCCTATTTCCTTATTTAACTTAGACCTACATTTCTCTGTTAGATGGAGAGATATACAAATGCTACTAAATAGTTGTATTGTTCCATATCTAAGTGAATAGTGGTGTGTAAAGCATTACGTATGTCGGTGAATGATAGGCACACTATTAATACCTTCTTTAGCTGAGAGGAGAGGCCGGCCTGTCGGTCTATCTCAGCGTGAGCGTTGCCCAGAGCGAGGCGCGTCTGCCGTAACTCGGCCTGCAACTCAGCCATGCTGGTTGCCATGGCAGCCTCCTTGCTGGCAGTCTCCTCCAGCAGGCACTCCTCCCGGGTCTCCCCATATGCTGTTGCACGCTTGTGGCTGGTCACAGAGTCTGACAGAGCCTAGTTATACACACAGACAGAGACAAAGCAAAAAGTGCGGCATTTATTTGGGTGTCATCCAGAGTCAATTGGTTGATACTGGGAGTGCAGGTGGAGACAGACTCTCTGAGCACAGCAGCAATCAACCTAAAACCTTTGAGGCCTACTTCAGTTACCTCTACTGACCCTGATAACTGTAAGTCGCTCTGGATAAGAGCGTCTACTAACTTACACAATTGAACACCAGTTTGTTGGGTTCTCGGTCTTGTTGTTGCATGATGTAATTTACAAAATTAAAATGTGCACAAAACATTCAGTTACATAAAATGTGGTATTTACTCAAATGCATTGCATTATATGTAACTATAAACTCTGCTGAAGCATTCAAAACAGAATGGTAGGCCTATTTGTGAAGGGTCTGTTAGAAGCTAGGCTAGGGGCCTAGTTGGAATGAGTGGTCAAAAACAATTAGCCTAAATGTGACTATGTTCAATTACAATATTTTCAGTTTAATTCGATTATTTCTTTATATGAATGCCGCTTAATAACCTTTATACAGTGATAATGATGTGTTTTGACTCTGATAAGTATCTTTCCCTGCCCTGTTCACCCCTCTAATGTCTAATGTTGTCTGCATCAGACAGAGCAGCTCAGCTGAGCGTTGGAATTATACTGAACAAAAATATAAAACGCAACATGCAACAATTTTACTGAGTTATAGTTCATATGAAGAAATCAGTCAATTTAAATAAATTCACTAGGCCATAACCTATGGATTTCACATGACTGGGAATACAGACGTGCATCTGTTGGGTCACAGATACCTTAAAGGAAATGGGCCTCATCTCATCACGGTATTTCTGCGCATTCAAATTGCTTATGCCTGCCCATTCCATAACCCCAGCGCCACCATGGGGCACTGTGTTCACAAAGTTGACATCAGCAAACCGCTCGCCCACATGACGCATACACGTGGTCTGCGGTTGGGAGGCAGGTTGGACATACTGCCAAATTCTCTAAAACGATGTTGGACTGAATTATGGTACAGAAATGAACATTAAATTCTCTGGCAACAGCTCAGGTGGACATTCCTGCAGTCAGCATGCCAATTGCACACTCCCTCAATACCTGAGACATCTGTGGCATTGTGCTGTGTGACAAAACGGCACATTTTAGAGTGGCCTTTTATTGTCCCCAGCACAAGGTGTCCCTCTGTAATGATAATGCTGTTTAATCAGCTTCTTGATATGCCACACCTGTCAGGTGGATGGATTATCTTGGCAAAGAAGAAATGCTCACTAACAGGGATGTAAACAAATGTGTGCGCAAAATTTGAGAGAAATACGTTTTTTGTGCATATGGAACATTTCTGGGATATTTTATTTCAGCTCATGAATCATGGGACCAACACTTTACATGTTGCGTTTATATTTTTGTTGAGTGTAATTCCGGTTCCCATTTCCAACATGGATATGCTGACTAATGTGTTCTCATCCCTTCATCACAGATCCCTAGTAGAGATAAACAGTCTCACATCTATACACATCAACATCCTATGACACTACAGAAGCAGAAACTGACCGGTCCTCCTGATCACACAAACTGAATTATTCATATGAACACTAGGCCTCATCTCAAGTCTTGGGGAATTGTCATTCAGCCAAGCTAGTAACATGCTTCTACATGATAAGAGTATCTTGAAGGAACCTATCAAATGTTCAGTAGGCAATGAATAACTTGCTATGCAACACTGGATTAACAGCTACCTAGCAACATTATGATTGTGAATATTTATTGGTTTAGAACAACTGAGCTAAAAGCGTGTGTGTCCTAACAGCAAGCCCATTGTTTGGCTAATCCCAGGATGGTCAATACATAGCCATGTGTGACTGGCACTTGTTCACACTGAAGTAGTTAGTGTTAGACAAAGCCATAAGAAATGTATGAACAAAAGGTCTTGTCTCAACTCAATCACAGACAATGTCACCACCATGCACACATAGTAGTAGCTATAGGTGTGCAAGTAAGGTTCATAATAGCTATATTGTACATTTATTATTTTACTGGCCTGCTTATCTTCAAGGTACACTATGATTACTACAGTGTTTCTGCTTTCTAGAGATAATTACTGGGATTCTGCTGACCTCTTTAAGCTGCTGCAGCTCCTGTTTGAGAGTCTCGTGCTCCTCCTCCAGCTGGGTGTGCTTCTTCTTCAGTTCGGCGCTCTCCTCTAGCACCACCAGGCCATACCGGGCCGCCTGCAATTTCTCCTCGTTGGCCTCCTGGAGCTCCAAATTCAGCCTCACCACCTCAGCTCTCAGGTCACTGCCCCCCACCTCCTCATCTCCCTCCTCCCCCGCTGGGCCTGCCTCCTCTACCTCCAGCATCCTGTCGTCCTCCTGCCTGCTGTCTCCCAATGCTCCACCGGGACACCTACTGAATCATTACTGTTCACTGTGGGAGTGGAGGAAGGAAACACACTGCCCAGGGGCATTTAGGCATCATCATACTGTTCATAGCCACAAACAGTAACCAATGATGTTACAGTTGAAAACTTAACTAACCCAAGGTAAAACAATATTATTTAATTTGACTCACAAGAGATGCTGACAGCTGACAACTAGCTAAAATAAAGAGACTAATACATTTGTCAGCCCAGTCACAGTCATCAAGAGTCAGATTAGGTGGTTAGATGAGTTTAACCGGTTCCCCTGTCAATTTATTGTGATCGTTGTTGTCAGGGTAAAGGCCAATGAGTGTAAATAAAAAAGCAACTAAGATACGTCTGTAAATGATGTTACAGCATTTGTTTACATGCTCAGTTTTTAGCCTAACATTCTCCCACTTGAGCATGAAGCTAACTATCATAATTTATACATTTATAAATCTGCATATCTGCGGGGGAATTGTTGCAGCATCTAACGTTAGATCACTTTTACAGTCAGTCTCCTGCTATAACGTAGACTGGCTGTCACAAATTAATTTCAAGTCTGTCCAATTAATTACCTACAATTCCCAGACACTAGGTTACGTTAGCTAACTAATTGGCTGGCTAGCAGGTGTCATTCAATCAACGTTAGATAGGCTAACTTGACAACCATTTTTTAAGCTAGTTAGCAGTCGTTATCTAACTAGTTAACTAGTTAGTTCAAGATGGATTAACTAAGGTCACGTTAGCAGAGTTGATTCTACCCAACACGAAGATTCGCAGCTAGCTAACAGTTAACTACTTTAGCTAGCTAGCAAGCGCGCTATAACGTTCCCATTGTCTTAGTTATATGTTAGCTAGCTAACTAGTTGTCTTTAGGTAGCTAACGTTAGTTGTCAGAACTGTCAAAACAAAGACTCCTAGCTAGCTAGCCATCTGTGGTCAGACTAACTAGCTAACTTGCTTGGCTAATTAACGTTTGCTATTTAACGATAGATAGCTAGCCATCATCAGCCGCTAGCGCTAAAACAAGTCAAGTGCATCGCTAGCTAGCTAAATCACTCACCTCCAATATGGATTCACTTGTGTCGCCAAAAGTCAACGTTATTTCATAATCGTATATCGAAATCAAGCTAACCGGCAGGGTTCAGTTTATTTGACACTTCCCAGTCCTCAAGTCGAATTTCTGCTTGGACTAGCTAGCTAACGGTTAGCTACCCACCCAGGTTTCCTACCAATGTGTTCTTCTTTGGCTTGCTAGCTTGAGCACTTTGAAAGTCATTGCGCGCGGAAGCAACGGGAGTAGTAGACCATTATGACAGAGTAGTAAAAGACTGCCCCCTAGCAACGTCCAGAGTAACAACGTTTGGAATGTGGAATTAGTTTGGAATTACATTGCTACAGAGAATAGTTAATTTTTTACAATATTATTTTACTTTTATAAATTGTTACTTTGTTGCAAGAATAATTAACAAATGTTAAATAAAAGTCAAAAATAACGAGAAGGATGTAATTGCAGACCGCAATTAGGGGCGTTTTCTGATTGAGGGTTTCTTGATATCAAGTTTATTTATTTCATACATACACGTACTTCCGGTTTACTTCCTTGTTATCCAGTCTGCACGTTTTTTCAGGCTGCATTTTCAATTACACATTTTGTACAAAAAATGTTAAAAACGTGAAAAGTTTGTCACGAGTGCTCTAAAACCATGATTAAAGATTGTCACTTGGAACATTAATTACATAAGGACTCAAAGGTGGAATTAAAAAGGCTCTTGTCAAGCTAAACATGTTTGGCATGCCAATGAGTGACAAAGAGTTGACTGGCATGATAGTAAAAACAGACTTGCACTCAGGCTAGGTTGATAATCTAACATAAACCAATATCATAAATGTGTGATTGTACAATACACGTGACGTCACTTCTCTGCTTCAATTTGAACTCTGGCAATATAACAGAAGCTACTGTATCTGTCATTCTGTGTTTGTCTGTGAAAGGAGGACTGTTGTTGTTGAAATTTATAACTCCTATTGAAGTTTAGAACTCCTATTTCAGCTTCAGTCGTGGACGCAGCGGCTACTCAGGTTGGGATCATTCATTACTTTCCAAAGTATTGATCTTCAGGATCACGCAAACCCAGATTCAGTCGTTTTCATCCAGGGTTGCAAGGTTTAGCAAAAAAGTATAGATCAATGGCTACTAAAAACCAGCCCACAAGGCCTGAAAACTAGTCCAAAAATATATGTTTCGCTGCAAGATGGGAGTTGCCACATTTAGCCAATAAACCCTTTTCCATAACTTTATCAACCGAATTAAGAAGGAATCTAGATTTAACTTCTAACGACCTAAGAAGCAAAATTCGGTTTTCCATCAAAATAATAATTATTGTGAGCTAATGTGACTAATAAAGGAGTTTGAATATGTCGCAAGAGAAAAGATAATTCGCCTTTCTTCAACTTAAAATACGAATGTTAAGCTATTTTCTGGGAATTGTGCCTTTATTATGTGCCAGATGTTAAGACTACAAACCGTTATAAATGGCCTATTTGGGAGATTGACTTGTCATTTCAATAGGCATAGGCTAGGCCTACTGACCAAAACCTGGGTTTATGATTGTAATTAAACTTTGTCATAGTTTGGTTAGCTAGATGCAGGTAGCCTAAAGCCCCTGATAGGCCTACATCTAATTGCAGATAGCCTACACAGTAGCTTAGGCAATATGTAAGAGTAACGATTTAGCAGCTTGCTTAGTTCAAATTGACATTCGACAAGAATAGCGAAGAGTACTCGTTACATTTTGACACGAAAATGGTCCAATTCACACACTTAGCAAGAGAAGGTTCCTGGTTATCCCTACTGCCTCTGATCTGGCGAACTCACTAAACACAAATGCTACGTTTGCAATTATGTCTGAGTGTTGGAGTGTGCCCTGGCTATCTGTCAATAAAAAAAACTAGAAAATTGTGCCGTCTGGTTTGCTTAATATAAGGAATGTTAAATGGTTTATACTTTGACTTTTGATACTTAAGTACATTTTAGCAATTCCGTTTACTTTTGATACTTCAGTATATTTAAAACCAAATATTTTTAGACTTTTACTCAAGTAGTATTTTACTGGGTGACTTTCACTTTTACTTGAGTAATTTTCTATTAAGGTATCTTTACTTTTACTCAAGTATGACAATTGAGTACTGTTCCCACCACTGCTAAACATGCCCATTAATAATTGCATAATAACACAAGGATACAACAACAATAAACTGAAGTTATAGGCTATTTATTAAATCTGTTTGCAAGCTCCAGGTATGCAACACTAGTGTGGCACAAATTGATTTGCAATTCAACATATTTATTGTATAAAATGGTAGACTACAGTAGCCTACATAGGCATATAAATTAACAGGCTAATTGATGGCCAACATATGCAAATGTATCATTCTCCACATTTATTGTCAGTTATATTGTGGACTTTTCTCCCCATAACAGAAGCACGCAAGGGAGTTCCATAACTTCCTTTTCCAATGTCCACTCGCGGAGCGCTCGAGACCCAAGAACTGATCATGCATAAAACCCTTCGCTTGATATGGTTTTCCATAAGCAAATTAGACAGAGTTTAAACCACATCCGAGCGACTTTCTCTAATGCGCTCTACAGCGACTAAAGTCGTTTTCCTGTGATTTGTCACCGTTATTTCTTGATGCACATCAGTTCTAGCCCGTTAATGTTTCTGGAAAAAGGGTTGGAAATAAGTGTCTCCATAATGACAATCTAAATATCCGACCTACAATTGGTAAAAAGTTGTAAAGAGGTGCAAGCCTGCTGCGCTGTCTCCTCTCACACACGTGACTCAGCTAGCGGCTGCAGCGCGCAGTCTCAACACACACACACACCCTCCCCTCCCCACCACTTACTCGCTCAGAAACAGACTGCCTGATAGTCTGCAGCAGCAGGTCACAGTGAAATAAATATATATTTTTAAGAAGTTGCCATGGCGGCCGCGGTGCGATTTAGAAGTAGGCCAAAAACCCGAAACCAATAAATTTGCAACCGCTACATCGTTTTGAAAGTAGACCAATATTTCCAGAAAACTGCGGACATGGCAAACCCACATAATCTCTTTTATATCAGAGAGCGAGCCACAGTGACCTTGTGTCCCCTGCCAACAGTGAGCCCGTCTGTTTGAATTAGTTCCCATGACATAGATTGCATCGGTCATTAGTTGCATTATCACTAATTCTTGACAAAGAAAATAATGAACTACAAAAATAGTAGTCCGTATTAAAGGTGATACAATGCAGCCTGCCAGTTTGACAACAAGAGCTGGTCTGGCTTTTTTTAATTATTTTTTTTACTTTGATAAACACTACAATTCTCTATTACTGCAGATACAGTGCATTCGGAAAGTATTCCCACCCCTTCACTTTTATCACATTTTGTTACATTACAGCCTTATTCTAAAATGTATTACATTTGTAAAAAATCCTCATCAATCTTCACACAATACCCCACAATGACTAAGCGATAACAGGTTTTCAGAAAATGTATTACAAATCAAAAACAGAAATACCTATTTACATAAGTATTCATACTTTTTGCTATGAGACTTGAAATTGAGCTCAGGAGCATCCTGTTTCCACTGATCATCAATGAGATGTTTCTAAAACTTGATTGGAGTCCACCTGTGGTAAATTCAATTGATTGGACATGATTTGGAAAGGCACACACCTGTCTATTTAAGGTTCCACAGTTGAAAGTGCATGTCAGAGTAAAAACCAAGCCATAAGATCGAAGGAATTGTCCATAGAGCGCCGAGACAGGATTGTGTAGAAGCACAGATCTGGGGAATGGTACCAAAACATTTCACATTGTATGATTTTTAAGTAATTAATTTGCATTTTATTGCATGACATAAGTATTTGATACATCAGAAAAGCATAACTTTATATTTGGTACAGAAACCTTTGTTTGCAATTACAGAGATCATACGTTTCCTGTAGGTCTTGACTAGGTTTGCACACACTGCAGCAGGGATTTTGGCCCACTCCTCCATACAGACCTTCTCCAGATCCTTCAGGTTTCGGGGCTGTCGCTGGGCAATACAGACTTTCAGCTCCCTCCAAAGATTTTCTATTGGGTCCAGGTCTGGAGACTGGCTAGGCCACTCCAGGACCTTGAGATGCTTCTTACTGAGGGAAGGAGGTTGTTGGCCAAGATCTCGCGATAGATGGCCCCATCCATCCTCCCCTCAATACGCTGCAGTCGTCCTGTCCCCTTTGCAGGAAAGCATCCCCAAAGAATTATGTTTCCACCTCCATGCTTCACGGTTGGGATGGTGTTCTTGGGGTTGTACTCATCCTTCTTCTTCTTCCAAACACGGCGAGTGGAGTTTAGACCAAAAAGCTCTATTTTTGTCTCATCAGACCACATGACCTTCTCCCATTCCTCCTCTGGATCATCCAGATGGTCATTGGCAAACTTCAGACGGGCCTGGACATGCGCTGGCTTGAGCAGGGGGACCTTGCGTGCGCTGCAGGATTTTAATCCATGACGGCGTAGTGTGTTACTAATGGTTTTCTTTGAGACTGTGGTCCCAGCTCTCTTCAGGTCATTGACCAGGTCCTGCTGTGTAGTTCTGGGCTGATCCCTCACCTTCCTTATGATCATTGATGCCCCACGAGGTGAGATCTTGCATGGAGCCCTAGACCGAGGGTGATTGACCGTCATCTTGAACTTCTTCCATTTTCTAATAATTGCGCCAACAGTTGTTGCCTTCTCACCAAGCTGCTTGCCTATTGTCCTGTAGCCCATCCCAGCCTTGTGCAGGTCTACAATTTTATCCCTGATGTCCTTACACAGCTCTCTGGTCTTGGCCATTGTGGAGAGGTTGGAGTCTGTTTGATTGAGTGTGTGGACAGGTGTCTTTTATACAGGTAACAAGTTCAAACAGGTGCAGTTAATACAGGTAATTAGTGGAGAACAGGAGGGCTTCTTAAAGAAAAACTAACAGGTCTGTGAGAGCCGGAATTCTTACTGGTTGGTAGGTGATCAAATACTTATGTCACGCAATAAAATGCAAATTAATTACTTAAAAATCATACAATGTGATTTTCTGGATTTTTGTTTTAGATTCCGTCTCTCACAGTTGAAGTGTACCTATGATAAAAATTACAGACCTCTACATGATTTGTAAGTAGGAAAACCTGCAAAATCGGCAGTGTATCAAATACTTGTTCTCCCCACTGTATGTACCTTCCTAATCTGTTTATTAAATAGGAGTTGATACTTACTGCAAAGACAGTGCCACCCCATTTGCTGCGGAGGAGGGCCTGACCGGCCTGCTGACCACCAACCACAAGAGGACCATTGAATGCTATGGAGACCAGGGAGAGTTCTCCAGTAAGGAGCAGCATGTCCTGGACAATGAGGGAAGGGCTGTTCTCACACGGCACAGGGGAGAAAAAATAATTTTATATGATTTGTCCCATGACTTTCTATATTTTCAGAAATATTGTCATGGAATGTATCAATTGTTAACTTGTTCTTGTACTGAAAAGCCGTCATGTGTTTCTCATGTGATCTGATTGTTTCTTTCTGTTTGTGTGCCCATTTGCTTTTTCACAGGTGTGAAGACTGACATGAAACAGTTACGGTGATCCCACGAGCTGACCCAGAAAAGCCTGAATGTAAACTGTTCTGTCACGATCATTGGTTAGAGATGAGGACCAAGGCGCAGCGTTGCAGGCAAACACTCTTTATTAGGCGATAGATATACAAAATGATAACGTGACAGTTCACGGTCTAACACAAACCAAACTAGAAACAAGATCCCACAAACTCTGTGGGGAAACAGGCTGCTAAAGTATGGTTCTCAATCAGAGACAACAAGCAACAGCTGAATCACGTTCTCTGATTGAGAACCACACTGGCCAACATAGACAAACAATACTAGAATGTGAAACCTAGAACAAAACACATATACTTTACACACCCTGGCTCAACATATTAGAGTCCCCAGAGCCAGGGCGTGACAGTACCCCCCCCTAAAGGCGCGGACTCCGACCGCGCCCACCAAATACCACAGGGGAGGGACCGGGTGGGCACTCCGCTTAGGCGGCGGATCCGGCTCCGGGCCTGATCCCCGCTCCCTCTCCAACCCCCCAAAGTACCCCTGGTCCGGTCTGGCCCCGCTGGCCGGAACTGGACTGCACACTGGTGGAGCGGATTGCTCTAGCTCCGGCGTGAAGCATCTGACCGGTGCCGGACCAGCCACCAGTGGAACAGGCACGGGCCGTGCCGGACTGACGACGCACACCACTGGCTTGGTGTGGGGAGCAGGAGCGGGCCGAGCCGGCCTGACGAAACGCACCACTGACTTGGTGCGGGGAGCAGGTGCGGGCCGGGCTGACGAAACGCACCACTGACTTGGTGCGGGGAGCAGGAACGGGCCGAGCCGGGCTGACGAAACGCACCACTGACTTGGTGCGGGGAGCAGGAGCGGGCCGGACCGGGCTGACGAAACGCACCACTGACTTGGTGCGGGGAGCAGGAACGGGCCGAGCCGGGCTGACGAAACGCACCACTGACTTGGTGCGGGGAGCAGGAGCGGGCCGGACCGGGCTGACGAAGCGCACCACTGACTTGGTGCGGGGAGCAGGAGCGGGCCGGACCGAGCTGGCGACGCGCACCGTAGACTTGGTGCGAGTGGCAGGAACAGGCCGGACCGTACTGGGAACACACACCACTGGCCCTACGTGGGGATCAGGAACAGGCCGGACCGGACTGGCAACACACCCCAGTACCTCTCGCCGTGCCTCTACACCTTCCATCCCCTCTTCGACCAGTGGCCCCCGTAACCTGGCGGCCTCCTCTGCCAACCCGCTGGGCCGCTCTATCGCGGCCTCCTGCTGCCCCGACGTCGTGAGCCCCCCCCTAAAATTTTTCTGGGAGTCTCTCTTCCCCGTGGGCCAGGCCTCTATGGTTCTCGCCCAACTCTCGCTCTTCTGCTTCCAATTCCCACCATTCAGCTCCTCATTCGGCTTGACCCAGTCGAAGCTCTTCCTCCACTGTTCCCAAGTCCACCCTCTCTGCTCCTCACTAGGCTGCTTGGTCCAGTTCTGGTGGGATCTTCTGTCACGATCGTTGGTTAGAGATGAGGACCAAGGCGCAGCGTTGCAGGCAAACATACTCTTTATTAGGCGATAGATATACAAAATAAACAAAACGATAACGTGACAGTTCACGGTCTAACACAAACCAAACTAGAAACAAGATCCCACAAACTCTGTGGGGAAACAGGCTGCTAAAGTATGGTTCTCAATCAGAGACAACAAGCAACAGCTGAATCACGTTGCCTCTGATTGAGAACCACACTGGCCAACATAGACAAACAATACTAGAATGTGAAACCTAGAACAAAACACATATACTTTACACACCCTGGCTCAACATATTAGAGTCCCCAGAGCCAGGGCGTGACATGTTCAAACTGCAGTTTTACAAGCTGCTTCAATATCGGGCTCTAGCCATTTTGGAAGCTGGGAGGTGAGTAGGCTATATGCAGGGGGACTTGGGTTGTGTGGGTGTCATGAAAGAGGACAAACTGATAGGAGATTTGCTCAATTAATTTTATTGGAAGTCTCATTTTTCTTTGTTTTCTCTGACTCTTCCACCCAGCCATGATATCGTCTTGGAAGATGTGAATACATCCCACCGGCCCATAGATCACTGTGACCCAGATGAAATAGTAAGTGAAGTAATCAGAAATCTTTCAGGTGATGGTTTGATGTCCTCATTCACAGACATAATTATATTTACTTTTGCGTTTTGACATCTGTTTATTAATAGCTGTCATATTGTTACTCCTGCTGTCTGTTTACTTTGAATAGGATGATTTTTGAGGATCACCCAAGGAGGAAATGGCTAAATGTTTTCCTCGTTGATGACAGTGAAGGAAAGGAAGTTTGAACAAGAGAATAACGATGAGGAAGAGTCTGAGAGAACCTCAATAAAACCCCTCCGCAGCGGAAAGTTTGGACACCTTCTGCCGTTTTCACCCAACACGTTCCAAGGCTTTCACCTGTTGAAACACTATGACTGGAGCCAGGCAGACCAACTATAGCACACGCATCGACTACATCTTCACTGACCATCCCTTGGTTAAGATTGGGTTTGTGGCGGCAGACATCAGGCCAGAGGTGGAGGAGTCTGATCACTGCCCTGTCTGGGGGAAACTCAGCTGCCCCCTCCTTCCAAGCTGCCTCTCCTCTGTACCCGCCACCTACCAGAGTTCGCTGGCAGACAGCAGAAACTCTCACGCTTCCTGGTCAAGGTGGACCAACAACAACCTTAGGCCTGCAGGGACCAGGATCTCAGGAGGCTGGGGAGACCCAAGACCTGAATCCACTGAGAGCAGGGACAAGCTCTGGAAAGAAGAGGATGTTAGCGGTAGTCATTTGTCCCAAAAAGAGTAAGACACTAAAGGCTGGCCCAAAGCCTCAAGGCAGCCTGTTAGCCTTTTTCAAGCCCAAACCCCAACCAGGGAAGCCCCAGGGAGTTAGAGTGAAAGGGGACAGGAGAGGAATGAAGTGACCCCATCACAGCCACAGACACTCAGGGGAGGATATTCTGCAAGACAAAATGTCCCCTCAATTACAGGCATGGACACAGAATATCCCCTGGGTGTCTGTATGGGAGTCCTTGCATCTGGCAGCACCATAGAGAATGTCAGTGTCAGTAGTCAGAACAAGGGGAAGGACGAGGCCCTGGCTTCAGAACCTATTGTAGACCCCTCATGTTCCAGGAAGGGGTCACTGAGGGGGTTCTGGAAGGCAGTCCTGTGCGGGCCGTCCCCGTCGCCCCCCTGTAACGAATTAAGAAGGAAAGAAATTCCACAAATTAACTTTTAACAAGGCACACCTGTTAATTGGAATGCATTCCAGGTGACTACCTCATGAAGCCGGTTGAGAGAATGCCAAGAGTGTGCAAAGCTGTCATCAAGGCAAAGGGTGGCTATTTTGAAGAATCTCAAATATAAAATATATTTTGATTTGTTTAACACTTTTTTGGTTACTACATGATTCCATATGTGTTATTTCATAGTTTAGATGTCTTCACTATTATTCTACAATGTAGAAATAGTACAAATAAAGAAAAACCCTGGAATGAGTAGGTGTGTCCAAACTTTTGACTGGTACTGTATATTTAGGGCACAGAGCTTCAGTGTCTTTTCGTTGTATCTATTGTAGTAGAGAATTTGAAAACCTGCTGTAGATAATAGTTTTCCCCCTGAGTGAACTTTCCCCTATTATGTACTCCTCATAGTGATGATCTCTTGATTGTGCTAAGGAACAGAACACCTCAAGGCTTTACTGTAAGTACTGGGAGTGGCTAAGTAGAAGTATCTCCTTCAACTCCCGCGCATTTTCTCTCCCCCCCCCCCCCATCTCCTCTCATGCAGTTCCAAAGAGGACTCCCTGGCTTACCAGCTTCACTTGGAACTTGATGAGCAGCTGCATTACCTGCAACTGAAGCATTTACAGTATATTGGCCATTCTTCCTTGGTGGATGCTGACCTTTCTGCTCTTGAGGAGACCTGTCTGTCTGTTACAGACCAGTAGAGAGGTGAGTACAAAGACATATCCTGCTGTCTACTATCTGACACCATTCTGCTGTCTGCCATGTGGGTCATGAAATGTACAGTACTTTCACTTTTGAATGTAGCAATAGTAACAACCTTAAAAGTAAGGTTCAAAGTAAAAGTACTTAAAAGTAAGTAAGATTAAAAGTAAGATTACATTTATACTGTAAACTTAGTGTTGAGATTAACTCAAGTAATTCTTTATTTTACATTCAATTTGGCTATAAGTACTGAGATGACCTTCAATCAAACATGCAATGGGAAAAATCATGCATAATTTAATCGAAATAACAGTGTCATTCATCTTCATGGCGTGTTAACCAAAATGCAGTTTTAATTGAATACCAGCCATAGCCGGGGCGGCAGGTAGCTTTGTGGTTAAGAGTGTTGTGCCAGAAACCGAAAGGTCGCTGGTTCTAATCCCCGAGCCGACTAGGTGAAAAATCTGTCGATGTGCCCTTGAGCAAGGCACTTAACCCTAATTGCTCCTGTAAGTCACTCTGGATAAGAGCGTCTGCTAAATGACTTAAATGTAAATAGTCATAGGCCTTTCCTGCAGTCAAATGACCAAATCTCCCTCTATTGGCCTCATGGGTGAAATGTTATTAATAGTTTTCATAATTTCATAATTAATCAACATTATTTCAAACAACCTGCCGAAAATCTGGTGTTTGTATGTCAAACGGTTTTGTTATATTCTTATATTTCAGTCTTCTGTGATGTATATAAAGTGCAATATTGGGATGTAAACTCAAAATTGAAGACATTTTAACTCTATATCTGACATGGTACAGGTGTCTTCTTCTTTTTAAGCCCATAATCATGTGTGTGAGATGTATACCTTTGTTTCAAAGTAGATTTGTTTAAGACTACCAAGAAACACTTTGTGTGACCCTGATTTAGCCCACTGCAGTACAATTAAGAAATACAGTGGTGATGTCAGTCAAATTTCAGAAGGATAATTTACAATTGTAAAATACTACAAGGACATAATGTACTGGACCTGAACAGTGAAATATTTTTGTTATGGTTATGGAAGGCTTATGGCTACTTTTCCCATCTATAGCACTATTTTCAGTCAATGGAAACTGTCATCTTTTTGTGTTGGTGGTAGCTGTGACCTTCTTCCTTTCAAGCCTTTCTTGGAGAAAGACGTGTCATGGTAGATGTAGGTGTTGGTTGGGGGTGTGCATTCCAAACTCATATCTAACTGACTTAGTTTGTACTTTATTAACAAACCAGAACATAGACAGAATAGATAGACATGGTCAAACCCCCTTTGAACAACTAGTGGCCTACATTTTGTATGTCTTTTACTACACATCTTTCTATGAGTGTAAACATTAGGCTTAATGAGAGTGGGGATTATCCCAAGCAGAACCCAATGATTGTTTGACAATTTTATATTTATTCAGTTCAACACTGCCTGTCTCTGTCTATGTAGACCTAACTGGTGTCCATCTGTGTTCAAGCACATGATAAAATGTTAGCGTTTGGAATGTTTACAGTCTTAAAGCAGAAGCACATGCAGGTAACCTTAAAAAAATGCACTTATCGCCTAAGCTAATTAAGGCGTTGTGGCCTTGAATCGAGCAGGATGCAACTCCCTCGCTGATCCCGTCTACCCAGTACCACCCAGGTTTTGTTTCAGAATAGCTCAAATGGCAATGTTAAATAGCCACCCCTAACTACTAACTTTGATAGTATTACTATGGAGATATGGAGATGGCTACCCATTATTAGACTGTACTGTTAGCTTCCTGGTTGTTTCATAGTTTGGGACCAGAAATATGAAAAACATACAGTAAATGTTTGGCTCACGTCCATCAAGTTAAACATGATCTATTTGAATGTAGACATACCACTACATTCCATTCACAACCAGACTGTAACTCAACATTATCTGACCGACAGGTTTAACAAAGGGTTAAAGAGGGGAGGTGTGTTATCAGACTCTCTCTCTCTCTCTCTCTCTCTCTCTCTCTCTCTCTCTCTCTCTCTCTCTCTCTCTCTCTCTCTCTCTCTCTCTCTCTCTCTCTCTCTCTCTCTCTCTCTCTCTCTCTCTCTCTCTCTCTCTCTCTCTCTCTCTCTCTCTCCCTCTCCCTCTCCCTCTCCCTCTCCCTCTCCCTCTCTCTCTCTCTCTCTCTCTCAAGTATGTCCTAAGCTCTCTCTCTGTCTCCCTTCCTCAGCCCAAGGAGCTTTAGAGAGGGAATAAAGTCCTCAGTGGATATCAACAACACAGACAGTGGTGGATTCGAAAAGGATATCCATCCTATGGTAAAAGGAAACAGAAGTTCCCCTCCACTATCTGGGTAAGTAGCTGTGTGAGTTGTAGTGTGTTGTAGTAGTGTGTGAGCTGTTGAAACAAGGGAAGGGTAACTGTCAATAGAGGCGGTTTTGCATCAGACAAGGGCCATGTGGTGGAAGTCTGAAGCACAGCACTGCTACTGTGGTGGACTGGGAGGCTCATGACACACTGATGGTCTGTTCTACTCAGGTCTATGACATAAAGGCTTAGTAAACTGATAGTATCAGCCATTGTTTTATCAACCTTTCACTTAGACTATATGCTGTATTGTCATATTTTGGCAATAGCTATTTAGAGGAATAGGTTATGAGCTATGTTTGTAAGTTAAAGCAACTTTATTTCAGATGTGGTTATTTTATAGTCCTTGGGCGAGTTCAACCCAATGAAGGGTGGAGGCATGCTGTCTTTCCTGATCAAAACTCCTCTAAAACAGAACTGGTAGCAAACCAACTGGTAGCAATCCAGTTCTGTCTAGTTATTCTCATTCACAAAACGATGCAAAGCATACTGTATATAACCCATAGTAAACTCACTGTTGCCTTTTCAAATGAGAGTGTTGTATAGCTCATTATTAACAGTAACGACAACAAGCTGAATGACAATGGCGAACCACCCAAAATCTTGATGCTAATATTACAAATTGACTAAAAGCCAAAGAGAAACTCTAAGGTAAGTAAATTACAGACAGACAATTGATTTTAAGTGCCCATTCCCTTAGGTTAGACACTAGAGACCAATCCAGCGCCTTGTTTGTTATGTTATTGGTTGGTCATTGTGGTTCCTGAGTAGTGAAACATTTGGCTTTAGGAAGCTATTTTGGTTTGGACCACCATTTGGGGGAAGGTTTTCCCTGAAGCTATGAAACCAGGCTCATGGGGCTGTCTTTTCACAGCAGCCTATACTTGCCTTCCTGATAGATTACTACTGTTGAACCACAGCCAGTAATGTGCTCTGTTTCTGGTGAATAGGAATTTTTCAACGATTAGTAAGGAGTATAGAAAGGCAAATGAGATTCATGTGAAGTGCCTTAGCAGTCAGTCCCTATGGGTTTGCTGTCAGAGGGCAGCTTGACCCTCAGAGAGAGCCGAGAGTTGATAGTTTAGGTGCTGCGTCTCAAATGGCACCCTATTCACTACATTGTGCACTACTTTTACCAAAGCTATATGGGCTCTGGTCAAACGTAGTGCACTACAGGGAATACAGTCCCATTTGGGATGGAACTCAGACACAGTGGCAGTGAGACTAGGGAGTGTGAACTGTGAACACAGAAACTACTCTCCATGTTTGCTTTGTGTTGCCCAGAGAAGATTAGCACAACATTAAGTCCTTAGACAACATTTGTTATTTAAAGCCTTTCCTGGCACATACGATTTAAATAGCTTTACATTTCCCCCCATGCTTCAACAGTATTTCCCTTTATCTTGTCAATGGGTTTTAAATATTGTGGACACGCATTGGTTAATAAAGAAAATGTGTTTGGTTGTCCTAGGTCAACAGTCTGAGAGTAGCCCTTCATGCAGCCTTTATTACATTTCTGGATAAAAAGTATCTTAAATGGTCATCCAGAGCACAAAGCTGTATTATAGGGCAGAAAATAAGGTTATCCAGATTAAGCTCAAATCAATTAACACAGATAATGTTTAGCCTTTTCTCAAGTCTTTTTAATATACAATTGTTCATTGTGTTCTCAGTCCAGCGTTTCTCTCCGAACCCAGTGGCTTTCCTTTACCTAGTCACGTGAAGCCTAGTGACTGCATCCATGGTCAGGAGAGTTTAGGCTAACTCCAGTGTCATCATGACTTTATTAAAGTCATTAGGTCTGTCCTGAGGTCAGCTGTTATATTCATCTCATTACACCAGTACCATGCTTTCCACATTACATCTCTGCTTTCCACAACAGACTTTCTGTCTGGACAACCCAACAACGTCTTGTTTATTCTAAGAGCCAAATATAGACTGTCAGACAGTTATCCTCCAGGAGTATGTTTAACAAAGTCTAGTCCTACTATCTTATTTAGCTTTTAAAGAACACATAGTGTTTAACATTACTTTTATTAGAATTAGGCTAGTGATTGATAGCACCATGTGTAATCATCAGCATCAGTATAATGTCTTTAGAACCCTCTTCAGACACATCAGTTATATTTATTTCCATAGGTTGCATTTGAGACTTGGCTTAGTCCACAGGATCATCATCCCCAGCACAGCCATTGATGTAGGGAGAAGTATGGAGCTCCAAAAGATGAACGGGCAACATAGCAGGGACCTTGGTCCAGATAAGCTCAATTTAGAAGATGGGTAAGTCTCTTGCTACACCAGATACCCTAACACTGAACACAAAAGTGCATCAACAGGCTACCTGTCTGCATTTCATTACTCACAGCAATGCTAATGGACGGGTAATGAACATATGATTTTGCTATCCCTTAATCTTTGTATACGTGAGCTTTCTTGTTTCTAAATGTGTTTATTTTCTCTCTAGGTTTGATGGACTGGAGTTCATAGCAGAGCGGGATGAGTTCCTGCCAGGGAAGAGCCCAGGAATAAAAGCACCTCAGTTCACTGATGTGAGTGCTCAGCCTTAGTTCAAAGGTCAAACGTGGGAGCATGGGAAATCAGTCTCTTGTTACTAGAGTAATTACATTGTTACTACACAGGTATAAGAGCAAATGTAAACTAAAACTAGATGTTCTACAGCCGATTCTGTGTGTGTGATTCTTTCCTTTCTTTCTTGGCCATAGTTTGAGGGGAAGACGTCATTTGGAATGTCCATCTTTAATCTCAGCAATGCCATCATGGGTAGTGGAATTCTGGGACTAGCGTACGCTATGTCAAACACCGGAATCGTCCTCTTCCTGTAAGTTACCATGCCAACACAACACAAGTCGCACTAGTCCTCCTTCTTTGGCAATATCACTGTGGTTCCTTAAGGCTTGATGTCACAGCCCTACCATGACCTCAGATCAGACAGATCTGAGCTGAACGATGTGTGTGTGTCTGGGTCCAGGCTATATACCCAATAGGGTTAAAGAATGACACTGGTTATTTTTATAGTGTCATTACACTGGGATGACACTATGATGAATACACTTTCCAGGCCATACCAGACCCAATGTTCGCCAGCAGATCCATCAAGGGAAACGTTTGTTTGTTTTACAAGAAAACAGTAGGGCTATTGTGGGTGTGACTTTCTGGCTGTGTGTGTGTGTACATTATTGAGAAGTCTGTTGAGTGTATAACCTGTTCACTTACTGGTATAAACACTTGACTCTACTAGTCACATGCTTGTTAGATGGGTGGAGCCAAGGGTGCACACACAAGGGGTGATCGAGGGATACGGTTTAGCCTGATCTGTGTTGTGCGTCCGTGTCACCGTTTGTGTGTGTTCACGGTCGCTGCCTGTGTCTGAGTATGTGGGCTGGCCTATCAGTGTGTGTATATTAGTGCTCATACACACGATGCTCTCCTAAATCAGATTTGTGGTTATAAATAGCTTGTAGTGATAAGAACAGATCCACGGTAGGTCTGCCTGGATCAGTCCTGCGTGTCCATTGGACTGGCAGGCCAGTGAGCTGCATCACAAACAAATCACACTTGTGATGGTCATTCATATAACCTAGGCGTACTGTAGTAGTACAACAGCGAGAGAAATTGGGTCAGCGGCAGAGTTACTGAGTCATTAGCCTTAACTTCAGCCGTTAAGCTGTCTAGAACCGCGAGACTACTGAGGCATTGATGAGGCCGTGCCAAATGTAGTACTGATATGTTGATTTAGCTAGTTAGACTAATTACAGATCTTTACCCTGTTACGAGATCAGGGTTCTGATTGATGTGTGTGTTTGTTTTCAGTATCCTGTTGCTATGCATCGCCATTTTGTCAGCCTATTCCATCCACCTCCTCCTGAGAAGTGCAGGAGTTGTAGGTAAGATGCTGGTATTTCACCAAGATACCTATCTCTTTATTGAAACCAAGAACATTTGTAGTATAGCCTACCATTACTTAATATGTCCAAGGAACTACAGTACGTGGCTAAAGGATGTAATGGTTCGCCTGAAAGCAACAACCACAGAGACAATATTAACATGCATGTGTATGTGTTATTTCAGGCATCCGTGCCTATGAGCAGCTAGGGCACCGTGCCTTTGGACAACCAGGCAAAGTGTTGGCTGGCTCCATCATCACCATGCACAACATTGGAGGTACAGTATATTATGTGACCGTCAGGCCATGATTGGCATATGTTATTATATGTAAGCCTCATGTACAGTACCAGTCAAAAGTTTGGACACACCTACTAATTCCAGAGTTTTTCTTTATTTTTACTATTTTCTACATTGTAGAATAATAGTGAAGACATCCAAACTATGAAATAACACATATGGAATCATGTAGTAACCAAAAAAGTGTTAAACAAATCAAAATATATTTTATATTTGAGATTCTTCAAATAGCCACCCTTTGCCTTGATGACAGCTTTGCACACTCTTGGCATTCTCTCAACCAGCTTCACCTGGAATGCTTTTCCAACAGTCTTGAAGGAGGTCTCGCATATGCTGAGCACTTGTTGGCTGCTTTTCCTTCACTCTGCGGTCCGACTCATCCCAAACCATCTCAATTGGGTTGAGGTTGGTGGGATTTTGGAGGCCAGGTCATCTGATGCAGCACTCCATCACTCTTCTTCTTGGTAAAATAGCCCTTACACAGCCTGGAGGTGTGTTGGGTCATTCTCCTGTTGAAAAACAAATGATAGTCCCACTAAGCCCAAACCAGATGGGATGGCGTATCACTGCAGAATGCTGTGGTAGCCATGCTGGTTAATTGTGCCTTGAATTCTAAATAAACCACAGACAGTGTCACCAGCAAAGAACCCCCACACCATAACACCTCCTCCTCCCTGCTTTACGGTGGGAAATACACATGCGGAGATCATCCGTTCACCCACAGTGCATCTCACAAAGACAAGGCGGTTGGAACCAAAAATCTCACATTTGGACTCATCAGACCAAAGGACATATTTCCACCAGTCTGATGTCCATTGCTCATGTTTCTTGGCCCAAGCAAGTCTCTTCTTCTTATTGGTGTCCTTTAGTAGTGGTTTCTTTGCAGCAATTCGACCATGAAGGCCTGATTCACACAGTCTCCTCTGAACAGTTGATGTTGAGATGTGTCTGTTACTTGAACTCTGTGAAGCATTTATTTAGGCTGCAATTTCTGAGGCTGGTAACTCTAATGAACTTGTCCTCTGCAGCAGAGGTAACTCTGGGTCTTCCATTCCTGTGGCGGTCCTCATGAGAGCCAGTTTCATCATAGCGCTTGATGGTTTTTGCGACTGCACTTGAAGAAACGTTCAACGTTCTTGAAATGTTCCGTATTGACTGACCTTCATGTCTTAAAGTAATGATGGACTGTCATTTCTCTTTGCTTATTTGAGCTGTTCTTGCCATAATATGGACTTGGTCTTTTACCAAATAGGGCTATCTTCTGTATACCACCCCTACCTTGTCACAACACAACTGATTGGCTCAAACACATTAAGAAGGAAAGAAATTCCACAAATTAACTTTTAAGAAGGCACACCTGTTAATTGAAATGGATTCCAGGTGACTACCTCATGAAGCTGGTTGAGAGAATGCCAAGAGTGTGCAAAGCTGTCATCAAGGCAAAGCATTTGTTTAAGACTTTTCTGGTTACTACATGATTCTATATGTGTTATTTCATAGTTTTGATGTCTTCACTATTATTGTACAATGCAAAAAAATATATATTAATAAAGAAAAACCCTGGAATGAGTAGGTGTGTCCAAGCTTTTGACTGGTACTGTATGTACTCACTTAAGTGCAAGTACAAGTGTCATTGAAAATGCTTCCGTCATACTGTGTGTGTGTAAACGCGTTTTGTTTTCCATTTCCCATAGCGATGTCCAGCTACCTCTTCATTGTAAAGTCTGAGCTCCCGTTGGTCATGCAGGCCTTTCTGGGCCTGACGGAAAATACTGGGTAAGTGTTTCTAGAGGGCAGTTGTTATTGTTATTTCATAATGTAGGCTATAAAACAGGTCCTTTTTTAGTGTTATTTGATAGATTGCTATGAAAGTTGACCTGTTCTATGTTGTCTAATGTTCCTGCTGTCTGTCAGAGAGTGGTACTTAGATGGAAAGTACCTGATCATCACCGTAAGCGTCATCATCATCTTACCACTCTCACTCATGCGACATCTTGGTATGTTTCCTCTATCACTAATTTCTCTCGTCTCCATTTTTCATATTTCATACTTTTTGTAACATAATGTAATGATAATGATACATGCACAGAGTAACATGACATGGCTCTATTTAACACAGTGTGTTCTTGTCATTACTTCACAGGGTACCTGGGCTACACCAGTGGCTTCTCTCTCTGCTGTATGGTTTTCTTCCTTATCTCCGTGAGTCTTCTTTGTCTTCAACCTTCAAACCAATCTCCCAACCAACTCAACAATACATAGCCTGGTCCCAGATCTGTTTGTGCTGTCTTGCCAACTCCCATGGTTGTAATGGTCAATACAGTGCTTGCTTGACTAAAAAGTCAGTTGGTCCCTCCCACTAGGTGATCTATAAGAAGTTCAACATCCCGTGTCCACTGGAGAAGATAACCAGTCATGATAACCACTCATTCGTCTCCCCAGCGTACGGCACCTCTGATGTGGACTTCTGTGAACCAAAGTTCTTCACCATCAACATGCAGGTCAGAGAGGAAGACAAGTTATACAGTCAGATATTATATTTAAAATTAAATAAGATAATGGTATACTGTATGGAGTTAAGGATTTGTTGTGGCAATATACAGTATGTGTTTATTATACTCCAATGAGCTGCAAGCTCTGTTTGTAGTTTTTAACCATTTAATTCGTGGTCTGTTTTGTTGTCAGACAGCATATACCATCCCCATCCTGGCTTTCGCTTTTGTCTGCCATCCTGAGGTGCTTCCCATCTACACAGAGCTACGAGAGTAAGTCATGACTTGACTCAATTCAGATTAGAGATGCAACACATATCTGCATGGTTCACACACATACAGTTACTGCCAAATTCAGCTACTAATCTATCTCTGTCTGTCCACTTTGACCTTAGCGCCACCAAGAAACGCATGCAGACGGTTGCCAACATCTCCATTCTGGCCATGTTCGTCATGTACGGGCTAACCGCTATCTTCGGTTACCTCACCTTCTTTGGTAAGACACTGCTCCTGAAGCAATGAGAATTTTGAAGTACTTGTTCAGACTGTTCACTCATTTTGTTACCATGTTGCAACCGTATTGAGAAGTCAGGAATTGGAGAACTGGTAAATGAACGTATCTTTATGGTTATGACCTTTTTAAGGCATCTGTGTCTAGAAGTATAACCACCATTCTCTGTTCCTCTGTGTTTCAGGTGGAGTAGAGACAGTGCTCCTTCATACATACATTAAAGTGAACCCCTTAGACACCCTGATCCTGTGTGTGCGTATGGCTGTGCTGGTGGCTGTTACTCTTACTGTCCCTGTGGTACTCTTTCCGGTGAGACTCAAATCTGTCATGCAGCCCTGAACAGTATGAGTGCGTGCTAGCCTTTTGTTTATGTATTCTCCTATTGTCTTGAAGGGCCCAGTAATGTTACAAGAATTCATCTTTATTACAAAATAAGCACTTAAGTTACTGCAGTATGAGCATGAGGATAATTAAGCTCTAGACCCCTCAAGACCCTCCTTCTAGGTCGCTAATTGGCTAACAGGTTTCAAGAACGTATTTGACCTGCTTCTCCTGAGACATAGTCTGCATCCCAAATGGACACAGCCACGGTGTGTGATGCAGGCCTGGTGACACCTCTCTGTCCCTCCTCCCCCCTCTGCAGATCCGCAGGGCCCTGCTGCAGCTGCTGTTCCCTGAGAAGCCCTTCCACTGGGCTCACCACATCTCCATCGCCGTGTGTCTCCTCATCATCGTCAACCTACTGGTCATCTTCGTGCCCACCATTCGAGACATCTTCGGCGTCATTGGTAAGTGTGCAGAAAGACGGAGACATGTAAAATGACTGGTTGTGGTTTCATTGCAAACCTAGTTTAGATTCAGGGACTATTGTTATCCAAAGTGGAAACTAAAATGAGTACTACTTTAATGGCCTCTAATAGTTTTGTTCTTATTGAAAATATTCACATTCGACCTCTCCCATCCCTCCTCCTCTTCACCCCTACATTCATCACTCCCTCCTTTCGTCCTTTCGTCCACCTGTTCCCCCTTCCCACCCTAGGGGCGACCTCTGCACCCAGCCTAATCTTCATCCTCCCGGGAATCTTCTACATCAGGATTGTTCCTGAAGAAACAGAGCCTTTAAAATCCATACCAAAGATGATGGTAAAACCTCAATCTGTTGTCTCATCTTGTTTAGCAATGTAGCAGTAAATAGTCTTCAGTAATTACAGTCAAGCTTATTAATCAATGTCTGAGAATTTGCTCTCATCCCTCTCTTTTTGCCTCCCTTTCTCTCTCTCTGCAGGCTGCCTGTTTTGCTGCGTTAGGCTTCGTCTTCATGGTGATGAGTATGTCATTCATCATCATTGGTTGGGTGTCCGGAGAGTCTCGGAGCGGAGGCGGGCACTAGCAACAGACCACAATAAACAGTAATACCAGCAAAATGCCAACCAAAGCTCTCCCAAACATCAAATTCCCCACGACGTGCCCATTATTTAACCATAGCCAAATGAGAGGGCCTCGGCTGGACATGGAAAATAATATATCATTAAAATTCCCCCACAAGATGGCATTACGTTCCATGTGGTGGTAGGTCATGTATGGGGTGGGAAACACAGAACCAGCAACACAAAGCAACAGCTCTGAGGTGACAAACATTATGGTTTGCTTTCAGTATGTTGTTTCGAGGCACTAATAAAGTTGTCGCAGAGACAACAGGTTCTGAGGGTAATGATAGTATTTATGTTATAAGTGTACCAATGAATGGCTTCATCATTGCCAAAGTCATCATTACCCTCCTTATCTACCTCCCTTGAATTTTCAATGAGATATTTTTACACATGAAGAAAAAAAAAGAAATTAAATGGATCTATTATTCTGGCATGTTGCAGATTTTTTTCTCTTTATGGGAAGTTTTTATTTTCAAATAAGATTGTACAGTTATGTAATTTTCTCTATGATTGTCATTTATTCATCAAGGAATGTGTGTTATTTTTAATCAAATCAAATCCAGAATTTGTGCAGTGTTTTGCCCTATACCCATACACATTGCTAGGTGTATTGACTCTAGAGTATCCTAAGGTTTGATCATTCCTGTTAGTTTTTTCCATGGTACCAAGCTCATGTTAGCATAACACAGTCAGACATTTTCCTATAAGTGCAGCTATCAGCCGTGATAATGCCAGAAGGGATAACCCTCCCAATTCTTCATGACTGATTAATTTAAAAACTTTTATGTGAACTGTATTTATACTATATCCAGTAACTTGAAATGGATATTTAAAACTTTTATATTGTTTTTATCTGTCATGTGGTACATACCAAAAAATATATCAAATTTACTCTGTCAAGTCATCATGGAATGCACATGAATATGCATGGAGAGGGCTGTTGGTGTGATCATACAAACAAATGCACACTCAACACAAACTCAATTCTGACCTCAGCGTCGCTAGTCAGTCAGAGAGCAGAAGTAGCATGATCTCATCTGCTATCTTTAGACTTGGCTTTTCTGAGTAAGTCTGAGAGAAACTCCGAATAGGGGAGTCCTGTATAAGATGGGGTCAATTTAACTATGGACCGACATTTTTAAGAGAACATGGAGTCTGTGTTTTTTTCTTTGGTCTTTTAAAAATGTAGTTGTTTGTTATTTGTCCAATAAAAGTTTCATGTAATGAAATGTTTTGAATCTGGTTTGTTCTCTTTTCTATTATCTATCACATTGAAATGTGTGGTCTAAGTAGAGGAAACTGAGTGCAGTTTGGGGAATTGTGTGTAGAGTTTTGAAAAAAAGGAGACATAGTTTTGAAAACGTGTGTAAGCAGTTGGAAAAAACTGTAAAAGAGACTTCATAGTCAGACCATGAAATAGAAGTAACACCATTCAATCATGATCAGCATTATGAGCAAGATAAAAGGGAGGGGAAACTGTAATTGTCAATTTCCTGCTTTGAGTCTTGGTGTGCATATAACACATTGTAGAAGGCAGAAGAGAAACCACCTGCGTCATCTCAACTTGTTACTGACTAACAGTCACTGTTTGAGGAAGAGGACAGACTGGCACATCAATGATCAGCTCCTCTTTGGTACTAAGTGGATATTCTGAGAGGGAACCATGAGTCGGGGATCTAAGTCTAAAGGAGTTCAGGGGTACAGTCCCAGCTCTCTGCTGAGCCCACAGGAGAATGAGAGGCTGGAGGACCTCCTGGGGAGGAGGTGTGCTGTAAGTCCTTCCTGGGAATCAAGGAGGGAGGGGATGATTGGTATATCTGGTTGATGTTTGGTATGTAGGAAGTTATCTGGTTGGATGATTGGTACTAGGAAACTGGTTGGTTGGTGTTTGGATGGTTGGTATGTAGGAAACAATATGACTGATGTTTGATTGTTTGGTATGTAGGAGAGTCTTTGGTTGGTGTTTGGGTGTCTGGTATAGGAAACTATATGGTTAGCGTGTTACTGCAGGTTGGTGTGGGGTTATGAGGGCACTTTAAAGGCACGGAAACACCGGTAGCGTTCGCCAGCCGAGAGTGCTTAGCTGAGAGAATATGTAGCACCTATAACTACAGGTTGTTCTGGTATATCTGTGAATTCTAACCTTTAATCAATTTCCCTGTTTGTCAATTTCCCATGGGGCCATGGCCCAAAAAGTTTTTTACAACTTCTGTGTTTACAGCAAGATATGATTGGGCAATCTTTTGGTCGCCAGTAGTTCAGCCTCATCATTATTGTTTCACTTTTTCTTGTTCAGGGACTGAATGAACCACTCGTTCTGTGGCCTGCTATGTTTAATATAGTGCATTGGCAATGGCATTTAATGTAATATGGATATTTGGTAACTTTAAAAGTAATCAATGTTAGAAATTCAAACAATTAACTGACATTTTGCATGTACACCAAGAGTATCTACGCAATGACTTTAAAACAGACATGAGTTTGTGACAGGAAATGCTGGTGTAAACCACTTCCTCTGGGAACAGAATTAGAGGCAGCAGTTAAACTCAGTCACATATGAGTATGTGCAGTCTGCTTTTTTTTGACATACCAACTTCCTGGTTTCTGAGGTAGTCCTAAGCCTGCAGTGGTATCTGATAATTCTAACAAAACACAAGATCTAAAAAGTCCTACTACAGAAAATGTGATGACATTAATGGGGCAGGTCTTTGCTATGACAACTACCCAATAATTTTCCGAACCACAACAGAGTACCAAGCAGCAGCTTGTAAGCACTTATCACAGGTAACTTGGCTCTGTACAGTCGACTCCTGATAAATGCAATGACTTGCGATTGTCCTAAACGTTTGCTCTTAACCTGAGCACAGCCTATCTAGAGTAAGGAAAATAATGTACAGTCAGTATTTGAGTTTGCACTTTTCCGATGTGCACTTATCAGAAGCCAACATATAAACTAATTCCATACCCTGTGTGTGTGTGTGTGTGTGTGTGTGTGTATGTGTGTGTGTGTGTGTGTGTGTGTGTATGTGTGTGTGTATGTGTGTGTATGTGTATGTGTGTGTGTGTGTGTGTGTGTGTGTGTGTGTGTGTGTGTGTGTGTGTGTGTGTAGTCCCTGGCCACGGCTGTAGTGCAGCTGTTTATGGCCCTGCCACATAGTCCCACCTGCTGGAGCCTGCAGCACACTGGGGTGGCCTGCTTCGTCAAGGACAACGTTCGCCGCTCCTACTTCATTCGCCTCTTCGATGTCAAGGTAACAGGAATATGTAACGTCAGCTATAATGATGGAGAATATCAATCAATCATATTTATTTATAAAGCCATTTTTACCTTAGCAGTTGTCACAAAGTGTGTATAGTAACCCAGTCTAGATAAGGATCCTTTGTTGATCCACTGTTGAGTTTACCATGAGCTGAGAGCCTGAAGGTTCAGTTGAAATATCGGCCACTGTCAGTTTATGCTACAGTTATGCTAACAGTTGTTTTCTCCCAGAAAGGACAGCTGACCTGGGATCAGGAGCTCTATAACCAAATGGTCTACCACTGCCCCCGACCCTTCTTCCACGCATTTGCTGCAGATGTAAGCAAACATGTATATGCACTGGATACTCATGATGATGGCTTGACTGTAAATCCAAAGTTGAGTGATTGTCCATTTTTATTTATCATTCTCCAAATGTATGCCAAGATATGTCATAGTTCACTCCAATACAATGCAGGACTGCCAAGTGGGGCTGAACTTTGTGAATGAACAAGAGGCTGAAACGTTCCTAAATGCAGTGGAAGACAAGATAAACCAGAGAAACCGTCAAGGTCAGGTCATTGTTGTAGGATCCAGGACAGAAACATTGTGTTGAGTTATTTGGTAGTCAATTAAATTCTGTTTGTTGTGAGCTGTGGTTGTTGTTTGTCATATTTGAACTAATATATCTCTGATACTGGAAAACATAACAGATATTATAAGATGCGGTTCCATAGAGGGTAGCTGTGGCTTTTCAAAGGAAAAGGTTGTGGTGGAGATGAGAAGACATTACCTAAACTGGCATCCTCTGGTTTCCTGTTCCCTCCTTTTTTCCTTCTCATAGTCTCAGAGAAGAAACAGCGCCCCCTGCTTTCCAATGGTAAGACTGAGATACGAATACTATGGACATTTTGATGCACTTTTTTTATTTTTTTATTTTTTATTTCACCTTTATTTAACCAGGTAAGCCAGTTGAGAACAGGTTCTCATTTACAACTGCGACCTGGCCAAGATAAAGCGAAGCAGTGCAATAAAAACAACACAGAGTTACATATGGGGTAAAAAACATAAAGTCAAGTAATCACAAAATAAACCTTTTCCTTTTCTTATTCTGTGTGTTTTACTTACAGACAGAGGGGGGCTGCCTACACCCCCTGGTAAAGGTGAGTATCCCTTATCCCTTTGGACGTGTTATACCTCAGGCACCATAACTAACTGACCCAATATGTAAACATGCAATGTGTTTCATACATGTACACGTCAATTGTAATCCAGGACCTGGGAGTCCCACTTCTCCCTCCATGGCAACCATAGACATCCAGAACCCAGACATCCAGGCCTCACGCTACCGCTCCGTCACACCTGTGCCCGCCCCTGCCTTTGTCAGTAAGGGAAAGAAGGACAAAAAAAAGGACAAGAAGAAGGGCAGCAAACTCTCCAAAGCAGACATTGGAGCGCCCAGTGGGTTCACGTGAGTGGATACTAAGCACAAACATATAAGCAGGCAGTTAAATAAAGCCTTCATAAGCTATCAAGATACATGTAATTACATGACACTGTCCTCAATTTGTTTAATTTACAAACCAAGATAGAATCCAAGCTTGCCACTCATACCTTTCTAAGGTACTCACTCAGGTGTATGTTCCACTCCCTCTCCCCTCCCCTCCTCAGACACGTCAGTCATGTGGGCTGGGATCCCAACAACCTGGACCCTGACCTGAAGAAGCTGTTGTCCTGTGCTGGGATCAGTGAGGCTGAGCTGAAGGACGAGGAGACCTCCCAACTCATTCAACAAGTCATCGAGAACTCAGGCGGCATGGAGGCAGTCAAAAAGGCCATGAACACTGGTGAGTGTCATTCTGAGTGTCCGCCTACTGGTGTAGAGTTACCAACTTCATCACTTTTTATAACTAACTGTAAATCAATCCGTTTTTGTAATCCAATAAATTGGCATTTTTTCAACCCATGGCATATAGATCCTGGGCCTCCTCACCCTCCGCCTGGTAGGCTGGGTCCTCTACCCCCCGTACTAGGCAGCTGTTCCTCCTCTCCTGCCCCCCCTCCTCCACGGGGGGGTCGCTCTGGCCCCCTGCCCCCTCCCCCAGGACAGCCAGTACGAGGCCCGCCCCCCTCCCATCTCCCTCTATCACGTGGAGCCCTGCCACCTCCACCCCCTCCAAGCGGCCGAGGCGGACTCCCACCCCCTCCACCCTCTGTGTCCTATACTTCTCCTCCCCCTCCCCCTCCCCCTGGCTACCAGCACTCCATGCCTGCCCCTCCTCCGCCTGCTTCATCCGCCCACAGCCGAGGAGGCCCAGCGCCTCCTCCACCTCCTCCCCCGCCTCCTGCTCCTGCATCTACAGGAGGAGGGGGCGGATGTGAAGGAGGTGAAAGAGGAGCTCTGCTGGACCAGATCCGCCTGGGGAGGAAGCTCAAAAACGTAAACTAAACTTTGTTGCTCAAATACAGAAATTGTCTTTGTCAATGAGAGTGAAGTCTATATATTTCAGTTTACATGATCATTGACCTTTGACCTTTGTGTGTCCCAGGTCCCAGACAGTCCTGAGCCACCTCCGCCTGCCGAGACAGACTCAGAGGGCATCGTAGGAGCTCTGATGATGGTCATGCAGAAGAGGAGTAAAGTAATCCACTCCTCTGGTAAACACCTTCTCATCCTAATCTCTCATTCATTCATTTATTATATTCCATCTACAAATGTGTAAATTAAATCAAATGCATTGTGATTCGTCCTCATGAATCTAGAATTACAAATCTGCATAACAGACATAACTCTCTTCTGTTTCAGATGAAGGTGAAGAAGAAGGAGGGTATGATGATGAAGATGATGATGAATGGGAAGACTGATGAGTGCATTCCTTACTGTATTATTTTCCACTCTGTAACCATGGACTCCACAGTCTGGTTTATCTGGTTCATCTCTTTTGTGTTGGTGTTTTAGTATCAGTTGCTGACTGGAAGGTGACTCATGTAGATGTACACCTGAAGAATGCTACAGATAAGGATGATGTGAAAGTCCCAAATGTGAGAGAAATCAACAGAACGTAGGACAGAGAAAGGTTTGATGGGATCACATATCTTTATATTTATCGTTTGAACATTTCCAGTGTAGGACTTATGCTGAATATGTACAACACATTACAGTATATTGCTCAATATTATTAGAAAAGATGGTGAGGTCTTCTTCACAAAGTCTTCTTTATACCCGTTCCCATTAAAAGTGACAATTTGATATCGCTGGAATGTAGTATTATAATATAATACAAAGATTATGCACACACATGATGTAGATATTATCTGTTTTGTGGAAAGATCCCTCATTTCCCTCTCAATCCAACACCATCAACGCTCAAAATAATTTAAAGAATACTGTATAGCTATAAGTCCTCAAACAAACATAGGTCACAAAGGTGTTAGAGAGAACAAGAGAGTCACCACAATTACAATATCACATATGGTATTAGTAGACAAATACATACAGACATGCACAGTGGATTGCGAAAGGATTCACCCCCCTTGGCATTTTTCCTATTTTGTTGCCTTACAACCTGGAATTAAAATTGATTTTTGGGGGGTTGTATCATTTGATTTACACAACATGCCTACCACTTTGAAGATGCAAAATATTTTTTTGTGTGAAACAAACAAGAAATAAGACAAAAAAACAGAAAACTTGAGCGTGCATAACTATTCACCCCCCCCAAAGTCAATACTTTGTAGAGCCACCTTTTGCAGCAATTACAGCTGAAAGTCTCTTGGGATATGTCTCTATAAGCTTGGCACATCTAGCCACTGGGATTTTTGCCCATTCTTCAAAGCAAAACTGCTCCAGCTCCTTCAAGTTGGATGGGTTCCGCTGGTGTACAGCAATCTTTAAGTCATACCACAGATTCTCAATTGGATTGAGGTCTGGGCTTTGACTAGGCCATTCCAAGACATTTAAATGTTTCCCCTTAAACCACTCGAGTGTTGCTTTAGCAGTATGCTTAGGGTCATTGTCCTGCTGGAAGGTGAACCTCTGTCCCAGTCTCAAATCTCTGGAAGACTGAAACAGGTTTCCCTCAAGAACTTCCCTGTATTTAGCGCCATCCATCATTCCTTCAATTCTGACCAGTTTCCCAGTCCCTGCCGATGAAAAACATCCCCACAGCATGATGCTGCCACCACCATGCTTCACTGTGGGGATGGTATTCTCGGGGTGATGAGAGGTGTTGGGTTTGCGCCAGACATAGCGTTTACCTTGATGGCCAAAAAGCTCAATTTTAGTCTCATCTGACTAGAGTACCTTCTTCCATATGTTTGGGGAGTCTCCCACATGCCTTTTGGCGAACACCAAACGCGTTTGCTTATTTTTTTCTTTAAGCAATGGCTTTTTTCTGTACACTCTTCCGCAAAGCCCAGCTCTGTGGAGTGTACGGCTTAAAGTGGTCCTATGGACAGATACTCCAATCTCCGCTGTGGATCTTTGCAGCTCCTTCAGGGCTATCTTTGGTGTCTTTGTTGCCTCTCTGATTAATGCCCTCCTAACCTGGTCCGTGAGTTTTGGTGGGTGGCCCTCTCTTGGCAGGTTTGTTGTGGTGCCATATTCTTTCAATTTTTTTATAATGGATTTAATGGTGTTCCGTGGGATGTTCAAAGTTTCTGATATTTTTTTATAACCCAACCCTGATCTGTACTTCTCCACAACTTTGTCCCTGACCTGTTTGGAGAGCTCCTTGGTCTTCATGGTGCCGCTTGCTTGGTGGTGCCCCTTGCTTAGTGGTGTTGCAGACTCTGGGGCCTTTCAGAACAGGTGTATATATACTGAGATCATGTGACAGATCATGTGACACTTAGATTGCATACAGGTGGACTTTATTTAACTAATTATGTGACTTCTGAAGGTAATTGGTTGCACCAGATCTTATTTAGGGGCTTCAAAGCAAAGGGGGTGAATACATATGCATGCACCACTTTTCCGTTATTTATTTTTTTTGAATTTTTTGAAACAAGTTATTTTTTTCATTTCACTTCACCAATTTGGACTATTTTGTGTATGTCCATTACATGAAATCCAAATAAAAATCCATTTAAATTACAGGTTGTAAAGCAACATTATAGGAAAAAAACCAAGGGGGATGAATACTTTTGCAAGGCACTGTACATCACACCATAACATTATCTCTCAACATTGAACAGCAAAATTTACACATTTCCAACCGAATAAAGCGTGCAAAGGCAAATGTTTATATATACATATTTTTTTATATCATAATCATTATACATTAATAAACCAAGGATCTATTATGATCCTATGATATATACACGTATCAATATATTACATTTCTATACTGAGATACTGGGTTGTGTGAGGGTCGGTATCACATGTCATTCAATGTACAAAGGGAGATGAAACTCATGGATCTCTAGTCTACCATAGGAGTGTCCTGGCTGGCTAGTGCTGGAAGTCCAGTCCTCGATCCTCCTTGGGTCTCCTGGCTCTCTGTGTGTCTCCTGGAGGTGCGTTTGGGCTGTTGCTCCTCCTGCTCTTGCTCCTGGCTCTCTGTGTGTCTCCTGGAGGTGCGTTTGGGCTGTTGCTCCTCCTGCTCTTGCTCCTGGCTCTCTGTGTGTCTCCTGGAGGTGCGTTTGGGCTGCTGCTGCTTGAGCCCCAGCTGCTCCCAGTAAGACTGACAGTACTGGTGGATCAGCCTGATCTCCGGCTGGGACAGGGTGTCTGTGAGAGGGGGGGTTGGAGGGACCCTCTGCTGCTGGGGGTCACGTTGTCCCCCCCATCCAGTGGGAGGGCTGTTGGAGGTCATGGGGTCGTTGTCAGGGGAGGTGAGGGCCAGCACGATGTCTCGGTCCAGGATACGCAGTGACACCCGGGCCACCGTGTGTTTGAAGTTGTTCTCCGTGGCCAAGCAGTGGTACAGCCCGGCATCCGATTGGCTGAGGGACTTCAGAAGGATCCCGTGGGGCGTCTTCAGAAGATCTCTGTCCCGGTTGAGCTGAGGGGTAGGGGGGAGAGAGAGTGTTATGGTAGTTAGGGGGAGAGAGAGTGTTATGGTAGTGAGGGGGAGAGAGAGTGTTATGGTAGTGAGGGGGAGAGAGAGTGTTATGGTAGTGAGGGGGAGAGAGAGTGTTATGGTAGTGAGGGGGAGAGAGAGGGGGAGAGAGAGTGTTATGGTAGTGAGGGGGAGAGAGAGTGTTATGGTAGTGAAGGGGAGAGAGAGTGGGAGAGAGAGTGTTATGGTAGTGAGGGGGAGAGAGAGTATTATGGTAGTGAGGGGGAGAGACAGTGTTATGGTAGTGAAGGGGAGAGAGAGTGTTATGGTAGTGAGAGGGAGAGAGAGGGGGAGAAAGAGTGTTATGGTAGTGAGGGGGAGAGAGTGTTATGGTAGTGAGGGGAGAGAGAGTGTTATGGTAGTGAGGGAGTGGCGAGGGGGGGAGAGAGTGTTATGGTAGTGAGGGGGAGAGAGAGTGTTATGGTAGTGAGAGGGAGAACAAGATCCACATGTGACTCATTTGTCATTCAAAAGTGATTGACTATTGCTCTATGGATATTTTCCATGATCACTTGATATACAGCGCATTCAGAAAGTATTCAGACTCCTTGACTTTTTCCACATTTTGTTACGTTACAGCCTTATTCTAAAATTGATTAAATTGTTTTTTTTACACTCATCAATCTACACACAATAACTCATAATGACAAAGCAAAAACACGCTTTTAGAAATGTTGACAAATTAATTAAAAACAAACAACTGAAATATCACATTTACATTAGTATTCAGACCCCTTACTCAGTACTTTGTTGAAGCACCTTTGGCAGCGATTACAGCCTCAAGTCTTCTTGGTTATGACGCTACAAGCTTGGCACACCTGTTTCTCCCATTATTCTCTGCAGATCCTCTCAAGCTCTGTCAAGTTGGATGGGGAGCATTGCTGCACAGCTATTTTCAGGTCTCTCCAGAGATGTTCGATCGGGTTCAAGTCTGGGCTCTGGCTGGGCCACTCAAGGACATTCAGAGACTTGTCCCGAAGCCACTCCTGCGTTGTCTTGGCTGTGTGCTTAGGGTCGTTGTCCTGTTGGAAGGTGAACCTTCGCCCAAGTCTGAGGTCCTGAGCGCTCTGGAGCAGGTTCTCATCAAGGATCACTCTGTACTTTGCTCCTTTCATCTTTCCCTCGATCCTGACTAGTCTCCAAGTCCCTGCCGCTGAAGAACATTCCCACAGCATGATGCTGCCACCGCCATGCTTCACCGTAGGGATGGTGCCAGGTTTCCTCCAGATGTGACACTTGCATTCAGGCCAAAGAGTTCAATCTTGGTTTCATCAGACTAGAGAATCTTGTTTCTCATGGTCTGAGTGTTCTTTAGGTTCCTTTTGGCAAACTCCAACCAGGCTGTCATGTGCCTTTTACTGAGGAGTGGCTTCCATCTGGCCACTCTACCATAAAGGCCTGATTGGTGGAGTGCTGGAGAGATGGTTGTCCTTCTGGAAGGTTCTCCCATCTCCACAGAGGAACTCTGTAGCTCTGTCAGAGTGACCATCGGGTTCTTGGTCACCTCCCTGACCAAGGTCCTTCTACCCCGATTGCTCGGTTTGGCCGGCGGCCAGCTCTAGGGAGAGTGTTGGTGGTTCAAAACTTCTTCCATTTAAGAATGATGGTGGCCAATGTGTTCTTGTGATGGTGGCCACTGTGTTCTTGGGGACCTTCAATGCTGCAGAAATGTTTTGGGACCCTTCCCCAGATCTGTGCCTCGACACAGTCCTGTCTCGGAGCTCTACGGACATTTCCTACGACCTCATGGCTTGGTTTTTGCTCTGACATGCACTGTCAACTGTGGGACCTTATATAGACAGGTGTGTGTCTTTCCAAATCAATTGAAGTTACCACAGGTGGACTCCAATCAGGTTGTAGAAACATCTCAAGGATGATCAATGGAAACAGGATGCACCTGAGCTCAATTTCGAGTCTCATATCAAAGGGTCTGATTACTTATGTAAATAAGGTATTTCTGTTTTTTAATTTTTAATACATTTGCAAACATTTCTAAAAACCAGTTTTTGCTTTGTCATTATGGGGTATTGTGTGTAGATTGATGAGGAAAAACATGTATTTCATCCATTTTAGAATAAGGCTGTAACGTAACAAAATGTGGAAAAAGTCAAGGGGTCTGAATACTTTCCGAATGCACTGTATGACATCCATAACGCTGAAAGGTCATGTCAATATTTCGCTTCCTCTTCCAACTGAAATAACATTGGCTGACTATTAATATTTACAGGAAACACTTCACTGATGTTTATTCAGTCAATCAAACATGGATATCCCCTTTGTGAAAACTGCTCCAACAGCTCAAGCGTAACCTATTAATGTGGTATGAATTTGATATTTTAATAATACTGGTCTCTTTTCAAAGAGCAGAAATAGATGCATGCATTTTCCTCCTTACCGCTTTCCTCCTTCCTTCCCTCTGATAGAGCCACTTGACTGTGGCCTGAGGAGAGCGAGGCTGACACTCCAGAAAGGTACTGCTCCCCTCCACACCAAACTGGACTATCTCTCTCGGACGATTCTCCACTGAAGGAGGAAGGGAGAGGGAGAGAGGGAGAGAGGGAGAGAGGGACAGATTATTTTAAATGCCAGTTATTTGCATTATTAGATTATTATTAATATTATTAAAATTAGATTATTTGATTGTGTCACTGAATTCTGATAAAAGATCGTGTTTTATCTAACCTTTGGCATTGAAGCCTCTGCACTGTCGCAGTGGATCCCCATGTTTCACATCCTGTCTTCTGCTCCTCCTGAGTGAGAGAGACAGAGCAGAGTTCATCAAACACATTTCACAAGTAAAGAAATTAATTCAGTCATTCACACATTTATTCAGACAGACAGACACAGTAAAGGGCAACAGGTAGCTTAGTGGTTAAGAGCGTTGTGCCAGTAACCGAAAGGTCAATGGTTCTAATCCCCAAGCCGACTAGGTGAAAAAACTGTCGATGTGCCCTTGAGCAAGGCACTTAACCCTAATTGCTCCTGTAAGTCGCTCTGGATAAGAGCGTCTACTAAATGACTAAAAAAATAGGATTAATAAAGCTTTATGACACTCCTTCCCTGTCAATATCAGATGAGGGTTTGTGTTGTGGTCCTGACCTCTTGGTGGCGGGGGTAAAAGCGGAGCAGCTCTCCCCGTCCCAGGCGCAGTAAGGGTCCCGTGCCAGACAGCAGTCGGAGCAGGCCCTCCCATATACCCCACAACGATGCAGAGATACCTGGGTAAGCCCTGCCTCCGATGACACGTACAGTTGTTGCTATAGTGACAGAATGAAAACAAGAGCTCAGTATCAACAATATCTCTTTAGTATTTCCTGTTGATTAAGAAAGAGAGAGTTCAGCTTACCCTTTTAGATGATATCTTCATTGTTTTGACCGCAGCACGTGTCTGTAATTAAATGTAATGTCTCACCTCAGGATCAACAGAGCATAACCATTGAATGAATGTCCAAGGACAGTAGTTAGAGACCTTTGCTATAATGTAAACAATATTTAGATAATCATATAGACATACCCTGAAAACCTCCACTTCCTCCAGGGTGAGCTCCTCCATGGTGCTCGGGTCCTTGGGCAAAACTATGACCTTTTGGACTGTGCCACGATCTGAAACAAGAGAGGTCTGATGTCAAATTTGGACAAAAAACCAAATGTGAAATTCCAACATGCAATGAAGTCCTTCAGTCAGCCTATTGCCCTGTGACAGAGAGACACTCACCTGTGCCCAGGAAGAGCACCTCGTATCGGGCGTCCACTGCGTCCACCTGGTCCACCACCAGGGCTGTGAAGCGGTAGTCCACGCCGGTCCTCACCACCAGGGGGCGGCGGTGGATAGGGTACACAGGGTGGTACATGAGGGGATGGGCACGCATGAAGTTCACAGCCTCGTCTGAAAAGTCCTTAGAGGTGCGAATGCCTGGGGTGAATGTTCCTCCTGGACACTAGGAGGAAGAGAGGAATTATATAGTGAGTAAGATACAGAGACAGAGACAGAGAGAGTGTAAGCAATGCATTTCACTATTGGAAAGAGGTGACAGTTGATGGGATGTATGTACAGTGGGGGAAAAAAGTATTTAGTCAGCCACCAATTGTGCAAGTTCTCCCACTTAAAAAGATGAGAGAGGCCTGTAATTTTCATCATAGGTACACGTCAACTATGACAGACAAAATGAGAAAAAAAAATCCAGAAAATCACATTGTTAATGAATTTATTTGCTAATTATGGTGGAAAATAAGTATTTGGTCAATAACAAAAGTTTCTCAATACTTTGTTATATACCCTTTGTTGGCAATGACACAGGTCAAACGTTTTCTGTAAGTCTTCACAAGGTTTTCACACACTGTTGCTGGTATTTTGGCCCATTCCTCCATGCAGATCTCCTCTAGAGCAGTGATGTTTTGGGGCTGTTGCTGGGCAACCCAGACTTTCAACTCCCTCCAATGATTTTCTATGGGGTTGAGATCTGGAGACTAGCTAGGCCACTCCAGGACCTTGAAATGCTTCTTACGAAGCCACTCCTTCGTTGCCTGGGCGGTGTGTTTGGGATCATTGTCATGCTGAAAGACCCAGCCACGTTTCATCTTCAATGCCCTTGCTGATGGAAGGAGGTTTTCACTCAAAATCTCACGATACATGGCCCCATTCATTCTTTCCTTTACACGGATCAGTCGTCCTGGTCCCTTTGCAGAAAAACAGACCCAAAGCATGATGTTTCCACCCCCATGCTTCACAGTAGGTATGGTGTTCTTTGGATGCAACTCAGCATTCTTTGTCCTCCAAACACGACGAGTTGAGTTTTTACCAAAAAGTTCTATTTTGGTTTCATCTGACCATATGACATTCTCCCAATCCTCTTCTGGATCATCCAAATGCACTCTAGCAAACTTCAGACGGGCCTGGACATGTACTGGCTTAAGCAGGGGGACACGTCTCGCACTGCAGGATTTGAGTCCCTGGCGGCGTAGTGTGTTACTGATGGTAGGCTTTGTTACTTTAGTCCCAGCTCTCTGCAGGTCATTCACTAGGTCCCCCAGTGTGGTTCTGGGATTTTTGCTCACCGTTCTTGTGATCATTTTGACCCCACGGGGTGAGATCTTGCGTGGAGCCCCAGATCAAGGGAGATTATCAGTGGTCTTGTATGTCTTCCATTTCCTAATAATTGCTCCCACAGTTGATTTCTTCAAACCAAGCTGCTTACCTATTGCTGATTCAGTCTTCCCAGCCTGGTGCAGGTCTACAATTTTGTTTCTGGTGTCCTTTGACAGCTCTTTGGTCTTGGCCATAGTGGAGTTTGGAGTGTGACTGTTTGAGGTTGTGGACAGGTGTCCTTTATACTGATAACAAGTTCAAACAGGTGCCATTAATACAGGTAACGAGTGGAGGACAGAGGAGCCTCTTAAAGAAGAAGTTATAGGTCTGTGAGAGCCAGAAATATTGCTTGTTTGTAGGTGACCAAATACTTATTTTCCACCATAATTTGCAAATAAATTCATTAAAAATCCTACAATGTGATTTTCTGGAATTTTTTTCCTCATTTTGTCTGTCATAGTTGACGTTTACCTATGATGAAAACTACAGGCCTCTCTCATCTTTTTAAGTGGGAGAACTTGCACAATTGGTGGCTGACTAAATACTTTTCCCCCCCACTGTATATGGATTGTTTTCAGTGAGTAAATGGTCTAAACCTACTGTGCCAGGGCGAGGGTAGGGAATCTTGCCGGTGTAGGCTGTCCACTGGTAGTTATGGCCATGTTTGTGGGAGAAGGGTCCATTGAAGACGTTGCGGATGTCAGCCATGGAGTACACACAGACTGCTGAGCCCTTGAACACAGAGCTGGGAGAGAAAGAAGGTAAAAAAAGAGAGGAGGGGGAATGCAGTCAGCATCAACCAGTGAAGTGGAAGAGGGAGGAGAGAGAGGCAAACCAACAGGTGCTAGATGAGAGTTGAAAACCCTTGAGGAGCGAGAACAGGGCAGGCCTTTAGAGAGAAGGGAAATTGGAGAGAGGGTAACTATAAAAGGTGATGTAAGACAGATACAATGATGACGTACCCAGCAGTTGTGAAGAGGGCATAGACCACAGGGTTGCGTTCATCTTGCGTGGGCTGGATAAAAACATCCCCTGAAGGATGACGAAAGAGACATAAATTATTTTCCTGTAGAATAGATGAAGGATTCAGTTCCATAGACAACTAATGATCTCTAAATCTGTATCTAAATCACTAAATCTTTCATTGAGGTCTGTCTCACTCAATTCGTCGAACAAGGTCTCCACCCCATCCTCTCCAATCACAGAGCACACCAGACGGGCTTTCAGGAAGGTGGTCCATCTGTTCACCAGGGACTTCTGACCCCCCTCATCATTCTGGGAAGAGGGAAGGGAAGGAAGTAATGTAAAGGAAGGAAGAGGTAATGGAAGGCTGTTTCAGTGGAAGACACTTAATTATTTTACCCTTAATCATTCCCCCATCCACAATGTTGTCCATAATGTTGCAGTCAGACTATAAATATGTGAGTAATTAATGTAATAGAGTTAAAAATAGTCTATAGAACAGTGGCGTAGCGCAGTTTCACGGGGCAACCCGCAAGGTGCGAGCAAGGCCCTCTCACCAGACACACTCGCCCCACTCTGGCCAGGACACTGGGGCTGGACCCTCCCCCTGCATCCAGACTCTTCTCACGGAAGAAGAAGTAGAGTTTGTCATCATTCCTCTCTGCGCTGTCAGGGATCTGCTGGATCTGAATGAACACGGGCTCTGAGACGGACGGGGGGAGAGAGAGAGAGGAAAGGAGTGATGAAAGAAAGAGAATCATGCAGCATTAGCAGCAGTTTGCCATGTTTTCTTAGATCCAGATCTCGCTGGTTCATATCTGGCTTGAAGGACCATGAAAAAAAATGGCACCATTTTTGGAATCCACCCTTACAAGATGGCAGTCTTTTTCAGGTGTAGTAACTCACCATTGAGCCACTTGGAGTCATACTGCTCCGTCCTGACTGCTGTTCTACCCCCCATGGTCCTAAAGAGGGCTGCATCTGTCCCCATGAAGTCTACATGGACCCCCGCATACAGATTCCCATCTGCAGAGGAGGAGAGAGGAGGAAGAGAAAGAGATGGAGAGGAGAGGTTAGTAAACAGTGAAAGTGGGAGGACCTGTTGTTTTCAATTTTGGGCAGTCTAAGTGTATGCACAAGTGAGGTGAAGCTTACTGATAAGAGCAGCAATGTTCTCCTGGGAAGGGTCGTAGGAACATTTGCCCTTCCCTGATTCCGTAAATCCAGGAACTAGCCTGAACACATAGTCCTGGAAAGAGAGAGACCAGAAAGACCATATACGGATCAAATGTATTGAAATGGCAAAAATGTATAGGGAAAAATAGCTAATATCTGAGCCCTAGTTTTGAGTACTACAGTTTTTAGTAATCCGAGCTGCTGGCCGTAAATATCCACAGATATGCTGCAGTTAATTGTCTTTTAGAATGAATTTGGGCATATTGAACCTCTCACCTCTGCCTTCCAGCCTCTGTTGATGAAGGTGCAGATGGGTTGGTAGGCTCCAGTCCCACAGGTGTACAGATGGGTGCGGTTCCATGGCTCTATCATACGCACAAAGTTTGCACACTCACCCTGGTGTGTGTACACAGACATGGGAATGCTATCAATTGTTGCCGTATGAAAATTCTCAAGGCTATCGCTTTCAAAGCTGTGAAATAAGACCCATGAAAGTGGGACATCATTAGTTAATACTGTAAAGTAAAGGGGCCAGGGTTCTTTTACAAAGACAAGGCATTCTCACCTGTCCTCCTTTTCCTGTCATCCGACATTCCCCTCTTCTTTTGTCAGATGCTGGCCAATGGATCTGTCAGGGACAAATGATACCAAACACATTAAAGGATCATTTTACTTGAGGTCTTTTACTACCACATTGTACTACCACATTGTACTACCACATTAAACTGTCATGAAGCTATGCATACACAGGAAAGAATCCCCTCAAGATTCCTCCTGTCTCATTGGCCTTTTTGAGGGAGTTGTGGTTATGCGTGTTCTTACTATGAGTGGCTCCTTGTTGACGTTGTGCATGTCCAGGGCCACCAGGTACTCCCGGCTGCCCAGGTAGAGACGGCCCTGGTCCTGGTCCATCAGCAGGATGCGGTAGTCACTGGTGTTAAAGGAGAAGGAGAAGGGACGGGCTGCTCTGGTGTCCAACAACTCTTGGGAGGAGAGAGACCCACCCACACACGCATAGACACACAGACACACACGCATGGATGCACACATATGCATAGACACACGCACGCACACAGGGACACAACGTTAGTGTAAATCATATGCAAAATAAGTTCTGTACCAGATGAGAATGGTAAAATCTTAATATCCAGCAGGGGGAGCCATGAGTTATTTCTGATTATTGCCTTGAATCTGTCCCATGCAGTTTCCCTGATAAAGACTACAAGTGCTTCATTTCTCACTCTCAGCAGCACTTACAGAACATAGACTAACACCATCCTCAGAGTAAGAGAAAATGTGTGAATGACTAAATATGTAACTTATCTCAGGACGTATTCCAGAGGCTTTTAAGAATTCAATATTTCATGTGTTGCAAGCTTCTGACTGAGTTTGTGGCATTGACTGAATGTACTGTGCAACTTTATGGATGCTAATGCAGGTCTCTGAGGACACACGGTAACAGGAACTCTGAGTAAACCCTTTAAACCAGGTCTGTTCTGTGACCCACTCTCTGATGGCGCATTTCCCCGGAGTGTTCCGTCTCTCTCTTCCACCCGAGTGTTTTACCCAAAAGGCTCAGACTTTTCTGTTTCCATCTATGCGGAACGGCACCCATGTCGCACTGAGCCATGGCTCTGGCGGTCCTGCTCTGACTTGGAGCCAAGGCAGCTGGCATTTACATAATAATGACCAACTGAACATTAAAACCTTTTCACACAATCTTGAATGATGCAGAGGTTGTTGATTCTGCTCGCCACAAATCTTTTGTGTCACACTCCTGATGGAAACACAATAACACTAGAGCTTACATTAACATAAAACACTGGTGTGAGGGTAAGTCTCAATGGAAAAGCACCATGAGTGAGTTTTACACCCATTAATTCAGAGACAAGAGACGTCACGTCTCCTCGTATCTGGTCATCATAATTACTATTTTTACTGGAGCTGCCCTCTTGGCCAGGTCTCCCTTGTAAAATAAAGTATATTGACCTTAATGGATAAATAAAGGTTAAATAAAACGGACCTATGTACAATAGCTTTTAAACTTGTATGTACTATGATGTATTTAATAAGTACCGTAGAAACACAGATGTGTAATCTGTACAAAATCACTCAGTTTGTCCATGTGGGACATATGATAAATGTCCCATGGCATTTGACAAAGGTTTGTGAACAAACATCAGCATAAAGTGCACATACTGTTTTAGCCTGGCCGGAGTAAGGACATCTGTGTTTACATCAAAGTGCTCTGCCGTCTTCCTTTGGGGTGACTGTTTGTCTGAATACTGTTAACAGGATGCAGTCAATGTGCTGCTAAAATAAGTTGCTGCGCAATCGGATCTGCTCCTGGCTGACACGGGATGGTTCTTAAAAGGTGGGGCAAGGTCCGGTTCTGTTCCTCCGAGGTAAACATAGGATAACAAGCCTCTCTGGCAAACCTCCATCTGATTCGTCCACTGGAGCAAAGTGGACAGCACAGGCTAAAACTAGCAAAATGCCAACAACAACATAACCCCGGATCCTGACACCGTGCCTGGCTGCGCCCATCCTCTTTGCCATAACAATGTGTTGGCACAATCTGATAGAAAACACTTAATGTATCATCATACCTCATTTGATTCAGGTAAACCAGGTCCAGACATGAAAGACCTGAGACAAATGTCCCGATCTGACCATATTAAAGTGTAAAATAAGTCAAAATGAGGCTTTAAACCATTGCCTCCATAATGCAGAAGACAACCTAAAATCTATATTTCTCTGGCTATATTTCTACCTGGCATTCTAGGTCACACATGTCAAACTCAGGGCCGAGTGTCTGCGGGGTTTCGCTCCTCCCTTGTACTTAATTAATAAATTAAGGTCACTGATTAGTATGGAACTTCCCTCACCTGGTTGTCTAGATTTTAATTAAAAAGAAAAACCAAAATACAGCAGACACTATGACCATGGAATGAGTTTGACACCCTGTCCTAGGTCAATGGAATAACTTTTTTTTGTCCCTTCCTCAGACACAGTTCCCATCAACCAGGAAACACGATCTTGATCCGGCATCTTTCCAGTGGTCCTCCTCTCCTCCTGCCCCACTCACCCAGTCCCAGTCCCAGTCCCAGTCTCTAAATCACGTCCATGGGAGGGAGTCTCATGCCCCCCTCCCTAAAAAACCCTCCTCCACAGGCGCCTTATGGAACAAAGAGAGTCCCTGTTGCAAACAATGAACAATCAATCTTTGGAATGTCAGAAAACACAGAGCAGGGGAGCAAATCCCAATTTTCCACCTATTCTTGGAAATTAGGAGGAGATGATTGGGTTCTAGGGGTGAGTGGATGAGTGGGTGGATTTGACTGACAAACGATATCAGTGAGAACTTTACACGGATTTGACTGACAAAATATATCAGTGAGATTTTTACACAGTGGTTGCATTCATTGTGAAACCAACACCACTCTGTGTATGATGGAAATGGGTGAGAGACAGTTACAAGAAACAAGAAATGTAATATCATCCACAGCAATCCAATACAATCCAGTATGATAGCAATCTAATATAATACCATTTGGTTGGTTCACCACCAGTTCAGGCTTACCCTTACTATTAGCGACCATTATGCAAACACTGGTGTTTGGGCTCAACTTCTGTGACAAACTCTACCACATCACATTGCAACCAACTAAGCTTATATGTACCTGAACTACCGTAAAACTTCAATTAATACCCCAGGAGTTTATTTGCCTAAATCCCTGAACAAAACAGGCGCTTATTAGAGACACGCTATTTGAGCCAGGCTTCTATTTCCTTAATGCACATAGCCTTTGCTCATTTATTTTATTCCAGCATTCCCTTCCAGCATTTTAATCAGTCTTAATTTCCTGCACTAATGTGTTATCATTTACACACTATTTCAAGTTTATTTTGTCTTAGTATGCCTCTACTTCAAATTTGTTTTTGTTTTCTTGACAGAATAATTATTCTCCTCTTTCACTGTTCATTTTCGGCAGTTATTACTTTCGCCACTAGAGGGCAATCAGACTATTTCTGGGGGTCTGTACTCCCGAAGTTGTTGACTGTTTTTGTGGTTGCCAGTTAGCTAGCAGTTCTCAGCAGTTAGTAGCCAAAGGCTAGCAGTTTCTTACTGGCGATTACTTAATTATTTAATGTAACAAATCAAACACTAAACCCATAAATAATTCATGGTAATTCATGGTAATAATTCCTTTAGACACAGCGTTTATTTGAAACAGGCATTTATTTAAAAGGGACAAGCAGCTATTTGAGACTGCGTTTAATTGAAGTTTTATGGTAAGGGGCCTAATGTTGTAGCTTGAATGAAAACACAATACTTTGCTGATCTGGACCTGCATTCACAAAGCATCTCAGAGTAGGAGTGCTGATCTATTCATTATGATTTAAAAGGAAAACCAATTCTGGATCAGCAGTACTATTCTAAGACGTTTCATGAATACGGCCCTTGACCCTTAAGAAAATACCACTCAAAAACGTTTTGTATTTTTTGGTATTTGTTTCATTACCAAAACGCACCATATGGTGACACTTTTTGTATTTTGAAAGTTCTATGTCTTGAAAACTTGATTGATGACGTGCAAAACATTTTGGGACTGTTTCAACAGTGGACTAATTAAACAAATACCAAAAGATAGTTTTTGAGTGGTATTTTCCTTTAACCCTAATCTCATTCAGCAAATAGCTTATACACTCAATGGGGTAGTTTTCATCAGAAGGCTCAGCTGTGAGGCCAGTCAGGCGACAGACCTATTTAACTTTGTTATAATACTCTAAAGTGTACTCACAGTGTACTCACAGTGTACTCACAGTGTACTGTACATGCTATTTTCTTCCTTATTTCAGCGCCACATACTTCAAACATGAGTTATTATATTCTAAAGTACTAAAATCAAAAAAATTCTCAGCCTTGTCAGTATTGGCATAATCGCTACTATGCAAAACCCAATTGCTTTCTAATAGAGAACCTAACAGTTCTGGTTCTCAGACCAGACCTATAATTCTGAAGGAGAGGGACTCAACCTGCTCCCAACACGTCAGTCCTGATGTTGTGGTATATCAGAACAGTAGTGATTTTCCCCGTGCCTGAATCTTACTGTTAATTCTTATTTACAGGCATTTCAGGTGAGTCACCCTTCAGTACATCTTGTATTGAAATCAAAGGTGTGTATGTTCGCACGTTTGTGAGCCGAGGAGTGATGACAGCGTGCATGGGGTAATCACTGTAATCTTTCAGTATTATTTTGATCAAAGCCTTCATCCAGGTATTTGGAATCCTATACTATACAATTACAGCTAATGACGGCTCGGAGGAGGCAACGTGGGAATATCCCTAACTCTTACAGAAATGACCCCACAAACACAATGCCCTAACCTGTATTCACCCAGTACAGTTTCACCAAGCAGTTCACACTAGTCTAGCCGATCGAATAACCGATTTTGGAGGAAATCTTTCTCATCTCTAAAGTTAAATGTTGTCATTGAATCATTAACATATATCAAATAAAAATGTTGTACTATCGCAATGAGGGCTTAGGGAGTGGGCTCAACTGTTATGAAGGGCACTAGAGACCACCACCCCCACCACCCACTCAATGGCAACATCCACCTTTTGTTTTCTCTCATGAACTGTTTGCCAGTAGGCAGGATATAAGCTTTTTGCATATGTATAAAAGAGGAAACATATGTATGTGTGTGTGTATGTGTGTGTGTGTATTTGTGTGATTGCGTGTGTGTATGTGCATGTGTGCGTGCCTGCACGTGATTGTGTGCATGTAAACCACAAGACTTTCTGAGATTGCTGAAAAGTTCACTAAATGTTCTGGTCAAGTGACTCACCTTTGAAAGACAGGCGTATCCTTGGAGCAGACTGTTGGAGGCCTGAGGTACTGCAAACACAGAGACCCAACAGGAGGAGTAGAGTGCGAGTCACTGTCTTGGCACTATCCATAGCAGAAACAGGTCTGAAAGATAATAATTAATTGTCACGTGTGTGTGTGTGTGAGAGAGAGAGAGAGAGAGAGAGAGAGAGAGAGAGAGAGAGAGAGAGAGAGAGAGAGAGAGAGAGAGAGAGAGAGAGAGAGAGAGAGAGAGAGAGAGAGAGAGAGAGAGAGAGAGAGAGAGAAAAAAAATAGGAAAACAAACAACAACACGAAGAGCTATCTATCCAAAACGGAGATGTATGGGTAAACCACTTCTCCAATCTTTTTGGCCCTATTACAGAGAACAAACAGCAAAAAAATATACATGATCAAATGCAAATCTTAGAATCAACTACTAAAGACTACCAGAACCCACTGGATTCTCCAATTACATTGAATGAACTACAGGACAAAATACAAACCCTCCAACCCAAAAAGGCCTGTGGTGTTGATGGTATCCTCAATGAAATGATAAAATATACAGACCACAAATTCCAATGAGCTATACTTAAACTCTTTAACATCATCCTTAGCTCTGGCATCTTCCCCAATATTTGGAACCAAGGACTGATCACCCCAATCCACAAAAGTGGAGACAAATTTGACCCCAATAACTACCGTGGGATATGCGTCAACCTCAAAAAAATCCTCTGAATTTTCATTAACAGCAGACTAGTTCATTTCCTCAGTGAAAACAATGTACTGAGCAAATGTCAAATTGGCTTTTTACCAAATTACCGTACGACAGACCACGTATTCACCCTGCACACCCTAATTGACAAACAAACAAACCAAAACAAAGGCAAAGTCTTCTCATCCTTTGTTGATTTCAAAAAAGCTTTTGACTCAATTTGGCATGAGGGTCTGCTATACAAATTGATGGAAAGTGGGGTTGGGAGAAAAACATACGACATTATAAAATCCATGTACACAAACAACAAGTGTGCGGTTAAAATTGGCAAAAAACACACACATTTCTTTCCACAGGGCCGTGGGGTGAGACAGGGATGCAGTTTAAGCCCCACCCTCTTCAACATATATATCAACGAATTGGCGAGGGCATTAGAACAGTCTGCAGCACCTGGCCTCACCCTACTAGAATTTGAAGTCAAATGTCTACTGTTTGCTGATGATCTGGTGCTTCTGTCACCAACCAATGAGGGCCTACAGCAGCACCTAGATCTTCTGCACAGATTCTGTCAGACCTGGGCCCTGACAGTAAATCTCAGTAAGACAAAAATAATGGTGTTCCAAAAAAGGGCCAGTTGCCAGGACCACAAATACAAATTCCATCTAGACACAGTTGCCCTAGAGCACACAAAAAACTATATATACCTCGGCCTAAACATCAGCGTCACAGGTAACTTCCACAAAGCTGTGAACGATCTGGGAGACAAGGCAAGAAGGGCCTTCTATGCCATCAAAAGGAACATAAAATTCGACATACCAATTAGGATCTGGCTAAAAATACTTGAATCAGTTATAGAACCCATTGCCCTTTATGGTTGGGAGGTCTGGGGTCCGCTCACCAACCAAGAATTCACAAAATGAGACTCTGCATGCAGAATTCTGCAAAAATATCCTCCGTGTACAACGAAAAACACCAAATAATGCATGCAGAGCAGAATTAGGCTGATACCCGCTAATTATCAAAATCCAGAAAAGAGCCGTTAAATTCTATAACCACTTAAAAGGAAGCGATTCACAAACCTTCCATAACAAAGCCATCACCTACAGAGAGATTAACTTGGAGAAGAGTCCCCTAAGTAAGCTGGTCCTGGGGCTCTGTTCACAAACACAAACAGACCCCACAGAGCCCCAGGACAACAACAACAACAACAACAACAACAAGAATTACTTGACACATTGGAAAGAACAAACAAAAAAACAGAGCAAACTAGAATGCTATTTGGCCCTAAACAGAGAGTACACAGTGGCAGAATACCTGACCACTGTGACTGACCCAAATTTAAGGAAAGCTTTGACTATGTACAGACTCTGTGAGCATAGCCTTGCTATTGAGAAAGGCTGCCGTAGGCAGACCTGGCTCTGAAGAGAAGACAGGCTATGTGCACACTGCCCACAAAATGAGGTGGAAACTAAGCTGCACTTCCTAACCTCCTGCCAAATGTATGACCATATTAGAGACACATATTTCCCTCAGATTACAGCGATCCACAAAGAATTCGAAAACAAACCCAATTTTGATAAACTCCCTTATCTACTGGGTGGAAAACCACAGTGTGCCATCACAGCTGCAAGATTTGCGACCTGTTGCCGCAAGCAAAGGGCAACCAGTGAAGAACAAACACCATTGTAAATACAACCCATATTTATGTTTATTTATTTTCCCATTTGTACTTTAACTATTTGCACATTGTTACAACACTGTATATATACATAATATGACATTTGAAATGTCTTTATTCTTTTGGAACTTCTGAGTGTAATGTTTACTGTTAATATTTATTGTTTATTTCACTTTAGTTTACTATCTACTTCACTTGCTTTGGCAATGTTGACATACGTTTCCCATGCCAATAAAGCCATTACATTGAAATTGAATTGAATTGAGAGAGAGAGAGAGAGAGAGAGAGAGAGAGAGAGAGAGAGAGAGAGAGAGAGAGAGAGAGAGAGAGAGAGAGAGAGAGAGAGAGAGAGAGAGACATCTATCACTGTGTGATGCGTGATTGTGAGTGTCTGAGTGAGGGCATGGGAGACAGAATTCATAGACCTGTTTGTGCTCGACAGTTATACTGAGACACACAGTTACAGTGAATTTCATGCCTCATGCATGATTCAAAATACATTGCTTGAAAAAGAAACAGTTGAACATCTGAAAACCATTTCTGACAGTTTAGGGGTGTTGTCAGGTAACTGTTTTACTTTTATGTAAGCATTCATTATGTAGTATCTGCACTTTGCTGAAAAGGATTGTTTATAAATTATGAATACTAAAAGCTGAGTCCATAACATCCATTAAATTGTCTCCCCAAAGGTGTACTTATCAGACGCGCCCTGAAATGCTCTTATTTTTTTGACAAAAAATATCAAGTAGGCCACAGAGTATTTCTACATCTGCTACAATATTGCACAAAAGGGAGGAAATTAAATAGCAAATTATTTAAAGCACTTCATAGAACTTCATAAATAGAATATAAATACATTAATAAAAATCTGTTCCCTTGAGTGGGGAAATTTGTGTCCAGCAATAAATATCAGGCTGTGGTTTATAAAGCACTTATTCTACAATGATAAACCTAACATTACCTAACCTTTGTCATGGCCCATTTTTTCTCTGCCTACAAATTTGACTTGTGTACATTTGTGTCCTGTGAACATTATAAAAACAATTATTTCTCATTTTAAAATGTATTATATTGTAAATGTTTTAATCTTGGAATTGTTTGAGGGGGGGAAAAATCATACTATGCAGGAATTAATTTCATGACCATGACGTCCATCAATGGCTCCTGATAACATCGCAGTTACCTGTGAACTCACACATCAAAAGACAGAGCGAGTAGACGCTCTCTCCAGATGTAGGCTACCCCCTTCGTTCTTGGTAATTACATTGGTCCCTCAACACACTGACTAAAACAAACAAACAAATACTTGTGATTTTGAAAAAGTGTCTAGAGAAAACTTACCAACGTAGCCTACCTTTTTCTTTTTCTGGTGTAGGAAACCCGAAACTCACATAATAAGATGTTATCGCTACATTCCTCGGGCGTCTCGCTCAACAATTTAAGATACTGAAGTCCCACACGAAAACAACGAAATCCGTTTGAAAAGGTCTTAAATGCTTAAACGTTCACTCAATTCTAACCCTATAGCCTAGAGCCACAGAGTTTCTTAGTCTCTCTCGAATTATTTCCAAACCACATGAAAAATATCCCATAGATTTCAGATCAAGAATTATAGAATGATCATTTCAACTGTTTTGGTTGTATTCTCATTGCCCCCATCCACCTGAAAATAAGAGAATAATACAGGTCCGTATGTCGTCTCCTCATGAGGGTCCTATGCTGTGAAGGTCTGTGACTGCAGGTGTTTGGGGCGCTGGCTCCCTCTTCTCCTCCCCCCTCGTCTTCCTGCTCCCTCCCTCCTACTCCTGTGATCATTACAGTACTAGGGTAAAGCTCAAGATGTCCCACTTTTAACCCTCTTGATTCTGGTAAGGGGATAAGTCTGATTTAAACAATCCAGTGCATTCGGAAAGTATTCAGACCCCTTTACTTTTTCTACATTTTGTTACGTTACAGCCTTATTCTAAAATGGATTGAATAGTTTTTCCCCCCTCATCAATCTACACACAATAACTCATAATGACAAAGCAAAAAACAGGTTTTTAGAAATTTTTGCAAATGTACACTACTGTTCAAAAGTTTGGGGTCACTTAGAAATGTCCTTGTTTTCGAAAGAAAAGCAATTTTTTGGTCCATTAAAATAACATCAAATTGATCAGAAATACAGTGTAGACATTGTTAATGTTGTAAATGGCTATTGTAGCTGGAAACGGCTGATTTTTAATGGAATATCTACATAGGCATACAGAGGCCCATATCTCAGACTTCCCATTTTTATTGGCCAGTCTGAGATATGGCTTTTTCTTTGCAACTCTGCCTAGAAGGTCAGCATCCACGGAGTGGCCTCTTCACTGTTGATGTAGAGACTGGTGTTTTGCGGGTACTATTTAATGAAGCAGCCAGTTGAGGACCTATGAGGCGTCTGTTTCTCAAACTAGACACTCTAATGTATTTGTCCTCTTGCTCAGTTGTGCACCAGGGCCTCCCACTCCTCTTTCTATTCTGGTTAGAGACAGTTTGCACTGTTCTGTGAAGGGAGTAGTACACAGCGTTGTACGAGATCTTCAGTTTCTTGGCAATTTCTCGCATGGAATAGCCTTCATTTCTCAGAACAAGAATAGACTGACGAGTTTCAGAAGAAAGTTTGTTTCTGGCCATTTTGAATCTGTAATCGAACCCTCAATTGCTGATGCTCCAGATACTCAACTAGTCTCAAGAAGGCCAGTTTTATTGCTTCTTTAATCAGCACAACAGTTTTCAGCTGTGCTCACATAATTGAAAAAGGGTTTTCTAATGGTCAATTAGCTTTTTAAAATGATACACTTGGATTAGCAAACACAACATGCCATTGGAACACAGGACTGATGGTTGCTGATAATGGGTCTCTGTACGCCTATGTAGATATTCCATTAAAAATCAGCCGTTTCCAGCTACAACAGCCATTTACAACATTAACAATGTCTACACTGTATTTCTGATCAATTTGATGTTATTTTAATGGACAAAACAATTGTTTTTATTTCGAAAACAAGGACATTTCTAAGTGACCCCAAACTTTTGAACGGTAGTGTATTAAAAAACAACAACTGAAATATCATATTTACATAAGTATTCAGACCCTTTACTCAGTACTTTGTTGAAGCACCTTTGGCAGCGATTACAGCCTTGAGTCTTCTTGGGTATAATGCTACAAGTTTGGCACACCTGTATTTGGGGAGTTTCTCCCATTCTTCTCTGCAGATCCTATCATGCTCTGTCAGGTTGGATGGGGAGCGTTGCTGCATAGCTATTTTCAGGTCTCTCCAGAGATGTTCGATCGGGTTCAAGTCCGGGCTCTGGCTGGGCCACTCAAGGACATTCAGAGACTTGTCCCGAAGCCACTCCTGCGTTGTCTTGGCTGTGTGCTTAGGGTCGTTGTCCTGTTGGAAGGTGAACCTTCACCCAAGTCTGAGGTCCTGAGCGCTCTGGAGCAGGTTTTCATCAAGGATCTCTCTGTACTTTGCTCCGTTCATCTTTCCCTCGATCCTGACTAGTCTCCCAGTCCCTGCCTCTGAAAAACTTTCCCACAGCATGATGCTGCCACCACCATGCTTCACCGTAGGGATGGTGCAGGTTTCCTCCAGACGTGATGCTTGGCATTCAGGCCAAAGAGTTCAATCTTGGTTTCATCAGACCAGAGAATCTTGTTTCTCATGGTCTGAGAGTCTTTTAGGTGCCTTTTGGCAAACTCCAAGCAGGCTGTCATGTGCCTTTTACTGAGGAGTGGCTTCCGTCTGGCCAATCTACCATAAAGGCCTGATAGGTGGAGTGCTGCAGAGATTATTGTCCTTCTGGAAGGTTCTCCCATCTCCACAGAGGAACTCTGGAGATCTTTCAGAGTGACCATCGGGTTCTTGGTCACCTCCCTGACCAAGGCCCTTCTCCCCCGATTGCTCAGTTTGGCCAGGCGGCCAGCTCTAGGAAGAATCTTGGTGGTTACAAACTGCTTCCATTTAAGAATGATGGAGGCCACTGTGTTCTTGAGGACCTTCAATGCTCCAGACAATTTTTGGTACCCTTCCCCAGATCTGTGCCTCGACACAGTCCTGTCTCTGAGCTCTACAGACAATTCCTTTGACCTCATGGCTTGGTTTATGCTCTGACATGCACTGTCAACTGTGGGACCTTATATAGACAGGTGTGAGCCTTTTCAAATCATGCCCAGTCAATTGTATTTACCACAGGTGGACTCCAATCAAGTTGTAGAAACATCTCAAGGATGATCAATGAATACAGGAGGCACCTGAGCTCAATTTCGAGTCTCATAGCAAAGGGTCTGAATACTAATGTTAATAAGGTATTTCTGTTTTTTATTTTCAATAGATTTGCAAAAATGTCTAAAAACCTGTTTTCGCTTTGTCATTATGGGGTATTGTGTGTAGATTGATGAGGAAAAAAAGTAATTTAATCAATTTTAGAAAAAGGCTGTAACGTAACAAAATGTGGAAAAAATCAAGAGGTCTAAATACATTCTGAATGCACTGTATATTAGGCTAAAGTAAACAGGTAATTGAAATTAACTTGAATTCTAAATGATGAAAATACATTAAATTCTGAAAAGTTAATATATGGACCAAATACAGGGTGATTTAGAAATGAAAATACAATTTCAGGCTATTATTTCAAATGATATACATTGCCCCTATATACAGTACTTCTCCATCTGTACAACTAGGCTAATGGATTCTACACCTTGGTTGTGCATATGCAGTAGCCTACATGAATACTGTAGTCATTCCGATGTCACAGTAAATTTAGGCCCTGTGCTGTGCTCTGAAAGATGTCTCCATCTTGAGCTGTTTAGCTCCGCATGAGAGCCAGAAGAGTCCTACAGATTCCTCAGATTCCTGATGGACCGACCCCTGGGCTCACGACAACGGTCACAAAGTAACCAGGAGGGGGATATTTAAAGAAGACATTCATTCTTTCAAACCAGCTCTATGCCTGAAATTACTAAGCACCATTCTCCTCTCTCCACCATTGGTTTTGTGGAAAGCTCTGACTGACAAATCAGGCATACAGAAGATGAAAAGGCACAGGGATGTATTCAAATAAGTAGCTTAAGGCCAGGATTTAACCGTTTCAGATAGTGTGTTTGATTTGCACATCATGGTGTCATGGGTTGAGGGAGATGAGTCAGTTGATACTTGATTTAGACATTTAGACAGTGCCGTTGTGTGTGCCGAATAAATGGTCAGCCGTGTGCACTGTCCGTACTGACGGGGGCTGCGTTCCATTCAGGGCAATGTACCCTTCCATCTGCCCTTGTTCGCTCCCCAGGTCGGCACAGTTGGAAGCTGCATTTATTTACACTCTCACTCATCCCTATTGTTCTGGCTGGCTCATCGGGCAGGAGAGACCTTTGGGTTACTTTCATGTAAAGTACATCTAGGTGGGACTGAGCAATGAGGTCTTTGTGTTATTTTTTGTCTTGCTCTCTGTGGGAGGCATCCTTCTCTTTCCAGCTGAGGAAATGTGTCATGAGTCAGTGCTGAGCTCAGGTTTCCGTACTACGTACTCTGTACCCCGAGCAGCCATGGACACCGCCACACTGACTGGCTCCCACTGCTTTACAGGGCACCACTAACGTCACTGATATGGGCCTTTTATTGGGCTTATCGGCCCCGTGTCCACCCACTATTGCCTAAACCCACTGGGTGAGTGGGAATTATGTTTTTTCCTTCTGTGAATGTACACAGGAATACCTTTTTCTATTATATTTGTATTGCTCTGATTTGAAAGGACACTTCTGCAATATTATTAAAAGAAACAGTACAATGGAAGAGCAGGTTCTGCAATAATTCGTAAAACACATGATCAAAATAGACTTACTGTTCAATTCCACATCTCAAGTACATTAGACAGTCTCCATTTGTAGACAGTCTCCTATAAAAGTAGGAGTACATCTGCAAACATAACACGTACAACGGACAATGGGGCCCATCTGTGAACATGTACTGTATTCATAGTCTGTCTATGTCTCTGGACCTCTCCATCTGACCCTCAGGTAATGTGCTATGTGATTACTATGGAATTGAAAACCTTGTAAGACAGACAGCCCACAGAGCCTGAAGCAGCACCTCTGACCCTGAGAGGGGGCCGAGATACATCAATCAAAACAACATGTCCAAGGACAAAACCAAGGCCCTAAGAGGAAATACATCCTATTATTACACTGACGGATGGTCTGAATATGAACCAGATTTAGGACGATATTTTATTCAGGTTTTTATCATTTAGGACTGTTCAGAATATTCACACCTACAAGAGCTTCACACTTGTCAGAATGTAAAAGAATAAAAGGCGTTTGCCAAGAAAGAAAAAAAAACCTTTAATTAAAAGTACAATGATAATTAGATGATAGGGAACAGGTGCTGTAAGTGACATGCATACATTTCATGCTCAAATTAATATCAAAAGAGAACAAGTTAAGAAAACATCCCTGACATGAAGAGTGCATATGTGGCGCTCATACATTCCAGTCAATACTTGTACAATATTGGAACTGGAAGCCGGGTTATTCTAGGTTTTTACAGTGAAGGAAGGCGGCAGCTTCCCTCTCTGAAGCCGTCTTTCTGCATATGTACGGCTGGCGGTATGACGTGTTCACCAAGCCTTAGCCAGCCATTCAGTCACCATCTGCACAGAAGACAACACTGGCACTCTCCCTCACTATAAAATGCATCTGGGTGAATAGACAGCTGTTTTAGAATAATTCTTTAAAAAAGAGAATAAAAAAATACAGGGGGGTGGTGAAAAAATGAAGGATATAGAAAAATGCTACAGGGATGAGTAAATGTACAGTGTATCTGTCACCACTTTGGTAAGCGCAGAATGGATGAGCGTGCTAATGCTCCTAAGGCTCATTAAATATGGATTCTCTATGGCGGATTTTGGGGCAATAAAGGGACTGTTATTTTTGAACAGACATTAAAACCTCCACTTCTTCTCCATCTTTACTGGTGGTGCCATAATCACCTCCCATGTTTACCTTTCTCTTCTTCCATTTGGAGAGTGGAGATCCGCTTTGTGAAGTCAGTAAAGCTGTTGAAGGGAGAATAGCACTCACTTGCATGCACAGACACCAGACATACTCAGTCAGATTCTCAAACAATATTCAGCATTAGGCAAACATAAGCATTTTCCACTTCAATCAGCTCTCTTCTCATCTACTTCAATCAAATTGAAAATCAACCAATTATTCCTGGGTAACAACGTCTCTGTCGCTCTCAGTCTCTTTCTCCAATCATCCCTCCCCAGGTGTTTCATTGTTATAGCGAGACAATAGTCCCTGCATTGTAATTTGCATAAATTAATTGTCCTCCAACAGAAATCAGTGAGGGCAAACCAAGGAGGTATTGTGGTACAAAGATGCTTCTTTCTTTGTGTACTACAGCCTGTGGTGTGCACAGCATGTACTGTAGGAGTCTGTTTAGCCTGTGTGTGTGCATGGAAGTGTGTGTCTGTGTATGCATGCATGCAAGCGTGTGTGCAGGCGTGTATGTGTGTACAAGCGTGTGTGTGGTGGGGGGTGCTCACACTCATCAGTCTAGTGAGATCATGCCTCCCTCTTTCTCTGTGACTGGGCAGAGCAGAGCAGTCACCATGCTCTCTGGGATCTTTCAGATAACAGTCATCCATCTGCTGTGCATATCTGTCAGGGCCTAATCACTCCAATCATCTATCTCCCTCCACTCAGCGTCTCCAACACTCCTTCTTGCTCTCCGTTCTCACTCCCTCGCTCTTACTCCACGCCTTCTCTTGCTCAGTAGAACTTCTCGTAAATTCTCTTACTCACCACAAATTAAGCATAGTACATACTATGACGGGTGGTGACACACACAAGCATACACATTGTCAAGTAGCTGGTATTTCCCGGGCACCATGTTGTACTAAGATGCAAAGATAATTTATGGATCATGGTTTAGCCTATCCCGTCACACATGCTGGGGGTCCTCTTTGGACAAGGATCACTACAAGTGCCTGATGAGTTCGGTAACGTTCCTGATAAAACCAGAGAAGGTAGACATCAGACTTACTGTATAACAGGGAGATTTGTGTAATCACATTGACTTGAGACCAGTTGGAATCTAACAGAGCTTTTTTCTTCTATCTGCCACTCATTATGAAACAAAGTCTTAACACATGGTGCTGCAACCACAAACAAGCTCCAGAACCGTCTCTGGTTTACATGGTTTTCTCTGTAATCTGTATGTCTGTTTGCCATGATCAATATTGTGGAAACCACCTCCATAATTAATTCGTACACATAAAAGCATTTGTGGTTTTGCACTAAAGCCCAAGAGATGGTACAGTAATCCACTGGGCTGAATAAAAGTGGGCAGAGATTAAACAAGATGAGGCCGAGATAGTGTTTGTCGTTGTGTGATCATTTGATGGCGTATGTATGCTGTGTTTTTTCCAGAGCTATTATTAATAGTAAGTGCTCCTCCTAGAATGCATGCCTCATATGTTCTGGAGCTAACAGCAGGACAGGTTTTAGCTAGTGGAATATTTATAGTTGTGCATTAAAAGTGGAATCAAGGGTTTAAGTGTACCATTGCCGCTGTTCCTTTGTCCGGGCCTGTCCAAAAATGTCCATCCTGAGGCTATTTTCAGAGCCAAGAGCTAGCATGTGAATCCAAATGTTTAAGTGATATCACATACTGTCACCTGCGTCATGTCTAAACTGGGATACAGGTTGACATCTAAACCATAAATGATACACCGATATTGTTTGGTGTCTTCAAAGCCCCTTTGCCTGTTCCTATAAGAATTGGCCAACCTAAACATATTGTAAATACAATAGATATGTCTTTGCTGTCATAATGTCAAAGTCAGTTGTCATTTGAGTATCTCATCTTGGGTGCTGGGTATCAAGCTCTTTCATGCTGAGATCCACCGTATTATACATACTTAATCATCATTGAGCAAAGAAAGGTAAGCTCAGGGATGCTGTTACCTTGGATACACAGTAGGCCTTTATTTCGAAGTCAAAGTACTATTTGTTATTTTCTTTTACCAAATTGACTGTACCCATCATTTGGGTTACAAAAGCAGTTCAGAGTAGTGATACCATTTATCCTTGCTTCTGTATACTGCCATCTTCTGGTTTGGCAATATATTCTGTCCAGAAGGTTGCATTTCCAGAACGACTTTAATAGGACAGGGGCACTCTCCTTTTTGAGAAGGTCTGGTCACACTAAGTTCCTAGGTGCCAAAGGTCCATATGGATATTGTAATTTATCAGCGTAGTAATAAACCCCTACCTAGCAACCTATGGAACCCAAACTGTTCAAACCCTTCTTGTTGGCAGATAAGTTTTTTAAGCTAAATTCCTGCAATTCTACATATTTTGCCATTTATTATGCGTGTTCATATGATACCTGAGTGACCCTGGTGGTCGAGGACCCTGGGCACAATATCTGGCCATGATAACTACAACATTTATACAGTGAGGGAAAAAAGTATTTGATCCCCTGCTGATTTTGTACGTTTGCCCACTGACAAAGAAATGATCAGTCTAATTTTAATGGTAGGATTATTTGAACAGTGAGAGACAGAATAAAAACAAAAAAATCCAGAAAAATGCATGTCAAAAATGTTATAAATTGATTTGCATTTTAATGAGGGAAATAAGTATTTGACCCCCTCTCAATCAGAAAGATTTCTGGCTCCCAGGTGTCTTTTATACAGGTAACGAGCTGAGATTAGGAGCACACTCTTAAAGGGTGTGCTCCTAATCTCAGTTTGTTACCTGTATAAAAGACACCTGTCCACAGAAGCAATCAATCAATCAGATTCCAAACTCTCCACCATGGCCAAGACCAAAGAGCTCTCCAAGGATGTCAGGGACAAGATTGTAGACCTACACAAGGCTGGAATGGGCTACAAGACCATCGCCAAGCAGCTTGGTGAGAAGGTGACAACAGTTGGTGCGATTATTCGCAAATGGAAGAAACACAAAAGACCTGTCAATCTCCCTCGGCCTGGGGCTCTATGCAAGATCTCACCTCGTGGAGTTGCAATGATCATGAGAACGGTGAGGAATCATCCCAGAACTACACGGGAGGATCTTGTCAATGATCTCAAGGCAGCTGGGACCATAGTCACCAAGAAAATAATTGGTAACACACTATGCCGTGAAGGACTGAAATCCTGCAGCGCCCGCAAGGTCCCCATGCTCAAGAAAGCACATATACAGGCCCATCTGAAGTTTGCCAATGAACATCTGAATGATTCAGAGGAGAACTGGGTGAAAGTGTTGTGGTCAGATGAGACCAAAATGGAGCTCTTTGGCATCAACTCAACTCGCCGTGTTTGGAGGAGGAGGAATGCTGCCTATGACCCCAAGAACACCATCCCCACCGTCAAACATGGAGGTGGAAACATTATGCTTTGGGGGTGTTTTTCTGCTAAGGGGACAGGACAACTTCACCGCATCAAAGGGACGATGGACGGGGCCATGTACCGTCAAATCTTGGGTGAGAATCTCCTTCCCTCAGCCAGGGCATTGAAAATGGGTCGTGGATGGGTATTCCAGCATGACAATGACCCAAAACACACGGCCAAGGCAACAAAGGAGTGGCTCAAGAAGAAGCACATTAAGGTCCTGGAGAAGCCTAGCCAGTTTCCAGACCTTAATCCCATAGAAAATCTGTGGAGGGAGCTGAAGGTTGAGTTGCCAAACGTCAGCCTTGAAACCTTAATGACTTGGAGAAGATCTACAAAGAGCAGTGGGACAAAACCCCTCCTGAGATGTGTGCAAACCTGGTGGCCAGCTACAAGAAACGTCTGACCTCTGATTGCCAACAAGGGTTTTGCCACCAAGTACAAAGTCATGTTTTGCAGAGGGGTCAAATACTTATTTCCCTCATTAAAATGCAAATCAGTTTATAACATTTTTGACATGCGTTTTTCTGAATTTTTTTGTTGTTATTCTGTCTCTCACTGTTCAAATAAACCTACCATTAAAATTATAGACTGATAATTTATTTGTCATTGGGCAAACGTACAAAATCAGCAGGGGATCAAATACTTTTTTCCCTCACTGTATAACTAGTTAACCTAATTTAACAACCAGGCCCTAAAGGACTGGAATCAGCTCCATGAACAACTGGAATTTCCTGACAGGTTATAAATAGCTCTCTAAAGGTCTATCAGTGAATGACATAACAAGAGGAAAACTGCCATTACACCACCAGATTTGGAAATTGCACCATGTGCATTCTACTATTATTACTCTCAACAGCAGTAAGTTGAACTGGACTGAGTTCCTCTGTAGCTCAGCTGGTAGAGCACGGCGCTTGTAACGCCAAGGGTAGTGGGTTCGATCCCCGGGACCACCCATACACAAAACAATGTATGCACGCATGACTGTAAGTCACTTTGGATAAAAGCGTCTGCTAAATGGCATATTATTATTATTATTATTATTCCTAAAAAGTTGGGACCCGTATTGACCCCGTTCTGGGTCTGGATCACAGTCTGCCAGTTGAGTATGGCTATTACAGGCTGATTGTGTTACCCTAACTTCATTTCTAATACCAAGATTTAAACAATTAAAAACAGTAAGCAAAAATAAATAACAACTTGCTATTTAATTAAGTCTGATAAAAAAATGTGGACATTAGCTTTACCTTAAAAAAACTAAAAAAAAACGTATTTTCTTCAAAACTACAGCATACTATAAAATTCAGCACACAAAATATAACTTTCTGTTAATGTACCCTATATTTCAAATTCCAGATGGCTACAGATAATGGTTTAAGCTGAACAGATCTGAACTCTGCACACAAAGTTAACTTTAAATATGTATATGCCAATGCCATCAGTCTGTGTGGAAAAGAAATAACATAAAAACACCAGTATTGTTACAGTAGTTTAAGAGTAGCCCTTGGCTACAGTTATGTTACTTCATCAGACCATACTCATCAATGCCTTTGAAGCAACAATCAATGCAAATATTCGCTATGAATAGCACACCTTTCAAACATCATCATTGTGACTTAACTTTACTTATTCCAAAAAAAAACGAAGTAAATGTGATGGATACCAGTTTCTAAAAGATTAACACAAAAACAGCAAAAAAACTAAACACTTTTTGAATTTCACACAAATATCGCAATGAATTTGTTAAAATATACTTAAAGATGGAATCTGGAGTAGGGGGAAACAGCGCCACTGGCCACCCCACCACCGTTATCTTTTTTGTTGCTGAGCTGAGGAGCGTTGCGCAGCACAGTAAATAATTGCAGAACATATTGTGCTCTTCAATCGCGCATGCAATGACGTCCAAGAGGAAAAAAGTGTTTGTTGTTTGCAGTCACTTCTTTGTTGTAATATCGCAAACGAACGTGGCTGTTTCACCATGAAGGATTCCAGCTTTAAAGAATTTAAATGCATACATTGACTAGAAAATGTGTAAATATGAATTAATATGGGTGTACAGCTACACAGTAATTTATGATAGAAAAGGCAAAACACTGGTGACACATTACCTATATTTACCTTATTAAACTAACAAACTACTGTAGAGTAAACTTATTTTACACAGATACCCCCAAACAATGGCAGGTGTGTAAGAAAAAATTATATGGTATATGGTCTCTAAAATAAACCAGTTTCCTTCCATGAAAACACCCACGACTAGGTCATCCCTGAGAACAAGATTTGGTTCAGTACGAAGTGCATCCGAGACGTGTTCGGGAAATTATTACAACCATTCAACAAAAAAATATCACCTTTTTACTTCGTCAAAGATCAGATTTACAATAGGAAAAGTTCAAGACAAATTTAGTTGAAGACGTTATCACTAATACCTGTCAGTAAAAGATCTAGGATTGTTTTATTGGACCACTTGCAACAAGAGATGCTCTCAAATCTTGGCGGTCTCAAACCTAATTTAATATTATTGTATTGGTATTCTTTCCATTTTGTGATGATTAGCCCGATCAACAAGTGTAAATGAGTCATAAACTGAATGATTGACTCAAGAACTAAACAGACTACACGAAAATATACGGGTCTTCAACGAAATGAGTGCCTTTTGCATACCTTTGATATTTTAAGTAGAAATTGTACACACATTTTAAAAGCCTGTTAAATGAAGTGCACTTCAATATAGACCACATGGTAAATTCAATAAATCATATTTTTAAAGAATAAAAACGTGCTAAAGTGCCAAAAGTCAGCATTCAAATATCCCTCTGTGCACCCTCTGTGATGTCTAGGAAGATTTTAACCCACTTAACCCCAAGATTCCTCCTAGTCATTATGTTGCTTTGACAATGTCATTTTTGGCGATTATTATTTATTTAATGTGATAAGTGATTAATTTTAAGGTAAAAAATAAACAATAAAAATTTCCCTAATTTTAAGGTCAAGCCTGTTACATGAACTGAAACCTCATTTTAATATGGTTAAACTATTCCTTTTTAAATAATTTTTTTTCAAAAGAAACATTGAACATAATTATAGTCAAACCCTATTGTAAAAGCAGGTGAGCTGGTTCTACTCTTTTTGGCAATTTTCTAGTGTTTTGTGGTGGAAAACTGTGCGGGTCGAGCATAACACGTCAACCCTGTTCCTCCATAGATAGACAGGCTAGAAATGTTTTAACAATTTCATTTTTTGGGGTGGAGCTTGCATTCAATTGCCCCTCCCTGTTGCACACAACAAGCTTCCATTCTCCCTGTTAAAAGAGGGATTTTATGGCAGCTTTTTAAATTTTTTTTTTTTAATCGTCAACCCTGTTACTTTACAGGCACCTACAATAATATATATATATATATATATATATATATATATATATATATATATATATATATATATATATATATATATATATATATATATATATTTACAGGCACCTACAATATATATATATATATATATATACACACACACACACACACAGTGAGGGAAACAAGTATTTGATCCCCTGCTGATTTTGTATGTTTGCCCACTGACAAAGACATGATCAGTCTATCATTTTTATGGTAGGTTTATTTGAACAGTGAGAGACAGAATAACAACAAAAAAATCCAGAAAAAAGCATGTCAAAAATGTTATAAATTGATTTGCATTTTAATGAGGGAAATAAGTATGTGACCCCTCTGCAAAACATGACTTAGTACTTGAGTGTGCTCCTAATCTCAGCTTGTTACCTGTATAAAAGACACCTGGGAGCCAGAAATCTTTCTGATTGAGAGGGGGTCAAATACTTATTTCCCTCATTAAAATGCAAATCAATTTATAACAATTTTTACATGCGTTTTTCTGGATTTTTTTGTTGTTATTCTGTCTCTCACTGTTCAAATAAACCTACCATTAAAATTAAAGACTGTTCATGTCTTTGTCAGTGGGCAAACGTACAAAATCAGCAGGGGAACAAATACTTTTTCCCCTCACTGTGTATATATATATATATATATTTGCATCTCTAAATGGGAAAACATGTTTGATTAAGTTGAACATGTGCTCTTTATGACAGAATTTTAAAAGGTGAAACAAAAAGTATTTTTTTTTCACCAAGTTACAGTACTCAAAAGGCACCCAATTGGTGGGACAACCAATAGAGGTCAAAACATGGTGTCTTGGCTTTTTTAATTGACCCTGATTTTAAAATGCAGTTAAGCATTTAGAATGTATTAATAATAATTGAGATTTTGTGCATAATAAGAAAAAGGGAAACTGGGAAGCACGAACAATCTAACACTCGTCCTCTTCTTCGTCCACCTCAATATCCTCCTCGTCATCTTGGCCTCGAACCTCGCGACCTCGTGATTCATCCACTTCTTCATCCTTCTCTCTGTACGATGAGTCCTCATCCTCTCTGGCCTCCTGGTCGCTGTCATCAGAGCCTGGAGAATGGAGATGATCAGACCTTTTATAATGAGTTTCCCACTTTGAGCAAATGGCTTGATTAGCATGGGATATAAACAGGGGTTTAACACTGGATTATGGTGAATGCCCAGAAGGAATATAATTATTTTGTACAATTGGTCAAAACTCTTGATCTTAGTTCCTCCTGCAATAAAATGTGTGTGAATGGTGAAAACAGTGAGATGTGAATTGAAGTATCAGGTAACCAAAATGTATAAACAAAGCACACCTTAACACCTAGTAAACGTTTAAAAAATAACTTCCAATGATTGTACAAATACCCCTTATTTAATGTACGAACAGTCTTTGGGTCTACTGGATTTTGCAGAAAATTGGCAGATCAGTGTGAATAAGCTGCTGAGTTTGCATGTAAAAATCACAAAGTCTTCCTGAACCATTCAAATAAATAGACTTTCATCCAAACAATGACTTCATGTTCTGAACTGAGCTGCAAAGCTGACCAGCAGATCCAACAACCTTCCACATTCTATGTGGTTTTCGTATAACATTTCTGCTTGTGGACAATTTCACCTGCATTCCTCATACAGGGACATCTTACTACACAGTTCTACACATTTCTCAGGAGGTAGAGGTAAACCAGCAGACAGTGTGGCCCTAAAGGATTGGAATCAGCTCCCTTACAGTCTTCACTTACCTGCATCTCGGCCCCCATCCTCACCTTCATCCTCCTCTTCCCTGCTACGACCTCTTCCAGGCTTAGCCTGCTCTTCAGCCTGCTCTTCATCATCATCCGAGTCAGAGATCACCACACAATCATCCCTGTTGCGGTTGTCAGCTGGCTTGGGCCCACTGGTGCTGTTGGAACTGCATGTTGTGATCAGGGATGTTAACAATTAACCGTTAATCAGTTAGCAGCTGAAAATACATTTGACCAGTCATGCTTATCGGTCTATAGGTTAATTTGCATAATTGTGTGGAATTAAATTGGCGAGTGTGTATTTTAGTTAGTCATCATGTATCTTATTTATCACACACGCAGAGCATACAGAGCCTAGTTTGAGGAGCGGAATAGCCTACCACCTGTCAGACAGCGTGAGAGTAGCTCCTCAAAAAGCTGCTACTGGAGTGAAAAGTGCTTTTGTCAGCCCAGTCATCGCGTGTTAAAAACTGTTTTGATCACCATGATTAAAAATAGCCACTTTCATTTCTCAATCTCAACTCGTAATTAAAGTGTGCCTCCCATTCGCCATTCGAGTGCATATAAAGTAAACGGTAGGCAGGCTATCAGCGCGTCACCCACCACTTTGCGATGCGAACTTGAGGCAGTATAATTGTTTGAAACCTGAACATTTTACTTTACTTCAAATGAGGCACGTCTTACCTTGCTTCAAAGTAGCCTTGCAAAAATCCATCCATAGAAACATGGAGGCAATTATTTATTAAGACTTCCTCATGCCATTAACCAGCATTTCTCTGGTGTTCAATTGGTTTTCATATCAACTTTATTTTGTTGTCCAGAAGCCAAAAGGCACAATCCTAGTCATATTAGCAACCTATCCTAGTTGTTGCTATTAGATTCCCCCTCTTTCTAAGTTTCTGACAGAGATGAAAATCTCTGTTAGAAACATATGGAACCACTCGCATTAGGTGCGCTGTTTAGAACTGTTTTCCAGCTAAATGCATTTTGGCAAATGTTTGAAAATGACATTTTATTAGCTGCTTCATTACAAGAGTTGCATTTTCAATAATAGGCTATAGCCTTTTGACTGTAAGACGATAGGCTTGCTATTGTTGCCTGTTTCCATTAAGCTCTTGATGAAAAATTTATGTTCCTTGTATGCAACTAGTCCAGTGGTATTTTACATTGACATTTTAGTCATTTAGCAGACGCTCTTATCCAGTGCATACATTTTTCATACTATGCATGCATAGTATTTTCTGTTGGTCAGTCAATTTACTGTTTGGGAAAAATGTAATAGTTTGTTGACCGGATAATGGGGATTGGTTAGTCAGGAGCAAAATTGACTGAAATTTGCATCCCTAGTTGTGATAGTTATGACAATCAAGAGACCTGTCATGTCTTGTTTTTTTACACAAAATGCTTTCTAATTAAAGTGTTTGGTAGCGTTTTAGGCTACATTATTATTATACATTACAACACAGAATAAAGTGGTAATAGCATGGTAATAGTATCATGAAGATGGAAAAGTCCTTATTGAACTTAGTTCCACAAGAAGAGGTTTTGTTGGGCAGCTTACCTGCCATTCTGCCTGGGTTCCCACAGTGGAGTCAGGTAGTATCTCAGAGGGTTTCTGAAAAGGTCATCCTTCAGTATCTTTAGATTCACACGGAACAAAGAGAGAAGAAGTGTGTGTTGGAATAGTGCAGTAACCTTGAGTGTTATAGAGCCTAAAATAAAGTCAGTTGTGTGGTCACCAGTGGATCTGTGCAATGTTCAATGGGCGGCAAATAGCGGCTAAGAGCGTTGGGCCAGTAACCGAAAGGTCGCTGGTTCGAATCACTGAGCCAACTAGGTGAAGAATCTGTCAACTAAAATGTAAAATGTGTCTGTGCTGGAATACTCCACGCATCTCAGACTGTGCACCAGCTCTCAACCTGTGCCAGGCAGTGAGCATGCTGTTACCTGTGCTATATCGTCCCGGCCAGGACTGGTGTGGTCGCTGAACCAGCTGAAGAAGGTCTGGTAGATGCCGCGTCCCGATCTCCTGGGCTCACTGTGGAGTGTCAGGTTCTGCCCGCGGTACCACAGGATGGGGTCGGAGAAAGACACCGGAGATCCTGTGAGAGGACATGTAACAGGGGAAGGATATTGTCATTATTGGCCTAATTTACACCTCTGTGTAGACACAGGAGTCTTGTCCTGTCAATATTTTCCCCGTACTGTCCGGTTTCCGCAACAGTTCTATGACCGACAACTTTCCTGTCCTGTCCCGATATAAAATTACTCCCGTCCAGTGCTCATTTTAACGTGCAACATTTTTTGACGTGCAGAAATCAGAAATAACTTCCTCCGTTAGCTGCTCGTCTGTCGGTCCCCCCCACTCCCTGCACTCTGCTGCATTTGTGTTTCCATAGCAACGGCCCATCATGAGACGCAAGAGAGCTGTTCACTCACTGTTAGCTACTTTTCGTTGCCTGCCCAGCTGATTATTTTTTTTTTTGCTATCTATAAATAAGGACAAACCACCTGGTACCTACAACCTGGATGGTAAATTACTGAGGTTGGTAGCGCAATACATTGTGACTCCTGTTTGCCACATCTTCAATTTAAGCCTAGAAGATGGTGTGTGCCCTCAGACATGGAGCAAGGCAAAGGTCATTCCACTATCCAAGAATAGCAGAGCGCCCTTTAATGGTTCAAACAGCCGACCAATCAGCCTGTTACAAATGCTTAGCAAACTTTGGAAGAAAATTGTGTTTGATCAAATACAAAAAGTTATTTTACAGAAAACAAATTAACAACAGACTTTCAGCACGCTTATAGGGAAGGGCACTCAACATGCTCGGCACTGACACAAATGACTGATGATTGCCTGAAAGAAATTGATAGTAAGAAGATTGTGGGAGCTGTTTTGTTCGACTTCATGCAGCTTTTGATGTCATTGATCATAACCTATTGCAGATTTTTTTTGGGGTGTTATGGATTTGCATCCTCTGCCTTATTATGGATTGACAGTTATCTATCTAGTTTTCGTTAATGGAGGCCTCTCTCATGCAAATTCAGTTGAGTGTGGTGTACTGCAGTACAGCCTGCTAGGGCCATTATTGTTTTCTGTTTTTACAAATGACCTTCCACTGACCTTGAATAAAGCCTGTGTGTCTATGTACGCTGACGACAACAGTATATACGTTGTTTGCTGATGACACAACAGTGGTAGGCCTGATCACGACAATGATGAGACAGCCTATAGAGAGGAGGTCAGAGACCTGGCAGTGTGGTGCCAGGACAACAAAAGGTTATACAGCTGCACCATTGAGAGCATCCTGACCGGTTGCATCACCGCCTGGTATGGCAACTGCTCGGCATCTCACAGTAAGGCGCTACAGAGGGTAGTGCGTACGGCCCAGTACATTACTGGGGCCAAGCGTCCTGCAATCCAGGACCTATATACTAGGCGGTGTCAGAGGGAAGCCCAAAAAATTGTCAAAGACTCCAGTCACCCAAGTCATAGACTGTTCTCTCTGCTACTGCATGGCAAGCGGTACCGGAGCGCCAAGTCTAGGACCAAAAGGCTCCTTAACAGCTTCTACCCCCAAGCCAACAATTAATCAAATGGCCACCCGGACTATTTACATTGACCCCCCCAATTTGTTTTTAGACTGCTGCTACCCGCTGTCTATTATCTAAAGTGAGGGAAAAAAGTATTTGATCCCCTGCTGATTTTGTACGTTTGCCCAATGACAAAGAAATGATCAGTCTATAATTTTAATGCTAGGTTTATTTGAACAGTGAGAGACAGAATGAAAACAAAAAAATCCAGAAAAACGCATGTCAAAAATTTTATAAATTGATTTGCATTTTAATTAGGGAAATAAGTATTTGACCCCCTCTCAAATCAGAAAGATTTCTGGTTCCCAGGTGTCTTTTATACAGGTAACGAGCTGAGATTAGGAGCACACTTAAAGTGCTCCTAATCTCAGCTTGTTACCTGTATAAAAGACACCTGTCCACAGAAGCAATCAATCAATCAGATTCCAAAATCTCCACCATGGCCAAGACCAAAGAGCTCTCCAAGAATGTCAGGGACAAGATTGTAGACCTACACAAGGCTGGAATGGGCTACAAGACCATCGCCAAGCAGCTGGGTGAGAAGGTGACAACAGTTGGTGCGATTATTCGCAAATGTAAGAAACACAATAACTGTCAATCTCCCTCGGCCTGGGGCTCCATGCAAGATCTCACCTCGTGGAGTTGCAATGTTCCTGAGAACGGTGAGGAATCAGCCCAGAACTACATGGAAAGTTCTTGTCAATGATCTCAAGGCAGCTGGGACCATAGTCACCAAGAAAACAATTGGTAACACACTTAGCTGTGAAGGACTGAAATCCTGCAGTGCCCGCAAGGTCCCCCTGCTCAAGAAAGCACATATACAGGGCCGTCTGAAGTTTGCCAATGAACATCTGAATGATTCAGAGGAGAACTGGGTGAAAGTGTTGTGGTCAGATGAGACCAAAATCAAGCTCTTTGGCATCAACTCAACTCGCTGTGTTTGGAGGAGGAGGAATGCTGCCTATGACCCCAAGAACACCATCCCCACCTTCAAACGTGGAGGTGGAAACATTATGCTTTGGGGGTGTTTTTCTGCTAAGGGGACAGGACAACTTCACCGCATCAAAGGGACGATGGACGGGGCCATGTACCGTCAAATCTTGGGTGAGAACCTCCTTCCCTCAGCCAGGGCATTGGAAATGGGTCGTGGATGGGTATTCCAGCATGACAATGACCCAAAACACACGGCCAAGGCAACAAAGGAGTAGCTCAAGAAGAAGCACATTAAGGTCCTGGAGTGGCCTAGCCAGTCTCCAGACCTTAATCCCATAGAAAATCTGTGGAGGGAGCTGAAGGTTCGAGTTGCCAAACGTCAGCCTCGAAACCTTAATGACTTGGAGAAGATCTGCAAAGAGGAGTGGAACAAAATCCTTCCTGAGATATGTGCAAAACGGGTGGCCAACTACAAGAAACGTCTGACCTCTGTGATTGCCAACAAGGGTTTTGCCACCAAGTACTAAGTCATGTTTTGCAGAGGGGTCAAATACTTATTTTCCTAATTAAAATGCAAATCAATTTATAACATTTTTGACATGCGTTTTTTTCTGGATTTTTTTGTTGTTATTCTGTCTCTCACTGTTCAAATAAACCTACCATTAAAATTATAGACTGATCATGTCTGTCAGTGGGCAAACATACAAAATCAGCAGGGGATCAAATACTTTTTCCCCCCACTGTATGTATAGTCACGTTACCCCTACCTACATGTACAAATGACCTCGACTAATCTGCACCCCCACACATTGACTTGGTACCGGTACCCCCTGTAGATAGTATATAGCCTCGTTATTGTTATTTTATTGTGTTACTTTATTATTTTTTACTTTCGTTTATTTGGTAAATATTTTCTTAACCTCTTTCTTGAACTGCATTGTTGGTTAAGGGCTTGTAGTAAGCATTTCACGGTAAGGTCTACACCTGTTGTATTTGGCGAATGTGACAAATAAAGTTTGATTTGCAACAGTAAAATAAATAACTGAGACAATTAACATTGAGCTCCAGTCAGTTTTAGAATGGGTAACTAGCAATAGGCTGGTGCAAAATATCAAAAAAACTAAAAGCATAATTTTTGGGACAAATCACTAGCTCAACCTCGTTTAGATCTATTATTGAATAATGTGGCTATCGAGCAAGTTGAGGAGACTAAACTTCTGGGTGTATCCCTAGATAGCAAGCTGTCTGGATGATAGCGGGGTGAACAGGCAGTGGCTCGGGTGGTTGATGGCCTTGATGATCTTTTTGGCCTTCCTGTGACATCGGGTGTTGTAGGTGTCCTGGAGGGCGGGTAGTTTGCCCCCGGTAATGCGTTGTGCAGACAGCACCAACCTCTGGAGAGCCTTGCTGTTGCAGGCGATGCAGTTGCCGTACCAGCCGGTGATACAGCCTGACAGGATGCTCTCAATTGTGCATCTGTAAAAGTTTGTGAGGGTTTTAGGTGCCAAGACAAATTTTAGGTGCCAAGCCAAATTTAGGTGCCAAGCCACGCAGTCATGGATGAACAGGAAGTACAGGAGTGGGCTGAGCACGCACCCTTGTGGGGCCCCAGTGTTGAGGATCAGCAAAGCGGAGGTGTTGTTCCCTACCTTCACCACCTGGGGGCGGCCCGTCAGGAAGTCCAGGACCCAGTCGCACAGGGGGGGGTTCAGACCCAGGGCCTCAAGCTTAATCTCTATGGGATCGGTGTCCCGTATACGGGACGGTTGAGCTAACTTGACTGTTGTAAGTAACAGCAAACTTTCCAGGACATAGACATGTCTTATATGGTCAGAAAGTTTAAATTCTTGTTAATCTAATTGCACTGTCCAATTTACAGTAGCTATTACAGTGAAAAAATACCATGCTATTGTTTGAGGAGTGCACAACAACAACACAACTTATCACGGCAACTGGTTTGATACATTCACCTCTGAAGGTAAATAATGTACTTACAGTCAGTAATCTTGCTCTGATTTGTCATCCTAAGGGTCCCAGAGATAAAATGTAGCATAGTTTTGTTTGAAAAAATCATGTTTATATTCAAATGTAGGATGTTCTCTATAGTTATGTACTTGAAAATGTATCAATTGACCAATTCGGCACATTTGGGCAGACTTGATAAAAAAATAGTCCAGTATTGCAATGCTTCACTGGATCAATCTGAACCTTTACACATACACTGCTGCCATTTAGTGGCCAAAATCTAAATTGCACCTAAACTGCAATATTATTTAGTGGCCTTTCTCTTTCATTTCAAAGATTATGGAACAAAAAAAAATTAGAAAACTGGGCCGGCAGCCTTGCGAGGGTTAACACATTTAAATGTTTTACTCATGTCGGCCACGGAGAAGGAGAGCCCACAGTCCTTGGTAGCGGGCCGCTTCGGTGGCACTGTGTTATCCTCAAAGCGGGCGAAGAAGGTGTTTAGCTTGTCCGGAAGCAAGACATCGGTCTCGGCGACGTGGCCAGTTTTCCTTTTGTAGTCCGTGATTGTCTGTAGACCCTGCCACATACGTCTCGTGTCTGAGCCGTTGAATTGCGACTCCACTTTGTCTCTATACTGACGTTTTGCTTGTTTGATTGCCTTGCGGAGTGAGTAACTACACTGTTTGTATTCTGCCATATTCCTAGTCATTCCTTTTGTTTGTATTATATTTTACCAGATGTAATGTGTTATATTCTCCTACATTCATTTCACATTTCCACAAACTTCAAAGTGTTTCCTTTCAAATGGTATCAAGAATATGCATATCCTTGCTTCAGGTCCTGAGCTACAGGCAGTTAGATTTGGGTATGTCATTTTAGGTGAAAATTGAAAAAAAGGGTCCGATCCTTAAGAGGTTAATGATGAGCTTGGAGGGTACTATGGTGTTGAATGCTGAGCTATAGTCAATAAAAGAGCATTCTTACATAGGTATTCCTCTTGTCCAGATGGGATAGGGCAGTGTGCAGAGTGATGGCGATTGCATCGTCTGTGGATCTATTGGGGCGGTAAGCAAATTGAAGTGGGTCTAGGGTGGCAGGTAAGGTAGAGGTGATATGATCCTTGACTAGTCTCTCAAAGCACTTCATGATGACAGAGGTGAGTGCTACGGGGCGATAGTCATTTAGTTCAGTTACCTTTGCTTTCTTGGGTACAACGGTGGCCATCTTGAAGCATGTGGGGACAGCAGACTGGGATAGGGAGAGATTGAATGTGTACGTAAAACACACCAGCCAGCTGGTCTGCGCATGCTATGAGGATGCGGCTAGGGATGCCGTCTGGGCCGGCAGCCTTGCGAGGGTTAACACATTTAAATGTTTTACTCATGTCGGCCACGGAGAAGGAGAGCCCACAGTCCTTGGTAGCGGGCCGCTTCGGTGGCACTGTGTTATCCTCAAAGCGGGCGAAGAAGGTGTTTAGCTTGTCCGGAAGCAAGACATCGGTCTCGGCGACGTGGCCGGTTTTCGTTTTGTAGTCCGTGATTGTCTGTAGACCCTGCCACATACGTCTCGTGTCGGAGCCGTTGAATTGCGACTCCACTTTGTCTCTATACTGACGTTTTGCTTGTTTGATTGCCTTGCGGAGTGAATAACTACAGTTTGTATTCTGCCATATTCCTAGTCACCTTGCCATGGTTAAATGCAGTGGTTCGCGCTTTCAGTTTCGCGCGAATGCTGCCATCTATCCACGCTTTCTGGTTAGTGTAGGTTTTAATAGTCACAGTGGGTACGACATCTCCTATACACTTCCTGATATACTCAGTTACCGCATCGGTGTATTCTTCTAAATTATTTTCGCAAGTTATCCGGAACATACCACAGTCCGCGTGATCAAAACAATCCAGAAGCGTGGATTCCGATTGGTCAGACCAGCATTGAATAGTCCTTAGCACGGATACTTCCTGTTTGAGTTTCTGCCCATAGGAAGGGAGAAAGAAGCAACATGGAGTCGTGGTCAGATTTGCCGAAAGGAGGGCGGGGGAGGGCCTTGTAATCATTGCGGAAGTTTGAATAACAGTGGTCCAGTGTTTTAGCAGTGCAAGTACTACAGTTGATATGTTGATAGAACGTCGGCAGCCTAGTCCTCAAATTTGCTTTGTTAAAATCCCCATCTACAATAAATGCAGCCTCAGGATATGTGGTTTCCAGTTTGCATAATGTCCAGTGAAATTCTTTGAGGGTCGTCGTGGTATCGGCTTGATGGGGGATATAAACGGCTGTGGCTATAACAGAGGAAAATTCTCTTGGGAGATAATACGGTCGGCATTTGATTGTGAGGTATTCTAGGTTGGGTGAACAAAAGGACTTGAGTTCCTGTATGTTACTACCATTACACCATAAGTCGTTAATCATGAAACACACACCTCCGCCCTTCTGCTTCCCGGAGAGATATTTATTCCTACCTGCGCGATGAACTGAGAATCCCTCTGGCTGGACCGATTCCGACAGAGTATCCCAAGGGAGCCATGTTTCAGTGAAACAAAGTATGTTACAGGCCCTGATGTCTCTCTGGAAAGAAATCCTTGCCCTGAGCTAATCAACTTTGTTATCCAAAGACTGAATATTAGCGAGTAACATACTCGGAAGCGGTAGGTAGTGTGCGCGCCTCTTAAGTCGAACCAGCAGGCCGCCTCGAGTGCCTCTCCTCCGCCGGAGATGTTTTGGGTGGGCCTCTGGAATCAGTTCAATTGCTCTGGGGAGAGTGAACAAAGGATCTGATTCGGGGAAGTCGTATTCCTGGTCTTAATGCTGGTAGTTCTGGTGAGTTACCGCCGCTCTGATATCCAATAGTTCTTCCCGGCTGTATGTAACGACACAAAATATTTCCTGAGCTAAACATGTAAAAAAGAATACATAAAAACAAAATACTGCAGAGTTTCCTAAGAGCTAGTCGCGAGGCCGCCATCTCCTTCGGCGACATCTTTTGCATATACAAAAGTGTGTATGTTATCGTTTGTTTGTATGCATGCGTCTATTTTTGTGTGGCTTCACAGTCCCTGCTGTACCATAAGGTATATTTTTATCAGTTTTTTTTAAATCTAATTTTACTGCTGGCATGACTTACTTGATGTGGAATAGAGTTCTATGTAGTCATGGCTCTATGTAGTACTGTGCGCCTCCCATAGTCTGTTCTTGACTTGGGGACTATGAAGAGACCTCTGGTTGCATGCCTTGTGGGGTATGCATGGGTGTCCGAGCTGTGTACCAATAGTTCAAACAGACAGCTCGGTGCATTCAACATGTCAATACCTCTGACAAATACAAGTAGTGATGAAGTCAATCTCTCCTCCACTTTGAGCCAGGAGAGATTGACATTCATATTATTAATGTTAGTCCCTCTTTGTGGCACCTGACCACACGACTGAACATTAGTTTAGGTGCGACAAAACTAGGGCCTGTAGGACCTGCCTTGTTGATAGTGCTGTTAAGAATGCAGATCAGTCCTTTATTATAGACAGACTTCTCCCCATCCTAGCTACTGTTGTATCAATATGTTTTGACCATGACAGTTTAAAATCCAGGGTTACTCCAAGCAATTTAGTCTCCTCAACTTGCTCAATTTCCACATTATTCATTACAAGATTTAGTTGAGGTTTAGGCTTTAGTAAATGATTTGTCCCAAATACAATGCTTTTAGTTTTAGAAATATTTAGGACTAACTTATTCCTTGCCACCCATTCTGAAACTAACTGCAGCTCTTTGTTAAGTGTTGCTGTCATTTCAGTCGCTGTGGTAGCTGATGTGTATAGTGTTGAGTCATGCGCATACATAGACACACTGGCTTTACTCAAAGCCAGTGGCATGTCATTAGTAAAGATTGAAAAAAGTAAGGGGCCTAGACAGCTGCTCTTGGGAATTCCTGATTCTACCTGGATTTTGTTTGAGGCTTCCATTAAAGAACACCCTCTGTGTTCGGTTAGACAGGTAACTCTTTATCCACAATATAGCAGGGGGTGTAAAGCCATAACAAACGTTTTTCCAGCAACAGACTATGATTGATAATGTCAAAGGCCGCACTGAAGTCTAACAAAACAGCCCCCCACAACCTTTTTATCATCAATTTCTCTCAGCCAATCATCAGTCATTTGTGTAAGTGCTGTGCTTGTTGAATGTCCTTCCCCATAAGCGTGCTGAAAGTCTGTTGTCAATTTGTTTACTGTAAAATAGCATTTTATCTGATCAAACACAATTTTTCCAAAAGTTTACTAAGGGTTGGTAACAGGCTGATTGGTCGGCTATTTGAGCCAGTTAAGGGGGATTTACTATTCTTAAGTAGGGGAATAACTTTTGCTTCCCTCCTGGCCTGAGGGCACACATTTTCTAGTAGGCTTAAATTGAAGATATGGCAAATAGGAGTGGCAATATCATCCGCTATTATCCTTAGTAATTTTCCAACCAAGTTGTCAGACCCCAGTGACTTGTCATTGTTGATCGACAATAATATTTTTTTCACCTCTTCCACACTTACCTTACGGAATTAAAAATGTAAATATATATATATATATTTTTTTACATTTTAGTCATTTAGCAGACGCTCTTATCCAGAGCGACTTACAGTTAGTGATTGCATACATTTTCATACTGTTTTCATACTGGTCCCCCGTGGGAATCGAACCCACAACCCTGGCGTTGCAAGCGCCATGCTCTACCAACTGAGCTACACGGGACTACTGCTTGTCTTTCAGAATTTGGTCAGATATACAGTGAGGGAAAAAAGTATTTGATCCCCTGCTGATTTTGTGCGTTTGCCCACTGACAAAGACATGATCAGTCTATAATTTTAATGGTAGGTTTATTTGAACAGTGAGAGACAGAATAAAAACAGAAAATCCAGAAAAACGCATGTCAAAAATATTATAAATTGATTTGCATTTTAATGAGGGAAATAAGTATTTGACCCCCTCGCAATCAGAAAGATTTCTGGATCCCAGGTGTCTTTTATACAGGTAACGAGCTGAGATTAGGAGCACACTCTTAAAGGGAGGTCCCCCTGCTCAAGAAAGCACATATACAGGGCCATCTGAAGTTTGCCAATGAACATCTGAATGATTCAGAGGAGAACTGGGTGAAAGTGTTGTGGTCAGATGAGACCAAAATCAAGCTCTTTGGCATCAACTCAACTCGCCGTGTTTGGAGGAGGAGGAATGCTGCCTATGACACCAAGAACACCATCCCCACCGTCAAACATGGAGGTGGAAACATTATGCTTTGGGGGTGTTTTTCTGCTAAGGGGACAGGACAACTTCACCGCATCAAAGGAACGATGGACGGGGCCATGTCTTGGGTGAGAGCCTCCTTCCCTCAGCCAGGGCATTGAAAATGGGCCGTGGATGGATATTCCAGCATGACAATGACCCAAAACAAGAAGAAGCACATTAAGGTCCTGGAGTGGCCTAGCCAGTCTCCAGACCTTAATCCCATAGAAAATCTGTGGAGGGAGCTGAAGGTTCGAGTTGCCAAACGTCAGCCTCGAAACCTTAATGACTTGGAGAAGATCTGCAAAAAGGAGTGGGACAAAATCCCTCCTGAGATGTGTGCAACCCTGGTGGCCAACTACAAGAAACGTCTGACCTCTGTGATTGCCAACAAGGGTTTGGCCACCAAGTACTAAATCATGTTTTGCAGAGGGTCAAATACTTATTTCCCTCATTAAAATGCAAATCAATTTAGAACATTTTTGACATTTGTTTTTCAGGATTTTTTTGTTGTTATTCTGTCTCTCACTGTTCAAATAAACCTACCATTAAAAGTATAGACTGATCATGTCTTTGTCAGTGGGCAAACGTACAAAATCAGTAGGGGATCAAATACTTTTTTCCCTCACTGTGTAGTGTCAGCGTTTGCTAATCTTGCCAATGAAAAAAGTATTAAAGTAGTTGGCAATATCAGTGGGTTTTGTGATGAATGAGCCATCTGATTCCAATGAATGATGGAGCGGAGTTTGCCTTTTTGCCCAAAATTTCATTTAAGGTGCTCCAAAGATTTTTACTATCATTCTTTATGTCATTTATCTTTGTTTCATAGTGTAGTTTCTTCTTCTTTTTATTCAGTTTAGTCACATGATTTCTCAATTTGCAGTACGTTTGCCAATCGGTTGTACAACCAGACCATCTCATTTGCCTCATCCCTCTCAACCATACCATTTTTCAATTCCTCATCAATCCACAGGGATTTAACAGTTTTTACAGTCATTTTCTTAAATGGGTACAAGCTTATTAGTAACTGGGATAAGCAATTTCATAAATGTGCATTGTCTGGTTGCTCGTCATTACACACCACAGACCAACAAATATGATTCACATCAACAACATAGGAATCACTACAAAACTTATTGCATGACCTCTTATACACAATATTAGGCCCAGCCTTTGGAACTTTGGTTTTCCTAGATATGGCTACTATATTGTAATCACTACATCCGATGGATTTGGATACTGCTTTCAAAACAAATTCTGCAGCATTTGTAAAGATATGGTCAATAAATGTTGATGATTTCATTCCTGTACTGTTTGTAACTACTCTGGTAGGTTGATTGATAACCTGAACCAGGTTGCAGGCACTAGTTATAGTTTGAAGCTTTCTCTTGAGTGGGCAGCCTGATGAAATCACCCAAAAAGTATACCTCTCTATTGCTATCACATATATTATCAAGCATTTCACACAGGTCAACATTCACAAGGTCGCAGGGCCAGACGGATTACCAGGATGTGTACTCAGAGCATGCGCTGACCAACTGGCAAGTGTCTTCACTGACATTTTCAACATGTCCCTGACTGAGTCTGTAATACCAAGATGTTTCAAGCACACCACCATAGTCCCTGTGCCCAAGGACACTAAGATAACCTGCCTAAATGACTACCGACCCGTAGCACTCACGTCTGTAGCCATGAAGTCCTTTGAAAGGCTGGTCATGGCTCACATCAACACCATTATCCCAGAAACTCCTGACGGACCACCCCTAGGTGGTAAGGGTAGGTAACAACACATCTGCCACGCTGATCCTCAACACGGGGCCCCTCAGGTGTGCGTGCTCAGTCCCCTCCTGTACTCCCTGTTCACCCATGACTGCATGCCCAGGCACGACTCAAACACATCATTATTTCTAAAATTAGCCGCCGAAATTGTCGCAACCCCTATTACTAGCCTGTTCAACCTCTCTTTCGTAACGTCTGAGATCCCCAGAGATTGGAAAGTTGCCGCGGTCATCCCCCTCTTCAAAGGGGGTGACACTCTAGATCCAAACTGTTACAGACCTATATCCATCCTGCCCTGCCTTTCAAAAGTATTTGAAAGCCAAGTTAACAAAACAGATCACCGACCATTTCGAATCCCACCGTACCTTCTCCGCTATGCAATCCGGTTTCCGAGCTGGTCATGGGTGCACCTCAGCCACGCTCAAGGTCCTAAACGATATCATAACCACGATCTATAAAAGACAGTACTGCGCAGCCGTCTTCATCGACCTGGCCAAGGCTTTCGACTCTGTCAACCACCGCATTCTTATTGGCAGACTAAATAGCCTTGGTTTCTCAAATGACTGCCTCGCCTGGTTCACCAACTACTTCTCAGATAGAGTTCAATGTGTCAAATCGGAGGGCCTGTTGTCTGGACCGCTGGCTGTCTATGGGGGTGCCACAGGGTTCAATTCTCGGGCCGACTCTATTCTCTGTGCATATCAATGATGTCGCTCTTGCTGCTGGTGACGCTCGGATCCACCTCTATGCGGACGACACCATTTTGTATACATCTGGCCCTTCATTGGACACTGTTAACAAACCTCCAAATGAGCTTCAACGCCATACAACACTCCTTCCGTAGCCTCCAACTGCTCTTAAACACTAGTAAAACTAAATGCATGCTCTTCAACCGAACGCTGCTTGCACCCGCCCACCCGAATAGAATCACTACTCTCGGCGGGTCTGACCTAGAGTATGTGGACAACTACAAATACCTAGGTGTCTGGTTAGACTGTAAACTCTCCTTCCAGACTCACATTAAGCATCTCCAATCAAAAGTTAGATCTAGAACCGGCTTCCTATTTCGCAACAAAGCCTCCTTAACTCATGCTGCCAAACATGCCCTCGTAAAACTGACTATCCTACCGATCCTTGACTTCGGCGATGTCATTTACAAAATAGCCTCCAACACTCTACTCAGCAAATTGGATGTAGTCTATCACAGTGCCATCCATCCCCAAAGCCAACACCTCCTTCGGCCGCCATTCCTTCCAGTTCTCTGCTGCCAATGACTGGAACGAACTGCAAAAATCTCTGAAGCTGGAGACTCTTATCTCACTCACTAACTGTAAGCGTCAGTTGTCAGAGCAGCTTACCGATCACTGCACCTGTACACAGCCATTCTGAAATTAGCCCACCCAACTACCTCCTCCCCATATTGTTATGTATTTTGCTAATTTGCACCCCAGTATTTGCACATCATCTTTTGCACATCTATCATTCCAGTGTTAATTTACGAAATTGTAACTATTTTTGCACTATGGCCTATTTATTTATTGCCTTACCTCCATAACTTACTACATTCGCACACACTGTATATATATTTTCTGTTGTATTTTTGACTTTATGTTTTGTTTACCCCATATGTAACTCTGTGTTGTTGTTTTTATCGCAGTTCTTTGCTTTATCCTCTTTAGCTCAGCTGGTAGAGCGCGGCGCTTGTAACGCCAGGGTAGTGGGTTCGATCCCCGGGACCACCCATACACAAAAATGTATGCACACATGACTGTAAGTCGCTTTGGATAAAAGCGTCTGCTAAATGGCATATTATTATTATTATTATTATCTTGGCCAGGTCGCAGTTGTAAATGAGAACTTGTTCTCAACTGGCTTACCTGGTTAAATAAAGGTGAAAATAAAATATTAAGTTGCCCGACGACACAACAGTGGTAGGCCTGATCACCGACAACGATGAGACAGCCTATAGGGAGGAGGTCAGAGACCTGTCCGTGTGGTGCCAGGATAACAACCTCTCCCTCAACGTGATCAAGACAAAGGAGATGATTGTGGACTACAGGAAAAAAAAAAAGAGGACTGAGCACGCCCCCATTCTCATCGACGGGGCTGTAGTGGAACAGGTTGAGAGCTTCAAGTTCCTTGGTGTCCACATCACCAACAAACTATCATGGTCCAAACACATCAAGACAGTCGTGACGAGGGCACGACAAAGCCTTTTCCCCCTCAGGAGACAGAAAAGATTTGGCATGGGTCCTCAGATCCTCAAAAAGTTATACAGCTGCACCATTGAGAGCATCCTGACTGGTTGCATCACCGCCTGTTATGGCAACTGCTCGGCCTCCGACCGCAAGGCACTACAGAGGGTAGTGCGTACGGCCCAGTACATCACTGGGGCCAAGCTTCCTGCCATCCAGGGCCTCTATACCAGGCAGTGTCAGAGGAAGGCCCTAAAAATTGTCAAAGACTCCAGCCACCCTAGTAATAGACTGTTCTCTCTGCTACTGCACGACAAGCGGTACCGGTGCTCCAAGTCTAGGTCCAAAAGGCTTCTTAACAGCTTCTACCCCCAAGCCATAAGCCTCCTGAACAGCTAATCATGGCTACCTGGACTATTTGCACTGCCCCCACACCCCACCCCATCCCCTCTTTCTGCTACTCTGTTTATTATTTATGCATAGTCACTTTAACTCTACCCACATGTACATATTACCTCAATTACCTCGACTAGCCGGTGCCCCCACACATTGACTCTGTACCGGTACCCCCCTGTATATAGCCTCCCTACTGTTATTTTATTTTACTGTTGCTCTTTAGTTATTTGCTTTTCTTTTACTTATCTATTTTTTTACTTAACACTTTTTTGATTTTATTTTTTCTAAAAATATATATATTAAAAAAACTGCATTGTTGGTTAAGGGCTTGAAAGTAAGCATTTCACTGTAATGTCTACACCTGTTGTATTTGGCACGTGGCAAATAAAATTGGATTTGATTTGATGTTATCCAGCTACTGACTGTTAGCACTTGGTGGTCTATAGCAGCTTCCCACCAGAATGGGCTTTAGGTGAGGCAGGTGAACCTGTAGCCATATTACTTCAAAAGTATTTAACATAAGATCCTCGCTAAGCTTTAAAGGAATGTGGTTCTGAATATAGACTGCAACACCGCCCCCGTTGGCATTTCTGTCTTTTCTGTAAATGTTATAACCTCGTATTGCTACCTCTGTATCATCAAAGGTATTATCTAAGTGAGTTTCAGATATTGTCAGAATACGAATGTCATCTGTTACTAGCAAATTATTGATTTCATGAACCTTGTTTCTTAAGCTACATATGTTAATGTGTGCTATTTTTAACACTTTTCTGGGATGCTTGATTATTTTTCTTGCTTTACTGGGAAGCTTGGCAGAGGTAGACATACTCTGGGTTATTTTTTATTAGTGCAGGGTGAGCTGCACATAGTGGACTTCCTGCTAGGGCACACCACCTCAGTGCTAACAGTATTACTCTGGTTCATAGGCATATGATTAGTGCATACAATAGCTGTAGGATCAGCAGAGGCATTCCGAGCAGTAAGAGGGACATAAATGAGGTTATTTACATTGTGTCTTCCAACGCCCCTAGGATAATGTACATTTGCTGAATCATTATGACAACTCAGCGACACAATGGTAGGGATTAAATGAGCTGGACTTGGGTCATTGATAAGTCATTGAAGAGACACAGCCATTTTATACATCTTGTATTGTAATTTGCACTGTACTATGTATCAGACCTAGATATTGTGTGTATGTACTGATATGTAGGCTATGTGTGACATTTTAAATGTATGTATTTCAGTCTTTGACTAATAATGTTCTGTACTATGTATTATGTGTTTCATGTGGACCGCAGGAAGAGCAGCTGATGCTTTTGCAGCAGCTAATGGGGATCCTAATAAATACAAAAATTATCATTTTTAAATAGTGATTGAAGACTGAAAAATGCGTGTTACTATAGTGAGGAGGGGTAGAGGGGAAAAAAACATTCAAAACGATATGTCCTCCTAAAACTGCTTACAACACAAAAATAACTGTTTAAAATATTTCCTGCACTGCCCAACCCTGTGGACTGTTGATCCTGTCCGGTCCTGTCCCGAACTTGACTCCCATTCCTGCAGGAATCCCACAGGAGTCCTGTTCCTGTGTCAACCTCTAATCTACACCTGTCAAATATGTAGGGACACCTGTCCAATGTCCAAATGTTGCATCCTAAAATCTGTTGTTTAGAGATGGTGACTTAATTTTCCATTATATCCCATGGCTGTGCCCCGTCACAGTTGGGTCCATTTACGTAGGAGAGGACAAGCAAGATCAATATGACAACTGGATCTGTCACTCACCTCCCATTCCACGGTGGAGCTCCTTCACTATGATGAGGTTTTGGAAGTAAGGGTTCCGCCTGAAGTGGAACCCGATTCTGTAGCCAAGCTTGTTGTTCTTGAAGGATTCAATCTACGGAGGAGACAAGAATACATTTTAATTTCAGGGGAGCAATAGGTCATTTATTCGGAAGATTTTTAAAGATTCATTACATTTTCGCTGGGATTATTTAATTACTTCAAGGTTGGTCATGTAACTGAGAGCGTCTTCATCTGTTTCGTCAATGTGAGCAGAGAGATGAGGGTGGTTCAACAACTGTTGAGCTTTGAGTCAAGAGAAATATATGTAACATACCAACACACTCACACTCAACAACATCTAGGCACATAAATCCAGGCACATGAACTGGAATCATGAAGTAATTTGCTACCATCTGGAAAAGTGTGTGTGTGTCACTGTGTGTGTTTGTATGAGTATTCAAAAGGATACTGCTGTGACCCAGAAGCCGGGGATGGCTTGTGTGATTGAGCTGCGCTGGTCCAGTTGTGGACGGCGCTGGCGGCTCATCTTCAGCTCTAACCGCTGGTGGAGCCGCGCACCTTTCTTCTCCAGAGCGTCCAGCCTCATCTGTACCTGTGCCAGAAGGGCCAATGATTGTCGGATCTCTGGGGCCATCTTCACTGATACTATGGCGCACTCCCCGTCATCGTCGTTATCTGATGGGAAAAAGGAACTTGGCGTGGAGGATGATCCAGGTATTGAGTCGTCGTCCTCATCGGGCATGTCCTCAGCATCCTCCCTGTCAACTCCACGCAGTGCAGTAGAGCTGTCTGCTGCTGCTGCCTGCGTGTGACGACCCCTTTCAGGTTTTGACCGTTCCTTTGAGGACTCACGTTCACCACGCTTAACTTTGTGTCCCAGTCTCTCATGATGTCGAACTTTTTTGGAGGAGCAGGGCGTTTGTTTAGCCTCATCTGCAGCTGCTCTTGTGAAACTAGCAAGTGCCTTGGCGGCTGCTATTGCGGACAAATCAGACTGTTCAAGTGAAGTTGAGGGTCGGCAATCTTCAGCACCAGCACTTCCCTCGGTGTCTACTTTCTTTGGATCGCTAGAGACTGGTGCATCCGAAGAAGGGGCACTCTCGGCGGCTCTGACATGTGCATCAGCGTTGGTTAGGTTATTGGCAGTGACAGTCGCACTAAATTTCTCCCCCGGTCCCTTCTGCCCATCTAGTCCACTCTCGCCATTGCCATCATTCTTCTCTTCCTTGGCTGCTACTTTATCGCCATCTTCCCCATTTTTGTTTCCATGAGAATTCGATGGTAATTCACTGGACACTTCGTCGCCCACTTTTGCTAACTTACTAGGAAGCGGGGACTCACCAGCCTGCTCGGGGGACGGACATCGTTTCTTCGGTGCGGAGACTGCAGACTTTTTGCTGCAGCTTGTTTTTTTGCTCATTTTTGCCAATTAGCTTACTAGCTAAAGCAATAAACCACAAATTAGTTAGGGGGTAGTGGAATTGCTTGCTTAGATGTGACTGGCTAACTTGTTCGTTGCACAAATTACTAGCTAACGTTAGTATTTCCTATAAACAGTTAGCAAGCTAGCTACTTGCCCTCCTTTTCCGCGTAAATTTAGCTAGAGGCCTAGCGCGAGCTAGCTGTGTTCTTCGTATCACAACACGGCCCCATTCTCTTAAAAGCTAGATATCAATTTAGCAATAGTTGTGCATAATAATAATACAGTAATAACGTTATATTGAATAAAATATTGGTTTATAATTCCACATAGTCCTGAAATTGTTTATATTTGTCCTTTCCCTCACTATTTCTTCGTCCGCGATGTTTATTACATTCCGAGACAGGAAAACAATTCGCTGATTGGTTACAGTACGCCGCGCCGAAATCTTTCAACCAATCATGCAACGGGGGTAATGTTTACGTGAGTCAAGCCCAATGAGGTATAATAAGGTGTGTGCTATTCGGGATCCTTGGGATGTCCAGACCATAACCCTTAACCGTTTTAAATTTCAACTAATCGCAAGGGTGTCGGATAGCTCGGACCATGCGGAGTCCGGTTTTCAGGAGGAAATTGGAAAGAAGAGCCTGTGACGCGACTTCCGCTTTTGGACGTTAACCACTTATTATTATTGATATTTAAAAGAGAGTTTGATATTTTTGTGCAATCATTAAGATTTGTTAAAAACAATCATGCCCTGAAACTCATTGCTGCCTTTGAAACATATACAACCTGATATAATATGTATAATTGAAGGTATATAAGTCGCTTTGGATAAAAGCGTCTGCTAAATGGTATATTATATATTATTATGTTATATATAATGCCGCGTTCATGTGATAGTCAGAACTAGGAAACTCGGACATTTTCGACATACTAACTAGTTGAACGGGGCACATGTATAACTATAACCCATTAGCCAGTCGGACATTTCCAAGTTTCCTAGTTCCGACTGGCACATGAAAGCGGCATAAGACCGTTTGTAAAAGTTTTTTATATAGATATATTTTTTTCTTAAACTTGTGTGCTTGGTTTGGTTATGTACTTTGCTAAATATGTATTTTGAATATATAATTCAACTTCTTTATATGTTGAATAAAAAAAAAGGGAGATAACCACTGAGGTATAATAAAAACTGGAGACTGCGTCCAAGATGTTCTACTGTTGTTTTCAAGGTAATCTACTCACGACAGCATATGCCAATTCATTGACCTTCTATGGACCAACATCACACGCGCACTAGCACTCAGTGCGCACAGGGAGCAGGGTTTCCACTAGTTACCACATCCATAAAGTCAAAGTGGCTATATTATAAAAATGAATGAAAACAAAAAGTAGCTTTTTGGTCTTAATTAAGGCTAGGGTTAGGCATAAGGTTATCAGTGTGGTTAAGGTTAGATTTAAAATCACATTTTAAGAAGATAAATTGTAGAAATAGGCTGGGTTTATTACTTTGTGGCTGTGGTAACTAGTGACGACCAGGGAGCAGCGCAAGCAGCGAGGTTGTCACTAGATACCACAGGCAGAGCCTGGCTTTATAGTACAAATATATGAAAACAAAAATGAGCTTTTTGGTCTTAATTTAAGGTTAGGCATAAGGTTAGCAGTGTGGTAAAGATTAGAGTTAAGGTTTAAAACCAGATTTTAAGATGAGAAATAGGCGGGGTTTAGCCACAATTATGACTTTGTGGCTGTGGCAACTAGTGACAACCAAGCAGCAATGACATGTAATCCAAAAACATGGCAGACATTTGATGACTATAAAATGATGTTTGATGCTCTTGAACACAATCCATGTGTTCGAGAGCATCAAAACGACTGCAGGTGACTGCCGACTGTCTGATCTACAAATCACCTTTCATCATATCACCTTTCACTCATTATTATTAATGAGTTTGATCAGTCAGTCAGTCAGAATTTCCCCTTGATACATTGTGGTTTTGATCCTCTTGAACACGGCCAATATCTTTGGCTGTGAGTGCTGAATATTTTTTGGCCTCAGAGACAGTTCTTTGAATAATTAAATGGATATTTTGTGCACAAAGATGATGACTAAATATTCTTATTAGGAATTGTCAAATCTGACTTCTCTATGTGGCCGTGTATGGAAATTGTATTTCTGGGCCGGGGTCAGTTAAACTCCAGTACCGAAGCAAAACTGTAGGAGCAGTCAAAACCGTGCTTCTAGACCGGAACCCTGGAGATACAGTAACAAGGTAACACTCCATGTTAACTCCTCCACATTTTCTGGATTAGTTGAACAGTGCAGAAGAGAACCTCCCCTGACAGTTTTTATTCTTACATGTATTTATATTTTTATATTATCCAGAGCGACTTACAGGAACAATTTGGGTTAAGTACCTTGCTCAAGGGCACATCACCAGATTTTTTCACCTAGTCTGCAAATCGAACCAGCGACCTTTCACTTACTGGCCCAACGCTCTTAACTGCTAGGCTACCTGCCGCCTCAATTTGTTTCTGATATCATCTTGGGTTGATGCTATTTCAAGCTTTTTCAGAAGCCAAGTGCACTGGTTGGTAATCCCTCGCCTCTTTCTCTTTCTCTGGTGCTTTCTACACTGGCCTTTCACCTCTTCTAAATCCCTGTCTTGATTTCCCATTAGATGTCCTGATCCTATCCTTAATACTAACATTTCCTCTTGGTGGTTTCCTATAACGTTTGGGAAATGTTTCTCTCAGTTTTTATATCATCTCTCCAACTCATTCAGCTCTGAGTTATGTCATGATGTGAACTTGTATCAAAGTGTTGATATCTGACCTGCTGTTGTTGTTGTGTGGTTCTCTCCTCCCCAGTCCCTCGAATCAATGGCCACTCTAAGTCGGAGCGCACAGCGAGGGACTCTGCCATGGGCTGTGACAGCGCCTCAGTGATGAGCAGTGAACTGGAGTCCAGCTCCTTCATCGACAGTGAGGAGGATGATGACGGCAGCAGGTAGATGGTCTTTCTCTCTCTCCCTCTCTCTCTGTCTTTTCTCTCATTTCCCTCTTTTCATCAGTGGTTCTTTACTGAAATCAACAAATCACCCCTCTTTTCCTGCCCTGCGGCTGACCCTGTGCTGCTCCTCAGTCGTGTATGTTGTGTGGTGGGGCTGGGTACTGTGACAGCAAAAGTCACCAAATTTCCATTGTCTCTGTATAATGGACCAATAAAGATGACGTTGTATTGTATTGTATCTCAGACTCAGCAGCTCCACAGAGCAGAGCTCATCCTCTCAGCTAATGCGCAGACACAAACACCGCAGACGGCGGCACAAAGGACTGGACTGTTGCACATACATGTGTGTGAGTGAGAAAGGGAACAGGAATGGTCGAAAACCGAATATCCAATATAAAACTAATTTTACCTTTTTTTTCTTTTTTATCCAGTCGGATAAACACTCCAAACAGTCTACCCGACCGCTCGGAGGCGTCCGCACACCGTTGCCTCGTTTTGTATCACATTCCAATTATAAAACTGGGGGGGACAAGAATGCAATTTCAGAATGTCCCCAGTAAAAGTTGCGCCCCTGCTGGCATCATTACTGAGAAGAATGGTATAAGCAATGCTTTTAACCAGCATTTTATCTCGGCATATATTTTATTTCAGAGAAACGCAAATAATTGACCCTGGTCAGTCAATCGACTGCTCTTCCCTCTCCCAGCTTCTAGCTGACTCAGCGGTTAACCCGTCAACTTCTAGTGAATCTTTGTTTTCATATGAACAATTTACTAACTGTGATGTGCTACCAGAAGCCTTGCTTAAGATAAAAAATCCACTGGGGCTGATATGCTTGATCCATTTATGATGCAGCTCTTTGCCCCCTTGATTGTGAAATCATTCATCCATATTTTTTACCTGATGATTATACACTGAGTATGTCCTCAGAACAGCCTCAATTTGTTGGGGCATGTCTCAAGGCTTAAAAATCAATTTTAACCTGTTTCCTCCCCTTCATCTACATTGATTGAAGTGGATTTAACAAGTGACATCAATAAGGGATCATAGCTTTCACCTGGATTCACCTGGTCAGTCTATGTTATGGAAAGACAATGTTTTGTATACTCAGTGTATCTGGTACTATCTCCAAGGTTAGGAAGGCGGCTCATGTACTCCACCTTCACAAAGGTGACCTTTGTGACCTAAATAACTATCACCCTATTTCAAAACTTTCTTGCCTAGCCAAGATTTTTGAATCCTTGATGAATTCTCCCCTAAGATATTTCTTGTCTACGAAATGAAATCTAAATGTACAGTGCATTCTGAAAGTATTCAGACCCCTTGACTTTTTCCACATTTTGTTACACTACAGCCTTATTCTAAAATTGATTAAATAAATAAAAATAGTCATCAATCTACACACAATACCCCATAATGACAAAGCAAAAACAGGTTTTTAGAAATGTTTGCTAATTTATAAAAGCAAACAAAATAAACAATACCTTATTTACATAACTATTCAGACCCTTTTCTATGAGACTCGAAATTGAGCTCAGGTGCATCCTGTTTCCATTGTTTCTACAACTTGATTTTAGTTCACCTGTGGTAAATTCTATTGATTGGACATGATTTGGAAAGGCACACACCTGTATATATAAGGTCCCACAGTTGACAGTGCATGTCAGAACAAAAACCAAGCCATGAGATCGAAGGAATTGTCCGTAGAGCTCTGAGACAGGATTGTGTCAAGGCACAGACCTGGGGAAGGGTACCAAAACAATTCTGCAGCATTGAAGGTGCCCAAGAACACAGTGGCCTCCATCATTCTTAAATGGAAGAAGTTTGGAACCACCAACACTCTTCCTAGAGCTGGCCGTCGGGCCAAACTGTGCAATCGGGGGAGAAGGGTCTTGGTCAGGGAGGTGACCAAGAACTCAATGGTCACTCTGACAGAGCTCCAGAGTTCCTCTGTGGAGATGGGAGAACCTTCCAGAAGGACAACCATCTCTGCAGTACTCCACCAATCAGGCCTTTATGGTAGAGTGGCCAGACGGAAGCCACTCCTCAGTAAAAGGCACATGACAGCCCGCTTAGAATTTGCCAAAAGGCACCTAAAGGACTCTCAGACCATGAGAAACAAGATTCTCTGGTGTGATGAAACCAAGATTGAACTCTTTGCCCTGGAAACCTGGCACCATCCCTACGGTGAAGCATGGTAGTGGCAGCATCATGCTGTGGGTGATGTTTTTCAGCGGCAGGGACTGGGTGACTAGTAAGGATCGAGGGAAATATGAACAGAGCAAAGTACAGAGAGATCCTTGATGAAAACCTGCTCCAGAGCGCTCAGGACCTCAAACTGGGGTGAAGGTTCACCTTCCAACAGGACAACAACCCTAAGCACACAGCCAAGACAACGCAGGAGTGGCTTCGGGACAAGTCTCTGAATGTCCTTGAGTGGCCCAGCCAGAGCCCAGACTTGAACCAGATCGAACATCTCTGGAGAGACCTGAAAATAGCTGGGCAGCGACGCTTCCCATCCAACCTGACAGAGCTTGAGAGGATCTGCAGAGAAGAATGGGAGAAACTCCCCAAATACAGGTGTGCCAAGCTTGTAGCGTCATACCCAAGAAGACTCAAGGCTGTAATCGCTGCCAAAGGTGCTTCAACAAAGTACTGAGTAAAGGGTCTGAATACTTATGTAAATGTATATTTCTAAGATACAGTAGAATATTATAGAATACAGTATATACATATGAGATGAGTAATGCAAGATATGTAAACATTATTAAAGTGACTAGTGTTCCATTTCTTAAAGTGGCCAGTGATTTCTAGTCTATGTCTATAGGCAGCAGCCTCTAATGTGCTAGTGATGGCTATTTAACAGTCTGATGGCCTTGAGATAGAAGCTGTTTTTCAGTCTCTCGGTCCCAGCTTTGATGCACCTGTACTGACCTCGCCTTCTGGATGATAGCGGGGTGAACAGGCAGTGGCTCGGGTGGTTGATGTCCTTGATGATATTTTTGGCCTTCCTGTGACATTGGGTGCTGTAGGTGTCCTGGTGGGCGGGTAGTTTGCCCCTGGTAAAGCGTTGTGCAAACCGCACCACCCTCTGGAGAGCCCTGCGGTTGCGGGCGGTGCAGTTGCCGTACCAGGCGGTGATACAGCCTGACAGGATGCTCTCAATTGTGCATCTGTAAAAGTTTGTGAGGGTTTTAGGTGCCAAGACAAATTTCTTTAGCCTCCTGAGGTTGAAGAGGCTCTGTTGCGCCTTCTTCACCACACTGTCTGTGTGGGTGGACCATTTCAGTTTGTCAGTGATGTGTACGCCAAGGAACTTGAAGCTTTCCACCTTCTCCACTGCGGTCCTGTCGATGTGGATAGGGGGGTGCACCCTCTGCTGTTTCCTGAAGTCTACAATCATCTCCTTTGTTTTGTTGACGTTGAGTGAGAGGTTATTTTCCTGGCACCACACTCCCAGAGCCCTCACCTCCTCCCTGCAGGCTGTCTCGTCATGGTTGGTAATCAAGCCTACTACTGTTGTGTCGTCTGCGAACTTCATGATTGAGTTGGAGGCGTGGTTGGCCATGCAGTCATGGATGAACAGGGAGTACAGGAGTGGGCTGAGCACGCACCCTTGTGGGGTCCCAGTGTCGAGGATCAGCGAAGTGGAGGTGTTGTTTCCTATCTTCACCACCTGGGGGCGGCCCGTCAGGAAGTCCAGGACCCAGTTGCACAGGACGGGGTTCAGACCCAGGGCCTCGAGCTTAATGATGAGCTTAGAGGGTACTATGGTGTTGAATGCTGAGCTATAGTCAATTAACAGCATTCTTACATAGGTATTCCTCTTGTCCAGATGGGATAGGGCAGTGTGCAGTGTGATGGCGATTGCATCGTCTGTGGATCTATTGGGGAGGTAAGCAAATTGAAATGGGTCTAGGGTGACAGGTAAGGTAGAGGCGATATGATCCTTGACTAGTCTCTCAAAGCACTTCATGATGACAGAGGTGAGTGCTACGGGGCAATAGTCATTTAGTTCAGTTACCTTTGCAATGTGAAACATAGACGTCTATGATTGGTACAGATTTGGTCCGGGCTGGACCAACCAAATTTGTTATTGGTTGGTGGGCAGAGTGTCGTGGCAAAATTACAACTTTTGTTATGCACATGCACTGTATGAGCCTTAAACCTGTACATTTCCAACTGTCTGTTTGGAGGTCTTGTAAGAAGAAGCTGGTATTTTTCCACTCTGCCTCTGTTCAACTTAGTCACACGGTCAAGAGAAAGAGCCTCTGAGAGTGATCACAGTGTCTCAGTTTATCCTGTTCTTCTCATATCTTAACAAAGGGCACAGCTGTGTGGAGATATGAGGTGAACAGAGGCTGGCTTGAACAGAGAGTCATAACATGCTGACCACACCGCTCGCGTCGCGTGCGCAAGCGTTGCAAAATAAATGTACACATACATGCTATTCAATCATTGCACCCACACTACGCGCTAATATAGAACTTTGTGACGCTTGACACGCTGCAAGTTCCGCCTCTCCCATCTCCTCATTGGTTTTTAGGAGCATATACCCATGTGGGTGATTGAAAGATGAACTGAGGTCCACACTCCAGTCCAGTTGGTTGTGGTAATGCACCTTAAAGTTGGTTGCTAAACGCCATTTAAAGTCCAGTGAAGAAGAAGCCATTACTAGAAACAAACTCTGTTTACACTTTTATCTGTGGATTAATTGTCAGAGTAGAGGTCCTTGTGCATTTCAGGTAACATAACAACCCAATGTTTATATCTCAGGACAAATTAGCTAGCAATAGCATAAATGTTTAATGCTTTTCGACCTGTCCCCAAATTAATATAGTTGGTTCAGAGTTTGTTTTGATATTTCAACCTGCGTGTCCTGGGGCCTGTTGCACAAAACTAGGATAAGGGATTAAGCCAGGATATCTTGGTGATCCTGGCTCAATTGATCCGTAATCCGGTTGCACTAAAGATGGATAGGGGGCAGGAGGATATGTTATGGTATAAATTACCATGGAGATTTATTCTGTGGAGCTAGCCTGCTCCAGACCAGGCTAAATTCCAGGATCTATTTAATCTCATCCCTAATGTCAGTCAGCAGTCACCACAAATGGAAACCAATAGTTATTTCACTGCTCACTATACATTGTTATCACATATAACTAGACCCACTGTCATTATTTAAACGTTTGTGATCATTAATTTCAATGATTTTGGATAAAAAATGATTTTTAGATGATGTTGCTATCATTAGATAATTTACAGTTTCCCATAGACTATAAGGCTATATATAAAATGATAGAATATTAGGGCCACAGAGGGGAAAAAAACACAAGTCATAATATTGTAACCAGTTGTTTTAAAGGAGGACAGTTGTTAAAATGACAGATGTGGGGCATTTCGTGAAATTGTACTTCAGTATGGTTTCATAAACAAAGACATGCTGATGTGCCAGAATATTAAGTATCACATTGTCATAAGTATCAAAACTGTAAAAACAATATGTAGCTTTTCTGCAGAAAGAACCAGCCTCATAAATTTATGACTTTATCCTTTTTCTTCAGTGTGGCCCTAGTACTCTGTCATAAACAAATACACATTCCATATGAATATAAAAACACAATGTGTAACATTATGTTCCTTTATTGAATAAGGACAAAACAAAGCAGGTAAACCATCAGCTCCTTTCGAAACTGAAGTCACAGTGACTCTACAAGATGGAAAGCACAGAATCCAAGCATATTATACAAAATGATACATACACATTCAAAGGTCTGTATATAACACACCCTGCATGTCTGCACACTAAAATAAATGCAGGACAAATCCATACACATCAACTGAACAGACAAATGAATGGATGCAGTAGCCTCCCTGCAGCCTTGTATTACACACAGTATACCGCACAAACATCATAAGAGGCCAAATTCGTAAAAAAACGAACCCAAAAAAACCCAAATTCCTCTGCCACCGCAGGACATATTTAACCAAAATTGAAAGCACACATACTAACTAAAATAATTCAACACATATTGGTCCCTCAGCAGCCGACCACTGTCGTCATCAGGGAAGATTGCCGGATTGTCCCAGTCCATGGCTGGTGGCACTCTGGGGGCCCTCTCCTTCCTCAGGCAGGCCACATTGTGGAGGACAGCACAAGCCACAGTAATATCACATGCCCTAACAGGGCTGACCCTTAATTTGTGAAGGCAGTGAAAGCGTGCCTTCAGGAGGCCAAAGGTCATTTCAACTCTGGCCCTGGTCCTGGCATGGGCATGGTTGTAGGCCTGCTGTGCTTCCTGGGGGTCTGTGAAAGGTGTCAGGAGAAAAGGCTGGCAGCCATACCCCCTGTCTCCCAGCAACACACCAGAGAATTCACCTGTCAACACAAAATCTCATCATTACTACCTCATAAACACAGTGATATTCTTGACACAGCCATGATGGTTATAAATAGGGGTTGTGTGGCTTACCTTGTGATAGGCACTGATAGATTTCAGAGGCCCGAAAGATTCTGGAGTCATGGACTGAGCCAGGCCATTTTGCCACAACATTGCTGATCACACAGTCAGCATTGCAGACCATCTGAAATCATAAGATGAGGAATATTACACCAATCAATGCACATCACTGGCAATGCAGAGTGTTCGTCAATGGACAATATCAAAAAGTTATGTTCACCTGAACATTAATGCTGTGAAAGGATTTCCTATTCACAAAATCGGCCTCATGGGCACCTGAGGGGGCTTTTATCCTTATGTGTGTGCAGTCCACTGCACCAATGACATTGGGGAAACCTGTCACACAAAGTAATGAGTATCCTACTATGTGTTAACAGTTGTCCTGTAATTTGTAGATCCTCTTACCTGCAATCCTATAGAACTCCTCTTTGATGTCACAGAGTCTTCTGTGGCCAGGGAAGGAGATGAAGACATCTGCTAATGCTTTGATAGCCAGACACACACTCCTTATTGTGCGGCAAATTGTGGCCTTGTTCAGCTGTTCTGCATCCCCCACTGAGTACAGGAAGGCTCCACTAGCAAAAAAGCGCAAGGCCACACAAACCATTTGCTCCACACTCAGTGCATGGCTCCGTGCAGTGCGGTGCTTAATCCTGGGACCCAGTAGTCTGCATAGATACCTGATGCCATCTGCAGAAAACCTGTATCTTTCATATAGATGGTCATCAGGGAAGGCCAGTGGGTCCAACCGGTCCCTGAAGACCCTTTCTCGCCTGAAGGCTCTCCTCAGCACAAGTGCTTCTTCATCCACCACATCTCGCACGAATGGGCATGCCATTGTCAGAGCAGAAAGGAACACACAATTTTGGGCCTTCATATAGGCTAGTGGCCACACCTGGTGCTGGGGGGGTGGGCAAAAGAGGGCGATGCCTTATAACGATGACTTGGTTGTACTGATTGCTGGGAAAATAAAAAAAAACTTAGAAAGATGCCACCGTCCTGTGTGCTCACAATAAGAGCTCATATGTCATGGCTCACTTGACTTTACGAGAATATACCTAATTTTTATTTTGAGCTGTGTCATCTTCTTGGAGCTGGGGGAGGAAAGAAAAATAATGATTAATACATTTGTGTTACAGTTAGCATACAGTGTACATTGAAGGCATATCTCACCTCCCTCTCAAGTTTTTTTATTTCAAGGTCCAGTTTCCTAATTGTCCTCTTTTTTATTTCGGACTCCAGTGCAAGATTTTCCATCTTTTTCTTCTTGTACTGAATGTCTATGTCTGCCAGTTCTATTTGGCGCCGGAGGTGGTTGCCATACAACTTTCTGATAGCTTGTGAGCTCTGTGAACACAATACAATTAGCGCAGCTGGAATTTGGCAGGATGTGGTGTCCTTTTATTAATACGCACTGTTGCCAGGCTGGTTTTCCCACTGTATAGCATCTGGGTCCTGTAAAAGAAATTAGATTTTTTGATTTTGATGAGGACTCCTCACCATTGTAGAGTAAATAGTACTTTCACAGTCTTAACATGATACCTCATGCCTTCTGGAATCCAGAGAGATGGTCTCCTCCTCATCATCATCGTCTCCATCATGTGCTGTTGCTGCTGCACTGGGGCCTTCACCCTATCACATTTAATCGGATTCATATTGAAGCTAGTAGACAAGACATGCCAGGCCTACAGTATGCCTTTGATGGAGTACTCACTGGATCAGCATCGTCTGGTGCTTGTGCTGGTGGCTCTAACAGGAACACAGTGCTGCCAGACACTGCAAGGCAATAGGTAAACCAAAGTCAGACAGTCCAAATTGATTCAATATGAATGTGGTTGTATCCCATGTAGAGATGGAAGGACATACCTTGAATGAAGCGGGTGGCATCTTGGGAGGAACCTATGCTCGTCTCTTTCCCCCCAGGGATCCCCTCTAAGACGGGCCTGCCTTTATTTAGCTCCAAGGCCATGTCCTCTGCTGGGGTAAGGTCAGCCTTTGGTGACCCACCACCCGTGCCTTGTCTGTGGGTATTCTTTTTCACTGCTAAAACAGTACAGACAATGTGTGAGCAGGCACCTTCTGGGTACAATATATGCTTGTGCTTTGTTAAATATTAGTCAGGGACCATACCATTCTGCAGAATGTTCTTGTATTTGATTTTGACCTGCTGCCATGTCCGTTTTGGCCCGTTCATGTTTAATCTACACACACACACACACATTTAATGGAGTCACACTGCAAAAAATTACTTGGTATTTTTGTCTTGTTTTCAGTAAAAATATCAAAAAATTTATCATAGCTTTATACAGTGTGATGGAGTTACTTTACACAATTTCACTCATATCTGCAGTGCATTTCAATAAAAAATTTAACCGTTTCATAATTACAGTACAACTGCATTTTTGGAGATGTGAATTAAATATTTGAATTGTCATTGTGATGTTTCAGCGGAGCGGTGAGTGTGTAATTGTGCACTACTTACGCATTCAGGCGGTCTGCAATACTTTGCCACGCTTTTTCTCTTTGCTTTATCACTGTGGCGGTGTTGCCTTTCTTCTTAATTATATATTTTACCTCCTCGTATGCCTCCATGAGGATTTGTGCTTCCGACGGGGAAAAGTACGCGGCTCTAGTTGCCATGGTAAATCAGTTAATCTGTGATCTGTGGCGGGGTCTATTTGAGTGAGCCGTGAGCGCGCACCTATCCAGGATTGGTTTCACCTGGCTTAATGAATCCGTGTCTGCTCATCCTGGCTTGGTCTTTGTGCAACCAATTAAGCCTGGATGCACATGTTTTGGCTTCATTGAGCTCAGCTGAGTCATTTATCCCGGATGTCTTAATTCTACTTTTGTGCAACAGGCCCCTGATCATGACTGGTGTGGGTGGACAAAAATAAACACGCGCACGATGGCGCAGGCGGACGCACGCGCGCGCCCGGTCTAGTCAGCATGTGACGGAACTAACGTTATCACTTGTTTGTGCGCTATGACCCGATACACATAGCCACAAGAAGAAAACAAGGTAGCTTATGATGCCCTGATCTGTCGGGGAGGGGTGGAACCAGCCATGACTAAGCATTTTTAGGTCTACTATATAAGACCTCAGCATTTCTTGTATTGTCGGGATCTCAACAAATCAACTACGGGTGGCTCGTTGACCAGCTCCATTATTGCAATAATTAATCGATATTAAATAAAGATTATTGTTTGAAGAAATGACAAAGAAATGACAAAGTCTCTCACTCATTTCCACCACAATACTTGACGACCCAGATGGGACACCAAACTCCATCTGCTGACGGCTCCTGAGGACCTAGGTTAACCGGGCACGGGGGCCACACCAAGTGGCTTAAGAAACCCGCACTAATCAGGGACCTGCCTAAGATCTGAAGGATGGTGTCGGCAGGGTGGATACGGTGTCCCGAACAGAGACAGATAAATAGGGGGAGACTGACATTTCTTGAAAACAACTATTACATTTTTTTTTTGAAGAAAATTGAGTTCTGAGGGAACTGCCATCTAATGTTAATATCCAAACCTGTTTGGACTGGATGAACATCCAAACCTGTGTGGACCGGATATAAAACACTTAAAAAAACTAGAATCTGTGTGAACTAGTTACGATCATTTAACGTTAGCATCCAAACCTATGTAGACCAGATGGAAACTAGAACCTGTGTGGACTAGTTAATACTTTAAAGCAGAGACCCTGTGTGGGTTAAAGTCCTGTGTGGGCTAGAGACCTGTGTGGACTCAAAAGCGCTATAGACATTTAGAGAATGCATTACAATGATATGGTATAAAATAGTGAGATGTACGTGTGAATGTTTTAATTCTCAACCACTTATTGAAGTTAGAAAATATTCCTGCAGGTTACAACATTTTTTGTAAAATAAAATGTATTAATCAGTGGACTGGTAAAACAGTTGATTATGATTGGGAAACCAGCTATAAATTTAAACCCTACACGGAAATGTGCATAGGAGGAACTACCATGTGGGTACAAAATCTAAAATTACATAGTCATTAAGAAATATATATATATATATATATATATATATATATATATATTTTTTTTTGATGGAGAAGAAATTACTCCTTTTTGAATTATAAGAAAGGAGGACGTTCCTAACCAAATACTGTTTGTTTTGTTTCCTGAATATGCGTGTTTTGAAGAGAGAATCGTGACAGATTAGGTGGAAATAGGAGTCGCCGGCAGTGAAAGATAATTTGGAATTATTAACGAGACAAGGACATGAGGCTGAAAACTGAAGACGGATATCTCATTAACTGGGCTTGCGTGTGGACTTCCATTTACAATTACAAGATGACAGACTGAATTGGCTGGATTAAATTAAATTAAGGAAACGCAAAAAGCGTGTGGGCGTTGTGACCATTCTTTCCCAAGTTCCTGACTGAAATGAATGGCAAAGGTATGTAGAACATTATCATTAACAGCTGGGTGCAGTAATGACTGCGATGGGGAAATGATTTGTGGGTTAAATGAGCGGGTTATAGTTTTTTAAGGTTGCTTTAGATGTGATTTATTTTTATGATTGTTTTGTAAGGGAAATGTACTGCTTGAAAAGCATCTGCTGTTAGCGGGTTATAGTTGTTTAAGGTTGCTTTAGTTGTGATTTCTTTTGATGATTGTTTTGTAAGGATAATGTACTGCTTAAAGCATTTCCTGCTGTGGTTTTATTTCAGATTGATGGAAAGTTATGCTTTTTTGTAGAATTATCTTGAAATTAGATGTTTGAAGACTATTAGAAAATTAGCGTTGAAATATGACATTTGTTTAAGGGGAATTAACTTGGTAATGGAATGAATAAGAGTACTGTTGTAATTTAGTGGACTCCTTTAGACCTTCCTACATTTTATAAGATCTACAATTGCTGTAGACTGTAGTTTTACAAAATTATAACTAAACTACTGACTGAAGGAGTTATGACTGATTTCCAACAATACCATTTTCTGTTCGCCTGTTAATTGTAGCAGTATTCTTACCGCTAACCTTTGCTTTCACAGCACTACCGGTGAAGACTTTAGAATTCTACGTTTTAAAAGTGAATGCTTTGAGCCTTGTGTAGAGGAGGCCTGTTTTTCAAGTGAGTTGACACGTGTAGTAAGGATACCTGAACTCTCGGGAACAGAATTTAAGTAGTGAGAATTGTGTTGATTGATCTTTGGAATTGAATTTAAGTGAACCAAATTTAATTTAAAATAGTCCTGGAATTAGTTAACTGGTTGATCTAAGAGTTGACTGCTGTTAAGAAATGTAGATACCTTTTTAAAGAACTAAACAAATAATGAGGAGTACCCCCATTAATTAATGTTTGGATGCACACAATAACAGAATGATTGTGAATGAATGATTGCATAATGAGGAACTGTTTAACACATGTTGACACTTATAGAAATGGCTGAAATCACTCAACCATTTTCTGATCTCACCCATGGCCACAAGATGGCGATGAAGGACAAGATAAGGTGGATTCCTGAGGGTTTGCAGGCACTTAACATTGAAACAGTTGCCGGATCATTCTAAACCGTTTAATCTATTGGTGGCGCACAACCAGAGAACATTATTTAGTGTAGAGGTGCTGACTAACGGTGAATAAACTGTAAGTTATAAAAACAAAGAGTTGCACTCTATGTATAAACTCCCAGTAATTTATTGGGTAAGAAACCACCATCGTTTCGGCATCACTGTGCCTTCTTCAGGTTTTTATAGCTTACAGTTGGATTATTTTTTTTGTTAATGGTTTTATGTCATCTGTCCTTATACAGGATAACAGTGGGAAGCAGTGGCCGTTGCATACTACTCTAAGAGACATGACAGCTGTGCTGACATCGTGTCAATGTGCCCTTTAACCTTTAAAGTTCCTCACACTGTTCATGCTCTCATTTCACAGGCACGTACTGCTCACCTCACCCCAGCAAGGCTGTTCCATTACTAGAATGTGCTGTTAACAATGTCACATGTCACACTGAAGCGCTGTACCATCCTTAACCCTGCCACTCTTTATCAACTGACGATGATGGTGAGCCCCATTATTGTGCTTTCCTAGTTGCCGGGTCTGTAAACCACGCTCCAATTTATCTGATGTGCCTTTAATTAATGCTGATTTGGAACTATTTTTTGATTGTTCAGCTCAAAAATCACATCAATAAAAACATTTAGTGGCTTATGCAGTAACCACGGCTGCCACTACCTTAGAAAGTGCTAAAATACCACCCCATCTGTCTGCTCAGGCTGCAAAATTGTTTGCTCTTACTAGTGGCGCAGTGGTCTAAGGCACTGCATCGCAGTGCTAACTGTGCCACTAGAGATCCTGGTTCGAATCCAGGCTCTGTCGCAGCCGGCCGCGACCGGGAGACTCATGGGCGGCGCACAATTGGCCCAGCGTCGTCCAGGGTAGGGGAGGGAATGGCCGGCAGGGATGTAGCTCAGTTGATAGAGCATGGCGTTTGCAACGCCAGGGTTGTGGGTTCGATTCCCACGGGGGGCCAGTATAAAAAATATATATATGTATTCACTAACTGTAAGTTGCTCTGGATAAGAGCGTCTGCTAAATGACTAAAATGTAAAATGTAGAGCATTTATTCTGGCTAAGAATAAAAATGTTATGATTAAACTGACAGCAGGTATGCATTTGGGGTTGTGCATGACTTCGGTACACTCTGGAAGCAACTTGGGTTCCTCACCTCATCTGGTAAGACAATTTCACATTCTAAATTGGTTGAAAACTTGTTGGAGGCTATTTTGTTGCACTTCCTGTCTCTGTTAAAAACACGTTTTCTTTACAGGATGTGTCTGACCTGCAGTCTACTGCAGGGCCAGTGGAATTTCATCTCTGGAACACAAAATGTACACGCGATTCACAGACTCAGCTGTGGATGGGCCCTGCCTAGGTCCTGTTTTCCCTATGTTGCTAAATTGGCACATGGTCAAGATCATGTGTCAAAGAGGGGAGTAGTGGGAATTGTAAATAATTTTTGGTTTGCTCCAAGTTTTTCTCTATTTGCGGAGCAATTTTGTGCAAAATGTGTAAACCCCTTTTCCACAGAACAGATTGACACTGCTGGGTTGCGAGGATGAAATGGTAAGCTACTGTGCTGCACGTAACAATGTTCTGAAGTCTATTTTCCCCAGGATAAAAGCGGCTTTACCTGAACCAAAGGGAAGACAGCTCCACAAATTGCAGCCAGGAGAACGGGTGGTCATCAAGGACCTCCGCAGAAAGACTTGGCACCAACAGCGCTGGACTGATCCATTCCAGGTGCTCCTGACGGTTGCAGAGAGGTCGACGTGGGTTCATGCCAGCCACTGCAGGAAGGTGCCCCACAACCCAGACGAAGATGTACCAGCCGATGAATCGTCATACTCCTGAGTGGCGCAGTGGTCTAACGCACTGCATCGCAGTGCTAACTGTGCCACTAGAGATCCTGGTTCGAATCCAGGCTCTGTCGCCGCCGGCTGCGACCGGGAGACTCATGGGCGGCGCACAATTGGCCCAGCGTCGTCCAGGGTAGGGGAGGGAATGGCCGGCAGGGATGTAGCTCAGTTGATAGAGCATGGCGTTTGCAACGCCAGGGTTGTGGGTTCGATTCCCACGGGGGGCCAGTATAAAAAAAAATATGTATTCACTAACTGTAAGTCTCTCTGGATAAGAGCGTCTGCTAAATGACTAAAATGTAAATGTAAAAATGTCATAGGTGACCCCAGTGGCCATGGGAGGACCATGACCAGACTCTACGCATCATGTTTGTTGCTTTCGTGGTCAGTCTTCTCATTGCAGCTGTTGTATGGGCCCTGGGAGAAGTGACCACAATGCAACTGAAGAATACCAGTATAGTCCCACAGCGGGACTTAAATAACAGCCGCTACAGCTCGAGCCAACGGCAGGCTCAGGACAGGAGTCCAGCAAACAATAGCCGCCCCATTGTTTAAGAGGACTGAGATTGATGCATCAACGTGATGATTGTCCTCTTTGTACAGATGAAGAGTTTTTTTTCTGTATAACTTACAAGGAAAGAGCGAGTGCGCTGCCCCTGAATGAGGGACACCTGTCACTGTCAATTTTACTATTCCTTGAATTACCTTATGGGATACAATTAAGTTAAGGTAGGAGCAGATTTACCGCTTGTGGGAATTCCCATAGGGGTAAATCTGACTATGCAAATGGAGCTACCCTTTACTGCTGAAGACAGTGATGTTTGACCTGTTTGCTCACTTAGAAATGCGCCTGCTGTAGACAGTGATTTGCTCTCACAAGGTCGGCTCAGTGGGAGTGGAATATTGGCTGAACGCTCAGACTCTGTGATTGCTAGGTGTTCTCTCCTAATCAGCCGCACTCTGGGAGCAAACGCTTTTCTGAGAAATGATGCACTTGGCAGTCTTTATTATGCCTAATCATCAGCAGACACTGGCAAGTTAGAACTGTATATGGTATGTGTAGACAGTTAAAGGTTTTAAACTCAGTGGCACAACAGAAGCCATTTACAAAGATAATGTGCTAGCGTAAGAAAGCCCTCTCCTACAATGTTTCATATTCTGCTTGGTTTAAGTTTTGCTTAGATTATGACATAATTGGCTTATATTATGAATTATGATTTATATGCTTACTTGTAATTTTATATTAGATTGAGATTAATCTCAAAAGGGAGGAATGTCGTGGCAAAATTACAATATTTGTTATGCACATGCGCTTAAACCTGTACATTTCCAACTGTTTGGAGGTATTGTAAGAAGAAGCTGGTATTTTTCCACTCTGCCTCTGTTCAACTTAGTCACACAGTCAAGAGAAAGAGCCTCTGAGAGTGACCACAGTGTCTCAGTCTATCCTGTTCTTCTCATATCTTTCAAGGGCACAGCTGTGTGGAGATATGAGGTGCACAGAGGCTGGCTTGAACAGAGAGGAGTAACGGAACTAACGTTATCACTTGTTTGTGCGCTATGACCCAATACACATAGCCACAAGAAGAAAACAAGGTAGCTTATGATGCCCTGATCTGTCGGGGAGGGGTGGAACCAGCCATGACTACGCATTTTTAGGTCTACTATATAACCACCTACAGTGGCTTGCGAAAGTATTCACCCAACTTGGCATTTTCCTATTTTGTTGACTTACAACCTGGAATTAAAATGGATTTTGGGGGGGGGGGTTGTATAATTTGATTTACACAACATGCCTACCACTTTGAAGATGCAAAATATTTTTTTGTGTGAAACAAACAAGAAATAATACAAAAAAACAGAACTTGAGCGTGCATAACTATTTATCCCCCCAAAGTCAATACTTTGTAGAGCCACCTTTTGCAGCAATTACAGCTGCAAGTCTCTTGGGGTATGTCTCTATAAGCTTGGCACATCTAGCCACTGGGATTTTTGGCCATTCTTCAAGGCAAAACTGCTCCAGCTCCTTCAAGTTGGATGGGTTCCGCTGGTGTACAGCAATCAAGTCACTTGATTGACTAGGCCATTCCAAGACATTTAAATGTTTCCCCTTAAACCACTCGAGTGTAGCTTTAGCAGTATGCTTAGGGTTATTGTCCTGCTGGAAGGTGAACCTCCATCCCAGTCTCAAATCTCTGGAAGACTGAAACAGGTTTCCCTCAAGAATTTCCCTGTATTTAGCGCCAACCATCATTCCTTCAATTCTGACCAGTTTCCCAGTCCCTGCCGATGAAAAACATCCCCACAGCATGATGCTGCCACCACCATGCTTCACTGTGGGGATGGTATTCTCGGGGTGATGAGAGGTGTTGGGTTTGCGCCAGACATAGCGTTTTCCTTGATGGCCAAAAAGCTCAATTTTAGTCTCATCTGACCAGAGTACCTTCTTCCATATGTTTGGGGAGTCTCCCACATGCCTTTTGGCCAACACCAAACGTGTTTGCTTATTTCTTTCTTTAAGCAATGGCTTTTTTCTGGCCACTCTTCCGTAAAGCCCAGCTCTGTGGAGTGTACGGCTTAAAGTGGTCCTATGGACAGATACTCCAATCTCCGCTGTGGAGCTTTGCAGCTTCTTCAGGGTTATCTTTGGTGTCTTTGTTGCCTCTCTGATTAATGCCGTCCTTGCCTGGTCCGTGAGTTTTGGTGGGCGGCCCTCTCTTGGCAGGTTTGTTGTGGTGCCATATTCTTTCAATTTTTTGATAATGGATTTAATGGTGCTCCGTGGGATGTTCAAAGTTTCTGATATTTTTTTATAACCCAACCCTGATCTGTACTTCTCCACAACTTTGACCCTGACCTGTTTGGAGAGCTCATTGGTCTTCATGGTGCCGCTTGCTTGGTGGTGCCCCTTGCTTAGGGGTGTTGCAGACTCTGGGGCCTTTCAGAACAGGTGTATATATACTGAGATCATGTGAAACTTAGAATGCACACAGGTGGACTTTATTTAACTAATTATGTGACTTCTGAAGGTAATTGGTTGCACCAGATCTTATTTAGGGACTTCATAGCAATGGGGGTGAATACATATGCATGCACCACTTTTCCGTTATTTATTTGTTCAAAATTTTTGAAACAATTTTTTTTTTCATTTCACTTCACCAATTTGGACTATTTTGTGTATGTCCATTACATGAAATCCAAATAAAAATCCATTTAAATTACAGGTTGTAAAGCAACAAAACAGGAAAAACGCCAAGGGGGATGAATACTTTTCCAAGGAGGTTCGTTGACAAGCTCCATTATTGCAATAATTAATCGATATTAAATAAAGATGATTGTTTGAAGAAATGACAGTCTCTCTCACTTGATTAGAATTTCCACCACAAGCGCTAATTAGAATAATAGCAAATGTGTAGAATAATACCCAAACATGCAAAGGAGAATATTAAATGTTTCTATTCAGGATACATCACCATGACGATAATGACATTCATAATTATGCATTTCTGTATAGTACAGTTTAGGGACCCATGATGTCATTCTGTTACCGGGTGTTGATCCACTTCACTTACTGTAGTTCAATAACAGAAGGAGATTTTTTCAAACTCAAGGTGTCATATCACAGCTGACACCCCATTCTTTCTGCAGACGTCTTTGAATCTTAATTTGGAGTATATATTTAAGAGTTTTTGGAAAATGTGGTCATATAAAAAACTGAGGGAGATTTTACTGTCATTCTGTTACCAAACTTTGCATCTGCACTTCCTCGAGTAAATGTGTTTTAGTAAAATGTTCTGTGGCAATTGTTAAAAGTAGACTTCTGCATATACAGTAGGTGTATGGTTTGTTAAACTTTGCAATCAATGGTTTTTGCTTGGCATACATTTTAAAGTGAAAAAGTGAGTCTCCGCGTCACTCTGTTACCGTGGACTTGCCCATATGTTGTCGCATAAAAATAACTTACGTTTTAATAATTTAAGCATATGCACTTTGGATGGTGCCCATATTGATCGTGTCCCTGCTTACAAATATCAGGGCTTCTGGATAGACCAAAAGCTGTCTTTTAAAAATATGGGTTTGTTAAGAAGCTGAGAATAAAAATGAGCTATTTTCTGTAGAAATAGGTAATGGCTCTTGCTAAAGAGTAGAAATCAGATTATTCAGTCAACATTCCTATCACTCCTAGACAATGGCGACATCATCTACATAAACGCAGGTGCCACTTGTTTAAAGCCGTTAGATGCAGTTTATTATAGCGCATTGCACTTTATTGCGGGCAACAGGTTTAGTACTCAGCACTGTATTCTATACCAGAAAGTTGGTTGTCCCTCTGACGTCACATATGCTGATACATTGCTATGTTTTCATAATAAAGCCCTTTTACAAAAACGGCCACTGTACCTAACATCATTACTAACCTTTAGACATACAGTAGGAGTTACATTTACATTTACATATCCAGAGTGACTTATGATAGCCAGTGGGACAACCACCTTTTTTTTATTTTATTTTTTTAATGGGGGGTGGGGAAGAAGGATTACTTTATACTATTCTAGGTATTCCTTAAAGAGGTAGGGTTTCAAGTGTCTCCGGAAGGTGGTCAGTGACTCCGCTGTCCTGGCGTCGTGGGGGAGCTTGTTCCACCATTGGGGTGCCAGAGCAGCAAATAGCTTTGACTGGGCTGAGCGGGAACTGTGCTTCCGTAGAGGTAGGGGAGCTAGCAGGCCAGAGGTGGATGAACGTAGTGCCCTCGTTTGGGTGTAGGGTCTGATCAGAGCTTGAAGGTAAGGAGGTGCCGTTCCCCTCACAGCTCTGTAGGCAAGCACCATGGTCTTGTAGTAGATGCAAGCCTCAACTGGAAGCCAGTGGAGTGTGCAGAGGAGCGGGGTGACGTGAGAGAACTTGGGAAAGTTGAACACCAGACGGGCTGCAGCGTTCTGGATAAGTTGTAGGGGTTTAATGGCACAGGCAGGGAGCCCAGCCAACAGCGAGTTGCAGTAATCCAGACGGGAGATGACAAGTGCCTGGAGTAGGACGTGTGCCGCTTTCTGTGTAAGGTAGGGTCGTACTCTGCAAATGTTGTAGAGCATGAACCTGCAGGATCGGGTCACCGCTTTGATGTTAGCGGAGAACCACAGGGTGTTGTCCAGGGTCACGCCAAGGTTCTTTGCACTCTGGGAGGAGGACACAATGGAGTTGTCAACCGTAATGGCGAGATCATGGAGCGGGCAGTCCTTCCCCGGTAGGAAGAGCAGCTCCGTCTTGCCGAGGTTCAGCTTGAGGTGGTGATCCGACATCCACACTGATATGTCTGCCAGACATGCAGATATGCGATTCGCCACCTGGTTATCAGAAGGGGGAAAGGAGAAGATTAATTGTGTGTCGTTTGCATAGCAATGATAGGAGACACCATGTGAGGATATGACAGAGCCAAGTGACTTGGTGTATAGAGAGAATAGGAGAGGGCCTAGAACTGAGCCCAGGGGGACACCAGTGGTGAGAGCACGTGGTGCGGAGACAGATTCTCACCACGCCACCTGGTAGGAGCGACCTGTCAGGTAGGACACAATCCAAGAGTGAGCAGCGCCGGAGATGCCCAACTCAGAGAGGGTGGAGAGGAGGATCTGATGGTTCACAGTATCAAAGGCAGCGGATAAGTCTAGAAGGATAAGAGCAGATGAGAGAGAGTTAGCTATAGCAGTGCGGAGAGCCTCCGTGACACAGAGAAGAGCAGTCTCAGTTGAATGACCAGTCTTGAAACCTGACTGGTTTGGATCAAGAAGGGCATTCTGAGAGAGATAGCAGGAGAGTTGGCTAGAGACAGCACGCTCAAGAGTTTTGGTGAGAAAAGAAAGAAGGGATACTGGTCTGTAGTTGTTGACATCGGAGGGATCGAGTGTAGGTTTTTTGAGGAGGGGTGCAACTCTCACTCTCTTGAAGACGGAAGGGACATGGCCAGCGGTCAAGGATGAGTTAATGAGCGAGGTGAGGTAAGGGAGAAGGTCTCCGGAAATGGTCTGGAGAAGAGAGGAGGGGATAGGGTCAAGCGGGCAGGTTGTTGGGCGGCCGTCCGTCACAAGTCGCAAGATTTCATCTGGAGAGAGAGGGGAGAAAGAAGTCAAAGCATAGGGTAGGGCAGTGTGAGCAGGACCAGCGGTGTCATTTGACTTAATAAATGAGGATCGGATGTCGTCAACCTTCTTTTCAAAATGGTTGACGAAGTCATCCACAGAGAGGGAGGAGGGAGGGGGAGGAGTAGGAGGATTCAGCAGGGAGGAGAAAGTGGCAAAGAGCTGCCTAGGGTTAGAGGCAGAGGCTTGAAATTTAGAGTGGTAGAAAGTGGCTTTAGCAGCGGAAACAGAGGAAGAGAATGTAGAGAGGAGGGAGTGAAAAGATGACAGGTCCGCAGGGAATCTAGTTTCCTCCATTTCCGCTTGGCTGCCCGGAGCCCTCTTCTGTGAGCTCGCAATGAGTCGTCAAGCCACGGAGCAGGAGGGAAGGACCGAGCCGGCCGGGAGGATAGGGGACATAGAGAGTCAAAAGATGCAGAAAGGGAGGAGAGGAGGGTTGAGGAGGCAGAATCAGGAGAGGATTTAGCAGAGGGAAGAGATGATAGGATGGAAGAGAAGAGAGTAGCGGGAGAGAGAGAGCGAAGGTTGCGACGGCACATTACCATCTGAGTAGGGGCAGAGTGAGTAGTGTTGGAGGAGAACGAGAGAGAAAAGGATACAAAGTAGTGGTCGGAGACTTGGAGGGGAGTTGCACTGAGATTAGTAGAAGAACAGCATCTAGTAAAGATGAGGTCAAGCGTATTGCCTGCCTTGTGAGTAGGGGGGGACGGTGAGAGGGTGAGGTCAAAAGAGGAAAGGAGTGGAAAGAAGGAGGCAGAGAGAAATGAGTCAAAGGCAGACGTAGGGAGGTTAAAGTCACCCAGAACTGTGAGGGGTGAGCCATCCTCAGGAAAGGAACTTATCAAGGCGTCAAGCTCATTGATGAACTCTCCAAGGGAACCTGGAGGGCGAAAAATGACTAGGATGTTAAGCTTGAATGGGCTAGTGACTGTGACAGCATGGAATTCAAATGAGGAAATAGACAGATGGGTCAGGGGAAAAATAGAGAATGTCCACTTGGGAGAGATGACGATTCCTGTGCCACCGCCGCGCTGACCAGATGCTCTCGGGGTATGCAAGAACACATGGTCAGATGAGGAAAGAGTAATAGTTACCACACCCTAATGTTAAGTTGCACACCCTTTTGCCCTCAGAACAGCCTCAATTCGTCGGGCATGGACTCTACAAGGTGTCGAAAGCGTTCCACAGGGATGCTGGCCCATGTTGACTCCAATGCTTCCCACAGTTGTGTCAAGTTGGCTAGATGTCCTTTGGGTGGTGGGCCATTCTTGATACATACGGGAAACTGTTGAGCATGAAAAACCCAGCAGTGTTACAGTTCTTGACACAAACTGGTGTGCCTGGCACCTATTACCATACCCTGTTCAAAGGCACTTAAATATTTTGTCTTGCCATTCACCCTCTGAATGGCACACATACACAATCCATGTCTCAATTGGCTCAAGGTTTAAAAATCCTTCTTTAACCTGTCTCCTCCCCCTCATCTACAGATTGAAGTGTATTTAACAGGTTATAAGGGATCATAGCTTTCACCTGGATTCACATGTTCTTAATGTTTTTGTACACACAGTGTATAATCAAATCAAATCAAGCTTTATTTATATAGCACGTTTTAGACATGAATGCAACGCAATGAGCTTCACAGGAAAAGACAATAAAAAAAAATATATATCAACTACATGACAAAAATGATGTGGACACCTGCTCATCGAACATCTCATTCCAAAATCATGGGCATTAATATGGAGTTGGAAGTGGCGACCTGTCATTCAGGGCAGGTAGAGCCCCACCTGTTTTGAGCCCTGCCTGTTTAGCTATATAAATATATATAGTTGAAGTTTACATACACCTTAGCCAAATACATTTAAACTCAGTTTGTGAAATGTCAGAATAATAGTAGAGAGAATGATTTATTTCAGCTTTTATTTATTTCATCACATTCCCAGTGGGACTGAAGTTTACATACACTCAATTAGTATTTGGTAGCATTGCCTTTAAATTGTTTAACTTGGGTCAAACGTTTCAGGTAGCCTTCCACAAGCTTCCCACAATAAGTTGGGTGAATTTTGGCCCATTCCTCCTGACAGAGCTGGTGTAACTGAGTCAGGTTTGTAGGCCTCCTTGCTCGCACACGCTTTTTCAGTTCTGCCCACAAATTTTCTATAGGATTGAGGTCAGGGCTTTATGATGGCCACTCTAATACCTTGACTTTGTTGTCCTTAAGCCATTTTGCCACAACTTTGGAAGTATGCTTGGGGTCATTGTCCATTTGGAAGACCCATTTGCGACCAAGCTTTAACTTCCTGACTGATGTCTTGAGATGTTGCTTCAATATATTCACATAATATTCCTTCCTCATGATGCCATCTATTTTGTGAAGTGCACCAGTCACTCCTGCAGCAAAGCACACCCACAGCATGATGCTGCCACCCCCGTGCTTCACGGTTGGGATGGTGTTCTTTGGCTTGCAAGCTTCCCCCTTTTTCCTCCAAACATAACGATGGTCATTATGGCCAAACAGTTCTATTTTTGTTTCATCAGACATTTCTCCAAAAAGTACGATCTTTGTCCCCATGTGCAGTTGCAAACCGTAGTCTGGTTTTTTTATGGCGGTTTTGGAGCAGTGGCTTCTTCCTTGCTGAGCGGCCTTTCAGGTTATGTCGATATAGGACTCATTTTACTGTGGATATAGATACTTTTGTACCTGTTTCCTCCTGCATCTTCACAAGGTCCTTTGCTGTTGTTCTGGATTGATTTGCACTTTTCTCACCAAAGTACGTTCATCTCTAGGAGACAGAACACGTCTCCTTCCTGAGCGGTATGATGTCTGCGTGGTCCCATGGTGTTTATACTTGCGTACTATTGATTGTACAGATGAACGTGGTACCTTCAGGCGTTTGGAAATTGCTCCCAAGGATGAACCAGACTTGTGGAGGTCTTGGCTGATTTCTTTTGATTTTCCCATGATGTCAAGCAAAGAGGCATTGAGTTTGAAGGTAGGCCTTGAAATACATCCACAGGTACACCTCCAATTGACTCAAATTATGTCAATTAGTGTATGTAAACTTCTGACCCACTGGAATTGTGATACAGTGAATCATAAGTGAAATAATCTGTCTGTAAACAATTGTTGGAAAAATTACTTGTGTCATGCACAAAGTAGATGTCCTAATCGACTTGCCAAAACTATAGTTTGTTAACAAGAAATTTGTGGAGTGGTTGAAAAACAAGTTTTAATGACTCCAACCTAAGTGTATGTAAACTTCCGACTTCAACTGTATATACAGTACCAGTCAAAAGTTTGGACACACCTACTCATTCCAGGGTTTTTCTTTATTTTTACTATTTTCTAAAATATAGAATAATAGTGAAGACATCAAAACTATGAAATACCACATATGGAATCATGTAGTAACCAAAAAAGTGTTAAACAAATCAAAATATATTTTATATTTGAGATTCTTCAAAGTAGCCACCCATTGCCTTGTTGACAGCTTTGCACACTCCTGGCATTCTCTCAATCAGCGTCATGAGGTAGTCACCTGGAATGCATTTCAGTTAACAGGTGTGCCTATTAAAAGTTAATTTGTGGAATTTCTTTCCTTCTTAATGCGTTTGAGCCAATCAGTTGTGTTGTGACAAGGTAGGGGTGGTATACAGAAGATAGCCCTATTTGGTAAAAGACCAAGTCCATATTATGGACAAGAACAGCTCAAATAAGCAAAGAGAAACAACAGTCCATCATTACTTTAAGACATGAAGGTCAGTCAATCCGGAAAATTTCAAGAACATTGAAAGTTTCTTCAAGTGGAGTCACAAAAACCATCAAGCGCTATGATGAAACTGGCTCTCATGAGGACCGCCACAGGAAAGGAAGACCCAGAGTTACTTCTGCTGCAAAGGATAAGTTCATTAGAGTTACCAGCCTCAGAAATTGCAGCCCAAATAAATGCTTCACAGAGTTCAAGTAACAGACACATCTCAACATCAACTGTTCAGAGGAGACTGCGTGAATCAGGCCTTCATGGTCGAATTGCTGCAAAGAAACCACTACTAAAGGACACCAATAAAAAGAAGAGACTTGCTTGGGCCAACAAACACGAGCAATGGACATTAGACCGGTGGAAATCTGTCCTTTGGTCTGATGAGTCCAAAATTTAGATTTTTGGTTCCAACCGCCGTGTCTTTGTGAGACGCAGAGTAGGTGAACGGATGATCTCTGCATGCGTGGTTCCCACCGTGAAGCATGGAGGAGGAGGCGTGATGGTGCTTTGCTGGTGACACTGTCAGTGATTTATTTAGAATTCAAGGCACACTTAACCAGCCTGGCTACCACAGGATTCTGCAGCAATACGCCATCCCATCTGGTTTGCGCTTAGTGGGACAATCATTTGTTTTTCAACAGCACAATGACCCAACACACCTCCAGGCTGTGTAAGGGCTATTTGACCAAGAAGGAGAGTCATGGAGTGCTGCATCAGATGACCTGGCCTCCACAATCACCCGACCTCAACTCAATTGAGATGGTTTGGGATGAGTAGGACCGCAGAGTGAAGGAAAAGCAGCAAACAAGTGCTCAGCATATGTGGGAACTCCTTCAAGACTGTTGGAAAAGCATTCCAGGTGAAGCTGGTTGAGAGAATGCCAAGAGTGTGCAAAGCTGTCATCAAGGCAAATGGTGGCTACTTTGAAGAATCTAAAATATATTTTGATTTGTTTAACACTTTCTTGGTTACTACAAGTGTTATTTCATAGTTTTGATGTCTTCACTATTGTTCTACAATGTAGAAAATAGTAAAAATAAAGAGTAGGTGTGTCCAAACTTTTGACTGGTACTGTATATACATGATATATCATTTATTTATTTTTGCATGTTCTGTATGTTATTTTGGCATTCATACGTGTCACATATCAGTTTGCAAACAATGACAAATTAAATAATTGAGTTAATAAAGCCGCATACAAACATGGTCTCTTTTTTGCTTTCTTGAGTAAGGCAGCTCCAAAATGCAGGCGTTTCAGCCTAGCTCAGTGCTTTCTGTGGTGGTGGGCAGCCAGCGGAAAATACACAGTGTAGAGGTTGGTAATGTTCTCTAGTTGCGCCATGATCGGCTCAGTGTTCTGTCATGCATGGGGACATTACGTCACCGCAAAAATTCAAGCCCCTTGGGTGCTGCCATAGAGTTACATTAGAAGTGCCCATCCAAGAAGGCTGAAGGTCATTGGCCACAGATAAAATGACGTTGTTATGTGTGACATGTTTTTCTTTCTCCCAATCTTCCTTTGTAGTGTTTGTGTGGTTCAGAGTGGTTGTTCTGTTGGTGTGTTCTGGTTATTTCAGGTGTGCTGAGTTGCGTGGGCGTGGCTTCGGTCCGGAGTCCTGGCAGCTGTGGTTGAGTGACTGATTGACTAGAGCATATAAACTGTTTGTCGCGTGAGAGAGCACTTTTTGTTTGGCTGAGGATTTAGTTATTGGTTGTTTTGATTTATCTCAAAATTGAATCTGACGTCACACCACTCCCACTGCGGTTCACGGGATCGCGTAAAACGGAGGTGGAGGGTTGGGCTAATTGGATTGAGCCCAGGGGATATTGAGACTGAGCCCTTTGTCTTCGAAACAAGGACGGGCTACCCTCTACTACGAGCCACAAAAGCTGACATTATAGACACTCGCTCTTGCTCATCGGTTCTCCATTGATGTCATGCTTTACAACACGTTCTGAAACTGGATAAGTGGCAGTGGTTCTGTGTAATGCTGGTTTAACGCTGCACAAACCCGCACCACTGAATTCTATTGGAGTCCTCTGATCCAGTGTTAACGTTTCCTACACTAAAGGGGAATAGCCAACACAATGTATTTTTTAACCATACCATACGGGGAGGGACTTTTCACCGCGGTGAAAAATGAGGGGTCATCCGGAGGAGTACGGTGTAATGACGAAGGGCAGTGTAATTCGGATGAAAAATGCGAAGAGAGCGGGGAAACGAACGTGACTCTCATCTCGAGATTCCCTCCTATCCCAATAAAATCTATGCTGAAACCGCAGAGTATTTTAAAATCAAAGATGCAATTCACAGCAGGAGAGTGTGGATTGCCGATACAACAGGTGGAGACCTAACCGAGATGATGGAATTCCTCACATTTGATGAGGATGATGATGCCAGGTGGAAAGAAGAGGAAGCAAAAACCGACGGAAAATCCGTGAACCGACCTACCGCGTGAGCCTGGAGTGGACCATGCCCACCACCTCTGCCCTAAAGAAAGCAATGCACACTAATAAAGTAGAGGTGCCGAATTTGTCTCCGGTTGAAGATGAGCCCCTGGCATTAACCAGGTTTATTCGAGTCCTCAATATTTCATTTAACAAAACTATGTGCATTCGATCAACTATGGACAGATGGAGCACCTACTTTGATTGTCCAGCAGATTATGTCCAGAGCAACGGTGAGACATACATTTTCCTTCAAGCTCTCTTTCTGCCTACCGTATCTTCACCATGGGGCTTTATAATATACTAGATTCTCTATGTTTTAAATGTAATCCTGACCCATTTAGGAATGACACGCTGTCGATCGTAAAAGTGTAGAGGAGCATTTTGAGTACAGTTACAGGAATTATTTACATTTGAGTCATTTAGCAGATGTTCTTATCCGGAGCGACTTACAGTAGTGAATGCATACATCTTCGTATTTTGTGACTAGTCCCTGTACCTCAAAGCTATTCTGGTCCCAGATCTGTTAGTGCTGTATAGCCAACTCCTATTGTCATTGTCACGCCAAACAATGACCATTGTTGGCTGTACACCACAAATCTGGGACCATGCTACCTCAAAGCTCCCATGTCCGTCAATTACTTATTTATCTTTATGTTATTCCTACAGACTGCCAATGACATACCCAGTTCTCCTCTCCCAGCCAACCTTCCATCACCAGATGGAACACTGTCCAGTACCACTGTATCCCTAGGTGAACATTCACCTCATGTGTCTTCCACATCCACAGCACAAACCAATGAATTACTATACATACTGTAGCATCCCAAGTCAACCAACTGACAACTGAACCTTCACCGGAACTGGACTGTGAATTACCAAAACTGACCTGAACTGTGAAATACCGAAACCCAGGAGGAGCCCAAAGATAGAAGTCCCTGCACACCTCTGAGCTATCCATACCTGTAACACCGCACCACAGCAGCATGGCTGAAACCTTAGAGGTTGAGGTCGAGGAGGAGCAGGAGGGAGGAACCTCCACCCTGAATCACAGAGAACCACACACTGAACCTGACCCACCTCACACAGAGATCCAAGCCAACATGCCTTCACTGGAAGATGTTTCATATCAGAGTGTGCTTCCCGCAACACCAGATGTAGTGGTGGAGGAGGTGGTGGAGGTGGTGGAGGAGGAGAAGGAGGTAGAGAAGGAGGTGCCTCAGCAGGGATCAAAGGTGGAGGCAGAGGATCCAAGGCAGGAAGCAGAGAAGGAGACAGAGGAGGAAAACAAAAAGTCCTTCAGAATTCAGGAGCCAAGCACCAGCTCCTCAAGTCTCCTAGAACATCCTCAGACCCCACCCACTGTGAGTTCAGCAGAGCTGAGGAGGGTAGCAACTCCCAGATAGAGGTTTCCCCTGAGGCCTCCCCATCTCTCCCTGAAGAGTCTGATGATAAACAGCTGACATCAATGGATGATGGCATGGCCATAGAAATTGGAGTCTTGATTATGGAGGCTACAGGGCCCAGGCTCGAGAGCTTCCAGGCAGGTGGTGAAGGGTTTCTCGGTGTAGTGGCCACCTGATTTTGGAACTTCTAACGCGAGTGGGGCGGGTGTGGCTTCTTGATAATGATGCAAGAGCAGCTGCTCACCGATTTGACTGCTCCAACAGTTCCACTTCCTACACCGCCAAAACATTTGCTAAGCGGGTGTCTGCTATCGCTGGTTAGATCTGATAGAATCTTGGCCTTAATAAACTAGAAGTCATAACTGTTTTATGATACAGTGCCTTCAGAAAGTATTCACACCCCTTGACTTTTTCCACATTTTGTTGTGTTACAGCCTGAATGTATTCAATTGAGATGTTGTGTCACTGGCCTACACACAATACCCCATAATGTCAAAGTGGAATTATGTTTTTAGAAAGTTTTACAAATTAATTAAAAATGAAAAGCTGAAATGTCTTGAGTCAATAAGTATTCAACCCCTTTGTTATGGCAAGCCTAAAGTTCAAATTTGCTTAAGTCACATAATAATTGTCATGAAGTTATTAATTACTCTTTGGATTGTGTATCAATACACCCAGTCACTACAAAGATACAGGGGTCCTTCTTAACTCAGTTGCCGGAGAGGAAGAAAACCGCTCAGGGATTTCACCATGAGGCCATTCGTGACTTTAAAACAGTTACAGAGTTGAATGGCTGTGATAGGAGAAAACTGAAGATGGATCAACAACATTGTAGTTACTCCACAATACTAACCTAAATGACAGAGTGAAAAGAAGGAAGCCTGTACAGAATAAAAAATATTCCAAAACATGCATCCTGTTTGCAAGTAAAACTGCTAAAAATGTGGCAAATAAATTAATTTTATGTCCTGAATACAAAGCTTTATGTGTGGGGCAAATCTAACACAACACATCACTGAGTACCACTCTCCACATTTTCAAGCATGGTAGTGGCTGCATCATGTTATGGGTATGCTTGTCATCAGCAAGGACTAGGGATTTTTTGGGGATACAAATAAATGGAATAGAGCTAAGCACAGGCAGAATCCTAGAGGAAAACCTGGTTCAGTCTGCTTTCCAAAATACACTGGGAGACAAATTCACCTTTCAGCAGGACAATAACCTAAAACACAAGGCCAAATATACACTGGAGTTGCTTACCAAGACGACATTGAATGTTCCTGAGTGGCCTAGTTACAGTTTTGACATAAATCGACTTGAAAATCTATGGCAAGACTGGAAAATGTCTGTTTAGCAATGATCAACAACCAATTTAACAGAGCTTGAACAATTTTTTTAATAATAATGTGAAAATATTGTACAATCCAGGTGTGCAAAGCTCTTAGGGATTTACCAAGAAAGACTCACAGCTGTGATTCTAACATGTATTGACTCAGGGGGCTGAATACTTATGTAATCAAGATATATAAGTGTTTTATTTTTCATATATATATATATTTTTGAATTTTCAAATATTTCTTCCACTTTGACATTACATAGTATTTTGTGTAGATCATTGACAAAACATGAAAAATCAATTTTAATCCCACTTTGTAACGCAACAAAATGTGGAAAAAGTCAAGGGGTGTGAATACTTTCTGAAGACACTGTAAATACTGACATACACATAATCCCAGCTGTACTCAGCTGTACACACCCATTCTTTTAGAGTGGGCACGAAGTATGTGAGGGTGGAGGGTGGGTTGTCAGAGAATTTAGCATTTTTCAAACACCTTCTATCTAGAGCCATAATAATTATGCCTAATTCTATGTAAAAACAAATTCTGCATAGGTTATCTAACCATACCTCTTTACCTGTTCAATTGTTATTTTAATTAATTCACTTTTGTGATTTAAAAAAAAACGAAATGTATTTGAGTGTTTACCAGCATTTGTAACTTGAGTCTGATAATTATCTGTACAAAACAGTTAATCTGATAATACTTGTGGAATATAAAAACACTTCTTTGATATATGTTTTTCAGTTTCTTGAAATACTTTGCAAATGCACCGTATTTCTATGTGAAACCTGAAATGGTCTATTCATTCCTATTTAGAAGCTCTTATCCAGAGCAATTTACAGTAGTGAGTGCATACATTTTCATACTTTTTCGCACTGATCCCCTGTGGGAATCAAACCCACAACCCTAGCATTGCAAGCGCCATCCTCTACCAACTGAGCCACATCAACACATCATTACAAACCACTTGATGTCTCAATGTACTCAATTACTGTATTGTGCATTGTTTTAATTCATGGTGATGGAAAGTCTATAGGTACAAACCTAGATGACCAGCCTATGTGCATGACCAGCCTATGTGCATGTACACTGCTCAAAAAAATAAAGGGAACACTAAAATAACACATCCTAGATCTGAATGAATGAAATAATCTTATTAAATACTTTTTTCTTTACATAGTTGAATGTGCTGACAACAAAATCACACAAAAATTATCAATGGAAATCAAATTTATCAACCCATGGAGGTCTGGATTTGGAGTCACCCTCAAAATTAAAGTGGAAAACCACACTACAGGCTGATCCAACTTTGATGTAATGTCCTTAAAACAAGTCAAAATGAGGCTCAGTAGTGTGTGTGGCCTCCACGTGCCTGTATGACCTCCCTACAACGCCTGGGCATGCTCCTGATGAGGTGGCGGATGGTCTCCTAAGGGATCTCCTCCCAGACCTGGACTAAAGCATCCGCCAACTCCTGGACAGTCTGTGGTGCAACGTGGCGTTGGTGGATGGAGCGAGACATGATGTCCCAGATGTGCTCAATTGGATTCAGGTCTGGGGAACGGGCGGGCCAGTCCATTGCATCAATGCTTTCCTCTTGCAGGAACTGCTGACACACTCCAGCCACATGAGGTCTAGCATTGTCTTGCATTAGGAGGAACCCAGGGCCAACCGCACCAGCATATGGTCTCACAAGGGGTCTGAGGATCTCATCTCGGTACCTAATGGCAGTCAGGCTACCTCTGGCGAGCACATGGAGGGCTGTGCGGCCCCCCAAAGAAATGCCACCCCACACCATGACTGACCCACCGCCAAACCGGTAATGCTGGAGGATGTTGCAGGCAGCAGAACGTTCTCCACGGCGTCTCCAGTCTCTGTCACGTCTGTCACGTGCTCAGTGTGAACCTGCTTTAATCTGTGAAGAGCACAGGGCGCCAGTGGTGAATTTGCCAATCTTGGTGTTCTCTGGCAAATGCCAAACGTCCTGCACGGTGTTGGGCTGTAAGCACAACCCCCACCTGTGGACGTCGGGCCCTCATACCACCCTCATGGAGTCTGTTTCTGACCGTTTGAGCAGACACATGCACATTTGTGGCCTGCTGGAGGTCATTTTGCAGGGCTCTGGCAGTGCTCCTCCTGCTCCTCCTTGCACAAAGGCGGAGGTAGCAGTCCTGCTGCTGGGTTGTTGCCCTCCTACGGCCTCCTCCACGTCTCCTGATGTACTGGCCTGTCTCCTGGTAGCGCCTCCATGCTCTGGACACTACGCTGACAGACACAGCAAACCTTCTTGCCACAGCTCGCATTGATGTGCCATCATGGATGAGCTGCACTACCTGAGCCACTTGTGTGGGTTGTAGACTCCGTCTCATGCTACCACTAGAGTGAAAGCACTGCCAGCATTCAAAAGTGACCAAAACATCAGCCAGGAAGCATAGGAACTGAGAAGTGGTCTGTGGTCACCACCTGCAAAACCAGTCCTTTATTGGGGGTGTCTTGCTAATTGCCTATAATTTCCACCTGTTGTCTATTCCATTTGCACAACAGCATGTGAAATGTATTGTCAATCAGTGTTGCTTCCTAAGTGGACAGTTTGATTTCACAGAAGTGTGATTGACTTGGAGTTACATTGTGTTGTTTAAGTGTTCCCTTTATTTTTTTGAGCAGTGTATATTTACATTAAGTGGTTTGTAAGGATGGTAAATTAATACTGCACAAAAAGTGGTTGTTGTCCATGTTATTTTATCAAGAAATTTATTTAATTTGATGTGGATGTTCTGTGTCTTTCCCCATAACTTTGCACCTTTTGATGTAAATGTTTGAGGACAGGGTTTTGTTCTTTCTGGATTACATTAGAATGACAATCGCAGAGAAAGGGACAGGGCAACAACTCTTACAATTCCAACTACTGAATCCTGCAAGATACTGTTCTTAATTATACAACAACCTTTTTTTTGCCAAAGCAGAGTTGCTGAAAAAATGCTTTTGCCCGTGTTACAGATGCCTGTATCAGTCTGCTAATACTAGGAAAGGACCAGTGCACTTTTTCACATTTTGTTACGTTACAGCCTTATTCTGAAATTCATCTATCTACACCCAATACCCCATAATGACAAAGCGAAATGTAGCAAATGTATTAAACAGAAAAACAGAAAAACCTTATTTAAATAAGTATTATGACCCTTTGCCATGAGACTCGAAATTGAGCTCAGGTGCATCCTGTTTCCATTGATCATCCTTGAGATGATTCTACAACTTGATTTGAGTCCACCTGTGGTGAATTCAATTGATTGGACATGATTTGGAAAGGCACACACTTGTCTATATAAGGTCCCACAGTTGACAATGCATGTCAGAGCAAAAACCAAGTCTTGAGATCAAAGGAATTGTCCATAGAGCTCCGAGAGAGGATTGCAGCGAGGCACAGATCTGGGGAAGGGTACAAAAACATTTCTGCAGCATTGAAGATCCCCAAGAACACAGTGGCCTCCATCATTCTTAAATGGAAGAACTTTGTAACCACCAAGACTATTCCTAGAGCTAGCCGCCTGGACAAACTGTGCAATCGGGGGAGAAGGGCCTTGGTCAGGGAGGTGACCAAGAACCTGATGGTCACTCTGACAGAGCTCCAGAGTTCCTCTGTGGAGATGGGAGCACCTTCCAGAAGGGCAACCATCTCTGCAGCACTCCACCAATCAAGCCTTTATGTAGTTTAGTGGCCAGACGGAAGCCACTCCTCAGTAAAAGGCACATGACAGCCCGCTTGGAGTTTGCCAAAAGGCACCCAAAGGACTCTCAGACCATGATAAACAAGATTCTCTGGTCTGACGAAACCAAGATTGAACACTTTGGCCTGAATGCCAAGCGTCACGTCTGGAGGAAACCTGGCACCATCCCTATGGTGGTGGCAGCATCATGCGGTGGGGATGTTTTTCAGTGGCAGGGACTGGGAGACTAGTCAGGATCGAGGGGAAAGCTGAACAGAGCAAAGTACAGAGAGATCCTTGATGAAAACGTGCTCAGGACCTCAGACTGGGGCGACGGTTCACATTCCAAAAGGACAATGACCCTAAGCACACAGCCAAGACAATGCAGGAGTGGCTTTGGGACAATCTCTGAATGTCCTTGAGTGGCCCAGCCAGAGCCTGGACTTGAACCCGATCGAACATCTCTGGAGAAACCTGAAAATAGCTGTGCAGCGACGCTCTCCATCCAACCGGACAGAGGTTGAGTGGATCTGCAGAGAAGAATGGGAGAAACTCCCCAAATAGATGTGTGCCAAGCTTGTAGCGTCATACCCAAGAAGACTCAAGGCTATAATCGCTGCCAAAGGTGCTTCAACAAAGTAATGCGTAAAGGGTCTGAATACTTATGTAAATGTGATATTTCAGTGTTTGATTTTTAATAAATTTGTATACATTTCTACAAACCTTTTTTTGCTTTATTATGGAGTATTGTGTGTAGATTGAGATTCAATAATAATAATATATCAAAGGTAACAAAATGTGGAAAAAGTCAAGGGGTCTGAATACTTTCCGAATGCACTATATATTTTTTGTATTCTGTTTTTTTCAGGGGGTGCTGCAGCACCCTCAGCACCCCAATTTCCCGCTGCTATGCCCCCTCTGCAAAATAGTAATTAATTTAACAGCTGAAAAATACAAAAAACAGGACATATCTGCCCCCCAGCGACTGTTGTGGTTAACTACACAGAGAAAAGTAATGGCAGACTCTTTGGATAATGCTTGTTATCTTACAATATTTTTATACAGCTATAAATGATCTAATCTTTAGGATATTTTAATTGTAATAAAGCAACTCTTATACATGTGTTTTATAATTACTGTTGGGCCAAATTACAATTTCTATTACATAGGTATTGGTCAGTATTGATTCATTTTAAGGCAGCATGGTCTCATACACTAGACGTGACATAGTAAAGTAAATCCAGGACATTCAAATTAGTATGATATGTTACATTTGGTATGGTTACATAAGAACGATGGTTACTTAAGGCAAAAATGAAGGGAGGGTGGTTGGACGGGGTGGATGAGTGGTCGTATAACACAAACATCTAGCAATCCAAATGTTGTGTGTTTGAATCTCATCGTGGACAACTTTAGCTAATTAGCAACTTACTACTTTTTAGCTACTTTGCAACTACTTAGCATGTTAGCTAACCAGTCCCCGTCCCCTAACCTTAACCCTTTTAGCTAACTCTAACCCTAACCTTAACCCTTTAACTTAACCCCTAACCCTAACCCCTAGTCTAGCTAACATTAGCTTTAGCCACCTAGCTGACATTAGCAACAACAAATTGGAATTCGTAACATATTGTACATATTGCAAATTCATAACATATAGTACAAATAGCCGCCTGTCCCTTTTAATAGCCAGGCAACGGCACACATTTCAGCAAATAAATGTCTGTTTCAAATAAACACTGGGTCTAAATGAATTGTACAAGGTTTAATGTTTGATTTGTTACATTAATTAATTCAGTAATGACTCAAAATAACTCTGGCAATAATATTTTTTTATCGCCAGTAGGAAACTGCTAGCCATTGGCTGCTAAAAGCTGAGAACTGCTAGCTAACTGGCAAGCACAAAAACAGTCAACAACTTCGGGAGTACAGACACCTGGCTCAAATGGGAAATAGATGGGAAATAGACACCTGGCTCAAATAGAAGCTTGTCTCTAATAAGCGCCTGTTGTGTTCAGTGATTTAAGCAAATTAATCCCAAGGCTATTCATTTAAGTTTTACTGTATTGTAAGAATTGCATTACTTAACATATCATACGAATTGTAATCACAAATGAATACATACGATACGAAACGTAACATATCATACTAAATGGAGTGTCTTGAATTTAAGTAGAGAATAATATGAAATGCTCTGAGACCAGGTTGTTTAAGGTCACAGTGCATTCCCACTCCGAGGTCATGACATTTGACCTTTCACATATAGAGGGAATTCCTGGTACATGCACTGTGACCTTAAACAACCTGGTAGGCTTCTTGGCAAACAAAGGTGATTCTGATTCTGATAGGTGAGATTCTAATCAAATCAAGTCAAAATGTATTGGTCACATTTGCCGAATACAACAGGTGTTGACTTTACCGTGAAATGCTTACTTACAAGCCCATTCCCAACAATCCACAGTTAAAAAGGAAGAAAATGATTTGCTAAATAAAAAGGAAATAGTAACACAATAAAATAACAATAACGAGGCTATGTACAAGGAGCAACGGTACAGAGTCAATGGGCAGGGGTACGAGGTAGGCTAGTTGAGGTAATTGAGGTAATAGAGTATGTGCATGTAGGTACACTCCCCCCTCTGCAAGCAATACCAAAGATTTATACGAATAGGCGAACAGCATCCACGTAAGCAGACGCAGCCATTTAATTGGGATTACTTTAAAATAATTAATTTAAACACCCAAATGTTTTTATTTTTAACATATGTTTGTCGACTAGACATGCAATATAAATGTAAATGTTTGTCATTTTCAAAAGCCAATGCCAAATCAAATGCGCTCCGACCGTTCGCTAGGCAGACAAATGCAATGTGGACCTTCACCGGACAACAACACAGACTGGCTTCAAATTACTGGGTAAATAAATGCACAGCGTTTACTTTGACATCATGGAAATCGAGATTAATCGAGGTTATTTTGAAGACTGTGGATATGCGTCAAGGGGCGTCAAGACGTTAGTCAAGGGAAACTCGATATTTCATTTTACGTTTATGGCTATGAAAATCTGAGATTTGGATCTGACGATATAGAGGAAGATTGTATTGCAGGCTATAGAGGCTAGCCTACGTGCTGTTACTGTTACCTCTCCTAAATTGTCTTTAGGCTCTATTTACCTCCGACCTGATGCAACAATAGCCTATCCGATGATAGTGCAAATTACATGAAATGATGGACACTAAAATTGGACACATCCTTTGGTCTGTGTCAAACTTATGCTTAAGAGGCCCAGTAAACATTATGCTACCTGTGGCCCAACCCAATTGTGTAATCGCTCAGAGAGGACAGACATAGCCTATCTTGAGTGACGTGGTTTCAATATTGACTGGAGAATGTGTTCATACAATGTCAATGCCGCTTCTATGAAGGAGGTTTCCGGCATCTTTACATTTCCCAGCAGTGTTGGAGAGTAGTGAACTAAGCTAGTAATTTAACTACATTTTGCAGTAGCTTGGTGGTAGTTTAACTAAATTCAAATCTTGGTAGTGTTTTCAGTAGTTACATTTAATTATTTTGCCATGTAGCGGTGTAGCTAACTACTGGAACTACACACTACATTTTTTGCAATAAAAAAAGGAAATATCGGTGACGTAGGCAATAATTTACTTTATTTTTCAGCATTAGACCTGCCCAATTCTCACTTGAAACAGTTTTTGTGTGGAATAGGCTAAATCACACATTCTGTTAACATCTGACTCCAGAGTGATCTATTCTTTCAATTTGTAGTCTGACATTTCGGATTTAGATATGATAGTTTTTTGTAGTTTGGATGTAGTGAACTAGTTTTTCAAAGTAACTTTATTTAGTTAAGTAAACTATATTTTTCTTAAGGGTAGATTTAGTGTAGCTTAACTTCTTCCAGTGTGAAGTATTGTTAGCTTGGTAAACTATATTTTCAGAGTAGCTTCTCCAAAATTGTATCCCAGAAATCGAAGGTAAGTTATTTCTGTATATGAAGCAAATAATGTAAATGTGACATGACGATGCACCTTATATCTCTTTCCCATGCTGCATGTTCACAGGGCATTACTTAAAACGAGTCAAGAGTCAATGCAGTGATAAAGTGATATGTGTTCATGCAGAAATATGTTTCTTATCAAAGCTAGTCATTTGTAGCCAAGGTCTATGAATAAGATGACATGCATCTACACAGTCTTAATTGGGATTAGAGCAGTATGCAATACTCTTCTATGTATTTAGTGCCTCCCTGCAGGCTCAGCCCCAAGAACAGGTGCATTGTTATCATCATATGAGTTTCCTGGGCACGGCGCTGTTCAGTGACATGGGTGCTGAAATCTGCGATCGGGCCTTTGTTTTAGTTCGCGCTGATGTGGCGCTGTCCATTGTGCTGTATGTTTGCTTGATGGGCACAACAATGAATTCCCGCAGCCTGGTTAGTTACATTTCTTTATTGTACCTGCTCCTTCTACAATTAAGTTGAAATATGCTTGGGTCAGGGTATTCTAATGTGCAGAAAATTCCCTGCATGCTATGTAGACATTTCCTTGATATATTATTATTATTATGTTTAGGCCTACATTGTCCCCTGGGAGGCCTGTGTATTCAAATATTAGGGAATCATTTATATTCTATGAAGTCAACAGGTGAATCACTCACTCTCAGACACACTCATAGACCTGCATCTTCCTCCCAACTCCTTTGTTCAGCTGTAATGATAACTCAATTTCCATTTACAGTGTCCTTTTAATCACATAATCAATTTGGAGTACCCTTTTTCGGCACAAACACTATTTTCACATTTAGAATGTGAATTAGTTGGACTCTAATGCTGTCTTTCTTATTTGATCTGCTTGGTTGTGCTCTGCTCTGCTCCATCCCCTATACACCCCCATGCATGCACTCAAACACCCACACTTGCACAAAGTATGTGAGCTGTTGTATCTTAGCAACAGGCAAGGTAATTACTGAGAGAGCCAAGGAGCTGGCATGCTGGTGAACTGCTGATCTGATCCCAGCCATTGAAAGACAGTAAGGCGGAGATATCTTCACTGTTGCCCAACACAGACTTCTGAGAAGCCATGTTTTCTTTGTTGTTTTTATGGATCTGAATCGGTCTGACAAACATATAAGTAGAGGCTGCCTGCTTTACAGATGATTGCGTTCTGGTAAATGGATAAATGTGCTAACTATGCCCTCCTGGAGTGAGTGTTAATGCACTGTCTTATTATGTCTGTCTGTTTCTTTGTTCACAGGTGCTGAATGTAATGGAGAGAGGACAAATGAGTCTGTTATGTAGAATGGATCCTCACAGCTCCCTGTAAGAGTGGGACAGAGGCATACACCAGGACGTACGAGAGGAGGGCTGCCTGAGGCGGAAGAGTGGCGTCGGTCGGAGAGAGAGAAGGGGTAGAATCACCCAAGCACCCCACCCCTAGAATCACAGAGCTGGAGGCATGTCTAACCAGACCCAGATCTTTGGCATTGATGGCCCAGGCAGCCTGCTGGCAGTGTTGGCCTCACAGAGGGCCAGCAGCATCAGCACCAGCAGCAGTGAAGGAATCTCGGCTGCAGCTGTGTCCGCCTACATCAAGCTGGTGTTCCTGGGCCTGATCCTCTGTGTTAGCCTGGTAGGCAACCTGCTGGTGTCTCTGCTGGTCCTCCGAGACCGGGCCCTCCACAAGGCCCCCTACTTCTTCCTCCTGGACCTGTGCCTGGCTGATGTTGTCCGCTCTGTTGCCTGCTTCCCCTTTGTCCTGGTGTCTGTCCACAACAGCTCTGAGTGGACCTACAGCACCTTCAGCTGCAAGGTGGTGGCCTTCCTGGCTGTGCTCTTCTGTTTTCACGCTGCCTTCATGCTGTTCTGTGTGGCTGTGACTCGCTACCTGGCCATTGCCCATCACCGCTTTTACACCAAGCGCATGACGGTCTGGACCTGCGCTGCCATCATCTGCATGGTGTGGACTCTGGCCATCGCTATGTCATCCCCACCCATCTTTGACGTGGGGACGTACAAGTTCATTCAAGACGAGGACCAGTGCATTTTCGAGCACCGCTACCTTAAGACCAATGACACTCTGGGCTTCATGCTCATGCTGGCCATCGTGGTCCTGGCCACTCATGGTTTCTACGCCAAACTCCTGCTGTTTGAATACAAGCACCGGAAGATGAAGCCTATCCAGCTAGTGCCGGCCATCAGCCAGAACTGGACCTTCCATGGACCAGGAGCCACGGGCCAGGCAGCAGCCAACTGGATCGCAGGCTTCGGCCGGGGCCCAATGCCCCCCACCCTGCTGGGCATCAGGCAGACTTTGCACAACCAGCAGCACCGGCGTCTGATGGGCATGGAGGAGGTGAGGATGGAAAGGAGTCTGGGCAGGATGTTTTACATTGTCACCCTGCTCTTCCTGGTGCTCTGGGCTCCCTACATAGTGGCCTGCTTCTGGAGGGTGTTTGTCAAGTCCTGCTCCATCCCACACAGGTACCTCTCCATCACAGTGTGGATGAGCTTCGCCCAGGCCGGGGTCAACCCAATCTTCTGCCTCCTTCTCAATGAGGACTTGAGGAAAGTGCTGAGGGCCCACCTGCCCACCTACAGCAGGACTAGACAACACCAACAGCTGCCTCGCCATGAGCTGTTGGTGTTCACCATCACATGATGCTCTACTGCAGGGGTGTCAAACATCCGGCCCGCAGGTGGTTTGCATAAAACAATTATTTAAAAAATTTATTTTTAGAAGAAGAAATGTGTGGGGGGGTGAAACAAACTCAATATACTTTATAATGACTAAAACCAAATCGAAACTGTGTAGAAATTATAATGGACCTACACTCATACAGTTTCTTGACTGTGTCCAGCTTGCTAATAATCACCGAAATTAAAGCTAGACAGTCAGGGAGCATCAAAAATAAAAAATATTATGGATAGAGGACTATTTTGTTCAAATTTCGACGCAGAGGAAATATTTTAAAAAATTCAGTGCGGCCCTCAGTCTGTTGAAGAGCAAATGCGGCCCCCGGAGCAAAATGAGTATGACACCCCTGCTCTACTGCATTGAGTGATGGTGGTGGGATTGGTGTGTTTTGTTTATATTATACTGAAATGTCTATTTGACATTTTTTTGTAAATATAATGTTTATCAGATGCTACTATTTTTGCAAATGAATTATGACTTCGTTTCATATGTGATGTACATATCACGTGTGTGTGTGTGTGTGTGGACACATGCAGTATGAGAAGCAGGTTTGTAGTAATACTTGGTAATTAACATTATCCGTAGATTATCTCATTTATATGGCTGAAAATGTCAAAACTATTAACAGTGATTTTCTCTAGTTCAATGGAGGCGATTGCAACTGTCACCAAAATAGCATAGGTTATCATCAACTGCAAATGGATAATGAATCTAGATTGGAAAGAATCTCATGTGCATTGTAATGGGACCCATATTGTTATTTATTTTCTTTAACCATCAGGGAACCACCAATATAACCTGGGCAAAAGTATGTGCCTTCTATATTCCAGATAATCATAAAAATCTAATGACATTCACTAATTTAGATAAGAGTAATGTTTGGAATTCAGTGCTAATTATTTGGCTTAAATATGTCTGAACATTCCTTGTTCAAAGATAACACTTTCTAAAGGCAGAGAGCAACAAAATAGCATGCTTTCCAACATCAAGAGTTGCATTTTTTCATGGTTCCCAGACTGAAGTTTGCAAATAATGTTTTGACATTGAAAAAACAACTGAGAAGTGAAATGGGGTTTAGAAAGATTGGAGGGGTCTGGTATTCATCTCTAAGATATCCTGTTGTACAGTATTTAAAGGGGTTGTTTTTTCCACTCACCAATAGTCTACTTTTGCTGCATTTTGATCTGGCTACTGACTTCAGTTGCTATGGGATCCATATTCTTAGCAATTAGAGAAACACAAAACAAATAGAGCTAAACATGCAGTTGGTATAATAAAATATTCCTTTTATTTTGCCAGTTGTACATTCGTAAGAAAAAGGCATGTTTTATTTACAGAAAGATCTGGACCAAGATGACCTAGTAATGCTCAATATACAGTGTAGCTTTTGCCACTGAATGACATCCGTTAGGGAAAGTCTGGGGCAGTACGTATCAAGTATCTCAGAGTAGAAGTGCTGATCTAAAAGGCAAAACTGATCCTAAAATCAGCACTCCTACTCTGAGACACGTGATACATAAGATCTCACAATGGGAAGAGGTCCTACAATTTTGCCAGTCTAACCCAGTGCAACCTCTATGAGGGGACAGTAGCTCCATATACCAATAAATGTGAGGCTTAACACGAGTGACAGGCCTACCGCCTGTAATTAATGGTTTTAGCCAGCCTATTGAATTGCAGTCACAAGAAAGCTCTTTACAATTTCTCTATCAACGGTAGGGTTGGGAATTGCCAGGGACCTCACGATACGATATGTATTGAGATTCTCACGATTCTATATGTATTGCGATTCGATAATGTGATTTTATTACAATTCGATGTTCCAAACATATTGCTCACCATATATCTGCTGCAGAGGGACAAGAGAGAGCCATGAGAAAACCAGTTTTGATCAGCCATGGAAATAAAAGTGTTTAAAAGATATTGGCGCCCTATCTAAAAAGAATATGGAGAACAAGCTATGATGGAAAACTACTGGCATTTTGGTGCAGCCAACTTCAGCAAAAAATTATATTCCAATTTTGTCAAACCTATACGATTTATAGTCAAAAATAATATCCCAATATGTAACTATCGATTTCCCCCCCATCACTAATCAACGGCTCCTAATCCAAATAATGTCATGGAAGAGTGCATTTTCATACATATTAAAAACACACCTTTCAACTTTCACACATGCCAGTTTTGTACAGACAAATTGTACAGCAGATGATTACATCAAATGAAAAGTAGTTCAGCATTCAATGAGAGATCATAGTGTTTATGTTATTTAAATATGGCACACAATTTGATTCTAGTGTTGTATACTAAAACCAAATAACTCTAAAAAACTGCAAACAGGTTAGAAACAAATTAAACATGATGCCCCAACCCTAATGAATAGTGTTTGATGAAAGGGTTGAATATTAAAAGACACCATATATTCACAGTCCATTTAAAATGCCAGAAATAAAGTTTAATTGTCATGATGGCACTAATGGTGTCACACCCCTAAAACAAGTACCCCCTGCAATTGTCATTCCCACACTTGCACTCCATGCGCACACGCTTTTTGGGTGATCCAGACATGTGATCCTTTTTGGGTGATCCAGACATGTGAGTCTTTTTAGGTGATCCAGACATGTGAGCCTTTTTAGGTGAGCCAGTCATACTGAAATTGGAGTCCATCTTAGTGCTCTCCACATCTATTGGATCAACTAGAAAGACAAAAAGAAAAAAGGGTTAAAATGACAGAAGCAATGCAACCCATTTTAAGATATCACCGAATCTACAACCTAAATGGATTCTAAATCTTCCATTAACCTTACCACCAGCTCTATTGAGACATATGAATTAATGTTCCATTTTGTAGGCTCTCAGAAATGTAATTCGACTGTATTTCCATATGTTTTATTTCAGCGATCTTGTGATCTGTGGATATACAGTATGATATATCAGATGAAACCTACTCTGCATATTGTAGTCGAAGGTGAGCTCCTCCCCAGCTCTGATACCACGGTTTGAGAAGAAAGCCAGGCGTGGTAGTCTCTCATCCAGGTTGTCTATGAATACATTGTACACCTGCAGGTTCGGGTTGCACTTTGGGACAGAGGTCAGAAAAGACAAGGTCTAATGATTAAGTGTTCTCAAATGTGAAATGATTTGGTAAGTAACAGGGTTGGGGGTCAATTCCCTTTCAATTCAGTAAGTACTTAACTGAATTGAAATGGAATTGACCCCAAACCAGTAAGTTTCCCTTCCCCCACTCACACTGTGGTTGACAAAGTGGGAGACGTTTCCATAGCGAGCAGCGTCAACAGTGTACTCATCCTCAACATAGTCCAGGTCAAACAGGTATGTTGCTCCCTGTCTGTCATAGACCTGACCCCTCCTCTCTGCCTCCTCTGTAGTGATGATCTGGATAGAACACAATACAGCCAATCACAACAGAGAACAACCATACCGTGTAATACAGCCAGGATACACACAGTGCTGCATGAGATAATAAAAACCACTAGTAGTATGTTGATGTTTGATTGTCAATTGTGACAGCTGCTGGTGATATTAGAAACTGAGCACCAAATAAGCTCTCTCTATAATCAAAGTTGTCTTTCTTACCTCTCCGACATACTCCATGACGAAGGAATGCTTTTTGATACGCTCAGAGGCGCGTACGCCCCACCCCCGCCCGTTGTCTGTTTTGAAGATGCAGAGGGTATGCTGTATCCCTCTCTGTACCACTCTGTTGGGGCAGTCTGGTCCACAGCGACACTTCTTGTTGCACTCATAGATGGGCTGCCCAGGCTTAACCGTCACCTGCCCACACTCGTTGTAGGAAAAGCCATGGCCCGATACTCCTGGGCAGCAACCACCCACAGGGTTCTCCAAACAGTTGGTGCACTCGCACCCCACTGCCACCGTCGTCACCGAAATGCCCTCACCCACCTAAGAGAGAAAATCTTTGATTTCATTATACATATTTATATTTGTACTGTATTGCTGATGCATAATACTGCAGCCTATATACTAGACAGTGATAAAGAGGGTAGCATCACTACAGTTGAAACATGTCTTGGATACAAAGTACTGGTGATTCACAAGCCCTTGCACACCTTGTATCCGTTGATGTAGGTAAAGTTCTTCGGAGGGCCCTCAAGGTCCACACGGTTGCGGACCAGGATGCGTTTGGTGAGGCCCCCGACACTGTTGATCTGGGCCTCCCACCTCTGCAGGCTCTGCCTATGTCTGGCTCTCTGCTCCAGGTAAAAGGATAGCTCTGGTTCAAACCGGTTGGGGACTACAGTCTTTTTCTGTCTCTGCAGCTCCAGGAAGACATCGTCCCAGAACTGACGTAGGAGCTCCACACACCTGAGGTTTTTCCTCGGCTCCCAGGTGTTCATGTGATCTGGGTAACGCTTCCATTTAACCAGGTAGAACTCCCTCTCCTAGGAAAAAAACAGCAGCTGACAAGGAGTCAGACTAAACTCTGGTGCCCCTATGACAAGGTAGACATCTCTTAAGATCACTTTATTTGGCCAACTGTACACAAGGTCCAACGGAAATGTGACTTCTATTTTATCCCAACCCCTCTGAAAGACACACATACACATACAGGTTGGAGCAGGGTTTGCAGGGGAGCATGTCTCTCTCAATTAAAGATGGATGCTTTCAGTGACAGTCAGACATTGCCAGCACTGTAAATTACATAAATTAAAGCTGGATCAATATAATCTCTAGCTACCAAAATCAAACCATAGCATAGCTAGCAGTGGTGTAAAGTATACTAGTAAAAATACTTTAAAGTACTACCTAAGTAGTTTTTTGGGGTAACTTTTACTCCTCTACATTCCTAAAGAAAATAATATACTTTTTACTCCATACATTTTCCCTGACACCCAGAAGTACTCATTACATTTTGAATGCTTAGCAGGACAGGAAAATGGTCAAATTCACACACTTATCAAGAGAACATCCCAGGTCATCCCTACTGCCTCTGATCTGGCAGACTCACTAAACACAAATGCTTTGTTTGTAAATGATGATGTCTGAGTTTAGGAGTGTGCCCCTTGGCTATCCTGTTTTATATATAAAGTATATATCATTTCAAATGTGTTATATTAAGAAAACCAGATGGCACGATAAAAAAAAAAAAAAATATATATATATATATTTAAAAATCGTGCCATATGGTTTTCTTAATATAACACATTTGAAATGATATATACTTTTACTTTTAATACTTAAGTATATTTGAGCAATTACATGTACTTTTGATACTTAAGTATATTTCTAACCAAATTATTTTAGACTTTCTCAAGTAGTATTTTACAGGGTGACTTTCACTTTTACTTGAGTCATTTTCTATTAAGGTACCTTTACTTTTACTCAAGTATGACAATTGGGTACTTTTTCCACCACTGATAGATAGAATTTGTTCTAACCTTTGGTACTCCCGTTGGATTGGCTCTCTTCCTTCCAGGAACAAGTGTCCTCTTGTAGTCACACAGGTACTCCACTTCGAAGTCGTGCATTTGTCTCTTGTTGACCCCCAGATCCAAGCACACAATCCCTTCATGACGACAGTGTGTCTGCAACTGGCTCGTTGTCACTTTACATGCAACTTGGCACTCTGCAGTGAGTGACAAGCCAGTTACACAAAGAACAACACGACATGGCTCGCTCCGATCAGCAACTATCATCATGACTCCATTTATTTATCAACATGTTTTCATTCTGTATGTGCATAGCTAGGTTGCTAAGTATTCATATGCGATGGTAGTTATATTCACTACTGTTTATTAATGAAAATCAAACATGTTGCAGCTAACTAGCTACAAGATTCGACCACTGATTGCGAAATGGGCCAGCTAACGTTAGCTAGCTAGGCTAACTTCGACAAATATATAATAAACTGTGTTGCATCACCATTTTTCTAATCAACTTCATGATATATAATTTTTTTAAAGCGTGATTATCACATAACAGCTGTTACCGAAGAAAAGTAAACAAATCCAACATTTTCTTTAGAATTTGGGACCTTACCTTTTAAATCTTCCGCCATCTTTACTTCACCGCCAAAATCCCAGGAACTCTCGCTAGCCAAAGGTTGGATGGATCCGCTTTTAGAATGACAGCCCAAATGACCAATAGACTTCTAGCTCAAGTGTGGAAAACGAAAATAATTTACACATGGCTAAATAAATAAATAAATATGCCATTTAGCAGACGCTTTTATCCAAAGCGACTTACAGTCATACATTGTAATAAACACTAGCAATTCAACAAAATCAAGCAACTCTGTGTGATGTACTGTGGTTACTTTATTCAGTATATGCATTTCATAAATATATTATAGTAATTTGCAACCAGCAAGACTTCAGTGACAAACACAGGCAAATGCAAATACAAACACTCACAAATGTTTTGAGGTCCCATCATTTTGATCGGTCTTTATTGATCCTGTAGTTATTCTGAATTGTCAATAATGATTTCTATGATGGGTTCTTGATACATCAAAGTCCAACAATAAACATGGGAACCCTTGAAGGCAAATGGGCAAATGCATAAATAAGGCTGTCAATTAGTATATTCCATTATTCTGCTTCATTACTGCTTTACAATAAACAGTTAGCTCTATACCAGGGTGTCATTACAGGTCTTAATCTTGACTCATGCAAGCCTCTCAGGTCCTTCAGTGAGAAGCAGTGCTCTCTTTTCTATGGTGAAAACCTAAAAACTCCACTAAAACCTCCTAGACAACACAGATATCCCTTGATTACCTCACTGCACGTTGTCAGAGTTCATTTAATTTGTACTGTATTTAACATTCTAGAAGTGAAGTTCTAATGGCTTATGGTTGGACAGTAGAGTGGTAGCTGCTTTTTTTCTAGCAGAGAATTGACAGAAGTACAGTGGGGAAAAAAAGTATTTAGTCAGCCACCAATTGTGCAAGTTCTCCCACTTAAAAAGATGAGAGGCCTGTAATTTTCATCATAGGTACACATCAACTATGACAGACAAAATGAGAATTTTTTTTCCAGAAAAAAATCACATTGTAGGATTTTTAATGAATTTTTTTGCAAATTATGGTGGAAAATAAGTATTTGGTCAATAACAAAAGTTTCTCAATACTTTGTTATATACCCTTTGTTGGCAATGACACAGGTCAAACATTTTCTGTAAGTCTTCACAAGGTTTTCACACACTGTTGCTGGTATTTTGGCCCATTCCTCCATGCAGATCTCCTCTAGAGCAGTGATGTTTTGGGGCTGTTGCTGGGCAACACGGACTTTCAACTCCCTCCAAAGATTTTCTATGGGATTGAGATCTGGAGACTGGCTAGGCCACTCCAGGACCTTGAAATGCTTCTTACGAAGCCACTCCTTCGTTGCCCGGGCGGTGTGTTTGGGATCATTGTCATGCTGAAAGACCCAGCCACGTTTCATCTTCAATGCCCTTGCTGATGGAAGGAGGTTTTCACTCAAAATCTCACGATACATGGCCCCATTCATTCTTTCCTTTACACGGATCAGTCATCCTGGTCCCTTTGCTGAAAAACAGCCCCAAAGCATGATGTTTCCACCCCCATGCTTCACAGTAGGTATGGTGTTCTTTGGACGCAACTCAGCATTCTTTGTCCTCCAAACACGACGAGCTGAGTTTTTACCAAAAAGTTCTGTTTTGGTTTCATCTGACCATATGACATTCTCCCAATCCTCTTCTGGATCATCCAAATGCACTCTAGCAAACTTCAGACGGGCCTGGACATGTACTGGCTTAAGCAGGGGGACACATCTGGCACTGCAGGATTTGAGTCCCTGGCGGCGTAGTGTGTTACTGATGGTAGGCTTTGTTACTTTGGTCCCAGCTCTCTGCAGGTCATTCACTAGGTCCCCCCGTGTGGTTCTGGGATTTTTGCTCACCATTGTTGTGATCATTTTGACCCCACGGGTGAGATCTTGCGTGGAGCCCCAGATCGAGGGAGATTATCAGTGGTCTTGTATGTCTTCCATTTCCTAATAATTGCTCCCACAGTTGATTTCTTCAAACCAAGCTGCTTACCTATTGCAGATTCAGTCTTCCCAGCCTGGTGCAGGTCTACAATTTTGTTTCTGGTGTCCTTTGACAGCTCTTTGGTCTTGGCCATAGTGGAGTTTGGAGTGTGACTGTTTGAGGTTGTGGACAGGTGTCTTTTATACTGATAACAAGTTCAAACAGGTGCCATTAATACAGGTAACGAGTGGAGGACAGAGGAGCCACTTAAAGAAGAAGTTACAGGTCTGTGAGAGCCAGAAATCTTGCTTGTTATTAAGTGACCAAATACTTATTTTCCACCATAATTTGCAAATAAATTCATAAAAAATCCTACAATGTGATTTTCTGGAGAAAAAAATTCTCAATTTGTCTGTCATAGTTGACATGTACCTATGATGAAAATTACAGGCCTCTCTCATCTTTTTAAGTGGGAGAACTTGCACAATTGGTGGCTGACTAAATACTTTTTTCCCCCACTGTGTGGTTGGTTGATCACTTCTGCTCCCGCCTCCAGATGATGACCATGCCAGTGGAATCAGCAGAGGCCAGTAAGCTCTCATCACAGTTGAAGCTGACATCCAGCACTGGGCCACCGTGACCCTGCAGCTTGTTGACTATGGCCTTAGTGTTGCGCTCCACATCGAAGAAGTAGACACAGGCATCCTCACTGCCAGTCACTGGCATAAAGAGAGGAGAAAAGGGGGAGAAAAACAGGAAAGAGAGAGTTAGAGAGAGAATACTGGTGTGAACAATCCTATGCTATAACTATGTTATAAGTAAGGCAGTGTGAGTGAGGCTCATACCAACACAGGCGCCCTGTCTGAAGGACATGAGAGGGCAGAAGATGCTGTGGAGGGGCTGGTAGCCATGCTTGATAGGGAAGCTCGTCTTCAGCTGCAGAGTGCCTTCATTATCCACCACTCTATGAAGACGAGAGGAACACAGAACCAGTCAAACTCAACTCAGCATACAGTGCACAGAGTGGATCACACCTTCCTTGTTTATGCAATAGCATACAAGTATGTATGACTGATATTACATACACGTTCCAATGCAAAATGCAGCAGTTAATGAAACTATGACAGTTAAATTCATTTTTAAGTGTTTGGATTATAACTAATGGAGCCTCTGTGTGTGTGACCTGTAGAGTAGCAGTTTGTTGACACAGGCGTTGATAAGCAGGGAGGGGTCTCGGGCCTCTCTGCTGATCCAGGAGCGGGCAGAGATGCTGCAGATGGGACTGCCCTCACTCACCACCAGCCGCTTGGCTTTGGTCAGCTTCCCTGTGGGTCGAAATTCAGAGTTGTTGTTAGACACACACACACACAACACTTCTCTTTCCTATGCTTGTGGCCTAGTACTTTGGGTTTGTGATAAAGCGCTTTATAGATAAAATGATTTTATACTACTTATTCATAAAAAGCAGAGAGGGTTTTCCTCGGTCTACCTGTGGCCATGTCAAACAGGAAGGAGAATATGCTGCCCCTGTCGTCCCCGGCCCAAAGGATCCTCCCAGGGGCATCAAAGGACATAGACAGCACCCGTCCTGTCAGCTTACTAGAACCTCCCTTCACCTTCTTCCCTGTGGAGATGTTTACCACCTGCAGGAGGTGCTTACTGTTCCCCACCTGGAGGACAGAACAGAGGTCAGGGGGTCAGGGTGAGCATTGGTGAAGGTCAGGGAAGCCGTAAGGAAGAGAGTTTGGCCATTGTAGAGACAACGCTTTTACTATGACTCACCACTGTGAGGTTGTTGTTCATGGGCTGGAAGGTGCAGCAGAGCAGTTCGCTGGCCTCAGGGTCTCTGACCTCACGGATACACCTCCCATCCTCCGTGTTCCAAATACGCAGCGTCCCATCCTTTGACGTCGACACGATGACGTCGTTGCTAAGGGACCAAGCGAAGTCAGTGACGGGACCTGCGTGACCCTTCAGGATCACCTTCACACTGGGCGGGGACGAGAACAGGGTCATGATAGATAGAGTGCTGTCCAATGAGCAGCAGGCTAGGAGGTGCTTGTCATCGTTAGCAAACTGCAGCCGTGGAACTAGAGGAGAAGAGGGAACCCAACAAAACATGAGAATAAGACACAGAAATACTCAGTCCTTGCATTGATATCTTTCCATCACATACTGTCCTTTCCACTCACCTGCAGCATCCACGTGTTGGTCAAATATGTGGTGCATGCCAGCAAAAGCATAGTTCTCACTCAGAGTGGTGTCCCCGGCCATGGCACGGCTAGCCTCTGCCACAGAGGTTGGCACCAAGGCACCTGGAGGCCTGTAGGCACAAACAAACTAACGTTTCTAATCAGGAAGAATAATGTATTACACATTTGACCATCACTCAATGAAATGCTGTGCTTATAAACATGAAACAATCCAGTGTTTCAAAAGAAAAGAGACTAAAGGATGAATGGGATCAGTAAGGAGTGGCTGGGGTTACCTCTCATCGTAGACTGCCCTGTTCATCTGGGCCTTTACCTGGTAGGAGCCTCTGCTCACCGATCGACGGTGACCACGAGCCCCCTGAGCACGGGGGTCCTCCTCAAAGTCCTGTCAAGAAAGAGGGTGGGATAATGAGCAAGAGAACCTAATGGAGTGAGTGCAAGCAGTGAGAGATTTACAGGCCATATCAAAACAATCATCTTCTGAGTCTGCCTACGTTTGTCTTTCTCCCTCCATCTCAATTTACCTTGACGGCATCTCATCTCAGTCTAATCTTGACTGTTCAAACTACTTATTGACAGTATTCTGTTTCTGACCATCTCGCTCTCGCTCTCCCTTCCTCTCAGTCTCTGAGTCTAACCTCCATGCGGTCCAATGTGGTGCGGGAGCTGCGCACACTGCTGGCCCTGAAGCTGCTCTGCTCAGACAGGGGCCCGTAGCGCATGCCCAGCAGCTGGCTGCGCAGCCTCAGGTAATGTCTGCGCAGCCCCGGCTCAAAGCCACACTTGGCGTTCTCCCTGAGCAGCTGGCTGCGCCGGCGAATGTATTGCGTGCGGAACTGTGGGAACGTAGGTGTGCGGTAAGCATTGTACCTGTGAAGGGATCGCGGGAAGGGGGTAAAGAGAGCGAGAGAGAGAGACAGACAACAGTTATTAGCAACAGTAGGATCTGTGAATGGTAATTTCTCACTTTGTACCTTTCTTTAGATCGTTTTGCTTGAACTGAGAACTGCTGTATAAGTATTAGGCCTACTATTCACTAATACAAACATGCTGACAGCAGTTTTACTACAATCAATGCCCTTGGCTAGCCTGGTTTAACGAGACTAACAACTGCGATCACCATTGTTTTAGCAGCGGTCAGTCTGGTTTAACCAGGCTAGCCCTAGACAGCAATCTATGCAAGATCTGTATCAGTAGACTTATTTTTATCAGTACTGTGAGGCCATTAAGCCATGCCACCAGTTCTTTAAATGAGACTTACCTTGCATCCACTGCCAACACCTGCTGCCAAACTGCAGCCATTCCACAAACATTCAAGGTAGAGAGGACGCCACGGCCAGGGCAGATGTCAGATCCCTATAAACACATACACAGCACAACTAATTAGAGAATGGTAGGGGAGTAGGCTACATGCAGGCTAATTCAATTTAGCCTCCAGAGTCCAGACAGTGTGTTATTGGCAGGTACAGAACACTGTCGGCTAGATCGGCATTAATCCCGGGATATAGCTTCAGTGGCAAAGAAATTGGGCACAGTGTAATGCAATTTGTGTTCCAGATGGTAGCTACTCTGTCAAAACAGGACAGGTCGCAACAGACACGATCCAGCGATTGACTTCTGCGACTTCTTGACATTAAAAGGGCTGCCCTATTATAACGACAGCTACATTGTTAGTCACAGAATATCAATGACAAAAGACAGAAACGGTGCCGAAATCTTTTATGTAGATGCCACAAAACTAACTTGCTAACCCGCCCAGTCAAAGTCTATGAGAATGCTCACGAACGTCGGCTTCCGAGTGCTTATACTGTGTGAAGAAAGCTATGCTAGCCCTTGATCATGATTCAGTTCCATTACATATACACTATATATACAAAAGTATGTGGACAACCCTTCAAATTAGTGGATTCTGCTATTTCAGACACACCGTTGCTGACATGTGTATAAAATCGAGCACATAGCCACGCAATCTCCAAAGACAAACATTGGCAGTAGAATGGCCTTACTGAAAAGCTAAGTAACATTCAACGTTGGCACCGTCATAGGATGCCACCTTTCCAACAAGTCAATTTGTCAAATTTCTGCACTTTTAAAGCTGCCCCGGTCAACTGTAAGTGCTGTTATTGTGAAGTGGAAATGTCTAGGAGCAACAACGGCTCAGCCGTGAAGTGGTAGGCTAACAGAACGGGACCGACGAGTGCTGAGGTGCGTAAAAATCGTCTGTCCTCTGTTGCAACACTCACTACTGAGTTCCAAACTGCCTCTGGAAGCAACGTCAGCACAAGAACTGTTTGTCGGGAGCTTCATGAAATTGGTTTACATGGCCGAGCAGCTGCACACAAGCCTAAGATCACCATGCACAATGCCAAGCGTCGGCTGGAGTGGTGTAAAGCTCGCCGCCATTGGACTCTGGAACAGTGGAAACGCATTCTCTGGAGTGATGAATCACGCTTCACCATCTGGCAGTCCGATGGACTAATCTGGATTTGATGGATGCCAGGAGAACACTACCTGGCCCAATGCATAGTGCCAACTGTAAAGTTTGGTGGAAGAGGAATAATAGTCTGGGGCTGTTTTTCATGGTTCGGGCTAGGCCCCTTAGTTCCAGTGAAGGGAAATCTTAAGACTACAGCATACAAAGACATTCTAGACGATTCTGTGCTTCCAACTTTTTGGCAACAGTTTGGGGAAGGCCCTTTCCTGTTTCATTATGACAATGCCCTCGTGCACAAAGCGAGGTCCATACAAAAAGGGTTTGTCGAAATCGGTGTGGAAGAACTTGACTGGCCTGCACAGAGCCTTTACCTCAACCCTATCGAACACCTTTGGGATGAATTGGAACGCCGACCGTGAGCCAGGTATATCGCCCAACATCAGTGCCCGACCTCACTAATGCTATTGTCCCGCAGCAATGTTCCAACATCTACTGGAAAGCCTTCCCAGAAGAGTGGAGGCTGTTATAGCAGCAAAGGGGGGACCAACTCCATATTAATGCCCATGATTTTGGAATGAGATGTTCGACGAGCAGGTGTCCACATACTTTTGGTTATGTAGTGTAAGTCATTGGCAGACTAAATAGCCTTGGTTTCTCAAATGACTGCCTCGCCTGGTTCACCAACTACTTCTCAGATAGAGTTCAATGTGTCAAATCAGAGGGCCTGTTGTCTGGACTCTATTGGGGTGCCACAGGGTTCAATTCTCAGGCCGACTATTCTCTGTGTATATCAATGATGTCGCTCTTGCTGCTGGTGACTCTCAGATCCACCTCTACGCAGACGACACCATTTTGTATACATCTGGCCCTTCATTGGACGCTGTGCTAACAAACCTCCAAACGAGATTCAATGCCATACAACACTCCTTCCATGGCCTCCAACTGCTCTTTAACGCTAGTAAAACTAAATGCATGCTCTTCAATCGAACACTGCTTGCACCCGCCCGCCCAACTAGAATCACTACTCTCGGCGGGTCTGACTTAGAATATGTGGACAACTACAAATACCTAGGTGTCTGGTTAGACCGTAAACTCTCCTTCCAGACTCACATTAAGCATCTCCAATCCAAAGTTATTCCTATTTCGCAACAAAGCCTCCTTCACTCATGCTGCCAAACATGCCCTCGTAAAACTGACTATCCTACCGATCCTTGACTTCGGCGATGTAATTTACAAAATAGCTTCCAACACTCAACTCAGCAAATTGGATGTAGTCTATCACAGTGCCATCCGTTTTGTCACCAAAGCCCCATATACTACCCACCATTGTGACCTGTACGCTCTCGTTGGCTGGCCCTCACTACATATTAGTCGCCAAACCCACTGGCTCCAGGTCATCTATAAATCACTTCTAGGCAAATACCGCCTTATCTTAGATCATCCGTCACCATAGCAACACCCATCCGTAGTATGCGTTCCAGCAGGTATTTCTCACTGGTCATCCCCAAAGCCAACACCTCCTTTGGCCACCATTCCTTCCAGTTCTCTGCTGAAAATGACTGGAACGAACTGCAAAAATCTTTGAAGCTGGAGACACTTATCTCTCTCACTAACTTTAAGCATCAGTTGTCAGAGCAGCTTACCGATCACTGCACCTGTACACAGCCCATCTGTAATTAGCCCACCCAACTACCTCATCCCCATATTGTTATTTAGCTGGTAGAGCACGGCGCTTGTAACGCCAAGGTAGTGGGTTCGATCCCCGGGACCACCCATACACAAAAATGTATGCACGCATGACTAAGTCGCTTTGGATAAAAGCGTCTGCTAAATGGCATATTATTATTATATTATTATTATTATATTATTTACATTGTTATTTATTTTGCTCATTTGCACCCCAGTATCTCTATTTGCACATCATCTTCTGCACATCTATATATACTCCAGTGTTAATACTAAATTGCAATTATTTTGCACTATGGCCTATTTATTGCCTTACCTCCATAACTTACTACATTTGCACACACTGTATATACATTTTCTATTGTGTTATTGACTGTACGTTTTGTTTATTCCATATGTAACTCTGTGTTGTTGTTTTTATCGCACTGGTTTGCTTTATCTTGGCCAGGTCGCAGTTGTAAATGAGAACTTGTTCTCAACTGGCTTGCCTGGTTAAATAAAGGTGAAATAAAATAAATACAAATTGGAAGAAGGCGTCTTCTGTAGGGGGAAGTTTTGTAAAGAGAGCCGCAACGCTTGGTCTGAACATTAACATGCATTGCTTGCCTTAAGTTTTTGAAGCATAAGGACCTTATCTTTCATATCAGCAAGACATAATTTTCAAAAAACAAAAAGGTTAAATTGATACACACCTTTATATGGTTAGGGTTCCCACATGGCCGTATTTGAGCGCTTGTAAAGATGGAAGACCTGTGCTAATTAGCTATCTGCGTCTCGGAACACCTGTGTGTAAAGGACAGACACCACAAATGTGTTGTCACTGAAAAGTACTGTCGCTGTAACTGTGTTAAACCCGATTAAAACACTGTACATACAGTAAGTGTGTATTTTGCATTTGTGAAATTATTTGGATGTGATATGAAAGTAGAGGGTTATGTTTCTAGAACCGCAAATGAGAATCGATTCAAGTTTATATTTGAGAATTTGGTTGTTTTGGCTTCCAGAGGCAATTTGCCCTTTAAAACAGAACATGTAAGGTCCTTGGACTACGGAGTAATGTTAGGCTCCTTTAGTCAAATATTGGGCTAGCTACAGTTGCTTGCTAGCCATGCCTGATGATAACTGGACGCCCCTGTCCTCAAATGCTACTTAGCAGACTGATTTTGTCTATTTCTTCAAAAGCATTTTAAACGACGTCCTTTTCCATAAAAAATGACATTCAACATATAACGAAAACCTCACCGATAGCTCACCTTCCTTCCTTAGCTTTTCGCCAGCGCTGTCAGTGTCAAATCATGTGACACCATTGATCCTGCCCTAGTGCGCAGCTACGCTGACTTGTAAAACATATGGCTGACCCAGCATTACTATGTCTTGACGTAATCAATATGATTTACAAATCAAATAATATGTCTGTACGCCAAAAATGTATGTATGCAGAGTTTGTACAGTCTTTAATAAACCAGGAAACCATGGCAATTAGGGCGTGTTCCCAAATAAATGCATAAGCGTTTTATGTTTTTTGTTGTTATCCATAGTTTTGCTTAGCCCTGTTGTAATTTTCCAATACCCAACATATTCAACATGTATTATATAGTAATGGTTGTATATCAATTACACCTAGTGTAGTTGAATAAAGCTTGCCCAGTTTTCCAATTGTTTTTTACTGGTTCCACTTCTGTATTTCATCACTAGGAGGAGACATTGACCACAACACACAACACCCTGCGAACCAACCTGTATGGTCTACCACACCGTCTCTCATAAGCACCACCATCTGAAGAGAGTTTTCTCCCTAATTGTCTTCCCCGTGCCCTGTATGAACTTGTCCATTTCCTTGTGATTATTCTGAAGAAGGCCATTGAAGGCCGAAACGTCAATCTTTTAAACTTGCTTAAAAAAACTAAGAATTTTAAATGGTGAGCAAGTGTTGCGCCTTTTCCTTTCCAATGATGTTTACACATTTTTAAGTTGCACTTCGACTCACGTTGTTTGAGCACCCTCTACTTCTTTCTAAAAACTAAACCAAAGAAAAACAATATTCTGGATAGCTTATATATTGCCCACTCAGACACTCTTGACACCAGTGGAGACTGCTGAGGAGAGGACGGTTCATGATAATGGCTGGAATGGAGCAAATGGAATGTATTTGATCCCATTCCACCCATTCCGCTCCAGCCATTACCACGAGCCCGTCCTCCCAAATTAAGGTGCACCGACCACCTGTGCTTGACACCCATTCCAAATGGGAACTACAAATGTGGCTCATGCACACAGTGCAATAGCACTACAAAAACATCCTTCTTCAGACACCCACATACAGGTCGAAAAATCCCTGTTAGGAGTATCATCTCATGCAAGACAAAGGGAGTAATCTATCTCATCACCTGTTCATGTGGGAAAGCCTACGTAGGACAAACGAAAAGACAATTAAAACAACGCATAGCTGAACACCGCAGCTCAATCAGGTGTAAGAACACTGACTATCCAGTAGCAGCTCACTTTGTTGAAACTAACCATCCCATCTCCTCCCTCAAATACACAGGTATTGAGTGTTTTACTCTACCAAGGAGAGGAGGTAACATCGAGACCCTACTACTACAGAGGGAGGCCTACTGGATATTCTATCTAAAAACATTGACCCCTAGTGGTCTGAATATTGACTTTGATCTCAGGCCCTTATGAACAATTCTCATTTTTTATGAACAAGTCTGATAAATGAATATATATTTTTTTACAGTTTATCAGCTTACACCCAATGTTCCCCCTGTTGATGATGCTTATTATGCATTATGGTTGAACCAAAATATTACACGTAACAAAAATGAAATGAAATTGGAAACAATTAAATGTACAGTGGGGAAAAAAAGTATTTAGTCAGCCACCAATTGTGCAAGTTCTCCCACTTAAAAAGATGAGAGAGGCCTGTAATTTTCATCATAGGTACACGTCAACTATGACAGACAAAATGAGAATTTTTTTTCCAGAAAATCAAATTGTAGGATTTTTAATGAATTTATTTGCAAATTATGGTGGAAAATAAGTATTTGGTCACCTACAAACAAGCAAGATTTCTGGCTCTCACAGACCTGTAACTTCTTCTTTAAGAGGCTCCACTGTCCTCCACTCGTTACCTGTATTAATGGCACCTGTTTGAACTTGTTATCAGTATAAAAGACACCTGTCCACAACCTCAAACAGTCACACTCCAAACTCCACTATGGCCAAGACCAAATAGCTGTCAAAGGACACCAGAAACAAAATTGTAGACCTGCACCAGGCTGGAAAGACTGAATCTGCAATAGGTAAGCAGCTTGGTTTGAAGAAATGAACTGTGGGAGCAATTATTAGGAAATGGAAGACATACAAGACCACTGATAATCTCCCTCCATCTGGGGCTCCACGCAAGATCTCACCCCGTGGGGTCAAAATTATCACAAGAACGGTGAGCAAAAATCCCAGAACCACACGGGGGAACCTAGTGAATGACCTGCAGAGAGCTGGGACCAAAGTAACAAAGCCTACCATCAGTAACACACTACGCCGCCAGGGACTTAAATCCTGCAGTGCCAGACGTGTCCCCTTGCTTAAGCCAGTACATGTCCAGGCCCATCTGAAGTTTGCTAGAGTGCATTTGGATGATCCAGAAGAGGATTGGGAGAATGTCATATGGTCAGATGAAACCAAAATAGAACTTTTTGGTAAAAACTCAACTCGTCGTGTTTGGAGGACAAAGAATGCTGAGTTGCATCCAAAGAACACCATACCTACTGTGAAGCATGGGGGTGGAAACATCATGTTTTGGGGCTGTTTTTCTGCAAAGGGACCAGGACGACTGATCCGTGTAAAGGAAAGAATGAATGGGGCCATGTATCGTGAGATTTTGAGTGAAAACCTCCTTCCATCAGCAAGGGCATTGAAGATGAAACGTGGCTGGGTCTTTCAGCATGACAATGATCCCAAACACACCGCCCGGGCAACGAAGGAGTGGCTTCGTAAGAAGCATTTCAAGGTCCTGGAGTGGCCTAGCCAGTCTCCAGATCTCAACCCCATAGAAAATCTTTGGAGGGAGTTGAAAGTCTGTGTTGCCCAGCGACTGCCCCAAAACGTCACTGCTCTAGAGGAGATCTGCATGGAGGAATGGGCCAAAATACCAGCAACAGTGTGTGAAAACCTTGTGAAGACTTACAGAAAACGTTTGACCTGTGTCATTGCCAACAAAGGGTATATAACAAAGTATTGAGAAACTTTTGTTATTAACCAAATACTTATTTTCCACCATAATTTGCAAATAAATTCATAAAAAATCCTACAATGTGATTTTCTGGATTTTTTTTCCTAATTTTGTCTGCCATAGTTGACGTGTACCTATGATGAAAATTACAGGCCTTTCTCATCTTTTTAAGTGGGAGAACTTGCACAATTGGTGGCTGACTAAATACTTTTTTTCCCCACTGTATGTATGTTGATGCAATTATTATGCAAAATATCTAATTATGTTGACATATGATAACAATAGCCTATTATATTCAACATGCTGTAAACTATTATATTTTAACAGTTTCACTCAATTCATTCTTATCAACCTAATAATTATGACACAACCCTCTTTATTGACATTGGTTGCACTAATTGCACTGTTTGTCTATATAACCTGATTCAAGCATTCATGACATTACCCTGAAGAAGGCATTGATGCCGAAACGTTGGTGGTTAACCCAGTAAATGACTGGGAGTTTATATATAGAGTGTGCGACTCTCTTTATTTATTTTTTATAGCTTACAGTTTGTTCACAGTTAGTCAGCACCTGTACACAAAATAATGTATCTGTGTGTGCACCAGCTCATGCCTTTTATTAGACTAAGGCGCTTTTCATAACAATCTAAAAGCGCTTCAAACGCAAAAATATAAATAATAAATATAAATAATATTATCTCTATGTAGGCCAGTAGGCCTAAAGTAATAGCCTATGATAAAAACGCTTTCTTGTTGTTTAATTTGAGGACAATGAGACAGCTCATCTTCCATACAATGGTGGGATTATGAGTTTGGGTCGCGCGCTCAGACGTTTCGCCTGAGCTCAGCAAAGGCCCGCAGGACAGTGTCCCTCTCGCGCAGCTGACGGGGCTCTTTGCTTTTTCGCCGCGCTCTTTCCCGAAGGGGCCCCGGTGAAAGGAGCATTCAGGTGCTGGAGCCATAAATGAGCGAGTTGGACGCCACATAAGCACTGAGTTTTCTAAAAGACACAGAGACTTTGGAGCACAGCCAAAATGCCCGGAACAAAAGGTATTTCTAAAGTAGTTTTTATGCTTTCATGTAGCCTATATATTTGTATTAGGCTATAGTCTATTATTATTGTATATAAAAAATATATATATTATATATAAAGGCTTTTCTCAAGGTAGTGTATAATGTAGTGAATTTAGGCCAATGCTATATTTGTGTTTTATTCCATTCATTAACTGGCAAAAGCTAAAAGCTGAATTTGGGACTACCCATCTAGTTCAATTGGACTCAGTAATAAAGTAAAATACAATAAGTGTTAAATTCCCTCAGTCTCCCCTACAGTCATACAATGACTTGACTATATGAAAATTATTGCAAAATGGAAAGGAAAATGCAGCATCCTCTTACCTGGATCATCATGAAGGGGACAGTTATTCTAAAGACTAATAAATCAACATACTTTCTTCATTTGCAGGTAACAAATCTGACAAGAAATCAGCTACCAAGGTAAGAACAAGAAACCAGCAGATAGTCCTCATTCATTGTAAGTTAAACATTCAAGTTTGAGTTTGTCTAAATTTAATTTCCCCCCATTTGATCTCCATAGCAACCACAGAGTCCTAAGGAGCAACCGAAGAAAGCTGATCAGAAAGGAGATGATAACAAAAAGCAAGGAGGTAAGCATTAGACTAATCTAGGACCGAGGGTAGGCGGATCATGGTCTTTATCAGCCTCATGGAGTCCTTGCTCTCAAAATGATTGGAGAGAGCTGGACCAAGTGAATTACAGTTGGCTATTACCCCCATTGTTATGTGAGAAGCAGGGCCACTGCCTATTTCTGTGTTCCATCCCCTCGCAGGACAGCCGAAGGGAGAGAAGCAATAATTTCCAGGCATTTGTGAAGATGGCTCTGGAGACTCTGCTGGGTTCCTGCCGTCGCAAGAATGGTGGTCCTTGGGGTAGGCAAGGCTGAAAAGCAGCCTCCCATCCTCTCCCCATCTCCCTTGGACCTGCATACATGCCCTGTCTTGCTACACAACTGCGCTCACTTGCTCTCGCAACGGCAGAAAGTGACACAGATTTCCATCCATCAGTGATCAACTTTCTTCCCACCCTGTTTGCCTTCACCCGTTGTCTGCTCTGGATTGTTGAACGCTTAGAAATGGACGGACACAAGGTCAAACCAAGCCAATGCTCTGAGCTTCCCCAGAAACTGAAACCTTCACCCCTCCCAATCTTTCCCTCTTCCCACCCCAAGTTCCTTATTTTGATCAACTGTCTAACGGTCCAAACCATTCTTGTAAATAAGCAAATAAACCATTTTTTCTTAAAATAGTCCAGCAGTTTCTTGTTGTTACATGTTCACACAATATGTTTTTGAATGCCATGTAAGAACAGGTCTACTTGGCAGAAATAGTTTACTTAAAGCTAGAATCCTTAGTTGCTACATCCATTTTTGGACTTATAAATTAATTATATATACCCATTGATTCTTGAAGAATATAACTTATAAATGCCTCATGAGCATAGTTCAACTTTTGTACCCCACCAGAACCCTAAATATAAGCTTGTTTAACTCCAATGTTTGTAAACAATGGACATGTAAACAAACACTGTATAGCCTCAAAGCATGGTTAAAAATGTTATTATTAAATCATGGATAGTCAGTCCTTGCATCCATAGTTCTGTCTATGAATTTGTGAGTGGTTACATTTCTCCAGGCCCAACCCTCAGCTTTTTACCGAAACAGAAGCGGGGTGCCCACTTTATTGTTTCAGTTAGCTTCCTTTAACAGTGAATAGTTCTTTACATAAACTTGAACCAAAGATAGACAGTGATTAACATTTGATAGAAAATGTATAAAAAAAAACTATCACAGACCTCTCTCAGTAGCTTCACACATATAGGTACAAGTTTGACAAAAGGACAGTGGTGAAAGGTGGTGTGCTAAGGCTGTGTACTTGTGCATTGCATGCACCTTGTATTCTAAGGGAAAGCCTACTAAATTACAGTATATGTTATATATGCTAGTGTAAGTTTCCCAGTCACAGTTGTGTAACAGAAACAAAATGGAAACAAAAGTTCTTAAGGGTGGTTCTGGACTGGCCCTCTTCACATGAACCAAATGAGCAGTAGGTTTCAACGTGCAGTGTGTTCAGGAGCAGTATGTATTCCATCATGAATTATTAATTTCCTTAAAAGCATGTTTAAAAGAGCAGCATGTTGAAAATGACCAAAGGCTTAAGTTACAGATGCAACTTCATCTTAAGTTATGCATTTTCATAATCAGCTTTACAGCAACATGAAAAACCCTTACTGACCATGTAAATACTTTAGTATTCTTGACTGAACTACAATAATTTGGTGAATACAGTGAGGGAAAAAAAGTATTTGATCCCCTGCTGATTTTGTACGTTTGCCCACTGACAAAAGACATGATCAGTCTATAATTTTAATGGTAGGTTTATTTGAACAGTGGGAGACAGAATAACAACAACAAAATCCAGAAAAATGCATGTCAAAAATGTTATAAATTGATTTGCATTTTAATGAGGGAAATAAGTATTTGACCCCTCTGCAAAACATGACTTAGTACTTGGTGGTAAAACCCTTGTTGGCAATCACAGAGGTCAGAAGTTTCTTGTAGTTGGTCACCAGGTTTGCACACATCTCAGGAGGGATTTTGTTCCATTCCTCTTTGCAGATCTTCTCCAAGTCATTAAGGTTTCGAGGCTGACGTTTGGCAACTCGAACCATCAGCTCCCTCCACAGATTTTCTATGGGATTAAGGTCTGGAGACTGGCTAGGCCACTCCAGGACCTTAATGTGCTTCTTCTTGAGCCACTCCTTTGTTGCCTTGGCCGTGTGTTTTGGATCATTGTCATTCTGGAATACCCATCCACGACCCATTTTCAATGCCCTGGCTGAGGGAAGGAGGTTCTCACCCAAGATTTGACGGTACATGGCCCCGTCCATCGTCCCTTTGATGCGGTGAAGTTGTCCTGTTCCCTTAGCAGAAAAACACCCAAAAAGAAGGTGAAGGTGGGGATGGTGTTCTTGGGGTCATAGGCAGCATTCCTCCTCCTCCAAACACGGCGAGTTGAGTTGATGCCAAAGAGCTTGATTTTGATCTCATCTGACCACAACATTTTCACCCAGTTCTCCTCTGAATAATTCAGATGTTCATTGGCAAACTTCAGATGGCCCTGTATATGTGCTTTCTTGAGCAGGGGGACCTTGCGGGTGCTGCAGGATTTCAGTCCTTCACGGCGTAGTGTGTTACCAATTGTTTTCTTGGTGACTATGGTCCCAGCTGCCTTGAGATCATTGACAAGATCCTCCCGTGTAGTTCTGGGCTGATTCCTCACTGTTCTCATGATCATTGCAACTCCACGAGGTGAGATCTTGCATGGAGCCCCAGGCCGAGGGAGATTGACAGTTATTTTGTGTTTCTTCCATTTGCGAACAATTGCACCAACTGTTGTCACCTTCTCACCAAACTGCTTGGCGATGGTCTTGTAGCCCATTCCAGCCTTGCGTAGGTCTACAATCTTGTCCCTGACATCCTTGGAGAGCTCTTTGGTCTTGGCCATGGTGGAGAGTTTGGAATCTGATTGATTGATTGCTTCTGTGGACAGGTGTATTTTATACAGGTAACAAGCTGAGATTAGGAGCACTCCCTTTAAGAGTGTGCTCCTAATCTCAGCTCGTTACCTGTATAAAAGACACCTGGGAGCCAGAAATCTTTCTGATTGAGAGGGGGTCAAATACTTATTTCCCTCATTAAAATGCAAATCAATTTATAACATTTCTGACATGCGTTTTTCTGGATTTTGTTGTTGTTATTCTGTCTCTCACTGTTCAAATAAACCTACCATTAAAATTATAGACTGATCATTTCTTTGTCAGTGGGCAAACTTACAAAATCAGCAGGGGATCAAATACTTTTTTCCCCTCACTGTATATCACAGTTACATAATTATTAACAGGAAAATTGAAAAAAATTCTCAAATTACATGACAGATGAAAAACATAGTATAAAATACACAAACACCAATGTACACTATTATTTCCATAAATAAAAAATACATTAAAAAAATACAAACATATTTTTTCAATTAAAATCCACAAAGGAAATCTGCTGCCTTATAATGTTGGTTTGTGCGGTCATAAAAACGGAAATGGACTCTTTCCTCATCTCAAACCTGGGTTTCACATGCTCTATAAATGTAACAAATGTAAGATGTAAGGGTGTAATAACAAAATGTAGCATACTAATATGTAGGAACAGGAAAATAGGACTTTAATGGCATATTCCGGAATCACTTCTGAAAACTAGAGAATGGGTTCTTAGTTGTTCATTAAAGAGAGTGAATGATTGACCACTGTCATGCTAACAGGACGGGTATTGATTGAGAATCGCAGCGAGATGTCTGATCCGTATCTGCTGTTTGATCTGTATCTGCTGTCTGTCTCTCCACAAGGGGTAGACAAATGCAACAGCTCAAACCAAACTATGTGATTAAAAACGATGTGATTAAGGAAGAGTGGGGCATTATTTCAAGTGTATCAAAAATAGTTTGTCACTAGCAGGTTACAGTAAGTAGATAACCTAGTCTCTTAGGCGGTGTCCTGAGCACTGTATGTTGGTATTGAGAAAATAGTTAATATACTGTCCATAGGGTGGTTGTGTGTACTCTTCAGTCCAATACAACTTCACAGTGCAGTAGAGAGCCGGTCTTTCCTCAACAGGCTCACATTAATTCCCTCTTGTTATTGCATCCCTTTTCTCTATGTCTCTCTGTCCCCAGCTCTCTCTCGCTCCCTCTCTCTCACACATCTAGAGGATTATGCGGTAGAGCACCCAGCAGCCAAACGTCACCCAGTGGCTGGCCCAGCTCAGCTCCGTCCACTTCTGAATGGTGTGGTTGGCCACGTCACTCTGTAGAGGGAGAAAACAGACATGGGTTTAAAATACCAAAATCAACCATAACGCTTTGTTCTAAAAGATCTGACGGTGCTACGTGACATCGTATAATCAGAGTAATGTATGAGAGTTTGGCCATCTTAGAGCTGAACACCATTCAGTAAATAGTTACCTCCTCATCCTCATCCATGTAGTCCACACTGAAGTTGAACAGAGAGCCCAGGTATGCCAGGTGGAAGACTGCCAGGGCACTGAAGGCTATGTTAATAATGTACACCCACAGGGCCTGTGTGGATGGGAGACGGAGAAGAAAGATCATGCTGTAATGCAAACGTTCTTATTGGGGATTTTTTGGCATTGGTTTAGTATAAGAGTTATTGTGAAATGTTGTTTGGTCCATTTGCATGGGACCAACACTGAAAAATCTTTAGACTTTACACATGAAAATATCATTATGCATAAATATCACCTTTTTTTATTTGTATTAAACCATACTTTTTTGTTCTTGTGAGTGCAGTTTGGCTGACATTTCTTTGACAGAATACACGTGTTAAAAATGGCTGCCAGTCTCTTCCGCAAAACTGGAACAGCGGGTATGCAACAAAATTAGTCTCAGGCAGATCACATAAAGGTCACAATGATTTATCCTATCATGCCTACACAGCATTTGCTGTGCTTTGTGTCACAGCCAAGTTGATTGATTGTTCATTAGTAATAAACAAACTTTGTATGTCACCTTAAGTTATTCTCCAGATGTAAATAATGTTATCCTTGAAAGGTAACGTGGAACTCCTTTTACAGACTTACCATGCTCAATTTACGTGATGAACCCGAGAGACAGTAGCACTGCACCCAGGTGGAAGCTCAGACCCTACAGGCCAAAGGAGACAATGGTAAGAAAATATATCTTACACACCCATACTCTCACCCACACCTGCTTGTGCATACTCACATGTAGAAGTGCACTGGTTGTGTATGTCACTAGGATGGCTGGAAAGGTTCCAAGGTTGTGAGCACTGGTAAAAACATCTGGGTGATCAGACAGAACAGTTTTCAGAGGATCAAGTTTGTATTCCAGTTCAGAAAGAGTAATTGAGTTGGGATGTTTACTGCTTTAAATGTCATTGTAGGAGGGCAACTGTGAAAACAGGTGAAAAAAAACATTGTATTATTGTGGTTCAAAGTAAGCTAACAATGCTCTAAATTTGATCAATTTCACAGAAAGCTTACAGGTATTGAGGCATCGGGACATGGGCAGATTCCACGAGGTGGCCACCTCCACCATAGACCTGGGAAACTCCACATGAAGGGGCCAAGCAACAGACATATCCCTGGAGAAGAAAACACAGGCATTTCAGTTGGGCTGTTTCAGGGGGGAAAGAGAACTAGGAGGGGGGCAAACAAACTATTTAACTTATGGCAAGTCTATGCCAAGCCTAGTGACCATGATGCTTCAATGTACTGACCATTTGAGGTTGTCTTTCTCTTCAGTAAAGCCTGCTCCAGCCAGAGTGGTGGTGGTCTCACTCAGGTAACCCACAAAGTAGTTGCTGAAGTGGAAGGAGAGTGCATTCTCGTAGGCTAGGAGCCACCTAGAGGTCAATGAAAGAAGGTTAGATTAGAAGACACCTGTCACAATTAAAGCCTCAAATCACACTTAACAATAATACTTTTCTATTTTAATATAAATTGCAAAAACATACAGTACCTTGCCACAGAACCTCTGTGCAGCAAACAATTGAAGGAAAATTGTAATCAATTATCACCATTTCATTTTATTTAATACATTTAACTGATACAGACTCACATTATCAAGTCTCATGGCATGAGTGGGCAGGGCAGAGACAGACGCGGTTGTGGGAATGATTGTTGTACAGACGTGCAGGTGACAGGGAGTTGGCACAGCTGGTGAGTTAGAAATGGACATGCAATATAAAGTACAGAGACAGGTGGGGGATATTCTATCGTCATAATATCAGATAAATAATGACCTGATCTTCCGTTTTGTTTTGCTGGGGATAGAGCCCAGGCAAAACAAGACAATTTATTGGAAGGAGAGAAAGGAACAAATATGAATGGCCCATTACACTACAGAAATACATTCCTCAAATACCTTTCCTACAAAAACATTTAGAGGAGAGTGAGGTTAGTTGAGCCAAAGGGGTAAATTGAGCCACCCTTGTTTCTAGGAAACTATACAGAAAATGAATAATTTGACCAAATATTTAGGAAGAGGTCCTCATTTTATGAAGTATGTGAAGGAATAAACCACATAGAAAAAGTGGTAAGCAAGTTAGGTCCAAAAAACAGATTTTCACCATGTCAAAATGAATTTATTGTGTTGAGGTTTTATGATGTTTGTATCTAAACCAAAGTAGATATTTTTAAGATTATACTATAAATCAGTTGGGGTCTCTATAAGCTTCAATATGAGGTCCTAAACCTAGCATGAAAGTGCATCCTTGTAGCTGTGTCGGATAATACAGTCAAAATGTTTGCCTTGGGTAAGTTGAGCCAATGGCCATGGGGTAAATTGAGCAAATTGAAGTGTTTTCTTCCCAGGCATAATGCAAGGCATTATCGCTGGGATATGAGGTAACAACAGGGCCTGGCCTATGTTAAAAGTGTTTTAAAAAGTACAAAGTGTTTGTTAGGTGTTATGCGTAACAAACACATACCGAGCAGCACCTAACCCAAACCCTAAACCGGGTTCGTAGCCAAATCCCAACCCTCCCCATACACTGATACATCACACTCTTTCCCTTTTTTGAGCCCACCCCTCTCTTTATTCATGTTTTTGTTTATTCTGATGTTTTGTTTTGACTCCTGTTTTTTTTTTTTTTTTTTTCGTTTTTACAACTATAAAGCAACTTTGGGTCCTTAAAAAGCGCTATATACTGTATGTCCCATGTATTGTTACTATTATTATTATTATTATTAAAAGATGCTTAAAATGATGAAAAGAGAAAAAAAAGTGATTGCGATTGTGTTGAATTGTGTTTGGGAAATAAAGATATACATGGCTCTAAAAAGGTAGTGGTAATATTTAATTCAGTACATAAATGTGTAGGCGGCTTTTTATCTGTTGCGGTCTAGTACTGTCTTTTTGCTAGCTAGGGACATCTACTTTAAGTGCTGCCTTTTTTCCCAGTGGCCTGCTTGGTGTGTGAACTGCTGACTGCTCATAATTTGCAGATAGTTGTTGACACATCAACCAGGATCAAGGGGAAGGGCAATTTGTGACTTGTTTTGGTAATCAGTGGCTGTATTGGGGGGAGTGGTTTCACCTCTAATAGGCAATCAGCAATTAGTACAGGGAGGTGTGCTCTCCACCTCTGCTAGGCAATTAGCGTTAGTTATTCAGTCTCCCTTTTTTAAATTGATGTAGTTCTGTCCTTGAGCTGTTCTTGTCTATTAATGCTCTGTATTATGTCATGTTTAATGTTTTGTGTGGACCCCAGGAAGAGTAGCTGCTGCTTTTGCAACAGCTAATGGAGATCCTAATAAAGTACAAAAATATCCTGGTTTCTCAGCGGCGGTCGTGTCAGTGGTGGTTTTGTCGCAAAACTAAGACCATTGCCGAAACAAAGATGGTTCTGCCGAGTTGTTCTGCCGAGTTATTCAAGGAAGGAAAGAGGGGGAGGCTCCACACCACTCTCTCACCTGAGTATTTTACCTAGATATTTACAGATTATCTAATTTTGCTATTTTGTAGCTATGTCAACTATGTGTGTGTTTTCTATACTGTTTCGTACCTCTCCCTGTAGGCGTTACAGACGCTCCCCACCACTTGGCTGCAACCCTTCTAATTTAGAGTACCCTGCGCGCACAACCCATGTGGAATTCCGGGTCTCCGGCAGCATTTGGAACTGTCGATCTGCTGTGAAGAACGCTGAGTTCATCTCAGCCTATGCTGCCCTTCAGTCCCTTTACTTTTTGGCCCTGACAGAGTTTTGGATCACCCCAGAGAACACTGCTACTCCAGCTGCTCTTTCTTCATCTGACTATGTTTTCTCAAAAAGTCAGAGAGCATCTGGTTGTCGCGGTGGTGGCACAGGTCTACTAATTTCTCCTAAGTGGAGATTTTCTCTTTTCTCCCTCTCTCACCTGTCCATATCCTCATTTGAATTCCACGCTGTCACTGTCACTTGTCCACTCAAGCTTAACATTATTGTCATCTATCGCCCACCAGGTGCCCTTGGGAGAGTTCCTCAATGAGCTTGACACCTTGATAAGCTCATTTCCTGACGATGGCTCACCGCTCTTCGTACTTGGCGACTTCAACCTCCCGACGTCTGCCTTCGATTAATTTCTTTCCAACTCTCTCTTTCCCCTCCTTGCCTCTTTTGACCTCACCCTTCACCAATCCCCTCCAACTCACAAGGCATGCAATATGCTTGACCTCATCTTTACTAGAGGCTGCTCGCCTACTAATCTCACTGCAACCCCCCTCCAGGTCTCTGATCACTACTTTGTTTCCTTTTCTGTCTTCCTTTCCTCCAACCCTAGCAACTCAGCTCCTACACAGATGATCATGCGCCGTCGCAATCTTCACTCTCTTTCTTCCACTACTTTCTCCTATCTATCCTATCATCTCTCCCTTCTGCTAAATCCTTCTCCCTTCTGTCTCCTGATTCTGCCTCTTCGACCCTACTCTCCTCCCTTTCCGCATCCTATGACTCGCACTGTCCCCTTTCCTCCCGGCCGGCTCGGCCTTCCCCTCCTGCTCCGTGGCTGAGTGACTCATTGCGCGCTTACAGAACAGGGCTGTGGGCAGCTGAGAGAAAATGGAGGAGAACTAAACTTCCAGAGGACCTATCATCCTTTCACTCCCTCCTCTCTACCTTCTCTTCCTATGTATCCGCTGCTAAAGCCACTTTCTACCACTCTAAATTTCAAGCGTCTGCCTCCAACCCTAGGAAACTATTTTCCACCTTCTCCTCAATCCTCCACCCCCTCCCCCCGCTCTCTCTGCGGACAAGCTACTCATTCACTCAGCCTACTAAGTCCACTGGTCTCACTCACACAGAACTACCCTTCGCCTTAACCTCTTTCTCTCCTCTCTCTCCAGATGACATCCTGCGACTAGTGAGGTCTGGCCGCACGACAACCTGCCTGCTCGACCCCATCCCCTCCTCCCTTCTCCAGACCATCTCTGGAGACCTTCTCCCATTCCTCACTTCCCTCATCAACTCATCCCTGACCACTGGCTGCGTCCCCTCTGACTTCAAAATGGCCCGAGTTTCTCCCCTCCTCAAGAAACCAACACTGATCTACACCCCACCCCCCCCCACATTTTTTTTTTTAAAGTACAAAATAAACATAAAAAAAATATGACAAAATAAAATAAACACTTGACTCAGCTGACGTCAAAAACTATAGACCTGTATCCCTTTATTTTCTTTCCAAAACACTTGAGAGTGCTGTCTCTGATCAACTTTCTCGTTATCTCTCTCAGAACGATCTTCTTGACCCTAACCAGTCAGGCTTCAAGACAGGTCACTCAACTGAGACTGCACTTCTCTGTGTCCCGGAGGCTCTCCGCACTGCCAAAGCTGACTCTCTCCTCTGTTCTCATCCTACTAGATCTATGCGCTGTCTTTGACACCGTGAACCATCAGATCCTCCTGTCCATCCAGCGTCTCAGGCTATGCACACTCTTGGATTGCATCCTACCTGGCAGGCCGCTCCTACCAGGTAACGTGGAGAGGATCTGTGTCTGCACCACGTACTCTCACTACTGGTGTCCCCCAGGGCTTGGTTCTAGGCCCTCTACTCTTCTCGCTATACACCTAGTCACTTGGCTCCGTCATATCCTCACATGGTCTCTCCTACCATTGCTATGCGGATGACACTAATTTTCTCCTTCCCCCCTTCTGACACCCAGGTGGCGACACGCATCTCTGCGTGCCTGGCAGATATCTCAACTTGGATGTCGGTCCACCACCTCAAGCTCAACCTCGACAAGACAGAACTGCTCTTCCTCCCAGGGAAGGCCTGCCCGCTCAAAGACCTCTCCATCACGGTTGACTTCTCCACAGTGTTGCCCTCCCTTGGCGTGATCCTGGACAACACCCTGTCGTTCTCTTCAAACATCAAAGCAGTGACCCGCTCCTGCAGGTTCATGCTCTACAACATCCATAGAGTATGACCCTATCTCACACAGGAACCGGCGCAGGTCCTAATCCAGGCACTTGTCCTCTCCCGTCTGGACTACTGCAACTCGCTGTTGGCTGGGCTCCCCGCTTGTGCCATCAAACCCCTCCAACTTATCCAGAACGCAGCAGCAGGGGCGGTGTGTTCATTAGGGCGATATGGGCGACGCACTGCCAAACGGGAAAAGGAAGGGATTTTTTTTCTAATCAATTTTATCACGGCAACAGTAGTTATCAGTGTTCTAATCTAGACGTCTGATCTGCCACTAAATGTCCAATCAGGCTAAAGTCGTGCTTCAAATGGCCCCGCCCCTTTTGGGGCGATTTCAGTCAGGTTGAAAATCGCCCCAGAAGTCTCTCATAGACTCTCATGTAAAATCTTTTTTTTTTTCAAATATCAGAGCTTTCAATACAATCTCTATGGGTTCCGGGAGGGCTTGCACTTACGCGCTTTCGTCATACGTAACATAAGTAACCATGAACATAACTAAGAAAAGAGCGGGTAGCAGCGTCAATCAATTCACGTACTACTGTCAAGATGGCTAGCTTTGCGAGGCAAAGATGAAACTGAGGGCTCCACCAACCCTGGTATTGTTCTTGGATTTGTCAACTTTGTGGCACAATTAGATGAGGTGTTTGATGACCATCTTAAAAATGCTAAAGTTTTCAAGGGCACATCAAAGACCATTCAAAACGAGCTACTGGAGTGTATGCTAGCGGTCATGAGGGAACATATTGTGGAGGAGGTGAAGTCGGCGAACTTCGTAGCTATCCAAGCTGACGAGACCACGGACGTTTCTACACAGACACAGCTGGTGCTTGTGCTGAGGTACATAGATAGCAACCACAAAGTGCAGGAGCGCTTTTTTGAGTTCTTTCCCATCTCGGAATCAACCTCAGTCTCAATCGCCAGTGTGCTTTTGGAGAGACTGAACGGTCTTTTTGCCGACGACGAGAAAGTCAAACTCATTGCGCAAGCTTACGATGGAGCCAGTGTGATGAGGGGAGAGAAGGCTGGTGTGCAGCAAAAGGTGCGTGAGCATTTCAAGAATGCCCATTACGTGCATTGCTATGCGCATCAGCTGAATTTGATCATGCAGCAAGCTACTTCTCGCATCAAAAAAGTGAACATTTTCTTTTCCGATCTGAGCGGGATTGCAACTTTTTTTTCCCGGTCACCCAAACGCACCAGCATTCTTGACCAGACTGTTGCACGAAGACTGCCCAGACCTTCATCCACACGGTGGAACTTCAACAGCAGAGTCGTGAACACTGTCTACGAGAATCGAGACGACCTCATAGAATGTTTTGAAGCCATCCGGACGGGTTCATTGGGTTCATTTGACCAGCCCACCGTGAGAGAGGCATCTGGCTACGTGAGGATGCTACATGATTGTCACGATCGTCGTATGAGTGAGTAGACCAAGGCGCAGCGTGTGAAACAAACATGACTTTAATTAGTTAAAGTTATCAAATCAAAACACGACTCGTGAAGTCCACGGTAAACAACTACCGACACGGAACAAAAACCCACAAACCCAAAGTGAAACACAGACAGTTAAATATGGCTCCCAATCAGAGACAACCAGCAAACAGCTGACACTCGTTGCCTCTGATTGGGAGTCACTCAGTCACACATAGAAATGAACACAACAGAAATACCAACATAGAAATACACCCAATGAATGAACACACCCTGGCTCAACATAATGAGTCCCAGAACCAGGGTGTGACAGTACCCCCCCCTAAAGGCGCGGACTGCGACCGCGCCTCAACTAAACAAAACAGGGGAGGGCTGGGCGGGCATACCTCCTCGGCGGCGGTTCTGGCTCCGGCCTTGACCACCACCCTCCAATAAACCCCCCATAGTGCCCCTGGTCCAGTCTGTCGACTCGCACCCCTGGCTTGGTGCGTGGAGGAGGAACGGACCTTACCAGGCTGACTTCTCGCACCCCTGGTTTAGTGCGAGTGGCAGGAACAGGCCGGACCGGGCTGGCGACGCGCACCGTAGGTTTGGTGCGAGTGGCAGGAACAGGCCGGGTCGGGCTGGCGACGCGCACCGTAGGTTTGGTGCGAGTGGCAGGAACAGGCCGGGTCGGGCTGGCGACGCGCACCGTAGGTTTGGTGCGAGTGGCAGGAACAGGCCGGGTCGGGCTGGCGACGCGCACCGTAGACTTGGTGCGGGTGGCAGGAACAGGCCGGGTCGGGCTGGCGACGCGCACCGTAGACTTGGTGCGGGTGGCAGGAACAGGCCGGACCGGGCCGGACTGGGCTGGCGACGCACACCGTAGGCTTGGTGCGTGGAGCAGGGACAGGCCGGGCTGGGCTGGCGACGCACACCGTAGGCTTGTTGCGTGGAGCAGGGACAGGCCGGACTGGGCTGACGACGCACCCCGTAGGCTTGGTGCGTGAAGCAGGGACAGGCCGGGCTGGGCTGACGACGCACACCGTAGGCTTGGTGCGTGGAGCAGGGACAGGCCGGACAGGGCTGGCGACGCACCCCGTAGGCTTGGTGCGTGGAGCAGGGACAGGCCGGGCTGGGCTGACGACGCACACCGTAGGCTTGGTGCGTGGAGCAGGGACAGGCCGGACAGGGCTGGCGACGCACACCGTAGGCTTGGTGCGTGGAGCAGGGACAGGCCGGACAGGGCTGGCGACGCACACCGTAGGCTTGGTGCGTGGAGCAGGGACAGGCCGGGCTGGGCTGACGACGCACACCGTAGGCTTGGTGCGTGGAGCGGGAACAGGCCGGGCTGGGCTGTCGACGCACACCGTAGGCTTGTTGCGTGGAGCAGGGACAGGCCGGACTGGGCTGGCGACGCACACCGTAGGCTTGGTGCGTGGAGCAGGGACAGGCCGGGCTGGGCTGGCGACGCACACCGTAGGCTTGGTGCGTGGAGCAGGAACAGGCCGGGCTGAGCTGGCGACGCACACCGTAGGCTTGGTGCGTGGAGCAGGGACAGGCCGGACTGGGCTGGCGACGCACACCGTAGGCTTGGTGCGTGGAGCAGGGACAGGCCGGGCTGGGCTGGCGACGCACACCGTAGGCTTGTTGCGTGGAGCAGGGACAGGCCGGACTGGGCTGGCGACGCACACCGTAGGCTTGGTGCGTGGAGCAGGGACAGGCCGGGCTGGGCTGGCGACGCACACCGTAGGCTTGTTGCGTGGAGCAGGGACAGGCCGGGCTGGGCTGGCGACGCACACCGTAGGCTTGTTGCGTGGAGCAGGGACAGGCCGGACTGGGCTGGCGACGCACACCGTAGGCTTGGTGCGTGGAGCAGGGACAGGCCGGGCTGGGCTGGCGACGCACACCGTAGGCTTGTTGCGTGGAGCAGGGACAGGCCGGACCGTACTGGGAACACACACCACTGGCTTTAAACGGGGATCAGGAACGGGCCGGACCGGACTGGCAATACACCTCAGTACCTCTCGCCGTGCCTCTACGACTTCCTTCCCTCCTCTCGCCAATGGCTCCCGTAACCCGGTGGCCTTCTCTCCTCGTCTCCTATTTCGCCCTGTGGCAGCCTCCTGCTGCCCAGTCGCCCACGCCGTGTGCCCCCCCCTAAAAAATTATTGGGGGTGCCTCCCGTCCGTCCGACGATGGCACTGCTGACGCCGCTGCTCCTCTCCTGCCTGGGTCTCCCCCTTCATAGCCCTCCGGTACCGGACGGCCTCCTCCTCGGTAATCTGCCCCCAACCGAGGAGGACATCCACCAGCGTCACCTCCTGCGTTTGTTCCTGGACACGCTGCTTGGTCGTTGTATGGTGGGTTTTTCTGTCACGATCGTCGTATGAGTGAGTAGACCAAGGCGCAGCGTGTGAAACAAACATGACTTTAATTAGTTAAAGTTATCAAATCAAAACACGACTCGTGAAGTCCACGGTAAACAACTACCGACACGGAACAAAAACCCACAAACCCAAAGTGAAACACAGACAGTTAAATATGGCTCCCAATCAGAGACAACCAGCAAACAGCTGACACTCGTTGCCTCTGATTGGGAGTCACTCAGTCACACATAGAAATGAACACAACAGAAATACCAACATAGAAATACACCCAATGAATGAACACACCCTGGCTCAACATAATGAGTCCCAGAACCAGGGTGTGACAGTGATGAAGATTTTATTTTTTTCCTGGGGCTTTTTCACAAAATCATGCCCCACGTCGACATTCTGTACCAGAAGCTACAGAAGAAGGACATCGATGCTGTCTTCATCAAACGTGCCCTCGACAGCTTCACAAGCAGTGTGCAGGCCATAAGGTAAGATTAAACAATATCATTCGATCTTTCTCAAAGCAGAGCTTTATTTGGAAAATGTATGCATGAAAGGAGACTGCATTTGTGTTTGAAATTACATTATTCTCATTATATATGGCCAGTGGTGTAATCTAGCTTATTTTATATACTATGTGTACTGTACAGTGGTGCTCATAAGTGTATGAACACATTCTAAAGTTGACTAAAAAGAGGAATAAAAAATTTAAAAAATCATCTTTTGGAAATTGATCTTAATGACTTAATTAAAAAAGTTGGAAAATCCAACCTTTAAGGACACCAATTTTCTTTTCTTTTTTATTCCTCTTTTTAGTCAACTTTAGCATGGGCTCATAAGCTTATGAGCACCACTGTATACTGTGCTGAACATCCAGGCTATGTGAGACACAAAGGCTAACTTAAACACTAAAGACATTATGCATCCCTGCCCATTTTAAGTGGAACTGAAGTATTTGTACTATACATGGATACATTGCATATACCTGTGCATCACATAGACAACAATACTGTACAAAGCCAACAAACACATTGGTCTGTTTGCCTTCAGGGACTCCTCTCAACAGCAGCTGCAAGAAGCAACAGGAGCCAAAAGACCCAGAACAGCTTTGAGAGAAGATGAGAAGCAGAGGCTGTCTGAAGAGGTCTGCAACACCATCCTGGATCACACCAAAGAAAGGTTCTCTTTCTCTGGCCACCTTGTGAGTGCTACCTTACTGCAAGCAGACATGTTTGAAAGGTACTGCCATTCATTTCCTGATGAGGCTCTGAATGCCACTGTGAATGCATACCCCATGCTGAGCAAGGCAAAGCTCAAGACAGAACTATCTCTGATCTATGAGAATCCTGAATTCAAGGGCTGCTGTGGTGCACTGGCACTGTACCAGGTTCTCATGAGCTACAACCTCCAGGAGACGTTCTCTGAGACTGTGACTCTGTTGAACATCCTCATAACTACTCCCATGACAACAGCTGAAGCTGAGAGATGTTTCTCAACTTTGACACGAGTTAAGACATTCCTGCGAAATTCAATGGGCCAGGAACGTCTGAATGCACTGGCCATGCTTTCCATGGAGAGGGAACTAGTCCTCAGCATGCCTGATTTCAATGAGAAAGTCATTGACCGCTTTGCTGCTTTGAAAGAGAGAAGAGAACAGTTTCAGTACAAGTAATGTAGCCTCTCTCTCTCTTTGTCCCTCCCTGTCTGTCTCTTTAACACACACACGCCCAAATCAGTTCACAGTTGATGTTGTTTAAAATAGTTATTTTTCATTTAAAAAAAAGTAAAAAATTAAAAAATAATCTGTTCATGTTCATTTTTACAAATCTATACAATTGGCCAGAATATGGTTGTTCATATTTACAAATCTATACAATTGGCCAGAATATGGTTGTTCATTTTTACAAAGCCATACAGATAGCTGTGTTTACCTTTTCTATAAATTATTTTCAAATTCTGTTTTCAGGCAAAATGTCTATCACTGTTCATTTTCGCAAATCTATACAAGAGGGCAGAATATGGAAGTCTATAGAAATTTCTTATTACCAATAACTTGCATCAATGTTTTCAGTAGCCTCTATCAAAAGCTCCTGCTTGCTTGTTGTGAATTATGCTCAGGTGCACATATTTCCAATTCAACCATGAGGCCTTTTTGAAGCAAGTAATGTGTATATCAGTATTGACTTATATGCTGCCCCTGTCTTCATGTTGTTGCTGGACATATCTTTTTTAAAATGTGTGTAGGTCACCTAAATCATCAGAAAAATTGCCCCCCTTGACAATTTTTTCAGGAGCCGCCACTGCGCAGCAGCCCGCCTGGTTTTCAACCTTCCCAAGTTCTCTCATGTCACCCCGCTCCTCCGCACACTCCACTGTCTTCCAGTTGAAGCTCGCATCCACTACAAAACCATGGTGCTTACCTACGGAACAGCAAGAGGAACTGCCCCTCCCTACCTTCAGGCTATGCTCAAACCCTACACCCCAACCAGAGCACTCCGTTCTGCCACCTCAGGTCTCTTGGCACTCGGGAGGGCAGATCCCACTCAGCCCAGTCCAAGCTCTTCTCTGTCCTGGCACCCCAATGGTGGAACCAGCTTCCCCCTGAAGCTAGGACAGCAGAGTCCCTGCCCATCTTCCGTCTTCCGAAAACATCTGAAAACCTACCTCTTCAAACAGTATCTTAAATAATCCTGCTCCTCATCTAAAAAATGCACTTGACCCCACCCTCCCCTATATTGCACTTTTTGGGGACGTTCACAATCATCAATGTCTGTGGAAGCTTTTTCTGACCTACGGTAAATCATTACAAGAGGTTAAGTCATCCACTCACTTGCGTAGCAACGTGTCCCCATAGATAGGGATGAAGTAAGGGAAGAGGTAGGGAGCAACACAGTTAGAGATGACCAGACACAGTTAGGCTCTTCACCCAGCTGACGCACACTTTCCATATCCAGGAGAAGCTCTGAGGAAGAAGAGAACATCTCAATACCATCTTTCTCTCTCTATTCCCTCCACCCATGTCCCCCCTTATCCTAGCCTGGTCAAACTAGACTAGTGAGTGCAGCGTTTAGTCTGGTTTAACCAGGCTACCCTTATCTCTATGCCAAGACAAGACTTATTGTTGAACTCACCAGCTTGTGGCCCTCTATAGCCTCTCTGTAGCTGTTGAAGCTGATCCAGGGTCCGAAAATGACAGTGCCCACAAAGGAGATGTAGCCCATGAACTCCACAGGAGAGGGCACGTTGGTCACCACACCCCGGTCCAGGTCAAAGGCCAGAAAAATGGCCTTCATAGCCTACCACCATCTGGGAACCTGATACAGACCGCAGTGAGTCTTAAAATATTAATTTCATGTTTTCATGAATACGGTGAAAACATTGTTTGTAGTAGGGGTTGGTACCAACATTTTTAAAAATCGTTCCGTTCCCCTGTTCCGACCAGCAAAATAAAGTTCTGAACCGGTTTGAACCAAAAAAAGTAACGGTTTATATTGTTCCTTTCTGTTCCTTTTTGAACCTCTGAAATCTCTTCTTTTTTTTCATTTAGCTCGACATTAAATTACTTCACCAATCCTGCAGACCAGATAGAGCAGCTTGCTATGGTGCGAGCAAGCTATAGTTCAGTGAGTTGTTTACATGCGTGATGGAAAGACAAGTGTAGGGTGCAAAATGCAACTTACATTTTGCGGGGGGGAGAGAGCGAGAGAGGGTGGAGGAGGAGGCTTGGCTTGAAGCGCTGGGCATCTTGTGATGACATGTATTATCGGAATTAGGCCCACAGAATTATACCTACGGAGGAGCGACTTCCATGGAGGAACTTTGAATGTCTTTGAACTTCAGAGTTGGCCTAACGTTGGACAAGAGAAGCTAGCTAGCTAACAAGCTTGTATGTGCAGAGCGGCACCAGAATTAAAAACACGTCTTACCTTTTTGTAGTTAATAAAGCCAATGTGAAATGTGATAACTATAGTATTCCTAATTAGCACTGAAAAAGTTAATCCATTCTTCTCTAATTAAAAATCTCTCTCCCTATCTTCTGAATCACGCTTGTAACATCTGTAGGCTACAGCCATGCTTCGGAGGGGGAACGGCAGTTAGCCTACACGCACACACAGGCAAAGATTTTCAGCTGGCAGGCAGAACTGGAAGAATTTTCTGATTGGCAGAGGGAGGGCTTTGCATAGGTGCTTTGTTGTGTTTTTTGTGGGACTGGAAAAAAAATGCCCGGAATGTAAAAGAATGTTATTAACCAGTTCCCATGCTTTTAAAATAACGGTTCTGTTCTGGAACAGTATAGATCACTTTCGTTCCAGGTTCTGATTTTGTTCCTTGAAAAAATATATGTATTTTCTGTTCTGTTCCCTAAACCAGTTCCAACCCCTGGTTTGTAGTGTATATTCACGCTGAGAGTAAGTACCATCCTCTCATTTTGTGCCAGGTGGTGGTGTCCATCATATGCAGCTCTCTGGAAGGAAAAGGGGAGAGTAGACTGATTAGACAACCATTTTCAATGCACTTGGTAACAGGTAACAGATCTACCTACCCAATGAGCAGGTAGATGAGGATGGTGATGGAGAGGAAGGTGGCCCGGTTACTGGAGTGCCAGCAGAGGAAGAGGATGAGGTAGCAAAGTAGATTGAGCAGCACCACCCACACCATGGGGAGCTCAAAGAACAGGTACAGGGTGTAGAACCCTCCCGCCATGGTGTTCAGGTGTTTCACATATGAGGGGAGGCCTGACCAGGGGAACAAAACAAAAACAACAGCACACACAGAAGAGAATGAGAACATGTAGTAGAACCTGCATGTAGTTCTTCAGTTCTATATCATTTCTCAGAAATGTCCTAATCAAAATCACTCTCCTAAGACTCATCATGTTCTGTCGTTATCAGGAGCTCTGTGAAATTCCGAAAGTAACATTTCACGCAAAGGAATGCGAAATCTCACCCAGAATCCAGAGAAGTCGACATAGAAGGCAGATGACCAGAAGCTGCCAGACATGCTCCAGGCCCTGCTGAGCGAGTATATTCTAATAGTATATTCTAATAGACAACATTACACATTACAATGTATAAGTTCCAACAGACGTGACCACCACTCTTCTTTGTGCATGCTGACAACAGCAGTGATACACTGGCTAAACTACAAGCCCCACCATGCATCACGATTGACACATCTGTGCACAGTGCACCCTGCTGCAGGGGTTTAATGAGGAATTACCAGACCTTGATAAGGAAAATGCATGATAAGCAATTGTATTCCATTATAGTAGCAAGTAATGTTACTTTCGGTCCTCCATTCCTGCTCCGTGGCTTGACGACTCATTGCGAGCTCACAGAACAGGGCAGCCGAGCGGAAATGGAGGAAAACTAGACTCCCTGCCGACCTGTCATCTTTTCACTCCCTCCTCTCTACATTTTCTTCCTCTGTTTCTGCTGCTAAAGCCACTTTCTACCACTCTAAATTTCAAGCCTCTGCCTCTAACCCTAGGAAGCTCTTTGCCACCTCCTCCCTGCTGAATCCTCCTCCCCCTCCCTCCTCCCTCTCTGTGGATGACTTCGTCAACCATTTTGAAAAGAAGGTTGACGACATCCGATCCTCATTTATTAAGTCAAATGACACCGCTGGTCCTGCTCACACTGCCCTACCCTATGCTTTGACTTCTTTCTCCCCTCTCTCTCCAGATGAAATCTTGCGACTTGTGATGGCCGGCCGGTCAACAACCTGCCCGCTTGACCCTATCCCCTCCTCTCTTCTCCAGACCATTTCCGGAGACCTTCTCCCTTACCTCACCTCGCTCATCCTTGACCACTGGCTATGTCCCTTCCGTCTTCAAGAGAGCGAGAGTTGCACCCCTTCTCAAAAAACCTACATTCGATCCCTCCGATGTCAACAACTACAGACCAGTATCCCTTCTTTCTTTTCTCTCCAAAACTCTTGAGCCGTGCCGTCTCTAGCCAACTCTCTTGTTATCTCTCTCAGAATGACCTTCTTGTTCCAAACCAGTCAGGTTTCAAGACTGGTCATTCAACTGAGACTGCTCTTCTCTGTGTCACGGAGGCTCTCCGCACTGCTAAAGCTAACTCTCTCTCCTCTGCTCTCATCCTTCTAGACCTATCTGCTGCCTTTGATACTGTGAACGATCAGCTCCTCCTCTCCACCCTCTCCGAGACACACAATTAATCTTCTCCTTTCCCCCTTCTGATAACCAGGTGGCGAATCGCATATCTGCATGTCTGGCAGACATATCAGTGTGGATGACGGATCACCACCTCAAGCTGAACCTTGGCAAGACGGAGCTGCTCTTCCTCCCGGGGAAGGACTGCCCGCTCCATGATCTCGCCATCACGGTTGACAACTCCGTTGTGTCCTCCTCCCAGAGTGCAAAGAACCTTGGCGTGACCCTGGACAACACCCTGTCGTTCTCCGCTAACATCAAAGCGGTGACCCGATCCTGTAGGTTCATGCTCTACAACATTCGCAGAGTACAACCCTACCTTACACAGGAAGCGGCACAGGTCCTAATCCAGGCACTTGTCATCTCCTGTCTGGATTACTGCAACTCGCTGTTGGCTGGGCTCCCTGCCTGTGCCATTAAACCCCTACAACTCATCCAGAACGCTGCAGCCTGTCTGGTGTTCAACCTTCCTAAGTTCTCTCACGTCACCCAGCTCCTCCAGAAGCCTGCATCTGCTACAAGACCATGGTGCTTGCCTACGGAGCTGTGAGGGGAACGGCACCTCCGTACCTTCAGGCTCTGATCAGTCCCTACACCCAAACGAGGGCATTGTGTTCATCCACCTCTAGCCTGCTGGCCCCCCTACCTCTGCGGAAGCACAGTTCCCGCTCAGCCCAGTCAAAACTGTTCGCTGCTCTGGCACCCCAATGGTGGAACAAGCTCCCTCACGACGCCAGGACAGCGGAGTCATTCACCACCTTCCGGAAACACTTGAAACCCCACCTCTTTAAGGAATACCTGGGATAGGATAAAAGTAATCCTTCTACCCTCCCCCACCCCAAAAAATATAATATATATATATATATAAAAATATGTTTTTTTTTTGAAAAATTGATATATTGTAAAGTTGTCCCACTGGCTATCATAAGGTGAATGCACCAATTTGTAAGTCGCTCGGGATAAGAGCGTCTGCTAAATGACGTAAATGTAAATAGACTGGTTCCAATTATAAGTGTAAAAGGTGGTGTAGGGAGTTTGATAGGTCAGTGAGTGGCACTGGTGCAGCTGTGTGCATCATGGAGTGAGTACCAGGCAATCTGCTAAATCAATGTTGGCTAAATCATAAAATGGCCCAAATAATCTACTACAAACTGACATGTTTATGTTATTTCGCAATTTAAAAAATATATATATATGAATTTGAATGCTGGTTTACAAGGACCAACTCACATGTAGCTACCTAGCAAGTAGTGCATTACAAATCCTGCTTCGTCCTAATCCGCAGTGCAGTTTTCTTCACACTACGCTAGGTACTGTTAAGTTGCGTCAATTCAAATCTGGTATTAGGAACAAAAGAGGTCAATACACGTCTTCTAAAATAGACTAGTATTTTAATTAATGCAAACCACTTCAATGGTAAATATGATGTTCGTATATACGGGTCAACTGAAATACCACACAGGGCACTCAGAGAACTGATCCATTGTTCTAAGTTCTTCTTCAAATACTCTGACAGAGATAGTTCCCGCTCCCTGCTGGCCAATCAGAGTAGAGACTGAGCGTGGTTTATACTTACTCAGCCAATCGTTGGCGCACAGGCTGGTCCCAGCCCCTTGGCACTTTACCGTTGCACACTGCTGCCAGGCATAAGTTGTTATCATCACAACCTGTAGAGTCAGCACCCATAGACACTGTTCCCCTGTACTCCTTGTACCTACGTCCAAGGACGGTTCACAGATCCCAAAGAGGCAGTGTTCGTGTCTGTGAGAAATACAAGTCTTATCTCATCCTACCCCCTAACGTTCCTCACATGAATCACAGCTTGTTATGTGAAACAATTTATATCAGTACAGTACAAACCCATTATGTTTAATCATTAATGCATTCCTTCTAAGCTAGTCATCACATCTAGATCCCCACAGTACTTGCAAAGGTCGTAACTATAGTCTTCCATTATTGTGCTTAGTTGATAACATTATCTATTTGCTATTTAAGAAATTGGCTGACCATGCTTTCCCCATCAATCATCAGACATGATCATATAAGAAAATAGCTAGTGGCTGGATAGCCACCCGACCCCACGCTCTACATCGCCAGCGGGCGACAGCCACTGGTTTCACGAGACTCAATATTCCAGACTTCACTTGTTTTCATTTTTTTGAGGGAAATAATGGGTTTTACCTCCAAACCAACCCTTCAACTAACTGTTCCGTAAAATGGGTCTACGTGTCAGTTAATTCTCTCTGTAGCCACTTGACACTATAATATCCTTCATGCACTGTCAGTCCTGATGCGGACACCAAACTCCAGGTCACAGCATCAGCAGCAATTGCTTCAACCATTCATGCAGCCAGTGCTAATCTACGAACGGATTAACCAATCAACTGCGTCGATTTGGAGGAATCAGTCAATGATTGTAGTCGGTTGCCCCGATACAGATAGCTAGCAAATCAACTGCAACTGTTACCAGAGGTGGTTTTGACTGGTCTATACCCAATCACAAAGGGAACATAATGGTACCGGTATTACGCAACCAATGGGATGTATATTGCGAAAGATTTGCGCTGCCTGCCAATTCGATCATCTGGCCCGGGTTACCCCGGTGAGAATAGTTTGCACGGGTGAAAAGTGATTGCATTAGTTTTGGAACCGGGCTACCAACCAGCGTGAGCCAGGTGAGGTGCCCTGTTCAAAACACACGGCGAAACCTAGGCTCGATTACGTGGAGTAATGAGTAGTTTTCTCTGTTCACATGCAAAAGTGATTACTTTTGAAAAAAAAACGCTTTATTGAAAATTCTAACATATTTGATGGAAAAACAGATGTTTCTGACCGATGTACCATGCTGCCTAGTTGACAACATGACCAAAAGGCGCAGATTACTGTTAGATTTGAAAAAGTTGCTCCTCCCTCACCGCTTTTGCCCGTTCACGTCAAGGGCCATAGACCGGTGCACTGCGACTCATTAACAGAACTCCCTCAATATCCTCGAGTTTGCGAACGCTTTCCAGTGGAAGGGCTTTGTCAGAGACAATCCTTACAGACCATAGTTTATAGACAGATAAAAATTGATTTTCAAAAAATCAAAGTAGCTCAAACTGTGAGTAAAGTAATAACTCGACTGTGGCGGTGGTAGACCAGGGAATATCATATTAGAATGACAATATCTACGGTCTATGTAAGTAACTATAACAATCTAAATTCAGTCTTAACCAATATTTTATATCAGAGATAGGAGTCAACACGGGGCCCTAGATTGTCATGTTTTACACAAGCAGATTTTAGTGTTCACCTCTTGTTGTAAAACAAGGATGATATATGGAGCAGACGCGTGCCTCTTTAAAAATGACATTGCCACGCAGATATTGTGCGAGATGCAAGACTTCGCTCTCACAGTCACACACAGCATGTGCATGGGTTCGCTTCTCGCTGTTACTGTGTGGTAGCCACGGCACCAAAACATGGGAGAAGTTGATCCGTGCGCTTCAAAGTTTGTTGCGGAAATTGACCCACTTTGAGGTTTACGTTCTGCACCTACTTCATATCAGTCTACCTTTAACCTATTGTAATAGTGAAGATAAGTGATACAAGTCTGCTGTAATACAGAGCCTGATACAAAGGACTTTCCAGTATTCATCACACAACTTAGGTCAGGTATTTGATGTTAGCTGCAATCAAATGGTCACCCGGACTATTTACCCCGCTCTTTGTTTTTACACTGCTGCTACTCGCTGTTTATTATCTATGCAGTCACTTCACCCCTACCTACATGTACAAATTACCCCGACTAATCTGTACCCCCGCACATTGATTCGGTACCGGTACCCCCTGTATACAGCCTCGTTATGTAATTTTGTGTTACTTTTTATTTTACTTTAGTTGATTTAGTCAATATTTTCTTAACTCTATTTATTGAACTGCATTGTTGGTTAAGGGCTTGTAAGTAAGCATTTCACAGTAAGGTCTACACATGTTGTATTAGGTGCATGTGACAAATACAATTTGAGTACTTAAAGCCAAAAAGTGAGTCAATATATTTCTATGCATGCTTACATTCACTTTAAAAGGAGTCTCTTGTGACATGAAAAATAAATACCTGGAAAGTGTCAATAATAAAGACAAAGACAAGAAATGTATAAGTAAGCCCATTATCAATAAAAAAAAACATTTACAAATCGACAGCCTGTGGTAGTTATGCAGAATTCAAATGGAGACATAATTTCGACATACATAGACTTTTTTACCCAAATTTAACAACATTGTCCACATTACACAGACTACAGATATAGGGATTCACTTGTTCCTATGACAGGTACATTTAGTAATTAATCAACAACAATGCATCATGATTATTTACACGTACATAAATTGGTGAAGGCAATTTCTGGACAACTAAATGGTTAAGGCCCAGAAAGAAACCCTACAGGCCTCTATGAACATAATCTAAAAAGCAGATCAAAATGTATTTCCATATCAAATAATTGATGTGCAACATCAGAGGAGTTACCTAGTTTAATAATGCATGGACACTAGCCCTTACATGGCAATGGATCAAAACAATTTAATTAATCATAATACAACTGAAAAATGTATATTCTAATGAAATACAAAAAGTTGTCACGATCTCAAATGCAAAACAATATAACATTTCAGAGGACAGTTAATAATTTTAAATGCTTGACAGAATGTTTCAAAATCATGATCAATTGTGGAGAGAAAATTATTTTCTCAAACTCATAATGAAGGAATAAATACCAAAATCATAATGTGATGCAAGACAAGTGTTAAGGTACAGTGGGGAAAGAAAGTATTTAGTCAGCCACCAATTGTGCAAGTTCTCCCACTTAAAAAGATGAGGCCTGTAATTTTCATCATAGGTACACGTCAACTATGACAGACAAATTGAGAAAAAGAAATCCAGAAAATCACATTGTAGGATTTTTAATGAATTTATTTGCAAATTATGGTGGAAAATAAGTATTTGGTCACCTACAAACAAGCAAGATTTCAGGCTCTCACAGACCTGTATCTTCTTCTTTAAGAGGCTCCTCTGTCCTCCACTCGTTACCTGTATTAATGGCACCTGTTTGAACTTATTATCAGTATAAAAGACACCTGTCCACAACCTCAAACAGTCACACTCCAAACTCCACTATGGCCAAGACCAAAGAGCTGTCAAAGGACACCAGAAACAAAATTGTAGACCTGCACCAGGCTGGGAAGACTGAATCTGCAATAGGTAAGCAGCTTGGTTTGAAGAAATCAAATGTGGGAGCAATTAATAGGAAATGGAAGACATACAAGACCACTGATAATCTCCCTCGATCTGGGGCTCCACGCAAGATCTCACCCCGTGGGGTCAAAATGATCACAAGAACGGTGAGCAAAAATCCCAGAACCACACGGGGGGACCTGGTGAATGACCTGCAGAGAGCTGGAACCAAAGTAACAAAGCCTACCATCAGTAACACACTACGCCGCCAGGGACTCAAATCCTGCAGTGCCAGACGTACTGGCTTAAGCAGGGGGACACATGTCCAGGCCCGTCTGAAGTTTGCTAGAGTGCATTTGGATGATCCAGAAGAGGATTGGGAGAATGTCATATGGTCAGATGAAACCAAAACAGAACTTTTTGGTAAAAACTCAACTCGTCGTGTTTGGAGGACAAAGAATGCTGAGTTGCATCCAAAGAACACCATACCTACTGTGAAGCATGGGGGTGGAAACATCATGCTTTGGGGCTGTTTTTCTGCAAAGGGACCAGGACGACTGATCCGTGTAAAGGAAAGAATTAATGGGGCCATGTATCGTGAGATTTTGAGTGAAAACCTCCTTCCATCAGCAAGGGCATTGAAGATGAAACGTGGCTGGGTCTTTCAGCATGACAATGATCCCAAACACACCGCCCGGGCAACAAAGGAGTGGCTTCGTAAGAAGCATTTCAAGGTCCTGGAGTGGCCTAGCCAGTCTCCAGATCTCAACCCCATAGAACATTTTTGGAGGGAGTTGAAAGTCTGTGTTGCCCAGTGACAGCCCCAAAACATCACTGCTCTAGAGGAGATCTGCATCGAGGAATGGGCCAAAATACCAGCAACAGTGTGTGAAAACCTTGTGAAGACTTACAGAAAACGTTTGACCTGTGTCATTGCCAACAAAGGGTATATAACAAAGTATTGAGAAACTTTTGTTATTGACCAAATACTTATTTTCCACCATAATTTGCAAATAAATTCATAAAAAATCCTACAATGTGATTTTCTGGATTTTTTTTCCTCATTTTGTCTGACATAGTTGACGTGTACCTATGATGAAAATTACAGGCCTCTCTCATCTTTTTAAGTGGGAGAACTTGCACAATTGGTGGCTGACTAAATACTTTCTTTCCCCACTGTATAACTCCTTTCTGAAACAGTGTGTCCACATCGGTGGAGATTAAACAAAACAAACGTCATATTTTTAAAATCTTGATCTGACTGATTATCCCATTTGTTTTATCATCATGTGGAATCAAAGAATAACCTCAATGTCATAAGCAACTTTTTGCAATTTGTCTCTAGTTAACAACACAGGCCAAAGTTCCTCTTGAGGCACAGAATGTACTTTCTCTGCTGGGCCTGGATGTTTGACTCTACTCCTCTTTTTCTTCTTTTTAGAATGATCATGTTTGGTTGAGAGATCATGGCTCTTGTTAAGCTTCTTGTTAAGCTTCTTAAGCTGCTTGGGTGTGAGTGTGACCTGAATGGGAGGCGTGGGTTGCATCGTGGACGTGGACTCAAACCCAGGTCGAGGCTCAAGGTCGGGTCTGGGTATGCCCCTGGGGTACTCGTGACGCTGGCAGAAGAGCACGCCACATTTCCGGCAGCGGTACGCCTCTTCTTTGGCATGAATGGTTTGGTGACGCTTCAGGTTGTGGTGTGTGGTGAACGAGCGCTCACACTGGTCGCAGGGAAAGGGGCGCTCCCCAGTGTGAACACGCTGGTGCTCAGTGTAGTGGCTGCGGCTCAGGAAACGTTTCCCACACACACCACAGGGAAAGGGCCTTTCTTCGTCGTGGAACTGTTTGTGTCTCACCATCTGAGGAAAAGAGAAGAAGTTCTGGCCGCACACCTCACAGACAAACCCTCCAACTGGGTTGGCGCTGTACGAAGGTGGCAATAGCAGAGTGGGGGGCCGCTTGTATGGCTTCAGGGAAGGTTCTGGTACAATGAAAGGAGTCGATGGGACAATCCGTTTTTGTACTTTCAGGTTACCAGTAGATTCTGTTTGAAGAATAGCCATTGCAGCCTCACGCACTTTGAAAACCGCAGCACCTGCTGCAGCCCTCTTACCCAGCCCAGTGGGGCCAGTTTCCTGGTCAGCCATGTCTACTCCACTCAGGACCCTGGCAAAGCGATGAGTCAGAAATATAGATCAGAGGTCAATAAAACTCATTAGGGACAGAAACCTCTGAAGTACAGTAAAAAAAAGTGTTTTGATTGGCTTGATGTTATCAGTGAAACACAAGTGCCCATACTGTAGCAAATATAACTTTCTTTACAATTTGTAATAGTTCAATGTAGCTAGCTAGCTAACATTGAGCCATTGTTTACCTAGCTAGATACCCAGTGCATCTTCTTACCTTCAGATAGCCCAAAGGGCAGCAGATGGCGATATTGAGTCGTTTTATCTTACCGTCCAACGGGACTGCATGCAGCCGGCTATAAACTTGTATCCCCTGTGGACCGGTTCGTACATAAAACATTCTCCATTCAGGCTGCAAAGGCATCGATTTACTCCTTAACTGGATTTAATGGCAAGAAGGTGGGAAAGATATGCGTACTTTCTTTATGAAACACCATTTTCCACCCCCATGCTAGAGTGGCTAAATGCTAGTCCCGGATGTTGCGTATCACGTTCTGCCAAATCAGGTTGCAGCAGTCTGTTTACCCTTGGGCTGCGGTCTTATCGCATTATTTTTACCCCCTCAACCCTCGCACTAGCCACTTTCCCTCGATCCCCGTTGAAACCAGATGCAATTTGGTTGCCATCTTAAGTGGCGGTCCAATTCACAAAAGTTACCCCCTCAGCCCTTGATTTAGCGAGTGAACAACTTAGATCACGTGGGGTTGATATGACCCACAATTCAATGCAAACTGTAGTGACGTGTCAAATTTAATCAACACGCTGCTTTTTCGGCATGCGAGACAAAATTATATAACATTGATTTTAGCGGTGGCCAATGGGAATATGATGCTCAAAGTAGCTCAGACTCAGTGGGGAGTCTATAAAACATAGCTAGCTTCATAAACATATTTTTGTGAATTCTGAAATGTATTGGAATAAATAACCAAACTATAAAACTAGCTAGCCAGTTATGAGTAATTGTAGCTAGCTACCTGACAGGAGTGCCAAGTTAGCTACTTTTGCTTGCTTAAGTACATCAATAGATTTAGGTTAGTTTTAGGCTCAACTTCAAGATTTCCACCAACGACGTTGCCTCCGATCATCACTCTCCTCGCTTGGGCAAGGGATATTTAAGGTACACTCGGATGTGATGAGGTAAAACATAATTCAATGGCTGAGGGCCGAGGGCTGTCTGTCTACTTCGCGTTTGGACCACAGCCTTGGTCTGAATGCTGTATGCAATGTCAGGAAGTAGCATTAGCCACTATAGCATGATGGTGGAAATTGTATTTCATAAAGAAAGTATGCATATTTTCCCAGTTTCTTTCTGCCTTCTCGCCATTAAACCTTATTAAGGTGGAAGTCAACGCCTTTTCATCCTGAATGAAGAATGTTTTATGTACGAACAAGTCCACGGACGGGGGATACGAGTGTATAGCCGGCTGCATGCAGTCCCTTTGGACGGTAAGATGAAACGACAATATCGCCATCTGCCGGGCTAACCTTCAGACAAACTTGTTGTAAACTCACATACTTGCCAAGTACATAAAGCCACTGCAAATTGGTTGTAGCAAGCTATCTAGTAAAATAACTATCCTAGCTAGCTACAATCCACGTTAACATTCATGATGGCTCGTTCTGCTAATAATTTAGTAGCTAACGTTAGCTCACGCGACTTGGCAGATTTGTCAAAATATGATTACTGGACCATCAATATTTGAACGTTTGCCATTCATATACACAAATATTATACTAAGGGGTGGCAGTAAATTGAAAAATACTTACAGAAAGTAACGTTTAAAGGTATAACGCTATCGGATGAACTTGCACAAACTGCAAACTAATCGAATTTCATGGCAGTCTTCTTGAGCGCTTTTTGCATGAAAGGTGCAACACCAACACATTCCGCCAGAAACATAAGTACACAATTTAGATCCCCATGTATGACTGTAATAATGGTTCCTACACCTACATTACTGTACATGCAACTGTGTAACAATTATAAAGAGTCCCAAAAATATCGATGTGGATCTATAACGTTTTACGTAGATTTGTGTGTATATATATATATATATATCAAAATCAAATCAAATCAAATTGTATTTGTCACATACACGTGTTTAGCAGATGTTATAGCGGGTGTAGCGAAATGCTTGTGCTTCTAGCTCCGACAGTGCAGTAATATCTAACAATTTCACAACATATACCCATTACACACAAAACTAGTAAGGAATGGGATTTAAGAATATATAGAATATATATATATATATATATATATATATATATATATATATATATATATATATATATATATATATATATATATAATATATATATATATATATATATATATGTGTGTGAACACCTGCAACCTTGCTGTGAAAGTGTACTTTGTTATTACTATATGTGTTTGAGAGCATCAATTCTGCTCAGTCGCTTAAGTAAAGTATGATGGATTTGAGTAGTCTACCTATCGCCATGATGTTCTGAAATTAAATCTGTGAAAACACATAGACAAGGCTTTTGATAGAAAATAGAATTCAATCAAAATGTTCAGTCTTCTTAAAAAGTATCTCATTCAAAAGTTAGGTGCTTGATGAAGTTCTTCAGAAATTCTGGCAGGTGTCACTGTTATCTGCAGAATAGCCCACAAACGATTTGGAAAAGCCTAGATAATTAATTTACTCCAAATAATTTACGATTACACAGAATTCTCTAATTTACTTCTGACCCAGATGAAACAGGGATGTAAATAGAGGAAGCAGTCGTGGGCACTAATACTTGTGTGTATAAACATAGACATACACTGAGTTACAAAACCCTAATATTGAGTGGCACCTCATTTTGCCCTCAGAACAGCCTCAATTCCTCTGGGCATGGACTCTACAAGGTGTTGAAAGCGTTCCACAGGGATGCTGGCCCATGTTGACTCTAATGCTTCCCAAAGTTGTGTCATGTTGGCTGGATGTCCTGTAGGTGGTGGACCATTCTTGATACAAACGTGAAACTGTAGAGCGTGAACAACCCAGCAGCATTGCAGTTCTTGACTCACTCAAACCGGTGTGCCTGGCACCTTCTACCATACCCTGTTCAAAGGCACTTGCATCTTTTGTCTTGCCTATTCACCCTCTGAATGGCACACATGCACAATCCATGTCTCAATTGTCTCAAGGCTTAAAAAAGCTTCTTTAACCTGTAGCCTCCCCTTCATCTACACTGATTTGAAGTGGATTTAACAAGTGACCTATAAGGCATCATAGCTTTCACCTGGTCAGTCTATGTCATGGAAAGAGCAGGTGTTCCTAATGTTTTGTACACTCAGTGTATATCATGGGTATTTCAGATGGTGTGTGTGCGTATGCTTGCTTACATGTGTGCTTGAATGAGAGAGAGACACTGTGCCATTATATAGAGAGCCAGTTTTTGGTGGCCATTGCTATTTTATGCGAGAAGGAGAGAGGTCAGTGATGAATGATAGGGGTAGTTTAACAACACCCCTCTCCAACTATGCCCTGGGTGAACTTCACAGTACTGGGTGAATGTGACTGGGACTTCTGATAGACTGCACTCCAGACACAAGTGTGGAAATTGATCTATCATGCTGCTTCTGAGAGTTAAATCAATATCTGTAAAAAAATGTTCTCATTGCAGTGTCGAGAGAAACAGCAGACCCCCACTGACACTAGTCTAGTACAAACCTGTATTTTACTCTACTGTACCATTCTGTGTGAGATATTATTGGGTGTGTTCACTGTGGAGGGACTTGATGAGAATCTGAGTCTTGTAGAGTATGGTGTGTGCGTGTGTGTGTGTTTCTGAAATGGCTATTTAAATACACTATTTATACAAAAGCATGTGGACACCCCTTCAAATTAGTGGATTTGGCTATTTCAGGTACACACGTTGCTGACAGGTGTATAAAATCGAGCACACAGCCATGCAATCTCCATAGACAAACATTGGCAGTAGAATGGCATTACCGAAGAGCTCAGTGACTTTCAACGTGGCACCGTCATAGGATGCCACCTTTCCAACAAGTCAGTTCGTCAAAGAGCTGTCCCGGTCAACTGTAAGTGCTGTTATTGTGAAGTGGGAACGTCTAGGAGCAACAATGGCTCAGCCGCGAAGTGGTAGGCCACACAAGCTCACAGAATGGGACCGTCAAGTGCTGAAGTGCGTAGTGTGTAAAAGTCGTCACCATCTGGCAGTCCGACGGACGAATCTGGGTTTGGCGGATGCCAGGAGAACGCTACCTGCCCCAATGCATAGTGCCAACTGTAAAGTTTGATGGAGGAGGAATAATGGTCTGGGGCTGTTTTTCATGGTTTGGGCTAGGACCCTTTGTTCCAGTGAAGGGAAATCTTAACGCTACAGCATACAATGACATTCTAGACGATTCTGTGCTTCCAACTTTGTGGCAACAGTTTGGGGAAGGCCCTTTTCTGTTTCAGCATGACAATGCCCCTGTGCACAAAGCGAGGTTCATACAGAAATGATTTGTTGAGATCGGTGTGGAAGAACTTCACTGGCCGGCACAGAGCCCTGACCTCAACCCTATAGAACACCTTTGGGATGAATTGGAACGCTGACTGCGAGCCAGGCCTAATCGCCCAACATCAGTGCCCGACCTCACTAATGCTTTTGTGGCTGAATGGAAGCAAGTCCCCACAGCAATGTTCCAACATCTAGTGGAAATCCTTCCCAGAGGAGTGGAGGCTGTTATAGCAGCAAAGGGGGGGCCAACTCCATATTAATGCCCATGATTTTGGAATGAGATGTTCGACGAGCAGGTGTCCACATACTTTTGGTCGTGTAGTGTATGTATTTCATTGTTTTTACATAACAATCCAAACCAGAATTAGGTTGAGTGGCTCATTCAAAAAATGACTGTTGCACCAGCTTGTGTCTGAAGAGAAACAACTTGGCAGCATTGGCCCCTTCCCTCCATCCTTCCATTCCTCCTTCCCTCCCCCTCTCTCTCAAGGTGACACTCTTCCATCTGCCCCTTCCTCTTCTTGCCAATCTCTATCTCTTAATTTAAAACCCCCCTTCACACTCTGTCCCTCAATATCTCACCTGTTAGGCTCAAGCATCCTGTGTTTTGAACGTGACATTTTCTTTTCTTTATTGTTGCGGCAAGCAATCACAGTAGCCTGTGTGTGCGTGCGTGTGTATGTGTGTGTGTATGTATACTGGAGGGAGATAGAGGTAGAGGTAGACTGTTCACATAAACAATGGTCTGAAAGGTTAAAAAATATATATTTTATCTCCATCCCCGTCTGGCCAGATTGCACTCTGAGTCTGTCTTTTTACTGTGGCATCATTCACAGCCAAGTGAGATCGTTCATATGTGGTGTATCCCGCCATTACGCCCTTCATCTCTCACCACACAGCATCCCCAATTTAATTACCCTCATCCTCACCCCTCCTTGCCTCATCCAAAAGGGGGATAGAGAGGATGGCTTAGGGGTGGAGGGATGGAGGGAGGGGTAGACATGGGAAAAAGAGGGAATGGGCGTGTTGTGTGTGTGTGTGTCACTATGTGTGTGTGTGTATTTTATTTCACCTGTATTTAACCAGGTAAGCCAGTTGAGAACAAGTTCTCATTTACAACTGCAATCTGGCCAAGATAAAGCAAAGCAGTGCGATAAAAACAACAACACAGAGTTACATATGGGGTAAACAAAACGTACAGTCAATAACACAATAGAAAATCTAAATACAGTTGAAGTCAGAAGTTTACATACACTTAGGTTGGAGTCATTAAAACCCGTTTTTCAACCAATCGTTTTTCAAAACTCGTTTTTCAACCACAAACTATAGTTTTGGCAAGTCGGTTAGGACATCTACCTTGTGCATGACACAAGTAATTTTTCCAACAATTGTTTACAGACAGATTATTTCATTTATAATTCATTGTATCACAATTCCAGTGGGTCAGAAGTTTACATACACTAAGTTGACTGTGCCTTTAAACAGCTTGGAAAATTCCAGAAAATGATGTCATGGCTTTAGAAGCTTCTGATAGGCTAATTGACATAATTTGAGTCAATTGGAGGTGTACCTGTGGTGTATTTCAAGGCCTACCTTCAAACTCAGTGCCTGTTTGCTTGACATCATGGGAAAATCTAAAGAAATCAGCCAAGACCTCAACAACAAAATAATTGTAGACCTCCACAAGTCTGGTTCATCCTTTGGAGCAAATTCCAAACGTCTGAAGGTACCACGTTCATCTGTACAAACAATAGTAAGCAAGTATAAACACCATGGGACCACGCAGCCGTCATACCGCTCTGTCTCCTAGAGATGAACGTACTATGGTGTGAAAAGTGCAAATCAATCCCAGAACAACAGCAAAGGAACTTGTGAAGATGCTGGATGAAACAGGTACAAAAGTGTCAATATCCACAGTAAAACGAGTCCTATATCGACATAACCTGAAAGGCCGCTCAGCAAGGAAGAAGACACTGCTCCAAAACCCCCATAAAAAAGCCAGACTACGGTTTGAAACTGCACATGGGGACAAAGATCGTACTTTTTGGAGAAATGTCCTCTGGTCTGATGAAACACAAATATAACTGTTTGGCCATAATGACCATCGTTATGTTTGGAGGAAAAAGGGGGGTGCTTGCAAGCCGAAGAACACCATCCCAACCGTGAAGCACGGGGTGGCAGCATCATGCTGTGGGGGTGCTTTGCTGCAGGAGGGACTGGTGCACTTCACAACATAGATGGCGTCATGAGGAAGGAAAATTATGTGGATATATTGAAGCAACATCTCAAGACATCAGTCAGGAAGTTAAAGCTTGGTCGCAAATGGGTCTTGTCCAAATCGACAATGACCCAAAGCATACTTCCAAAGTTGTGGCAAAATGGCTTAAGTACAACAAAGTCAAGGTATTGGAGTGGCCATCACAAAGCTCTGACCTCAATCCTATAGAACATTTGTGGGCAGAACTGAAAAAGCGTGTGCGAGCAAGGAGGCCTACAATCCTGACTCAGTTACACCAGCTCTGTCGGGAGGAATGGGCCAAAATTCACCCAACTTATTGTGGAAAGCTTGTGCAAGAATACCCAAAATGTTTCACCCAAGTTAAACAATATAAAGGCAATGCTACCAAATACTAATTGAGGGTATGTAAAGTTCTGACCTACTGGGAATGTGAAATAAATAAAAGCTGAAATAAATCATTCTCTCTAATATTATTAAATATATATATTAAATATTAAAGTGGTGATCCTAACTGACCCATCAATTTTTACTAGGATAAAAAATATTTGTTTAAGGTGTATGTAAACTTCTGACTTCAACTGTACAGTGTGTGCATATGTAGTAAGTTATGGAGGTAAGGCAATAAATAGGCCATAGTGCAAAATAATTACAATTTAGTATTAACACTGGAATGATAGATGTGCAGAAGATGATGTGCAAATAGAGATACTGGGGTGCAAATGAGCAAAATAAAGAACAATATGGGGATGAGGTAGTTGGGTGGGCTAATTACAGTGATCGGTAAGCTGCTCTGACAACTGATGCTTAAAGTTAGTGAGGGAGATAAAAGTCTCCAGCTTCAGAGATTTTTGCAGTTCGTTCCAGTCATTGGCAGCAGAGAACTGGAAGGAATGGCGGCCAAAGGAGGTGTTGGCTTTGGGGATGACCAGTGAGATATACCTGCTGGAGCGCATACTACGGGTGGGTTTTGCTATGGTGAACAATGAGCTAAGATAAGGCGGGGATTTGCCTAGCAGTGATTTATAGATGACCTGGAGCCAGTGGGTTTGGTGACGAATATGTAGTGAGGGCCAGCCAACGAGAGCGTACAGGTCACAATGGTGGGTAATATATGGGGCTTTGGTGACAAAACGGATGACACTGTGATAGACTACATCCAATTTGCTGAGTAGAGTGTTGGAGGCTATTTTGTAAATGACATCGCCGAAGTCAAGGATCGGTAGGATAGTCAGTTTTACGAGGGCATGTTTGGCAGCATGAGTGAAGGAGGCTTTGTTGAGAAATAGGAAGCCGATTCTAGATTTAACTTTGGATTGGAGATGCTTAATGTGAGTCTGGAAGGAGAGTTTACGGTCTACCCAGACACCTAGGTATTTGTAGTTGTCCACATATTCTAAGTCAGACCCGCCGAGAGTAGGGATTCTAGTCGGGCGGGCAGGTGCAAGCAGCGTTCGATTGAAGAGCATGCATTTAGTTTTTCTAGCGTTTAAGAGCAGTTGGAGGCTACGGAAGGAGTGCTGTATGGCATTGAAGCTCGTTTGGAGGTTTGTTAACAGAGTGTCCAATGAAGGGCCAGATGTATACAAAATGGTGTCGTCTGCGTAGAGGTGGATCTGAGAGTCACCAGCAGCAAGAGCGACATCATTGATATACACAGAGAATAGAGTCGGCCCGAGAATTGAACCCTGTAGCACCCCCATAGAGACTGCCAGAGGTCCAGACAAGAGGCCCTCCGATTTGACACATTGAACTTTATCTGAGAAGTAGTTGGTGAACCAGGTGAGGCAGTCATTTGAGAAACCAAGGCTATTTAGTCTGCCAATAAGAATGTGGTGATTGACGGAGTCGAATGCCTTGGCCAGGTCGATGAAGACGGCTGCACAGTACTGTCTTTTATCGATCGCGGTTATAATATTGTTTAGGACCTTGAGCGAGGCTGAGGTGCATCCATGACCAGCTCAGAAACCAGATTGCATAGCGGAGAAGGTACGGTGGGATTAAAAAATGGTCGGTGATCTATTTGTTAACTTGGCTTTCAAATACTTTCAAAAGGCAGGGCAGGATGGATATAGGTCTGTAACAGTTTGGATCTAGAGTGTCACCCCCTTTGAAGAGGGGGATGACCGTGGCAGCTTTCCAATCTCTGGGGATCTCAGACGTTACGAAAGAGAGGTTGAACAGGCTGGTAATAGGGGTTGCGACAATTTCAGCTGCTAATTTTAGAAAGAAAGGGTCCAGATTGTCTAGCCCAGCTGATTTATAGGGGTCCAGATTTTGCAGCTCTTTCAGAACATCAGCAATCTGAATTTGGGTGAAGGAGAAGCGGGGGGGCATGGGCAAGTTGCAGCGGAGGGTGCAGAGCTGGTGGCCGGGGTAGGGGTAGCCAGGTGGAAAGCATGGCCAGCCATAGCAAAATGCTTGTTGAATTTTTTTATTATCGTAGTGACAGTGTTTCCTAGCCTCATTGCAGTGGGCAGCTGGGAGGAGGTGCTCTTATTCTCCATGGACTTTACAGTGTCCCAAAACGTTTTGGAGTTAGTGTTACAGGATGCACATTTCTGTTTGAAAAAGCTAGCCTTCGCTTTCCTAACTGATTGTGTATATTGGTACCTTACTTCCCTGAAAAGTTGCATATCGCGGGGGCTGTTCGATGCTAATGCAGTACGCCACAGGATGTTTTTGTGCTGGTCAAGGGCAGTCAAATCTGGGGTGAACTAGGGGCTATATCTGTTCTTAGTTCTGAATTTTTTGAATGGGGCATGCTTATTTAAGATGGAGAGGAAAGCACTTTTAAAGAACAACCAGGCATCCTCTACTGACGAAATGACGTCAATATCCATCCAGGATACCCGGGCCAGGTCAATTAGAAAAGCCTGCTCGCTGAAGTGTTTTAGGGAGCGTTTGACAGTGATGAGGGGTGGTCGTTTGACCGCGGACCCATTACGGACGCAGGCAATGAGGCAGTGATCGCTGAGACCCTGGTTGAAGACAGCAGAGGTGTACTTAGAGGGTAAATTAGTCAGGATGATATCTATGAGGGTGCCCATGTTTACAGATTTAGGATTGTACCTGGTAGGTTCGTTGATCATTTGTGTGAGATTGAGGGCATATAGTTTAGAATGTAGGACGGCCGGGGTGTTAAGCATATCCCAGTTTAGGTCACCAAGCAATACGAACTCTGAGGATAGATGGGTGGCAATCAGTTCACCTATAGTGTCCAGGGCACACCTGGGGGCTGAGGGGGGTCTGTAGCAAGCGGCAACAGTGAGAGACTTATTTCTGGAAAGGTGGATTTTTAGAAGTAGAAGCTCAAACTGTTTGGGCACAGACCTGGATAGTATGATAGAGCTCTGCAGGCTATCTCTACAGTAGATTGCAACCCCACCCCCTTTGGCAGTTCTATCTAGATGGAAAATGTTGTAGCTGGGAATGGACATTTCTGAATCTTTGGTGGCCTTCCTAAGCCAGGATTCAGACACTGCTAGAACATCAGGGTTGGCGGAGTGTGCTAACGCAGTGAATAACTCAAACTTAGGAAGGAGGCTTCTGATGTTAACTTGAAAGAAACCAAGGCTTTTGCGGTTACAGAAGTCAACAAATGATAGCGCCTGGGGAGTAGGAGTGATACTGAGGGCTACAGGGCCTGGGTTAACCTCTACGTCACCAGTGGAACAGAGGAGGAATAGAATAAGGATACGGCTAAAGGCTTTAAGAACTGGTCTTCTAGTGCGTTGGGTACAGAGAATAAAAGGGGCAGATTTCCGGGCGTTGTAGAATAGATTATGGGCATTATGTACAGACAAGGATATGGAAGGATATGAGTACAGTGGAGGTAAACCTAAGCTTTGGGTAACGATGAAAGAGATAGCATCACTGGAGGCACCGATTGAGCCGGTCTCCGCGTGTGTGACAAAGGAGCTATCTGAGGCAGGTTGAGCGGGACTGGGGGCTCTACAGTGAAAACGTACAGTAAGAACTAACCGAAACAGCAGTAGGCAAGGCATATTGACATGGGAGAGAGGCATAAAGCAATCACAGGTGTTATTCGAGAGAGCTAAGACAATAACTGGTAATGGCAACGAAAGTTTGAGCTGAGGCTAAACAGATAAACAGGATGGGGTACCGTATAAAGGAACAGTCCAGTAGGCATCAGCTGTGTAGCTGAGTGATCATAAGGTCCAGTGAACAGCAATAGGTGAGTCCGGGAGCAGTTCAGTGGCTGCTACAGCACAGGCGAGCAGGAGGCACGGCTGTTGATTGTGTGTGCTTGCGGGCCGGGGATAGCAGATGGATCTTCGTGGTCGTCGCAAGGGGAAGCCTGTTGAAACCACATCAGATGATTACGTCGGCAGACCAGTCCTGATGGATCGGCGGGGCTCCGTGTCAACACTAGGAGGTCCCATCCGGTTGACAGAGAGGTAGATAGCCGGGAGATGGGCCTGGCTCGAGGCTAGCTCAAGGCTAACTGGGGCTTGCTTCTGGACAGCGGTGATTAGCCAACAACAACAACAGCCATTCGGTTGCAGTTAGCTAGTTGCGATGATCCAGTGTTAAGGTCCAGTGATTCAGTGATCCCGGCAGAAAATCTGATATGCTATGGCTCGATAGCGCGATGTGCAGACTGGCCGATAATTGTCCAGGCAAGAGCTGGCTGGTAGGTAGTGCAGGCCACGGACAATGGTGAAGACCGCTAACGGTGGCTAATAGCAAGTAGCTAGTTAGCTGGCTAGCTGGCTAGTTTCAAACGGATTTCTAGATAAGAAGGTATAAAGAAATAATAGAATCTGTTCCACATTGGGTGAGGCGGGTTGCAGGAAAGTATATTTAGTTAAAGGATGGAAAGTGAGATTGAGAAATATATACGAAAATGGCAAAAACAAACAAAAGAACAGGCTATTTACATGAGGACACTACAGAAAACACGACCGCACTGCTACGCCATCTTGGATTATGTGTGATGTCTGTGTGTGTGGTAATGTGTAAGGTTAAGAGGAGGATCCTCCTCTCCATGCTATTGTTCACTCCACACTCCCCACTTGCCTGGCTGATTAAGTCAGTATTTCCCTTCTTTCTGTGCTTTACGGTTAACTACAACAACCTTTCTCTTTCCAGTCAACGTCCTAAAGGACCCCAATTTATATTACACCTCTGCTTATTAGCCATCAATGACCTTTGTGCTTATTCTCCCATTACATGTCTGACATCCAGTCTGAATGTGTTGTTATTACCTGGTGCTGTTTGTTGTTATGTTAAGGTATTGTTGACAGGCTGTTGTGTTTACACAGGCAGCCCCACATAGCCCACAGGCTCAGCCTCACCCATGTCCACCCTGCCGAGAGAGACTGAACTGTCTGCCACGGCATCCGTCAGCCGTGTGCTGAAGGGTTGAGCCACTACAACGCAATTACACATTAATTTCACCCAGCCCAGGCCAGGCAAGGCAGTCTCCCCTCCCCCTCCATCCATCCCTTCCTTCCTTCCTTCCTTCCTTCCTTCCTTCCTTCTCTGGCTCAGTCTGTCTTCCTCCACTGCACACAAAAATCCTCTCCATATTCTCTCCCTCTCTTTCTGCCCGTTCATGCCATTCCATCTCTCCTTGATCTGGCTCAAATTCCCCCCTTTTCCCCTCTGCTCCCTCCTCTCTCATTTTCCCTCTGTCTTCTTACCCTCTCCCCCGTCAGCTGTAGGTTCAGAGAAATGCAGAACAAAGGCCAAAAGAGGACAGGTAGTGCATGCAGAGAGGAATAGAGGGGATATCATAGGAGAGGGGGAGCAATGAAAAGAAAGGAATCTGAATTAACATGAACTGCGAGGGGATGAGAGGAGAGACTGGAAGAACGAGGAAAGAGGGAGGAAGGGGGTTGGTTATATATTGCTGAGCTAGCTGGGGACCCCTGAATGAGGAATGGAGGGTGAAGTAGAGACTGGCTCTAATGTTATATTGATCTGGCACAGCCTGAGGGCACATAACTCTTACTGTGTGACTGGGACGAGAGAGAGAGAGACTCCAAATGTCTGATCGTGGTTAGATTAAATTTACCAAGATTAAACAAAATGGTACATTGTTTCATTCTGTGTAAGATAGATAGAGGAAATATGAAGATAATATAGAAAAACCTTTTATCTGTTCATACCCTGTCAAACATTAAATCACCCATTGGGTTGTTAACAGCCTACTGTTTGACTGAGAGCTGAATTACACTGGCGTTCTGTTATCACGCTGTGAAGAACTCCAGCAGCTCCTATGTTACACTAGCAATCTGTACTAATATTATAGATCCTCAGTTTGACAGTGAGAGGGTGACAAGACCCATTTGTAGTCTAAACAAGTGCTCCTCAGTCTTCACCCCTATCATGGGTTTGGCTCAAGCTGATAGTAGAGCTTTTAAAATACCAGTGAATTATTACCTGAGGTGTGTGTCTATTGAAAATGACACAATATAGGTGTGTGTGTGTGTGTGTGTGTGTGTGCACATGTGTGCACACGTGCATGTGTTTGGTATATGTTGCAGTGAATTGAAATGAGTTCAGAGTCCAGGTATCTGTTCAGTATCAGTAATATCAGATCAACTCCCTGCAAGAGCTTGAGATCAGGAGCCACTGGGGAGCACATTATGGTGAGATCACTGAGGAGGGAGGGAGGGATTAATGGTGTCGAGGTGTGTGTACGTGTGTGTGTGTGTGTGTGTGTGTGTGTGTGTGTGTGTATGGATGGACGGACGCGTGTGTGTGTGTGTGTGCGTGTGTGTGCGTGCGTGTTTGTGTGTGTGTGAGAGAGAGTGAGATTCAATGTATTCACCAGCAGAGGTGTTGCCATCAGAGTATTGATTCTGCAACACTTTGCTGAAATACAAATGAAACAAACAGATTGGAAAAATACATAAACCTAAACAGGCAATATAGAGAGAGACTCATTAACAGAAAATGTCTAGGGAGTTCCTGGAGTATAAGGCCTGTTCAGGTACAGGATTTCAATATTCCCCCATGGATACATAATGAGGTATTCATTTAAATAGAGGTGTCCTGTGTTTCTGTTGTCAAATGAAGTGGATGTGCCCCCTCCTATGTAATGGCTGTATTTAATTTCATGTAATGATCCCCTCCTATCCTCCCATTGTGTCCAGGCTTCCAGAGCCGGTGTATATACCATGTGGCTGTCTATTGGTCTGGACACTGTGGACAGGGGTCATAGTGGAGGATTAATCCAAGCATAGGAGTTAAAGAAGGTAGGTAGCCTAGTGGTTACAGCGTCACTACTTAAAATCCCAGAGCCAACAAGGTGAATAATCTGTCAATGTGCCCTTGAGCTCCAGGGTCGCTGTTGGGAATGGCTGACCCTGGCTGTGACCCCAACCTCAGGGCGAGTTGAGATATGACAAAAAAAAGTAACTATTTCACACATGCGTATAATATACACATACGCTTGTATATGTGTGAGACAGGACAAATATAAGCACCCACCAAATTATTATTATAAAACTCATCATGTTGTGGTCCCTCTCTTAGCACTTGAATTAATTAGTCAATCCGCTCTAAGCCTTCATGCTCCTGCCTGCTACTAGTAATCTCTATCCCCACTGGAGGGACAACTCTAAAGCTGCCACCCCCTGACTTTCCACTTTCCTCTCTCCTTCTCTTTGTTTCTCATGCAGTCTTTGCCCTCCACATTCTCTCACCCCGCTACTTCAATCTCTCCCAGCTCCCGTTTACCCACCTCTCTTCCCCTCTCGCATTGTATCTCTCTCCACCCTCTCAATTTCCCTCATGTCTTCTCCCACCTCTTCTTCCTCTCTTTCCTTTCCACTCTCGTTCACCCTCAGATGCCACCAGCAGTGTTCGCAGCAGGGTTCTAATTTAAGGAAATGTAGGATATTAATAATATAAAAACTCTGAAGACCATCTCTCTCTCCCCTCTCTCTCTCTCTCTCTCTCTCTCGCTCTCTCTCTCTCTCTCTCTCTCTCTCTCTCTCTCTCTCTCTCTCTCTCTCTCTCTCTCCCCTCTCTCTCTCTCTCTCTCTCTCTCTCTCTCTCTCTCTCTCTCTCTCTCAGAATCTTGATAAAATCATAAAAGGTCCTTCCATCCCTCATCACTCATTTCCCCTGTCTCCCCCTCCCCTCCTCTCCCCTCCTCCCCCCTCCTCCCTCCTATCCTGTAAACATGTTACATCAAAATATTAAAATGAGATGGGAATAGGGTAGAGTCGTGATGAATGAGGAATGGAGAATAGTGATGGGTAGGCAGTAGGGAATATACTATTTTGGCTATTAAGTGGTGCAAAAGCAATTGCATGACCCAAACAAATAATCCAATTTCTCTCTGTCTAAAGCCACTCTACTGTGCTTTCTCTCTCACACACAATCTCTACAATATGGTATCATCTGTCCTCTTTACTCCTCTCATCTCTCCCTCTATAACCCCTATGTTACTCTGAAAGAAGATCTCTGTCTCTCTCTGGAGAGGAATCAGGGGAGTAACTGTTCTTAGACCTCTCCTAGGCCCTCTTAGAAATTAATGACATCGTAAAAACTGTAACCATTGAACTGAATCCGATTGAATTACTTAGCATCATACCCAGCCATCACCATGTCTTGAGACATGTCTTGAGACGTCTTAAGACATATAAATGAAGACATCTTGAGACGTGTAGAGACCTTTCTTAAGATTTCTTAGATAATGTAGACGTCTTTAAGTCAGTCTATAGACATGTCTTGGAAATACCAATGTCTTGAGACATCTGTCTCGCAACATTTTATAATTTATTGTTGTTTTCATGTTTTATTACACTCACTCTAGAACTCTCATGCACATTCATATTATAAATTGTAGATGCATACCAAATCCAAGTAATCAAGATTTATTAACCAAAATAACAATTTCAGATGCAATAAAATAACTTTTGGTAAAGGTGGTATTGAGCTCCAAACAATGCCTATCTTCAAGTCTTTACAGCCAGATAGTAATCTCTTGTTTGGGGATCTCAGATCTCAGAGCGGCTCTTCCTTAATCTGCAGGAAAATAAAATGTAATTAGGTATTATATCATAAATACAGCAACAGCAATAACAATACCACCTCTACCATGCTATTTTTTTGTACCGCACCCCTTTCCTGCAGTCAAATGACCTAGTGGCCTCATGGGTGGAATGTTATAAAAAAAAAAATTTATTTCATAATTAATAAATATGATTTCAACAAAACAAACACAGAAAATCTGGTGTTTCTATGTCAAACAGTTTTGTTGTATTTCAGTCTTCTGTGATGTACAGTACCAGTCAAAAGTTTAGACACACATACTCATTCAAGGGTTTTCTTTACTTTTACTATTTTCTACATTGTAGAATAATAGCGAAGACATCAAAACTATGAAATAACACATATGGAATCATGTAGCAACCAAAAAAGTGTTAAACAAATAAAAAATATATTTGTATTTGAGATTCTTCAAATAGCCACCCTTTGCCTTGATGACAGCTTTGCACACTTGGCATTCTCTCAACCAGCTTCACCTGGAATGCTTTTCCAACAGTCTTGAAGGAGTTCCCACATATGCTGAGCACTTGTTGGCTGCTTTTCCTTCACTCTGCCGTCTGACTCATCCCAAACCATCTCAATTATTATTTGAGCTGTTCTTGCCATAATATGGAATTGGTCTTTTACCAAATAGGGCTATCTTCTGTATACCACCCCTACCTTGTCACAACACAACTGATTGGTTCAAACGCATTAAGAAGGAATGAAATTCCACAAATGAACTTTTAAGAAGGCACACCTGTTAATTGAAATGCATTCCAGGTGACTACCTCATGAAGCTGGTTGAGAGAATGCCAAGAGTGTGCAAAGCTGTCATGAAGGTTGGCTATTCGAAGAATCTCAAATATAAAATATATTTTGATTTGTTAAACACTTTTTTGGTTACTACATCATTCCATATGTGTTATTTCATAGTTTTGATTTCATAGTTTTGATGAGTAGGTGTGTCCAGACTTTTGACTGGTAGTGTATATAAAGTGTAATATTGGGATGCAAACTACATTTACTTATACATTTCAACTATATATCTGACATAGTACAGGTGTCTTATTTTTTGTAAACCCATAACCATGTGTGTGAGATGTATACCTTTGTTTCAAAGTAGGGATGAACATTTCAGTCAATTTTGCTGCCGACTATTTGACCCTCACTAACCAGTCAACAAACGGTTAAATTTTTTCCAAACAGTAAAATTATGTGACCAACAGAAATACTATCAGAGATCTGTATATAATGATGATATGCTTATGTTTCTGCCCTAACAATGGGAGTCGTCCCAAGTCGGGAAGGCAGGCGACAAGCTGAGGCCCAAAATAAGCCCATAGAAACACATTGGACTTATTTTGGACAGACTTTGGCGAGGGTGAAACCTCTCGCTTCGCAAATTCCTCTCTGATACTATGCATGCATACAAGGAGCGGACAGTTTTTATTAAGAGCTTAATGGAAAGATGCAACAACAGCAAGCCTATCGTCTTACAGTCAAAAGGCTATAGCCTATTATTGAACATGCAACTCCTATAATGAAGCAGCTAATAAAAAGTCATTTTCAAACATTTGCCTAAATAAAATTTGCGGAAAACACATTTCAAATCAAATAAAAATCAAACCACATTTATTTACAAAGCCCTTTTTATATAAGCAGATGTCACAAAGTGCTTAAGTGCATTCGGAAAGTATTCAGACCCATTCCCCTTTTGCACATTTTGTTATGTTACAGCCTTATTCGAAAATTGATTTAAACAAATATTAATTATCATCAATCTACACACACTAACCCATAATGACAAAGAGAAACAGGTTTTTAGAAATGTAGCAAATGTATTACAAATAAAACAACAGAAATACCTTATTTACATAAGTATTCAGACCCTTTGCTATGAGACTCGAAATTAAGCTCAGGTGCATCCTGTTTCCATTGATCCTCCTTGAGATGTTTCTACAACTTCATTGGAGTCCACCAGTGGTAAATTCAATTGATTGGACATGATTTGGAAAGGCACACACCTGTCTATATAAGGTCCCACAGTTGACACTGCATGTCAGATCAAAAAACAAGCCATGAGGTCGAAGGAATTGTCCATTGAGCTCTGAGACATGATTGTGTCAAGGCACAGATCTGGGGAAGGGTACCAAAAAATTTCTGCAGCATTGATGGTTCCCAAGAACACAGTGGCCTCCATCATTCTTAAATGGAAGAAGTTTGGAACCACCAAAACTCTTCCTAGAGTTGGCCGCCCGGCCAAACTGAGCAATCGGGGGAGAAGGGGCTTGGTCAGGGAGGTGACAAAGTGCCCGATGGTCACACTGACAGAGCTCCAGAGTTCCTCTGTGGAGATGGGAGAACCTTCCAGAAGGACAACCATCTCTGCAGCACTCCACCAATCAGGCCTTTATGGTAGAGTGGCCAGATGGAAGCCACTCCTCAGTAAAAGTCACATGACAGCCTGCTTGGAGTTTGCCAAAACTCACATGTGCCGAATACAACAGGTGTAGACCTTAACGTGAAATGCTTACTTACAAGCCCTTAACCAACAATGCAGTTTTAAGAAAATAGAGTTAAGAAAATATTTACTAAATAAACTAAAGTAAAAAAATTAAAAATAAAAAAGTAACACAATAAAATAACAATAATGAGGCTATATACAGGGGGTACCGGTACAGAGTCAATGTGCGGGGGTACAGGTTAGTCGAAGTAATTTGTACATGTAGGTAGGGTTAAAGTGACTATGCATAGATAATAAACAGCGAGTAGCAGCAGTGTAAAAACAAAATGGGTAGGGGGGGGGTCAATAGAAATAGTCTGGGTGGCCATTTGATTAATTGTTCAGCAGTCTTATGGCTTGGGAGTAGAAGCTGTTAAGGAACCTTTTGGACCTAGATTTGGCCCTCCGGTACCACTTGCCGTGCGGTAGCAGAGAGAACAGTCTATGACTTGGGTGACTGGAGTCTTTGACAATTTTTTGGCCCTTCCTCTGACACTGCCTAGTATATAGGTCCTGGATGGCAGGAAGCTTGGCCCCAGTGATGTACTGGGCCGTACGCATTACCCGCTGTAGCGCCTTACGGTCGGATGCCGAGCAGTTGCCATACCAGGCGGTGATGCAACCGGTCAGGATGCTCTCTATGGTGCAGCTGTAGAACATTTTGAGGATCTGGGGACCCATGCCAAATCTTTTCAGTCTCCTGAGGGGGAAAAGGCGCTGTCGTGCCCTCTTCACGACTTTCTTGGTGTGTTTGGACCATGATAGTTTGTTGGTGATGTGGACACCAAGGAACTTGAAACTCTCTACCCGCTCCACTACAGCCCTGTCAATGTGAATGGGGGCATGTTCGGCCCTCCTTTTCCTGTAGTCCACGATCATCTCCTTTGTCTTGCTCACGTTGAGGGAGAGGTTGTTGTCCTGGTACCACACTTCCAGGTCTCTGACCTCCTCCCTATAGGCTGTCTCGTCGTTGTCGGTGATCAGGCCCACCACTGTTGTGTCGTCAGCGAACTTAATGATGGTGTTGGAGTCGTGCTTGGTCACGCAGTCGTGGGTGAACAGGGAGTACAGGAGGGGACTATGCATGCACCCCTGATGGGCCCCAGTGTTGAGGATCAGCTGATGTGTTGTTGCCTACCCTTACCAACTGGGGGCGGCTCGTCAGGAAGTCCAGGATCCAGTTGCAGAGGGAGATGTTTAGTCCCAGGGTCCTTAGCTTAGTGATGAGCTTTGTGGGCACTATGGTGTTGAACGCTGAGCTGTAGTCAAAGAACAGCATTCTCACATAGGTGTTCCTTTTGTCCAGGTGGGAAAGGGCAGTGTGGAGTACGATTGAGATTGCGTCATCTGTGGATCTGTTGGGGCGGTATATCCTTTGCGTCAGACTCATTAAAGAAAATGATTCGTCCAGTTTGAGGTGAGTAATCGCTGTTCTAATCTCCAGAAGCTCTTTTCGGTCGTAAGAGACAGTAGCATCAACATTATGTACAAAATAAGTTACAAACAATGCAAAGAAACACACAAAATAGCACAATTGCTTAGGAGCCCGTAAAACGGCAGCCATTCCCTCCGGCGCCATTGTTGGCACCTAAAGGACTCTAAAGGACTCTCTAAATGAGCCTCAGACCATGAGAAACAAGATTTTCTGGTCTGATGAAACCAAGATTGAACTCTTTGGCTGGAATATCCAAGATGGCGTAGCAGTGCGGTCGTGTTTTCTGTAGTGTCCTCGTGTAAATAGCCAGTTTTTTAGTTTTTTGTCTATTTTGTATATATTTCTCAATTTTACTTTTTTACTTTTCATTCTTTAACTAAATACACTTTCCTGCAACCCGCCTCACCCAACGTGGAAAGGATTCTATTATTTCTTTATAACTTTTATCAAGAACCTTAAGCTGAAACTAGTCTAGCTGCAACCGAATGGCTGTGGTAGCCAGCTAGCTAGCTACTTGCTATTAGCCACCGTTAGCGGTCTAAACCATTGTCCGTGGCCTGCACTACCCACCAGCCAGCTCTAGCTCTAGCCTGGCCAATTTGTCGGCCAGTCTGCACAGCGTGCTATTGACCCAGAGCATATCGGATTTTCTGGACCCTAACGCCGGATCATCGCAACTAGCTAGCTGCAACCGAATGGCTGTTGTCGTTGGCTAATTACCATTGCCCCTTCGCAAGCACCAGTTAGCCTTGAGCTAGCCTCGAGCCAGGCCCATCTCCCGGCTATCTACCGCTCTGTCAACCGGACGGGACCTCCTACTGTTGACACGGAGCCCCGCCGATCCAACATGACTGGTCTGCCGACGAAATCGTCTGATGTGGTTTCAACAGGCTTCCCGTTACGACGTCGACCACGAAGATCCATCTGCTAGCCCCGGCCCGCTAGCACACGCAAGCCGTGCCTCTTGCTCGCCAGTGCTGTAGCAGCCCCCAAACTACCTCCGAACTCTCCTATTGCTGTTCACTGGACCTTATGATAACTCAGCTATACAGCTGATGCCTGCTGGACTGTTCCTTTATACGGTACCGCATCCTGTTTATGTTTAGCCTCAGCCCAAACTTTGTCGCCATTACCAGCTGTTGTCTTAGCTCTCTCGAATAACACCTGTGATTACTTGATGCCTCTCTCCCATGTCAATATGCTTTGCTTATTGCTGTTTCGGTTATTTCTTATTGTACTATTTCACTGTAGAGCCCCCAGTCCAGCTCAACCTGCCTTAGATAGCTCCTTTGTCCCACCCCCCATACAAACGGAGACCGAAGTGATGCTATCTCTTTCAACGTTACCCAACGCTTAGGTTTACCTCCACTGTACTCATATCCTTCCATATCCTTGTCTGTACATAATGCCCTGAATCTATTCTATAACGCCCGGAAATCTGCCCCTTTTATTCTCTGTATCCAACGCACTAGAAGACCAGTTCTTAAAGCCTTTAGCCGTATCCTTATTCTACTCCTCCTCTGTTGCTCTGGTGATGTAGAGGTTAACCCAGGCCCTGTAGCCGCCAGTATCACTCCTACTCCCCAGGCGTTATCATTTGTTGACTTCTGTAACCGTAAAAGCCTTGGTTTCTTGTACGTTAACATCAGAAGCCTCCCCCCTAAGTGTGAGTTATTCACTGTGTTAGCACACTACGCCAACCCTGATGTTCTAGCAGTGTCTGAATCCTGGCTTAGGAAGGCCACCAAAAATTCAGAAATGTCCATCCCCAACTACAACATTTTCCGTCTAGATAGAACTGCCAAAGGGGGTGGGGTTGCAATCTACTGTAGAGATAGCCTGCAGAGCTCTATCATACTATCCAGGTCTGTGCCCAAACAGTTTGAGCTTCTACTTCTAAAAATCCACCTTTCCAGAAATAAGTCTCTCACTGTTGCCGCTTGCTACAGCCCCCCCTCAGCCCCGAGCTGTGCCCTGGACACCATATGTGAACTGATTACCCCCCATCTATCCTCAGAGTTCGTACTGCTTGGTGACCTAAACTGGGATATGCTTAACACCCCGGCCAACCTACAATCTAAACTAGATGCCCTCAATCTCACACAAATGATCAACGAACCTACCAGGTACAATCCTAAATCTGTAAACATGGGCACCCTCATAGATATCATCCTGACAAATTGACCCACTAAATACACCTCCGCTGTCTTCAACCAGGATCTCAGCGATCACTGCCTTATTGCCTGCGTCCATAATGGGTCCTTGGTCAAACGACCACCCCTCATCACTGTCAAATGCTCCCTAAAACACTTTAGCGAGCAGGCCTTTCTAATTGACCTGGCCTGGGTATCCTGGATGGATATTGACCTCATTCCGTCAGTAGAGGATGCCTGGTTGTTCTTTAAAAGTGCTTTCCTCTCAATCTTAAATAAGCAAAAATTCAGAACTAAGAACAGATATAGCCCCTGGTTCTCGTCAGACTTGACTGCCCTTGACCAGCACAAAAACATCCTGTGGCGTACTGCATTAGCATCGAACAGCCCCCGCGATATGCAACTTTTCAGGGAAGTCAGGAACCAATATACACAATCAGTTAGGAAAGCGAAGGCTAGCTTTTTCAAACAGAAATATGCATCCTGTAGCACTAACTCCAAAACGTTTTGGGACACTGTAAAGTCCATGGAGAATAAGAGCACCTCCTCCCAACTGCCCACTGCACTGAGGATAGGAAACACTGTCACCACCGATAAATCTATAATAATCGAGAATTTCAACAAGCATTTTGCCACGGCTGGCCATGCTTTCCACCTGGCTACCACTACCCAGGCCACCAGCTCTGCACCCTCTGCTGCAACTTGTCCATGCCCCCCCTGCTTCTCCTTCACACAAATTCAGACAGTTGATGTTCTGAAAGAGCTGAAAAATCTGGACCCCTACAAATCAGCTGGGCTAGACAATCTGGACCCTTTCTTTCTAAAATTAGCCGCCTAAATTGTCGCAACCCCTATTACTAGCCTGTTCAACCTCTCTTTCGTAACGTCTGAGATCCCCAGAGATTGGAAAGCTGCCACGGGCATCCCCCTCTTCAAAGGGGGTGACACTCTAGATCCAAACTGTTACAAACCTATATCCATCCTGCCCTGCCTTTCGAAAGTATTTGAAAGCCAAGTTAACAAACAGATCACCGACCATTTCGAATCCCACCGTACCTTCTCCACTATGCAATCCGGTTTCCGAGCTGGTCATGGGTGCACCTCAACCACGCTCAAGGTCCTAAACGATATTATAACCGCGGTCGATAAAAGACAGTACTGCGCAGCCGTCTTCATCGACCTGGCCAAGGCTTTCGACTCTGTCAACCACCGCATTCTTATTGGCAGACTAAATAGCCTTGGTTTCTTAAATGACTGCCTCGCCTGGTTCACCAACTACTTCTCAGACAGAGTTCAATGTGTCAAATCGGAGGGCCTGTTGTCTGGACATCTGGCAGTCTCTATGGGGGTGCCACAGGGTTCAATTCTCGGGCCGACTCTATTCTCTTTGTATATCAATGATGTCGCTCTTGCTGCTGGTGACGCTCGGATCCACCTCTATGCGGACGACACCATTTTGTATACATCTGGCCCTTCATTGGACACTGTGTTAACAAACCTCCAAATGAGCTTCAACGCCATACAACACTCCTTCCGTAGCCTCCAACTGCTCTTAAACACTAGTAAAACTAAATGCATGCTCTTCAACCGAACGCTGCTTGCACCCGCCCACCCGACTAGAATCACTACTCTCGGCGGGTCTGACCTAGAGTATGTGGACAACTACAAATACCTAGGTGTCTGGTTAGACTGTAAACTCTCCTTCCAGACTCACATTAAGCATCTCCAATCAAAAGTTAGATCTAGAATCGGCTTCCTATTTCTCAACAAAGCCTCCTTCACTCATGCTGCCAAACATGCCCTCGTAAAACTGACTATCCTACCGATCCTTGACTTCGGCGATGTCATTTACAAAATAGCCTCCAACACTCTACTTAGAAAATTGGATGTAGTCTATCACAGTGCCATCTGTTTTGTCACCAAAGCCCCATATACTACTCACCATTGTGACCTGTACGCTCTTGTTGGCTGGCCCTCACTACATATTCGTCACCAAACCCACTGGCTCCAGGTCATCTATAAATCACTGCTAGGCAAATCCCCGCCTTTTCTTAGCTCACTGGTCACCATAGCAACATCTACCCGTAGTCTGCGCTCCAGCATGTATATCTCACTGGTCATCCCTAAAGCCAACACCTCCTTTGGCCGCCATTCCTTCCAGTTCTCTGCTGCCAATGACTGGAACGAACTGTAAAAATCTCTGAAGCTGGAGACTCTTATCTCCCTCACTAACTTTAAGCATCAGTTGTCAGAGCAGCTTACTGATCACTGCACCTGTACACAGCCATTATGAAATTAGCCCACCCAACTACCTCATCACCATATTGTTATTTATTTTGCTAATCTGCACCCCAGTATCTCTATTTGCACATCCTCTTTTGCATATCTATCATTCCAGTGTTAATACGAAATTGTAACTCTTTTGCACTATGGCCTATTTATTGCCTTACCTCCATAATTTACTACATTCGCACACACTGTATATATATATATATATATATTTTTTTAAATTGACTTTATGTTTTGTTTACCCCATATGTAACTCTGTGTTGTTGTTTTTATCGCACTGCTTTGCTTTATCTTGGCCAGGTCGCAGTTGTAAATAAGAACTTGTTCTCAACTGGTTTACCTGGTTAAATAAAGGTTAAATAAATAAATAAATAAAATCACGTCTGGAGGAAACCTGGCGCCATACCAACGGTGAAGCAACATTTAATCCATTTTAGAGTAAGGCTGAAATGTAACAAAATGTGGAAAAAGTCAAGGGGTCTGAATACTTCAGAATGCACTGTATACAGAAACCCAGCCTAAAACCCCAAACAGCAAGCAATGCAGATGTAGAAGTTCCGTGGCTTGGAAAAACTCCCTAGTTCTAAACTGCGCACCTAATACGAGCAGTTCCATATGTGACAGAGATGAACATCTCCAATAGAAACTTAGAAAGAGGGGGAATCTAATAGCAACTACTATGATCGGTTGCTAATATGACTATGATTGCGCCTTTGGCTTCTGGACAACGAAAGAAAGTTGATATAAAAACCAATAGAACAGGAGAGAAATGCTGGTTAATGGCATGAGGAAGTCTTTATAAATGAATCGTCTCCACGTTTCCATGGAAGGATTTTCGCAAGGCTACTTTGAAGCAAGGTAAGACATGTCTCAGTATTTGAAGTAAAATAAAAAGTTCAGGTTTCAAACAATTATACTGCCCCAAGCTCACATAGCAAAGTGGTGGGTGACACACTGATAGTCAACCGTAGGCAGGCTATAGCATCCGAATGGCAAATGGGAGGTACTCTTTTCGCGTTGAGATTGAGAAATAAAAATAGCTCCTTTTTAATCGTGGCCACAAGTTTTTAACACGCGATTGCATTTAGAAATTGTATTTGTTGCGCAATGACTGGGCTAACAAAAGCAGGTTTCACTCCAGTAGCCTACAGGCTGACAGGTGGTAGGCTATTCCGCTCCTCAAACAAGACTGTATGCTGTGCGCGTGTGATAAATAAAATGCAAAACGACTAACGAAAGTAGACACATGCCAATTTAATTCCACAAAATTATGCAAATTACCTATAGACCGATAAGCATGACCGGTCAAATATATTTTCGGCGGCTAACCGATTAAAGTTAACCGTTAACATCCCTATTTCAAAGTAGATTTGTTTAAGAACAAAAGTGTCTCAAGATGGCTCAGGACAAAGGTGATGGCTGAGAACAAAGGTGATGGCTGGGCATGATTTATGCACTGCTCTTATACTGAAACGTTTTTGAAAATGTGTACCTTACCTGACATGAATATACACTATATATACAAAAGTATGTGGACACCAGTGGTGTAGTGGTCCCTGGAGAAGTGGGTATACTCTCAGTATTCACCTTTTTTTTTTTTAAGTAGTCCAGAAAAAAGCCCTGTTTTAGAAACAGTGACATGTAAGACTATGATTTAGTTTACCCAAAAATATGTAATTTCTACTTGCACACTATTATAAAATGATCATGACTTGATTATGAGCAGTTTGTAGTTACTACTGGTCACAAGAGCAGCCTGGATGAATGTAAAATGTATTTATCATGAGGCAAACAGGAAATGGTGTTTCGATTATTTTTTGCACATTTATTTAAATAAAATACTTCAAATCTGAAGGTGACAATGCATCCTTGTTCATATTGCTATATGCTTTGTTTTGAACATGTTCATTTACCGGTAAATCATTCAACAAAATATGTTACAACAATATTTAGTTAACAATTAACAAAAATATATGCATTAACAACACATCAACAGTGATATACTCTCTCAACCCAGCACTGGGTTTCTGACCTTTGCTCATACTACAGTATATTCCAGACAAATTTGCTTTCTGCAGGAGCTTTCACACTGCACTGTCTAGAACGCACCGAAGAGGCAGCACGATGGCTCTTCAACCAGGTCCTTGTATATTTTCTAGGATCAAACTTGGAAGTTGGTGGGCCGTTGATATTAATCATCATCAAGTTTGATATGTTTGAGATCAGAAGGACAGCCCTCTTGTCTGAGCTTATATTGTTCATAAGGCTAAAATTCCTCTCACACTCTGCTGTACCGACAGGGAATGTTTTCATACAGTTCATAAGTGGTTTTAGGTCCTTGGGCTCACTACTGGGCTCTTCCAGTAGGTCCCGCATCCCATTCAGTGCTTGGTCTGTGCACAAGTTAAATCGCTTGCACAGTCGCTTAACTTGTTCTTCACCATGGCGGATGCTGGGCTTTGATGGCCACTTACTCTGATCAAGGATGCTGAGGTCCATGATGGTCTCATCTTCAAAAGACAAGCGTTTCTCCAGATTGTTCACAAGGCTTTGTAAGAACTGGCCTGGATTGATAGACTTCAGCTTTGCATTTGTTTTCAGGGCTATAGACCGATACTCCCCAGTCTGTTTTGCTTCTAAAGCCTCACTATATTTCTCACCTGGACTCTCTTTGAATGACTGGATCACTCTGATTGAGCGTTTCAGCAGATGCTCTGCTCTGAGGAGCGTTATAGAACGAGACTGAAGCTCCTGTGACAGGAGACTTAGTTCATGGAGAGTGTCGTACATGAGGCCAAGGTCACAAATGAATTCTGGACTTTGAACACGGTCTAACAAACCTCTGTACATCTGCCTCTCTTTGGTGGACCTCATCTCATCACTGCAAGCATTTTTAAAGTGCTGCACAAGAGCTCCCAGGGATGTCCAAACAGCACGAACAGTCCGAAAGCTACTGGCCACCCAGCGTACATCCAAGATTCTGCCAATGCGAAGAAGTTGTGAGCCTACTTCAGCTGCTGCATTAACAAGTTCACGTTCATTTTTGTTTGACACACTATACAGAGAGTATAGCTTCTGGATAAAAGTTTTAAAGTGATTGACAGAGTTTACCTCATCAACTGCATCTGACACAGCAAGTTCAAGTCTATGGTTCATGCAGTGCCATACAAAAAGCTTTGGGAATCTCAAAGTCAGTCTGGTTGCTACTCCTGACTTCTTTCCTAGCATGACACTGGCTCCATCAGATACAAATGTTACCCAGTTTTCATGAAGCCACTCTTCTGTAAAGCCAGCATTAGTTAAACAGGTGAGTAACGCCTGTAATATGCCATCTGCTCTCTGATTTTCCAGTTCAACAAGTTCCAGGAATATGAACTCAGGGCTTTCTTCTTGAATTGATGCTTTAATAGAAACTGTCATGACAGCTTTGTGACTTAAAGAAGATGCCTCGTCAATTAGGACAGCTAACTTACTGGATGATGCTATAATGCTACTGATGATTTTGCTCTGCATCTCACTAGCAACATGTTGTATTATTTGTGTTGCACTGTAACGTGAATGAAGTATTGAGCCCATTTTTACACCATTCAGTTCCTGCAGCTCAATGAGGCTCTCATGGTCAGAAAAGGGTCGGTTCTTTTTGGCCAGATGGTAGGCTGTTCGAAACACAGCTTCAGTTTCCTTCATGTAGGACTCAGTCATAGTCTCCACTGCATTCTCAATGGCAGCTTCTTTCTGTTGCTCTGCCACCTTCACAGCCTGAGTGTGGGCCTTGGACAACGCATGTTTCCTCACCTTATTTCTCAAGATTGACAAACTTGTTGTTCTACTTCCCTGGCCAGACACTTGAATTTCAAAGTTCATCCATTCTCTTGAGAGCGATACACCTTGTCCTTGCTCCTTGTCGATCCCAATGGAGTTCACACTGCTACAGACCAGACATCCTGCGAAGCATAAACAAACAATGTAACTACTCCTGTATCCACAGCTGTACGTGTGCATGGTCCTTTACACACACACACACACACACACACACACACACACACAAAGTTATCTGTGCCCACTGTTTCAGAAGTTACCCAAACTAGCAATCTACCTAAACTTACCCAATTTTTTGTTTTTGGATCCCAACCAGGGGTTCTTGGATTTGAAGTCTTCTGTTTGTTTAGCACTCCACAGGTCTGGCCAGTCATTATTGATGTCTACAGACAACAACAAAACTAATTATGCATCTCCCTGTCTCTCTCTCTCTCACACACTTACACACACACACACACACACACACACACACTACTGTGATCACAATAGTCATCAGCAAGACATGGGTCCCCCTCTTTACATTAACAATCTGCATAACCAAGTGGAAATATTTTCAGCAAGTGAAGCTGAAGCATACAGGAGATTAGTGAGTGAAATACTTGGGAGAGTTTATTTAACAAAAAAACAACAAATTTAACACAAAATGTTATATAACAGTAGCATTGTAAAAAACAAACATGGATACAGACAAAATAAATAGAAGGGCAATAAAATAAATAACATCACACAGAAATTCAAAATGAGGCTTAATCTGTCAAAATCACCTTTTGTTACAGTGTGAGGCTTCACTTTTCAATAAACTGGAGATGCAATTTACTGCCTGTGTGTTCTGACCTGGTGGTGGTAGACTGGATCCTTCTCTATGCTCACACTGACTTGCCTGGCTAGCTCCCGGTTGAGAGCTGCCAGGGCTGCTGGTTTTAGGGGTGGGGTCTGCCTGGGCCTGATCTGGGCCTGATTTGTGCCTCTTTACAAAAAAGTCTGCAATATCTCCCTTCCTTTTCATGGTTACCTGTCCCTATACAAAATAAGACAGCCTGATTAGACCTCAATATTGTTTTAGGCTGAATCTTAAACTATTTGTCCCCATTCTTGTGTTTTAACTTACTTAAAAATCAACTACCAGCTTAGCTACTATGCAATTAAACTAGATCATATAGGTTAGTTAGGGCTAAGTAACTTGGCTAATGTTATAATTTAGGGCTTAGTAACTTGGCTAACGTTATAATTTAGACCTTTACAATAATAAACAAGCTTCATAAACATTGAGATAATCAGTTTCATCAGTCTGGTATGAAATTCTTATGAACTGGGTTGATTAAACACTTACTGAAAACCAACAATGCCCCGGTTTCCCCACATTATCCCAATCTACGTAGCTAGCTTCATAACGTTAGCCGACTCGCACTAACTATTGGCGGCAACATCTCTTCTCCTCTAAATGTGCAGTCACTGGCAATTTGCCAGTAGTTTAAAATAATGATTCATTTGGAAACCACCTTAAAACTTACCTCAGAATGATGTCTTCCATCAACTGGGGTGGCACACCGCCGCTTGTGTCCTTTCTTCATCCGTTGTTTGGTCTGCTGCCGTTATCGTAGTCAAGTGGCACCGGCACCTGAGTTTTTTTTTTTTTTTTTTTTACTGGCACCTGAGGTATTAGCGATATTTTCCTCGGCATGACCCGCCCTACTCTGCCTCTGATTGGCTCATCAGTCCTCATGCCTAAAGTTAACCAATCTAATCAGTGAAAGCAGCGAGTACCAGCCAATTAGAGGCAGAGGAGGGTGGGTCATGGCTTCACTATCCCCGAGGAAGAAAATAGGCAATCTGACTCACAGATATTACTGAATGATGCGCATCAGGGGGGATTTAGAAGTGGGTATACGCAATGCTGACTGAAAAATAAGTAGGTATACGCCGTATACCAGCGTATACCCTGGACTACACCTCTGGTGGACACCCCTTCAAATTAGTGGATTCAGCTATTTCAGCCACACCCATTGCTGACAGGTGGATAAAATCGAGCACACAGCCATGCAATCTTCATAGACAAACATTGGCAGTAGAATGGCCTTACTGAAGAGCTCAGTGACATTCAACGTGGCACCGTCATAGGATGCCACCTTTCCAACAAGTCAGTTCGTCAAATTTCTGCACTGCTAGAGCTGCCCCGGTCAACTGTAAGTGCTGTTAATGTGAAGTGGAAAAGTCTAGGAGCAACAATGGCTCAGCCGCGAAGTCTTAGGCCACACAAGCTCACAGAACGGGACCGGCAAGAGCTGAAGCGTGTAGCGAGTAAAAATCGTCTGTCCTCGGTTGCAACACTCACTACGAGTGTTCCAAACTGCCTCTGGAAGCAAGGTCAGCACAATAACTGTTTGTTGGGAGCTTCATGAAATGGGTTTCCATGGCCGAGCAGCCGCACACAAGCCTAAGATCACCATGCACAATGCCAAGCGTCGGCTGGAGTGGTGTAAAGCTTGCCTCTGGACTCTGGAGCAGTGGAAACGCGTTCTCTAGAGTGATGAATCACGCTTCACCATCTGGCAGTCCAACGGATGAATCTGGGTTTGGCAGATGCCAGGAGAACGCTACCTGCCCCAATGCATAGTGCCAACTGTAAAGTTTGGTGGAAGAGGAATAATGGTCTGGGGCTGTTTTTCATCGTTCGGGCTAGGCCCCTTAGTTCCATTGAAGGGAAATCTTACTTTTGGTCATGTAGTGTAACACGTTGTCCTCCTTTTCACCTCTTCCCATATTTACTGACTGACTGGGGCTTTGGCCTAATCTTTCTTTAATGATGAATCAATAATAGATCCTGATTTTTCTAGCCAATTAATTACTGTGAATCCTCCCATCTTCTGAGCAAAGCTTCCTCTATTCAAGGTGGACTAAACCCACCCACTCTGGGCCCCCATCTAACAGGTCATGATTAGCCTAACAGTTAAAGAGAGAAGATGAGGCCAAAGCCCCAGTCAGTCAGTAAATATGGGATGAGGGGAAAAAGAGGTCAACGTGTTATATTCATGCCAGGCAAGGGACACATTTTCCAAAAAGTTTCAGTATGAGAGCAGTGCAAAAAATATTACGATCATTCAATCGGTTTGTTACAGTTTTTACAATGTCATTAATTTCTAAGAGGGCCTAGGAGAGGTCTAAGAACAGTTACTTCCCTGATTCCTCAACAGAGAGAGAGATAGTGATCTTCTTTCAGTCATACTGTGGTTATAGAGGGAGAGATGAGAGGGGGGAAGAGGACAGATTATACCTTATTGTAGAGCTACTAGCGCTGACTTTACTGAAAATGTACATGCTACGATTGTGATGTGTTGTTGTCTCACCTAGCTATCTTAAAATTAATGCCATAATGTAAGTGTCTGCTAAATGAGTAAAATGTAGGTAGCTTTCCTCTCCGTTGTACTTCATCATTCCTCATGAGTCACTCACTTTTCATTCATCTCTCTCTCTCTCTCTCTCTCTCTCTCTCTCTCTCTCTCTCTCTCTCTCTCTCTCTCTCTCTCTATCTATCTATCTATCTATCTATCTATCTATCTATCTATCTATCTATCTATCTATCTATCTATCTATCTATCTATCTATCTATCTCTCTATCTCTCTATCTCTCTATCTCTCTATCTCTCTATCTCTCTATCTCTCTATCTCTCTATCTCTCTATCTCTCTATCTCTCTATCTCTCTCTCTCTCTCTCTCTCTGCCATGCTGTTTCTGTCCCTGGCTGTCACAGAGCTCTCTGCCCCTCATCTCCTTCTTTCCTCTGTGAAATCTCTCTCTCTTTGTGCGACTCCCTCATAATGGAACTAAGTCAGCTTCAGGGGAACAGAAGCTCCGACACCCCTTGCTACTCTTACGCCCCTCAACCAGGCCCTATGACTGGGTCTCAGATGACAGGTCACTTCACACACACACACACACACACACACACACACACACACACACACACTAATTGCGCATAGAGACAATCACATCCTTAGAGACCTAATAACATCTGACCTCTACTTAAAATGTATCTTTTTGTATTCCCTTGAGTCCCTATAATCAGTTTTTATTATTACACACACACACACACACACACACACACACACACACACACACACACACACACACACACACACACACACACACACACACACACACACACACACACACACACACACACACACACCTCATGGTTCCCAGTAAAGTGTATTATTTACTGGCAGCCCTTCCCTCCAAGCAGTAAATAAGTAATGAGAACATTGTTAAAATTCTGCTGGTATTCCATCGCGCTCTACCTCCCAACCCTCTCTTTCGCTCCTCTTACAAATGCAAAAGGAAGCTTTACTAGAAAGGTAGAAATCTCTCCTTATCATATTCCTCTCTCCTCCCATACTACATCCCTCCAGTCATGCTCCTCAGAGCTTTTATCCCTCACCTACACAACAACACAGAAACTCTCTCTGTTTGAATCTCTGTCAAATACTGTTCTCTCTCAGCTTTTCATTTACCACTCATGCATACATAATGATTTCAATTAGTATTTTCCAAGACAAGTGCTTATGAGTCCTTGCTTCCTCCAATAATGCATTACAGTAATGTGCATGAGAACAATTCTCATTCTGGTTTTCAGTCAGTACACACCTCATATTGTCAGTGTAAATTTGAAAAGCTATTTGCATTTCCCAATATTAGCATGCGTTATATCTTACCTATTCAACATTGAGACTTTTGGTCTATATGTACACACTACATTTGGTCTGTATATGAAGAGTTTAATTGCAAAACACTATAAATCATTTTTCAGAAATGTTGGTAACTAACTAACTTGATGGTTTCATTTTGAGAGACAAATAATCATGTTTTGTTGCAATACGCTATATATTCTCCTCACTCACAGAGAAAAAGTAGCACTGCTAGATTTTACACAGTCAAATGTGACAAATAAGTACATTTGTAATAAAGAACTGTACCAATGATACATTTGTGACATCAATAAAACAAACAAATGAAACTGAATCAATACAGTAATATGACATTTGTATGTAAAATATTTACATTTTACATTTGCCATTTAGCAGATGATCTTATCCAGAGCAACTTACAGTTAGTGCATTCATCTTAAGATAGCTAGGCGAGATAACCACATGTCACAGTCAAACATATACAGCATAAGAACATTCAATTCCAGCTAAAAGATGGACATATAGTGTGTTGCAACAAAACCCATTTTAATACAAATCTGAAAACACATTTCTGATGAATAAACACAGATGTGAAAAATTGGTGGATATGGCATTTTGGAACCAAACTCTTTAATATGTACACCCGTACTGCAAATACATAAATGGTTCCATTGTAGTTGGTTCCATTACAGTGCATATTTTCAGAGTGTATGGCACAATACACAGCAATGTCAATACACCACAGTGGAATAACACTCCACTAGAGACCTATAGAATGCAGATAGACACAGACGGGACTGGTAAAGTGCCCCCATATGGAACAAAACATACTGGTTGACAGAATGCTGACAGACATACAGAACACAGAGGTAATGTTGACAAAATGTGGACGAGGAAACTACACCAATAGAGTGTAGACATACAGACGGAACAGAAATACAGTGTGACCATCGCCAGAGCAGAAGAACAAGAACTGAACTTGTGAATACATACAGTCAGAATAGAGTCAGAGATTTACCACAGACAGAGGTCAAAGCTGCACAACAGATGAGGCCCCCTTTTCTACATCTGCCCCTTGGATAGATGAAGAGGTGAAGGAGGTGGAGGGATGGATGGTGAAATGACATTTAGGCTAGACGAGGGACCATCAAAGTCCAAGGATGCACTATGCTAAAATAGATGCCCTCTGATTTGTTTCTGTCTTGCAGAATAGGCAGTTGATATTTTAGCCAATTTTGACCTTTTCTGTTGAGATAGAGATCTTCAGCAGCCTAACATTTTGGAAAGGGTGAAGCATAAGGATAACCGAGTCTGAGATCTGAGTGTAAGTGTGTGTGCGCATGAGTGGGTTTGTGTGTATGTGTGCATGTGTGTGTGCGCGTGCGTGGGTGGGTGTTGAGTAAAATGTAGGGAGCTGAACTGAAGCGTCTGTAAGCCTGTTGGGTCAGTCAGACAGCGTGAAATCCTGTTTCAAACTGGCTCAGACAGACAGAGAGGGCCTATAGCTCCATGTACCAAACACATAGCCAGTCAATGGGTGTATTTACTGTAGATGTGTAGTCTGTATGGGACAATGCTTTTTGGCAGCCTTGCTGTGTTATGGACAAATCTGTGCTTTGATGCATTTTTATAAGAGTAAGAGTACTGAAGTGTGTGCCTGCGTGTGTGTGTGTGACCGTGTGTTTGTAGGCTGTCATTCTCATTTTAATACGTGTTATTTCTTACAATGTACAGTTTGTTGCGATTCACTGCTTTAATCCTCTCTGTCCCCTGGTTAGTCTCATAGCTCTGCTTGGCTCTAAAGTAATTGGCATTGTGACTGTTGCAAATGTGCCAACAGAGCTGTTTTTAAGATTGAAATTAGACAATGAACAGCACTAAAATGTAGCTTGATATTCAGAGAGGGAGAGAGGGTGAAGGGAGGTCAAGGAAGATATACTAATTGAGGGAATACACAAGTATTGTGCAAACCAAACAGGTGCATATCTATATCTGTTGGCAGCATTTTAACCTTTGTGTTATCAACGTTTGTATTGTTAGCATTTTGAAAGCTATACTGCCAAAAGCCCTCTCTCCACCCCCACCCACTCTCTCTCCCACACAGTCATTTACATCACATTCCTAGGCTGTGTTCCATATTTAAATTCATCCCATCACACACCTGTTATCCAATTGCTCTGTCTTCCTCTCTTTTCTGTGTGTCAGGGCATCAACTCATTTAAATTCACAGGTGGTCAGAGGCTTTTTTAATGTAATTTATGCTTGTCTAGTACAGTTTATATCCCATATAATTATTGGTACCTTATCATATACGCAATTGGTACTTGTAATCCTCCCAAGGACCGAAGGAAATGGAAGATACATACAGTATGTCACATATATATGAATATTGACAAATGTGTATTGATAGTGCACCTTGATTGTGCATTATTTCATGTAGATTTTAGTAGCTCTCTCTCTCTCCTTCTGCCCTGTTATATGCTACCTGCATAGTGCAAACAGATCATCAGGCTGTCTGGAACATGCCCTGTGTTTCCCACAGAGAGAGACATAGAAAGAGGAAGAGAGCAAGAGAGAGAGAGCATGAGGGGGAGGATGGGTAGCAAATAAGGTGTGGGCAAAATATGGGGGACTAGGGGAGGGGGCCAGAGAGAGAGAGAGAGAGAGAGAGAAGGAGGGATGGAGAACAGTGTTGCATCCAGTAGAATCTTATTCAGCAGTAGCAGCAGCAGCAGGCATGCTTGATGGTGCGGCAGAACCGCCTTTGTGTTCTCCGCTGCAGTGGGGGAGCGCATTTATCGTTGCGCCTGAGGGGAGAAGCCAAGACTATCCTCCAATCAGCCGTCAGTGATTTCTATAATCTTCTAGAGTCTGCTGATGGTGATTTATGTCGAACCTGAGAGAGGCACTTCACACTCTGACTCTACACACCACCTGGATGGAATCCTCTCAACGCTTTTATTCCTAATTGTGGGTTTTTAAAAGAAAGACCAACAGACAAAAGGTGGATTACTACAGAGCTGCTGTCTCACATTCTTGAATGTATGCTCTTTCCTCCCTGCAGTACAAGATGGATGAACTTTCTTTTTATGGGGCTCTAGTTTGAGCTTTGTTTTGGTCTGTGAGGACACAGAGGGACAGAAGTGCTCTCAAGCTTGATTATTGCAGTAATCTGGAAGAGGGAATACTCTCATATCATTCCTCATCATTACAATTTGCATGTCCTCTCTTTCTTTCCTCCGTGAGTCTGTTGCATCCTGTATGAGTCCATACCTGTTGACTCAGATCATTCACATGGCAGGCTCTGGGTTTCAAACGAGAGGTTTTACAGTACTAGCCAGGTAAGATTAGAATTCACATACATCCTCATGCGATGATAGGCTTTATCTGGAGCTGGAGATGGAGAGAGCGTAGGAACCGTTGGGACATTTGACACGCCTGTTTGGCTTTCAGCACCTGCTGTGACTGTCTGACACAGTTCTACAGCTAGATTGGCTAATGGCAGCTCTCTAGTGCTTACTGCCTAACCTAGCAGACTGGGAGGGGTTTTTCAAGTGTGTGTGCATGTCTCTGTGTGTGTGTGTGTGTGGCCTTTTATATTGGAGTTGGTTATATATTGTGTGTATGTTCCAGTGTTAAGGATTACACTGAGTGTCTGTAGCGATTACAGGTGCAGTCAGGGAGGTTTTGAGGAAGGATTACAGAAGCTAACACCTTGTTGCTGCCAGGAGGGTGGCTGGACAGAGGTTTACATTTCAAAGCGTACAACGTTGAGTGGTGTGCAGACTGCAGGGTCTCCTGGAGGAAGTACTGATAAGACTTAAAGGTTTAACCCAGGTGATGAGACAGACAGAGAGAGGGGAGAGGACGGGAGAGATACACGCTCATGGAGAAATGGTTACAAGGTTACAGTATAATGTAATACCTTTCTACTTGAGCATGCATTATCTTAGAGATTGAGAGAGAAAGGCAGACAGAGGGTAATTAAAGAATGAGTGCAGGATTTAAGTCAATATACTGATTTAGCCCACTTAAACAGTGGAAGCACGGGTTGAATGAGAGATACAAATGAGAGGAGAAGAGACAAAGTGAAAGACTATCAATTAACACATTTCAATGAGGAAAATAAAGATCCTTAACCTCAATCTTTCAAATAAAAAGCACGTTATTTTACACGGCTTATCATTGGTGGTCTTGATGGCAACTAGTCCTGATTCTCCCAATAGTCCTGCAAACACAACATGCAATTGAATCCCTTAGTGCATTTGATATTGATTTTAAAACATGACTGAGTAGGAGGGTTCCTGGTCTCTGCCTAACAGGTCTATAATTGAATTATAATCTTCCATTCAGTGACACCCTGGAGCAATAGCCTCCAGTGTTCCAGTGGGTTGGAAACACTTTGGTTTAGTTAATAAATGAACCATAATGTCAAAAGAGCTGGCTGGAAACCTGACAAAACACCTAGCTGAACCAACCAGTCTGTCTCACACACCCTTCAGCAGACAACAGTAATCTGTTTTCCTCAAACACTCCACATTTAAATGACATACATTTTGTTTGTAGACGTGTTCACTGAAACAGCTTCATCCTGAAAGTGGTCTTTAGCGGTTGTTATTCTGACAGATACAGACCATCAGGCAGAGAGGTGTAGTTGGGACAACAGCGACTTCCTGGTGCGTTGTTGCCTCACTGTGATGCGTGTGCAGGTGTCTGTGTTATTGCGTTTCGTGTACCCAATACACACTGCTTATCTTAGCTCGACAACCAGGGTTTGAGTTTCAAGCAGTAGGCTAGATGGTTCTGTGGGAAGATTCTCTCTCTCTCCTCTTCATCAGTTTCAATGGGGGTAAACCAGGAAATGTCAATGACCATAAGCACCAATGAAAAGGTCCTGAGGAGTCAATTTATCCTGAAGAGGTGAAAGTACCAGAGCAAAAGAGGAGCGAAACCTGGGAAAAGACTCAAGCAATCCTTCTAAACCTGGAAAGCGAAAAAGGTGTGAAACTCGAGGAGGAGTGTTAGGGAAAAAGAGGGTGAGAAGTTATTTGATATCGGTGCCGTTTGCATCTGAAACTTTGAAAGTGTTTCTTGGATAGAGTGCTTGGACCAGGGGAAAAACGTGGGTGAGTTTACTTCGAGTTCCATTGGGAAAAACTCAGCTAGTTCAGAGAGACAGCTCACATAGCGAGACTGTTCCACAGAAATTAGAAGTGGTTATTAGGTTATTGAATCATTATTATATAGTTATGATAGACTGTCTTAGATACATTACAACAAAATAACAGAGATCATCTGTCAGTCTTTCTTTCCAACCCATCCTCAGCTCCCTTGTCACCTTAGTCATCCCTTACTCCCCTTTCTACTCCCAGTCCAAAGAGCACGATGGAGTCACGCAAAACCTAACCTGAACTAACCACTCCAAGCATATGAAGACAAACAAAGATTTTTGTACTCTGTGATGGGGACAGAAACAGATGGGAAGACATACAAAACCCTTTTCTAAATGTATAGATCACTACAGGATGGTAAAACTTGAAATCTGACTAAAAAGAGGAGAGGAACAGGACACAGGGATAGGGACACAGACTGTTTTTGGGAACAGAGAACCTCTGGGATCCATAATCCACAGTGCCCTGACATAAGAGGGGTTGACACTCAGACCCTGTTGGTCGGTGGGGAGCTCTCTCTGACTGCCACACCCAGAGGGAAAGAGGGGTGTTTTTAGGTACTGATCTCCTGGACTGGTTTGGCCCCACCCGGCCTGAGTCCAGGTCACCATGGGGTGCAACATGTGTGTGGTTCAGAAGCCTGAGGAACAGTACAGGGTCATGTTCCAGGTGAGTGATTCTCTCTCTCTCTTTGTCTCTCTCTTTCTCTTGTTCTCTTGTTGTTTCTCTTGTTCTCTTGTTACTTTCTCTCGCCCTCTCTCTCTCTCTCGCCATCTCTCATTCTCGCCATCTCTCTCTCCCTCTCTCTCTTCCACCTAGCTTACTGTAGTACCAACTCTATTAACACTCCTCTCTCGCTATCTTGATACTGACACAGCCTCTTCATATTGACACCTCTCTGGTACAGTTGCTGTCTGCCTACAGTCTGGTTACAGTTTGTGTTATCAGTCAAAATGTTCTGGGAGCACCACCTGTAGAGACAGAGACAGGCTGACGTCCTATAGGTCTAATGTCAGTCATCCATCACAACCAACTGACAGATTATTTGCACACCGGATGTCTTTAACATCCCATCCACATGAACAAGCAGTGCAATTTTTTACAGAGGGGCTCACAGTAAAATGATCATGAACAATGTAATTACAACAGCCATAATGATGACAGATTTTTGGAGGAACAAAACATAATGAGAAAATAACAACATTATCACTCTACAGAATATGATGATTATTGTGACAAAACTCATAAGGCAGGCATATTCATTCTTATGTTATTTGCCAAGGATTCATGATTCATTAAACACAGGCATTTACATTATTAAATATGATAGATAAGTAATATATTTGTAGTTGTACTTGTGCAACCACAACCATTCTCTCTCAGTTGCAGCAATAATGCAAGTTTAATAATCATAACTATATTCATACTCTGTTATAATTATTGTAATTATTATGAAAAGCCCTATAGAGCACAATTACATCTGAGAGGAAGACAATGAGGGGCCAGATTTTCACTGGGATGCTGTAGGGCAGGGTTCTTCAATTCCGGTCCTGGAGGGCCGAACCACCTCTGTTTTTCATCCTCTCCTTCTAATCAGGGGCTAATTCAGACCTGGGACACCAGGTGAGTGCAATTAACTACCAGGTAGAAATAAAAAACAGAAGTGTTTCGGCCCTCCAGGACCGGAATTAAAGAACCCTGCTGTAGGGAATACTGTAAGATGCTTTGGTTTTAGCTCAGTGCCAAAATAGTTATTGTCAAGGGGTTGCGCCGAAGGGTTGCCACGGTTACAGCCTCAGCAATAGCAGCATTTAGCAACTGAGAGACGGTATATGTGTAAGCACATCTAGGTGTGCAAGTCTTATGTAGGTTTTGCCAACCTGGCCTCTTGGGAATTCCAATTTGTAGGATTTGGGATGTAAATTGGTATCCCTCGATTTAGTATGATATGTTACGTTACGTTACAAATGGAATAGCGGTTGTACAATATCATACGAATTGGAGGATGTAAAGTTTCATACATCTTGGAGGATGTATAGTATTATACATATTGCTCTGAGACCATGCTGCTTGTAGCGTCATAACGACAAAAGTTAGGAGAATTGACATTGCAGGTTAGAACTAACGACAAAGGTTACAAGGGTTATGGGAAGGCTTAGCTAAAATGCTAGTTGTCACCGACTCGAACACGCAACCTTTGGTTGATAGACTGTCGCGGTATACCCCACCCATCCTCCCCAACCAACCTCCCTACTTTCGTTGTTGTGTTAGGTAACCAGACTATTATTCCATTTTAACTTAACATAATATATCATATTAAATGGAGGTACAGAAATGTACGTTCCAAAGCCTACGTCTGTTTAACCCCGGTAGGTCTAAGCCCTTCGATCGCAATATCTACTAAGCTAACATATTGGATTGTTTTAAGATGGTAATAAAATGTATAGTTTAGCCATTTGATTTGGAATTTTAGGACCCCTGTAGGTATAACATTTTTAATAAAAAATGAATTTGGCCTTTACTGCTATTGCCCATAGAAACGCATTGATTAACACATTTGTACATGGCAAAACAGACAGTCAAAAAATGTATCATAAGGAATAAGGTTTTGAATTGTCTGTCCTATATCTGAGAGATATAAGAAACTCAGGATTGTATTTAGTTTGGTCACTTTATTCATGGCACCCCTATGCTCGTTGTGTTATTTTTACAGCCCAGTACTGGGTTATCATCAGAAGACTCCAATGAAGCTTTTCTATTGCTCAAACGGTTCGGTCTGGACAGTCGGTTTTGTGAGAAACCTTTTCGAAGTCCGCAACAGAGAGTTCAGACGACTGCCGTAAAGTTTGTGGAATCAACAACGGGGATGTCGTAGAGAAAAACAAACGACACTGTTGTGTCAAAGACAGTAGAGTATGAAGATGGGCACAAACTGCTTTTCCAATAGAAATCCCAGATCCCACTTGCAGGCGATGTCATGGTGATGTTGGCTAGATTCAAAACAACTGGGAACTGGGAACTCGGAAATCTCAGACTTCTGACTTCAGTGTTTTCAAGACAATTGAGTCAGGACATGTAAGTCTGTGCCAGTCGTCAGAACTGCATCTGGTGCCCGAGGCAAAGCCAAAGCAGCGAACAATGGGATGACATGGCACTGCCAGTGGTAGAGTAATGAGTCACAGAAAGGAAAGGACAGGATGGAAAAAATAAGGGGGAAGGAAGGATGGAGAGGGCTTACTTTTCTGCTGTTTGCCTTCAGACGACAGGAGTAATTGATTTGAGCGCTTCACAGAGCTGGGATGAATAGGTAGGTTTGTGTGACTTTGCTGATCCCTCGTGTGTGTGTATGTGTGTGTGTGTTCGTACAGTACGTGCGCGTGTGTGTATGTGTAGTCTGGAGCATGTAAGGGAGACTGGCGGTAAATTCAGTGACCCCATTACAGAGGTCAGCCATGATGACAGAGACCACATGCAGAGTCAGTATTTTGATGAAGTGGAAGATTATATCACTTCACTGATCAAGCATTCACACAATTGTGTAATAAGCTGTGCATAAAGGTATGCCCAAGGAAGCGAGCTCAAGTAACACAAAATGTGCTCAGCTTTTACAGACAACAAAATCCACAGACTGGCAGACTGAGTCCCCTGTGTGAGATCCAGACAGGGAGTGGTGGGGACTAAAACAGTGGTGGTTTATCACTGATTCCTCTGCCTGAGCAGAAGAGAGCTGTTCTCTGTCCCATCTGGGTGATGTAGCAAGGAGCATGTCTGTTTGCTCTGTGGTCCGATCAGTCTGTACACTCTTAGAAAAAAGCTGTCCCCATAGCCCTTTTTGGTTCCAGGTAGAACTCATTTGGTTTCCATGTAGAACCCTACCTGGAACCAAAAGGGTTCTACCTGGAACCAAACAGGGTTATCCTATGGGGACAGCCGAAGAACCCTTTTAGGTTCTAGATAGCACCTTTTTTTCTAAGCGTGTACCCAATGCTTACAAAGACCACAGAGGCTGAAGATAGACAGAGGAGACACAGAACTGAGACACCGACACCACTTCTATTGGCAGATATAAAGGGTGATCGGTGTTCCCAACCTGGGAAGGCCAGATGGCAAAGGGAGTGTCAAGAGGAGCAGACAGGCATGTAAATAGACCGTCAGCATTCCAAACAGGATACACTGACGGTTTGATAACAGAAGATGAAGCTCTGCAGTTTCAAAGGCACACCAGGAGTAACATTCAGGCATAAAATATCCTTTCCATCCAAAGGCACTTTGTATTTCCATTTAATTAAAAGTATTGAATTAAAATAACTCTAGGCAATATTGTAAATACAGAATTTATAACAGGACAAAGGGTTGATTGGTTTCAAACATTAAATTTTTCCACATTTCCCTGCTTTCTAAGACACTGCATGTTTGAGGTTTTGGTGCTTTGTTCTGGGCTGTTCACAAACATGCGTAACTACACATTCAAATTTAGACTCAGTTCAATGAGTAATTCCCTGCTCTTCATATAAAGCAAACATAACGTTCAACTGAAAGGCTAGTTCTGTCTGTCTGAATACATGCTTCTCTTACCGGAGGAACGTATTAATGTGCTGCTGGCGGGTGCACATGTCTTGTGAATGGTACACACCCATATTTTCGATTCTGCCTCCTGTCACTCCCCAGGTGAAAGTGGTAAAGGTCACCTCATTTATCAGTGTCTACAGCCTACATGAGTCTATGTATTTACAATAAGCATTAGTTGAGTTTATGGGTAATGCATAGCAAACTTACCAGAACATTCATGTATCTACACCACACAGTGAGCACAGTATCCATTTTGTGCTGCACCACCCACCCCTCTTCAGTCTCCCCCTCTGTCTCCTCCGGTCTCTCTCTCCCGCTCTGTAGAATGGGTCTCTCCCTCTCTGTAGAATGGGCTTCAATGCGAGGCCGTTGCCACGGCAACTGAAGTCATTAAACAAGCCTAATGTGCTTTTTCACACTGAAAAGTTCTGACATACACATTGTGCACATACACACTGTGCAAACACATGGCTACTCATAGATAGTCTACTGACATATTTATAGAGTACACACACGTACGTACACAGACGACATGCACGCACATACATAAACACACACTCACTCATATCAACGCACATAAAGAACACCAATTGTATTATATTGACATATCCCAACGATGAGTGCCGTGATATGACAACCTGACAATGAGATTGACTTTGCACTCTGACATACTGTTTCTGTATCTAAGCCAATATCTGTCTCTCTCATTGTCTCCATCTCCTGTCTTAGATTGAATCTTATCTGTCCCTCTTCCCCTCTTCCTCTCAGCATCTGTGTATTGATTGACTTCTTCTCTGGCTACAAATATCCAAACGGCTCCCCACGGTCACACCCACTGAGATTCCACTTCCACCTTCTGTCTCCTTCTGTCTTCCATCACTCTCTCGCTCTGAAAAACTAAGCGAAAAGACAGTCATATTCAGAGGGAATTCTCCTCATGCATACAGAACCTCTTTTATAGCTATGATTCTCCCATAGACAAAGATAAACCTGAGCAAACTGATTACTTTTTTTCAGTGAGGGTTCAGGGTCTATGGGCCTTCCATAGAGAATGATCTATAAACTGAAATATCTGTTGACTAACTAATTGGCTTTGGACTCACCTCAAAGCAGACCTTTTATTATTCAACTCATCTGCCTCTTTATCATGGTGCCTGTATCTTTCCCCTTGGGAACACCTCTCTCTGGTAAAGCTTATTTGTATGATTAAGTGTGTGTGTGTGTGTGTGTGTGTGTGTGTGTGTGTGTGTGTGTGTGTGTGTGTGTGTGTGTGTGTGTGTGTGTGTGTGTGTGTGTGTGTGTGTGTGTGTGTGTGTGTGTGTGTGTGTGTGTGTGTGTGTGTGTGGAGAGGTTTTTTTTGGGTTGTATGTCTGGTCATGTCAGGATGAGAGAGAGAGAGAGAGAGTGGGGTGAGGAAGAGGGAGGAGGAAATACATTACAGCTTTCTTCGACAATAACAAATACGTACAGCTCCTAAATAAGCTTAAAGAAACCAAAAAGGGTTCTCCTATGGGGACAGCCAAATACCTCTTTTGGTATTGATAGCTCTGTTGATAATGGTGTTTCTGAGAATCAATCTATTAACCCAAAATACGCTTATTAGATTCCCAATTTCCCTGAATGTTTGAGCAGCTAATATTTGTCTATGTCTGAGCTCAACCACTGCCCACTGGCCTGTATAAATGTCCCTCTGTGATATCAAACAGCTGGGGTTAGAACCAGAGGGCACTGAGCATGTCTCCAGATATAATTGATTTTGTGAAGAGGGGACTTCTACACCCTTCAAAGCATGGGAGATGAGAAAAATCTATTACCCAACAAGTATAATTCAATATGTGAAGGGCAGCAGGGCACGGTCAGCATGCCGCCATTACAAAAAAGGAGGGAAACCATTTGGAGTTTTTGTCATTCATTTTTATGCAAATTGTTTTAGTGATAAGCGAAATTATTCACAGGGAAGAATACGCGTCAGTATAGAGTTTATGAGTCGATACATTTGACAAATCCTGCTTCACTGCTCATATGTTTAGGTGGGTGTAGAGTACCCCACCCATTCCCAGCATGTCCTCTCCCAGAGTCTGGTGTACTGTAGATATTCAATCAATCTGCAGCTAAAAGGTTGGAGATAAAATCTCATTAAGCCTCAACCACTAACACATCTCCCTGGGGGTTCCTCTGTGTGTTTCCACTATTTACTTTACCAACAAGCATGGAGCTATGAGACATTCAAACCCAAAAGGAGTCAAATTTAATTATTAACTTGCAATCTATGATTCCTCGAAAGCTCTTTCCCTCTTTCTTTGTCCTTGTATTTCACTCCTCCTTCCTCACCACCCTTCATCATTTTACCTCCCCTTCCCCCTGTGCTGCTCTCCATCAGCGTCTCTCCCTCGCTTTTTCACTCATTCCTTTGAACCCCCTGCTTCTCTTTCATCTCCCTCTCTCTTTCACCCCCACCACTCGTTACACAGCTTCTCCCAACCACCCCCCTACTGTGCTAATCCGAATATTGTAGGGAATAACTGGAATATTTAACGGCACGGAACTCAGTCTCAATTCACGCCTGTTATTTAATATAACTTTAGTGAAGGAATGAGCAATACACACCCTGCTCTCTCTCATCGGCAATTCGACTTGACTGTCATTGGATAATATGGGACACTGCAAAGGTCAGAGGTTATAGGTCATGAAATCAGCTGACATAATGGACCACTGGATGTATAATTCATTGCACAACATGTCAAGATGAATTATCCTTCCAATCTAAGTTCTCAGACTGTCAGTTATGGCCAAAGGGCTATTCTTCTATATACCCTATCCCTCATTGGTCCTGGTGATGGTGTTACAGGAGAAAAACAATTCACTGTCTGAAATGCTCCATCTCACCTGGTTCCTATAATGTGTAGACAAACAAAGATAATAGGAACCATACAGAGATAGAGAAGAAGAGAGAGTAAAAAAAGACAAGAAAAATGCTTGATTCAGTTGCATGACAAGCTTTTGTAGGGGACAATTTCATTAGACTTGAATGAAAACTACAGTTACGCTTCACACTGTTAACTCTATTTGGCAAGGCGTAAGATGCCATTAAAAAATGAGGTTTCTTATTTGTCTTCAAGTGAAAGAACTCATTAAGAGGGTGAGAGAGACAGAGATTTATGGAGGGCCATTAGTATGGGAAGGACAAACAGGCAAGGGAAGGAAATGGCACAGACATAGGAGCATGTTTTGTATCCTCTAGCGAGGGGCTGGAGAAAGAACAGTGCTGAGGCAGCATGAGGAGAGGGAGAGAGAGAGAGTAAATGCAGGCAAGGCAAAGAGCGACAGAAGGGAGAGTGGAAGAGGGAGACACAATGGGAGGGGAGTGGGGTTTGGAAAGAGGTGTGAGCAAAGAAATCTTGTAGAGTGAGAGAGGAGGTACAGAAAGGTATGGAGAGCCAGAACCAAATGGAAAATAATAGAAAGCCAATGTGGCAAGAACGTTTTTGTGGTTGACTGCACAGGGGAACATCGATTTGAATTGCAATTATTTGAAGGGGACAGGAAAAGAGAGGGAACGATGGAGGCATGGAAGCAGGGTATAAAGATGTGGAAATCCCCAGACAGCCAAGGTCGGTGTGTGACCATGAGTGCACTAACACAATGTCTGTATGCCTGGGTGTCTGTCTTGTCACTCAGAGCACCTCAATACTGTCTACAGGTCTCCATTAAAACATATGGAGGCACACTTGTGACACACACACACGCGCACACTCGCCCAGCTGTGTGCAGTATGCTCATGACTTCAACCAGCAGATTCTATACACGCCAAAAAGCACATTACCATTTGGTCAAAGAGGGGCATATATGGTGACTTGATGTTTCACCTCTTAACATACTTAATATTGGGGGGTCTTGCATCAGTTGACCAGTATCACTGCTTCCCTTATGGAGACAGTTCAGTCGCCCCCAAAGCAACATCCCTGCTATTTCAATCAGATTCCTCCAGCAGATCTACACCCATAATCCCTAATTATAAATCCCCCTCTATCTGCCTCTCTCTGTATCAACTGGCAGGGGGCAAACATCATAGATGTGGAGATACAGAGAGAGAGAGAGAGAGAGAGAGAGAGAGAGAGAGAGAGAGAGAGAGAGAGAGAGAGAGAGAGAGAGAGAGAGAGAGAGAGAGAGAGAGAGAGAGAGAGAGAGAGAGAGAGAGAGAGAGAGAGAGAGAGAGAGAGAGAGAGAGAGAGAGAGAGAGAGAGAGAGAGAGAGAGAGAGAGAGAGAGAGAGAGAGAGAGAGAGAGAGAGAGAGAGAGAGAGAGAGAGGAGAGAGAGAGAGAGAGAGAGAGAGAGAGAGAGAGAGAGAGAGAGAGAGAGAGAGAGAGAGAGAGAGAGAGAGAGAGAGAGAGAGAGAGAGAGAGAGAGAGAGAGAGAGAGAGAGAGGGAGGTAGAGGGGGCACTATGAAACTGCGTCACAGACATGTAGATACAGGAAACTAGAGAGGGTTTATCTATTAGGCTGGGTTGGCACACGTTGATTTACACAGAGATGTATTCTATGTGAGTTGTGTCCTGATCTTGTCCACATTCTGATTGTGCCCACATTTCCAGACAGGTGTAGACGATTAAAAGACACATTGTGGTCTGATTGAGATCAGATCTTCCTGACCACCTTCGGAGGTAGTGAGGCACATGTTAGCAAGTGTAGAGGGATCTGGACAGTGAAACCATTTACATCATCATTATCCCACCTTCTAAAATCATGGACAGGTGCCATCATTGAATTATGACATCAAAATGTGTATTAAAATAAGGAAATAAATATTATGTTGAAAGAATGGCTGTCAAATAATTTGCTTACAGGAAGGGAACAGGAAATCTGGTCACAATGCGGACACAGTGGACGGATATGAGACACATTTTAATACCATGTGTAGACATAGTTCTGAAAATGTGGACACAATCAGAATGTGGACAAGATCAGGACAAAGCATGCATGTTAGCGCCAGGCATAAACGAGGCTAAAGAGAGGATCATGTACAGCATGGTTAGACACATGCAGAGGGATTTAGGACTAATACAGAGACTAGCCCACCAACAGGCAACAATTCTCTCAACCAGTAATAACCCATTTCCTTACAACAAAATAGCGCTTTCACCTTTTCCTCAGAACCTACCCTATTAACGTAAATGTTCTCTTCTCTAATGATTCCATTGCTCTCCCTCTATCTCTCCACAGAAGGGTCAAATAAGTAACATGCTGTGTCCTTTTGATGGAGAAGGTCGATTTAAGGTCTCAGTATAAAGTCTTTATTCTCCCCCTCTGTGATATCAAAACCTTTTTAGTTGAGAGAAATGTACTACGTACTGTGATGTGCCTTTGTAACCCTACATGTGATGTGGGTATTATTAACACTCTCTAAACCTACACATTTCTCTATGTGTTGAGGTGTACTGTGTTATTCTCTGTTATCTTCATTGGCTATCTGTTGGCTGACTAACCCTAGCTCTGTGTTTTAGGCCTGTCTGTATGTGTTGCGTTCATGTATTCTCCTCCTCAGTCTAACACACAGTGAACTAACCTGGTCTGTCTGTATGTCTAGTGAGAGCTCCGCTAATGTGGCTCAAAGTCTGCTATCTATAGTCCTTTTTGGTGCACATGTTTTGTAATCACACACTGTCTCCAATCTCTACCACCCACTCATTGCCCTTACTCTCTCTATAAATTGCTTATTTTCCTTCGTGTTGGTCTATCTCTCCACATCTCCCTCTGTATGTGCCATGTCTTTGTACTCCTTTGTGTTTAATCATTCTTCACCACACTCTTAGAAAAAATGGTTATTTGGCTGTCCCCATAGGAGAACCCTTTTTGGTTTCAGGTAGAACCCTTTTTGGTTCCAGGTATATCTCTTTTGGGTTCCATCTAAAACCCTCTTTGTAAAGGGTTTTACATGGAACCCAAAACGGTTCTTCAAAGGGTTCTCCTATGGGGACATCCGAAGAACCGTTTTGGGTTCTAGATAGCACCTTTTTTTCTGAGTGCACTCCCCTACTCTTTCTTTCTTCTCCTTTTCCACTACATTCTCCTATCTAACCTCTGATCTCACTCCTCCTCTAGGTGAATGGTAAGGAGCTGTCCTGTCTCTCAGGGGACCCCACCCTGGATGTGCGAGACCCCCTGCTGTCTCACGTGTTGAAGAGGGGGGCCCGGCGACGGGCGGGACTGGCAGGGCGACTAGCGGGGCTAGACGGGACAGTAGCAGTTACAGGGGGGCTGACTGACTGTGTGGACAGTGGCACTCAGACTGACATCAGCTTCCAACACATGTTGACTCTGGGAAGGACCGCCCACCACCCAGGTGGAGCCCCGCCCCCTCACCCGCCCCCCTCCCCTCCGCTGCCACCCATCCTGGAACCCTACCTGCTCAACGAGCTGTGAGTGGAGTGTGTGTGTGAGAGCGAGAGAGAGAATTCAATTTATTTTTCAATTTTCTTAAGATGTTTGAAAGCTCTGCAGTTTGTAGCCCTGCTTAAATGTTGATACACTGACATATTCTCTATGTTTTCTTCTCAGCCTTTTAGAGCCTGAATATTATGAACCCAATGACTACTTTGACATCACTCAGCATGAGGTGGATCTCAGGCAGGATGAGTTGGAGTACGAGGTGAGGCTACATTTTCCTTTCAAATCAAATTGCCTACCGTGTAATTCAACAACAATCCCATTCTTCATGCCCTCTCCATCTCCATTACCAGTGTTCAGGTGTTTACCTTGTCATTCATAATGTATTTTTCTCTGCCACGCATTTCAATAGGAGGTAGAGCTGTATAAGTCTCGTCAGCAGGACAAGCTAGGGTTAACGGTGTGCTACCGGACAGACGATGAGGAGGACCTGGGGATCTATGTGGGCGAGGTGAGGAGGATGGGAGTGAGGATGAGGGTTATCCTTGCTCGACTATTTGCCAGCTAACCTAATCCTCTCTCTCTCATTTACATTTTTACATTTTAGTCAGTTAGCAGACGCTCTTATCCAGAGCGACTTACAGTTAGTGAGTGCATACATTTTTCATACTTCTCTCCAGGTCAACCCCAATAGTATAGCTGCTATGGATGGCCGCATCCGAGAGGGGGATAGAATCTTACAGGTAGGATTGTCGAGAGAACATTTCAGATAACGTTCTATTATAACTTATGGCAGAAAGCAGGGTCAGACAAGTACATTTCTGATGTGAATTTGTCTCAGATAAACGGGGTGGACATCCAGAACAGAGAAGAGGCGGTGGCCATTCTGACCCAGGAGGACAGCACCAACATCTCCCTGCTCCTGGCCCGGCCCGAAATAGAGGTGAGAGACCCTCTGGTATACTATCTGATATACAGTGGGGGAAAAAAGTATTTAGTCAGCCACCAATTGTGCAAGTTCTCCCACTTAAAAAGATGAGAGAGGCCTATAATTTTCATCATAGGTACACGTCAACTATGACAGACAAATTGAGAAAAGAAAATCCAGAAAATCACATTGTAGGATTTGTTATGAATTTATTTGCAAATGATGGTGGAAAATAAGTATTGGTCACCTACAAACAAGCAAGATTTCTGGCTCTCACAGACCTGTAACTTCTTCTTTAAGAGGCTCCTCTGTCCTCCACTCGTTACCTGTATTAATGGCACCTGTTTGAACTTGTTATCAGTATAAAAGACACCTGTCCACAACCTCAAACAGTCACACTCCAAACTCCACTATGGCCAAGACCAAAGAGCTGTCAAAGGACACCAGAAACAAAATTGTAGACCTGCACCAGGCTGGGAAGACTGAATCTGCAATAGGTAAGCAGCTTGGTTTGAAGAAATCAACTGTGGGAGCAATTATTAGGAAATGGAAGACATACAAGACCACTGATAATCTCCCTCGATCTGGGGCTCCACACAAGATCTCACCCCGTGGGGTCAAAATGATCACAAGAACGGTGAGCAAAAATCCCAGAACCACGCGGGGGGACCTAGTGAATGACCTGCAGAGAGCTGGGACCAAAGTAACAAAGCCTACCATCAGTAACACACTACGCCGCCAGGGACTCAAATCCTGCAGTACCAGACGTGTCCCCTTGCTTAAGCCAGTACATGTCCAGGCCCGTCTGAAGTTTGCTAGAGTGCATTTGGATGATCCAGAAGAGGATTGGGAGAATGTCATATGGTCATAGTCTCCCGAGTGGCGCAGTGGTCTAAGGCACTGCATCACAGTGCTAACTGTGCCACTAGAGATCCTGGTTCGAATCCAGGCTCTGTCGTAGCCGGCCGCGACTGGGAGACCCATGGGGCGGCGCACAGCTGGCCCAGCGTCGTCCAGGGTAGGGGAGGGAATGGCCGGCAGGGGATGTAGCTCAGTTGGTAGAGCATGGCGTTTGCAACGCCAGGGTTGTGGGTTCGTTTCCCACGGGGGGGCAGTATGAAAAAAATATATAAAAAAAAGAATGTATGCACTCACTAACTGTAAGTCGCTCTGGATAAGAGCGTCTGCTAAATGACTAAAATGTAAATGTAAAATGTCAGATGAAACCAAAATAGAACTTTTTGGTAAAAACTCAACTCGTCGTGTTTGGAGGACAAAGAATGCTGAGTTGCATCCAAAGAACACCATACCTACTGTGAAGCATGGGGGTGTAAACATCATGCTTTGGGGCTGTTTTTCTGGAAAGGGACCAGGACGACTGATCCGTGTAAAGGAAAGAATGAATGGGGCCATGTATCGTGAGATTTTGAGTGAAAACCTCCTTCCATCAGCAAGGGCATTGAAGATGAAACGTGGCTGGGTCTTTCAGCATGACAATGATCCCAAACACACCGCCCAGGCAACGAAGGAGTGGCTTCGTAAGAAGCATTTCAAGGTCCTGACATAAAGACAGGTCATATCGGAACCTCTACACTAGAGGTACACCATTTGTTTAAAATAAATAAGACTGGAGCTATGAATCTCCCCCTACCCTGTTTACCCATGTAAGGAGACAGGAAAGGTGAGAGGAGTAAAGAGGGAGACAGATGAGAGGACAGATAGGGAGAAATGGAGCTGGGCGGGAGCGATAGCTAGCGAGGAGAAGGAGAGGGAGAGCCTGGTTGTTTTCAGTACATGCCAATGTGGCATTGCTTTGTTTCCCTCAAGGTCACAGCTCAACAGACATGAGGACACAGTCCCAGGACATCCCATAATATATATACACACCCACCTCCAGATGGGATGGCATAGTATACCATTTTTATACTGAGAGTGATGAATTAGGCATAGACACACACCCATACAAAAACAAATGATTGTGCTCTGAGACACTCTAAGAGTGTTGCAATCAGAATGCAGTCCACATTCAGCCCAGAATGAGCTAGAGGGCAGATTTAAGAGAGGGCCATTAAATGTAATGTAGCCTGCTACCCAGACAAAGTCACCACTGCAAGTACCCTCACCTTCCCTTTATTCATCTGGCACCCTCGAATCTGCAGAAAGAAGTGAGATGCAGGGTTGACCAAATCTGCAGCTAGAATAACAATAAATAAGATGAACAACTTCATAGTTAAGAACGCCATAACAATATGGAAGAAAATGAAATGTATTCAACAAGAACCAATATCACTCCCTGAAAACACAACCCCATGGAACAATCTTTGGATAGCTTTTCAGAATTCACAGATAAATTGTTCCACATGGAAAACTAAAGGCATAGAAACCGTAAATGACTTGGTAATAGGAAATAAATGCATTTCCATTAAATAATTAAAAAGCAATTTTGGACTGACAAATTTAGATATTTTCAAATACATGCAATTGAAATATTTCATATCAAATATTTTGGATGTCAGAGCAATCTTGAGGGAACCCTATTTGAGTCAGAAAATGATATTCATATGATAGGCAAGACATACAAAACCTTGCAGAGAGCCTATCCACCCGACAATCTCTTAGAAAACAATATAAACTACTGGAACCAAGAATTAAAAATAACTGATATTGACACAAGATGGAGGGAATGTTGGAACATATTATAACTAACGAAATTACAGTTAATGAAAATGTACGCTTAATCCAGTATAAACTAATGTGTAAAATGCATTACACAAGAGACAAAATTCACAAATTCTACAGCACAATGGCAGTCATGTCTTAAGTGTAAAATAACAATGACTCAATAATCCATGCCTTCTGGGAATGTTATAAAGTCCATGAGTTGTGGGTGGAGTTGGAAAGTTGGCTGTCAGAAGTATTACAATGTAAATGTACTTTTACTCTGTCTGTCTGCATATTTCAAGACATGGCATATGAGGGTTCAGTGAGATACCCGATGGGTTGGAAGATACTTTTCTAGTAAATCATCTTGAAAAACGTATACTTAAAAAATGGAAATCAACCAATCCTCCATCGTTAACACAACGGAAAGGCCAAATTAGTTATCTAAAATGTTGAAACTGTGTGGGAGACGGAGAAACAAAATAGTGCAGTTTGAGGCCATGTGGCAGGGAGTGATGCGGGCGCTGGAGATGGGGGTGTGAGCAGGTGGGTCTGGGCAGGGGTGATGTTGGTGTGCGTCTGTATGTTGTCGATGGTATGTGTATGTTTAGTATTTTTATTTTTATTTTTAAGGATCATAAATAAAATCGTACAAAAAATTAAACTATAATAAGATTCATTGATAAAGTATAGTCTCACATTGAAAACACAGAGGGAAGAGAGGAGAAGAGATGGGGATCATCCAAGGAAAGTATATATGTGCAGATATTAAGGGTTTATTCAACGGTCTGGAAAGAGCAAGAGAGAGCGAGAGAAAATGAAATAAAGGGGTTGTTAGAATAATAATAAGATGAGGATAATCAATGTTTCCATGTCTCAGCCTGAATCTAGTTAAACAATTCAAGTTTAAACCAAATCAATTAACCCTTTAAAGCCCAATGTTACATATATGTAACATTGCCTTTAAACACATGGTAAAGTGTCTGTGCACGATCAATACATAAAAGGAAATTAATATCTTGAAGAGATCGCAATAAACACTTTTGGCACAATCTGGTGGACGATCTTTGTAATGACACTATGACCATTGGCAAAACAAATAAAAAATGTCCAAAGATGCCTGAGTAAATGTTTTGGCAAAGGATAGTCACTTGAAAGTTTGTTACATATATGTAACATAGGGCATTAAGTGATACAAACCACACATTTGCATAGATTTTATGCATACCAACAGTTTTTATATTTATTTTCCAGAAATACGTTATTTGGGGTCTCCTTTCACTTCTGATTTTTTTATGCAAGGAAAACTGGGTCCGGGTTTCTAAGGGTTAAATGTGATCATCTCCACTCTGAGGGGTGAATTGTTTACTGAATTACAGCAGCGTATTTACATACACATTTGATCAATAACTCAGGGGGATAAAGGGAGTAAATTAAAACAAGGGATTTGGTAGTAAAAACACACTGCGGTGGTGGTGTGTGTGTGTGCGCGCATGTAAGTGCACGTGTGTGCATGCATGCATGCATATAGTTAGGTGGGTGGGTGTGCATGCATGTGCATACATTTACCTTTGGGCCCAATTTTCCTTCTATTCATCCAGACAGCTCAGTGGAAAATACCCCTCAGTAAAAATGCCTTTAAAATGGTAATGAAATCACACATTACTTTGACTCCTACCGCCATCTAGTGACTGAGATAAACACTAACAGACATACCTCTAACACGTTGTAAGGAGGTTCCCAAGAGTACAAGACATTGAACCTGTTTAATCTGATATATCATTTCAAATCTTTCTTTTCCTTTCTCCTTTGACCTTTTCCCGCCTCAATAACACCAACTCAACAACGAAACCATGACGGCAATCAAACAACAAAACAAACACAATCCGTGAAACACATTCTCCAACTTAGAATGACAACCAGCTCGACCCAGATGAACTGGACCTGGAGGTTTTGGATAACGCCGTCCATCTGCCCAGCCCCCATCAGCTGAGGAACAGGGCCTCCGTGCTGGGTGAAGGGCCAGGGGTCGTGGGTGGTGGTGTGGTGGTTGGCCACGGGCGGGGTCACCGTGACTCTCCAAACCTGCTCCACACGTTGCTGAGTAACAGTCAGGAGCTGGACAGCGGGGTAGGCCGTACAGACGAGAGTACCCGCAATGAGGAGTCCTCAGAACACGACCTACTAGGAGACGACCAGACCAGCGCTCCCACCACCAACGCCACCAACACCCCCGGCAGCATGCGCAGGTTCCTCTCTGTCCGGGGGGACAGGGACACTCCACCCCTTCTACATGGCCACTCCACAGAGTTCCACTTCAGCACTGACTCTTTACTGGGTCTGGACTGTCTGGGTGGGGGAGGAGGAGGTGACCTGGCAGGAGAGGGGGTCTACGCAGCTGACCCAGTGATGATGATGATGCCGGGCCTGACAGAAGAAGAGTGTGAGAGGTACAGGGAGCTCCTGGAGATCAAGTGTTACTATGAGAAGAACGGCAATGCTCTTCTGCTGCTGGGGGAGCATGGGGGCGATGGGGGGGTTCCTCTGGATGTGAACAGGAACGAAAGCCTGATGCAGCATGAGATGGCCCTCCTGGAAGAGGAGTTACGCCACCTGGAGTTCAAGTGTCGTAACATCCTGAGGGCCCAGAAGATGCAGCAGCTCCGGGAGCGCTGTCTGAAGGCGTGGCCCCTGGAGGAGGAAAGTGGGGCTGGAGGTGGGGCCGGGGCTGGGCGGGTGGCTCCTTTGGTTAGCGAGGAGTCCTGTCACCATGAACTGTCAGACATTAATGAGCTGCCTGAGAGGGAGCGCTCAGACAAGGACAGCACCAGCGCCTACAACACAGGAGGGGAGAGCTGCAGGAGCACCCCTCTGGTCAGCGAACAGTATCCTTCCCCCTCTGCACATGGCCACAGCAGCTTGGAGGGGGGAGACTCTGCCTCTTTGCAGTCTCGGACCCCCAGCTGGCACAGGGAGAGGGTAGGCAGGAGTGAGAGGGGGCAGGCTAACCTGAACCAGCCCTACTCCCCTAACTCACACAGGAGGGGAGCGGAAGCCAAGACCTCCAGCCCGAGAGGGACCAAGTTCAGATCCCTATCCCGCGACGGGGGGGCAAGGAGGGTGTCAGACGGAGGGGTGAGGTGCCCCAAAACCAATGGGACAGTGGAGGGGAGGGAAGGACGTAGCGCTGAGAACAGCCCTTATCTTTCCCGCCGCCACTCTGGCTCCAGAATCCCCCAGCGCTACCAGAGCTGCATGCAGCTGAGGTCCCCCTCCACATCTGAGGGCCTGGAGAGACCCAGGGATGGCAGCGAGAGTCCCATGAGCCTGGGGAGCACATGCAAGGACATCCCCCAGGGCCCTGTATCCATGCCCTCCTTACCCATCTCCCCTCCCCTCCCTCTGCCGGCCTCGCCACGTATGGAGTGGAAGGTCAAAGTACGCAGCGACGGCTCCCGCTATGTTGCCAAGCGGCCTGTTAGGGACCGCCTCCTGAAGGCCCGGGCCATTAAGATCCGGGAGGAGCGCAGTGGCATGACCACGGACGACGATGCCGTCAGCGAGATGAAGATGGGCCGCTATTGGTCCAAGGAGGAAAGGAAGCAGCAGCTTCTGAGGGCCAGGGAACAGCGCAGACGCAGGGAGTTTATGATGCAGAGCAGGCTGGACTGCCTGAGGGAGAGGGATAGGGAGTCGAGTGGCGGTGGACAACAGGGGGCTCCGCACGGACAGGAGCCTACTACCATCCTGGAGCTGAGCCACAGGAGGAGCCAGAAGAAACGGAGCCGTAGGATCCTGGACAACTGGATCACCATCCAGGAACTACTAGCCCACGGAACCAGGTCACCTGACGGCAAGAAGGTCTACAATCCTCTGCTGTCAGTCACCACTGTCTAATGGAGAGGGTGGAAGACAAAGAAAGAGGTAGAAAAGAGAGGAGAGTGACAAACAAAGTGAGGTAGAGAGGAAGTGTAGGAGTGATTTAAATAAATGGTGCAGAGGAAGTGGGTTGCAGAGGAGGGTTGCTTTGGAGAGGGAAAGAAACCAACTATCGACTGTGATCTGTCACTGCAAATTGGAGAAATTGGGTAATAAGAGACTGTACCGCCTTCTCCTTAGTCACCAACACCTGTGAGGAAGGAAAAGAGAGGGAAAGAAGGGAGAGAATGGTACAGTGTAGAAGATAAATTACCGGTAACCCATATTGCAAGCTGTAATTTCTGCCTGAGAGAAAAGGATAAACGTAAGCAGGGAGGCAAGACAACAGAAGTGAAAAGAAAGCGCTGGTAAAATAAACCAACCTGTAGCTATTGACCAGTGTTTCTTTGGTATACCATTCTTATAAGGACAGTGCCTGAAATGCCAACTAACAAGCTTGTGTATGGCATTTACATAGATTATACAAAGCACATTGGCCAACAAGAACACCGTAAAGGACAAAATAGAGCCTGCCCTGACTAACGAATGAAACGTCTACATTGTGGTAAGATCTGATAAGCACATGTTTTAATATGAATAAATTGAGAAGCACAGTGAGAGGAAAAAGGCACACCAAATCCCACAGCACAGGAAACATGACAACTATATATCTGGTGGTTGAGAGTTGAGGAAATCTTCTTGAACGTATCTTCTGATGGCTGGTACGATCGTATTCCACGATGGAGTTACTTATACAGTATGACAGCACAATCTGAGGAGTTGAAAGTGGTTCTTTGACATTTGTTCACTTGCATGTTGACTATAAATAAATAAGGAACATATACTTCAAAAACGTGACAAAATGTCAGTGTGAAATTGTGGATGTGACATGTCCTTAATTTGTTCAATTCTTAGACTAGAAAACAATGTGGCTCTGTTTGTTCAGTATACTGTGATGTCTGGTCCATAAACGTTTTACAATAAAAGCTTTTCTATATAAATTGTTAATCAAAATAGTTGAAGTGATTTTGTGCTTTGAATTGTTTGCTTCTTTTCTGTCATACTCCTCCATGCTCAAAACTGTCCCAAGGGAGTTGCTGAAGCTCAGGAACACCACAACTGCACCTGTGGTTTAGGTTCACAACACGCGGGGTGTACTGATCGATTCAGCACCACAAAAATGGCACTACTCTGTCAAATCATGACGGAAAGAAGGACAGGAGTCTAAAGATTCCTAAAACAATTCTAAACTTTTATTTTCTAACAAGAGTGAAAAGAAACAAAAAGGCAACATTGAAATGAAGTTTATACACAAACGCACGACAACTGCGTCTGCAATATCAATACCAATAATAATAATAATAATTATTATTATTTTAACCAAGAGACAAAGTAAATTTTGATAAAGTGAGTTAAAGTGAAGTGTTACTTCAGTTTGGAAGGGAGAGATAGATAGAGAGGGCGAGAGATAGGGAGAGATAGAGAGAGAAGAAATATGAGGAGACTGAAAAACAGGACAGAATAAAAGGATAAATCTGAGGGGATCATAGGATCAAAATGAATGAAAGAGTAGTTTGAGAAAGAGAAAGTAAAAGTAGTGAGAGAATGAAAGAGGTACAGATACCTATTTTGGGAAAGTAGCACCAAAAAACATTCCCAAAATATCCAAATGAGTTTTATTCAAAATGCAAAATCCCCTCTGACAACCCAGCCTCAACAAATAAGATCAAATACAAAAAAATACAAGTTACCACGGTGACCATCGCCACCTATGATCTGCTGTGATTCACAACTTTCCACTGTACTGAACTTCAGCTGTAAGTAAGCTTCATGTCCAAAACCCCCAGAAAAATAAATCAATATCATTCATTTCTACTTCAGTAAGTGGGTGTGTGGGTCAACTTAACCGGACCCCCCTGTCCATCTGTGAGGCTTGTTCCAAACTAGCATTTAATACAGCTGAAAAAACATAGCATACCGACTGACTGACAGACTGACCTGGATCCCTAATTAAGACCAAGAGACTCTCCTTTGACGAAGCCAGCTCACACACTCCGAACACGTTCACTGGGAGGATGGAGGGAGGTAGATAGAGAGAAAGACAGACAGAGAGGGGGTGTAAAGTACAGAGCAGAAGAGAAAGATCGAAATAGAGTGGGAGGGCTGGAGAATTAGACAGAGGAGTGTAGAATCTAGATGTAGGAGCTCAGAAAGAGAGAGATAATCACTGTGTTAGTGTTTGAGAAGACAGGGGATAGACGGGGGAGCTGTATCCAGGGGGATAGACGGGGGAGCTGTATCCAGGGGGATAGACGGGGGAGCTGTATCCAGGGGGATAGACGGGGGAGCTGTATCCAGGGGGATAGACGGGGGAGCTGTATCCAGGGGGATAGACGGGGAGCTGTATCCAGGGGGGTAGACGGGGGAGCTGTATCCAGGGGGGTAGACGGGGGAGCTGTATCCAGGGGGGTAGACGGGGGAGCTGTATCCAGGGGGATAGACAGGGGAGCTGTATCCAGGGGGATAGACAGGGGAGCTGTATCCAGGGGGATAGACGGGGGAGCTGTATCCAGGGGGATAGACAGGGGAGCTGTATACAGTGGATAGACAGGGGAGCTGTATACAGGGGGATGGCCTGCATCTTTCCTTCCACAGTTTGACGCTGTCTTCCAGCCCAGAATGATCTGTCCATTCTATTTATCTCCAAACGTTTGACCATTCCTTTCTCCAGTGTTGCATCCATAACCATCTCACAAGATCTGAGTGAGGGGGAGAGAGACAGAGAGAGGGAGACAAAGACAGTTGGAGAGCGAGAGAGAAGCATGAGTTTAACTAGTTCAACTTCTTTCAAACAAGTCATGTAACTAATTATCTCTTGAACAAAAGTTTTAAAGAAATACACAAGTAGGAACTAAAAATAGAATATAAACCAAAGAGCAAAACAAAAGCGAGGGGGTCTGAGGGTTACCTCAGGGTGCGTCTGGATGGGTATGTGGGAGGGAGTGTGGTTGAGGGGCCGGTTCTTCTTGGACTCTGAAGTGTCCTGGGACCGGGGTACTCCCTCCGCCTCTGTGTCGACCCTCTGGCTCTTCCTCTTCCTCTTGGAGTCTTTGGCCCGCCCCCCACGGCCCGCTCCCTTCTGCTCCTGGAGCTCAATCTGAAGAGAGGGGGGGTCAGGACAAAAACATAATATATTGGACATGTAAAAGGACAACAACACCATAGGAGTTATTACAACATACACAGCTAAAGGTAAAGGTTTCCTGGTCACTCACCAGTATGAGTGTTCGGAGTGTGTGTCTCTGTGGCTCTGAAGCAGCCTGGAGGACCCTGTGGATGGTGCTGGTCTGGTCCAGAGACACCTCCAGCAGGTCTCCCTCCAGCTGTAACTCCTCTAGCTGGGTCCTGGTGGCCGGAGACAGCTCTATCACTGGGCCTTTTAGTGACGGGACCAGCGGCAGCAGAGAGCCCACACCTGGGTGGAGGTGCAGAGGGGTACAGTCAGACACAGGGAAAAAGTCTACTGGGTTACATCAACATCATGGACTGGAGTTGTTACAATATTGGCTACTAACCTGTTACATTGTGGTGAGACATTACTTTCTTGCTTACGCCGTTTTCACATCCAGCCTGCCTGCCGCCGTTCATCTCTTTCTTCAGGGTTTTCTTGGGAGAGTTCTCCTCTGTGAGGTCTATCACTCCCTCTGAATCTGACAGCACTATCACCGACTCAGAGTTCCCTTTCTTCCCATCCTCTTCCTCCTGCTCCTCCTCCTCTCCCTCCCTGTGAGGCTGGCTCTGTTTGAGCTCCTGCAGCCTCTCTAGTGCCCCCTTTATCTCTGGGGTGTCCAGTGCCTCCTTGGCGCGCCCCTGCCAGGTGATGGCCCTCTCTGTGAGACACTGCAGGGCCTCTCCCTCTGGCAGACGGACGGGGAGCCTCTGGAGTGCCACCAGCAAGGCCAGGATGGTCTCCAGACGCGGGCGCCGCGAGCGCTGGCACCGCGGGCACAGGAAGCGTGAGTCCCAGTCCCACCAGCAGAGGGGGTTGGTAGGGGGCGCTGAGGAGGGGAGCAGGAGGGAGGGGAACGGGACACACCCACCGTGGAACCAGTCTTTACACAGGTGGCAACGCAGCAGAGGGGGGCGAGGCGCCCGGCCACACACACACACTGACTGAGGAGGAGAGGCACCGCCTGTCATCGTGTGGTTACTGTCCCCGTTCTCAGAGTGGAGGGGTGTGTCTAGCTCCATGAGGTCCTCCCCCCACCTCCCACCTCCGTTCTCCTTGTCCTCCTGCTCTGTCTTTACCTCTTTCTCTGCTGTCTTCTCCACACCTGGTTTAGACAGGTTGACCTTCTGGAGCCTCAGCAGAGCCTCTTTCTCCTGGTGCTCTCCCTCTTTAAACGCCGTCACCTAGAGGGGGACAGACGGATTATGCACTGCACTTTTTATGGTCTCTGCATGTTATTTGTATGTGACTGAAGCATCACTGTAGCCCTAATAGAAACTGCCTTAAGGGGACAAATCAAGTTGTTTGGATTTGGATATGAGATTCTGACACTGGTAGGTAACACTAACACACTGAACAGACTAGAACCTGACAGCCATACTGTCTGGCTAGGGCAGACCCCATGCAGACTCACAATGGCTCCAGGGTCTCTCAGGTCCTGCGCAGAGAGGCCCAGAGTGTTTGTATCGGTGTCATCTAAACAATCTGTCTCCTCTCCCCTCTCTTTGCGCATCTCCACACATGGACACAACACCTGCAGCAAGACAAAGTTGTGATGCTGATGGCGTTAGTAAGAGCCACACGTTCACACACACACAAACTACATTACTGGCTAACACACTCACATATAAAGACATCTTAGGGCTGACAATGTTAACATACACCCAAGACTTAGTTCAACAAAGTCTGTAGATAGATATTGAGACTAGGTCCCAAGGCTTCCCTCCCTATCCATTAAGCGTGATTGATATGTGCAGCAAATCCTTTTTAATCAGTGCGGGGCAAAACAACTGTAAATAAAGAACTAAAAAGGCCCACACACTCTCCACCCCTGGCCTCTCTGACCTGTAGCAGGCTGTGCTGGCTGCTCTTCTTCAGGAAGGTCTTGGAGGCCTTGTCTCTCCAGGAGTGGGCGCTGGCTACCTGCAGCTCCAGCTGCCTCAGCTCCTCCATCCTGACTGGCAGGTCTCTACCTATCGCCACCAGGCCCTCCAGGTCATCCAGACATGGGTAGTGCTCCCCATTCTATAGTACACACAGAGGAAGAGAAGGGGATGTTAACAGAGGACAAGCCAGGGTTACGTTTAGCAGGGCACAACATTGTGGAACATTGTCATAGACTTGTATATTGTAGAACAAGCATTCTTCTCTGACAGAATAAGGAATTAACGTCCGCTCTGCTGTGTCCATGCACTTCCTATTTGCAACATTGCACAACGTTTGTCAATTAAACGTGACCCAGGTTATGATAGACAGTAAGAGTTGGTGCTACTTGCCTGGATCTCCTCCAGGTCAGTGACCCAGGCCCTGGCCCGGCTCAGACAGCCTTGGAGAGACAGGATGTTGGGCAGCTTGACTGGGATGAGCTGGGCCTCGTTCACTATGGCCTCCAGGGTGGACAGAGGGTGCTTCTGCCTACAATCACACCGGGAGAGAGAGAGGACATTAGGAAGAGCAAAACAACCTGAGAACAGTGAGTCGAGACTAAAAGAAAAAGAGAGAAAGAGAGATGAATGAGTGGGTGAGACAGTGAGAAGAGAAAGAGTGACGGTGAAAGAGAGAATGAAAGCGTGAGCCAATATGAGGTGTCCCTCACCGTTGCTCCAAACAGATCTGGGCCTTCTCCTCCCAGCGTTCTGCTATCGTCAGCAACTCCTGCAGCTCTGCCATGGCCGTTTCCACAGAGACGCTCTGGGGCACGATGCAGCCCGCCTCCATCAGGTTCCTGAGGACCACCAGGGTCACCTCACTCCCCTCGGGCCCCAGGGTCCGCCGCACCTCGCCCAGCCAGCGGCCCTGCTCCTGCATCCCCTTGAGGAGCTCACACTCTGGGGCATCAACAAGTAGGCCAGCCCCCTGCTCCAACAGGGCCTGGAGCTGCTCTGGGGGAGGGGAGTCTCGCCGCCAGTCCCTGTCGCTCACTAGAGCCTGGGCCTGAGTCTGGAACGCCTCTATCGTACGCAGGACCGCCTGAGAGAGGGGGAATTAAAAAGGAATGAGAGGAAGTAGGGAAGGAAGAGAGGGCCGGACAATGTAGCTGGTGGATCCTGACCTGTACGTCCTCCAGCTGGCTTATCACACAGGGCAGGTTCTCCATCTTCTCCACTAGAGCCTTGAGTTCAGCCAGGGTCATCCTCCTGCAACACATACACAGCAATGTTTGTTATCGTGTATGTGTCACTGTGGAGCTAAATGCATTGGGTATGGCAGTGTGTGTTACCTGGTCTGTGTCTTGTTGAGGAGCTCAGTGCTGGTCTGCTGACAGTGCTGCGTGTCAGTGATGACAGTGTTGAGTCTCTGGAGCAGCTCGTTGTCAGGAAACTTCTTCTCTGCTGCCTCTGCCTTCAGCACCTCCAGATCCGTAATGCCTGGAGAACCATGAACTCAATGTCAATATGCATTTTTTATTCACTCTTAAGACATTTCTTTGGGGACATTATTCAGCTACAGAAGAGTATTGAGTGTTATTCTTGTCAAGTTTATGGTTTGGGTCTAAGGGTGTGTAGTTCTTACCTATCTTGTTGCCCTCTTCCTGCTCCAGAGCCTCTTTCACTCTGTTGGCCCAGGAATCAAACGACTCGGCTCGCACTTTGAGCCGGTGTAACATGGCCAGCAGCTCATCCAGAGTGTACCTGTACCTGCAGGGAGAAGAAAACGGAGGAGGAGACAGGTGTAAGGCGCTAGTGGTAAATAAAGGATACATAGAGCGAGAGTGAGCGAGCGAGACAGACAGACAGACAGACAGTCCGTAGTACCTGAGGTAGAGTTTGTCAGTTGGGCAGTTACAGAGGTCCTGAGTGTGGTAGAGACAGACGAGGCGTTCAGGGCAGTTTGAACAGGCCAGGGCCGACAGGAAGCAGGTGGTCTTGCAATTATCACACTGCCTCTCATCATCAGGTAGCAGCTCAAACGCCTCCCTCTCAGCCTCTGTGATGCCCTGAGAGAACACACACAGGGCTTAAGGAAACCACAACACACAGCTGAGCAACACTGCTTTACATACAGTCAGTATTACACAACAAACACCACCAACATTTCTTACAAACTCACATAAACCAAATAGTCAATATAACGCAAGAAGCCACAACAAACAATCAAATTGCTCACACAAACCACAAAGTAATTTCACTGACTGCTCAAGTCAGTGACCAAACCACAGCCAGTCCTATAGGAAACCCAGACCAAGCATCTATTCCCGTCTCTCACACTCGCTCAACTTCAAGTGTATTAGCCTCACCCTCTCCAGCAGGCTCTTGCGTAGCTCCCTCTCCTCCTGGACGATGCTGAACATCTCTCGGTGTGTGGCGGCGGCCAGGTTGAGGTCCAGCTTCTCTGGGCATGCGGCCATCTTACAGGTCAGCTCTTCGTGGGAGAACACACAGTACCGCCGCAGACGACGGTAGTGCTCGATACAGGAGCGCCCTGCGGGGAGCTGACGGGGTGAAAACAACGTATGAAACTCCCATTGGGGTATAGACATAGTTGGGAAGATCAGAGTCGGTTTAATTCTCAGGACACGGATGATAGCCTTACCCAGTCTGCAGTGCAAAAGTTGACAGCTTCAGCAAAGTTGTATCCCTGATTGAAGCCGCTGTGGTAAGCTCTGGGGAAAGTGATGACAAACTCGCCAGCACACTGGTTGGTGCGCACAACCTGTCAATCAAATGCAACAAGGGAAGGGGGTCATCAGTGTGGTAATTGTTTACAAACATTTCTCGCAGTTATTTGTCATAATCTCAACTCCATAATATGATGAGGTGTAGTATGGATATAAGAGAGTTTATGGTGCTTGCGCATCGCTCCACGTCCTTTCCAACCACTCCGCTAAAAAACGCTCCTCACTCAAACTAAAAAAAAACTGCAGCTCCAAATTAGCTCCATTCATTAAAATCACAATTTAACCAACACCCATCTATTTTTGTCCCTACCTGGACCTACCATTTGGTTTTGAAACCAAACCATATGATTTGAATGAAAAGTATTTTAATAAACAACATGAAAAGGTGACTGTAAGAAGCACTCATGTCGTATTAAATAGCATATAAACACTCTAAATAGGTCAGGAGCCAGACAGGGAGCCTAATTATTTCCTTAGAATTAATTACAAATTACAGCGCCTTTTAATTCATTTTTAGAAACATGAGTTTGGCCAGTCTGTGGCTTCAAGCTCATGTGATGGTGCCTGGAGAGCAGGCTAGCAGCAGAGAATACCCTCTTAGCGCTTGAGGCCACTGGGGATGCTAAACACCCTTCGGGCCACTCTTGCCAGGCTGGGTGTCGTTTTTCTTTCTTTCTCTCTGTATGTAGGCCTAAAGGATTTTAAGTAACATAACCCTATCAAAACAGAAAGCTCCTTGAAAGAGGTAATATGCCAGGCCTACTGGGCCAAAATCAATGATGGCCTATTGTATAGATAACAGAACGAAACTTTTAAGAGATCAGATTTGTTGTTTATAAATACTTTTCTACAATGACACACTTAGCTAGCTACCCACCTCATGCATTTCTGTTAGCATGTGCACGTACCAAGTACACCATCATGCTTTCGGGATACGTGTCTTTTCAGATTCCACAATGATTCTTTAGTTGTGGACACTACATCACCACACTCTCTCTCTCTTGCACTTGGTCCTCTTCATCTTTGTAAGTCACCTTGATTTTGCACCTGTGTGTTTTATCAGTTTCTTTATGACAATATTTAGCAAACTCCATGAGAGTAGCTAAATCAAGGGGCTATAGCAGCACACAAGTAGACTACAAATGCATGCTGGGACGGCATGCCCTGAGCTGGTGAAGTGAGCGCTACTGGAGCTAAACTGGAGCGGGTGAGAAGGCCGACGCTCCAACCTTTGGGAAACTCGCTCCAGTCAAATTGGGCACGCTCCACTCCTCGCTCAACTCCACTCACATACTCTGGTGTGTGTGTATGTCTGTACATAATGTACACGTGTGTGACGTACCGGGACCCCGTGGGCCATGAGGATGTTGGGGTTCATAATAGTGACCAGCTGGTGGAGGAGGTCAGGCTGGAACTCAAACAGCTCTGGGGTCAGCTTCTTCATTACCTCCTCTAACTGCTCTGCTGCTACAGAGGGAACCCCGTACCACGTCTTAGGCTCACCCCTGGAGGAGGAGGGGTCAGAGGTGGGAGAGGGGGACAGAGGGAGGAGGGAGAGGTAAAGGGAACAGCGAGAGGGGGGAGAGGGGAACAGAGGGAGAGAGGGGAACAGAAAGAGAGGGGGGAGATGAGAACAGCGTTTCTCACTAACCACATCTATCAGTCAGTACATCTATAATCCTGTATAAAGCTATTGGCCATAAAAGGACAATCTCAACTATCTACAGATGAACTACCTATTAATACCCCATGTCTACTGTAGGGGTTGTAACGTTTTGTGTACTGTAAAGTTAGTGTCCTATTTACCAGTGCAGGTAGTTGATGGAGTAGCTCCAGTGGTCTTCGATGTGCCAGCAGAAAGCTGAGAAGACCATGCCCACGTAGAGCCAGGGCACCTTCATGCCAGAGATGTCTGCGTTGATGTGGCACAGCAGGGACTGCTCCAGCACTGGCATCACGTTCAGGTTCCAGCCGCTGCGGGCATAGTCCTGCAGACACAGAAGAGGACAGCAAGACGGTCAGGATAAACTGAGCAGGTTTAGCTTTGGAGGAAATGTATATTGTTTTATATATGTTGTATAAGTATCATATTAATGGCATATCAATGAGAGCAGAATAGACAAGCACTGTATATTTAAAGAACGATATATAAAGGACAAGACAACAGGAGTGAGAGAGAGATATGAAAAGGTTGATAGTTACCGCTTCCTCTTGTGTGAGGTTCTTCGTGCCGTTGTTCATGGGGAACCCACTACCAAAATCTTTAGAGTGGATGTCTGCTCCATACTCCACTGTCACGTCTTCCTCTATACTACTGACCAACCGCCAGAACTCTCTCTCCACCAGCTCTGTAGGAACCATCTACACACACACGGACATTAGTAACACACCAACACAAAAACTCATATTGAAGAAAATATAATGTATCAATATAATCAACTAGCATTTCTTCATTAGTAAGGATTAGTTTATCTCCACATCAGAGCAAAGTGTTCATTTATAGGTTGTACAGGTGCACTTACATGGACAGGCATGTTGAAGTAGTCTGCTTTGAAGGTGTCGGCCATCTCTCCAAAACTCTGCAGGGTGTACTCTCTAGTAGCCTGCTCAAAACCAAAGGCCTCCGCTGGCCTCTTACACTCCTGAGGGAAAGGGAAGAAAAGGAGAGGCAGACATGAGGCCATCGAAGAAATGGATTGGAAGGAGGCAAATCTAATAATTACCATACATACAGATGACTATAATGCAAAGTTTACATCCAGTGTTTTTCTTGACAGGTTTACATGTCAATAGCCTGTGTTCGATAGACATAGTTATAATTCTCCTGACCAGGCCTCCAGCCCGGGTTCCATCCATCACACACTTTTCCCCTACAAGCTACATCTTCCAGAAAACTGCTTCAATGACTCCACAGACTCCTCAGGTTAAAATATGCACAGAGGCTCCAGATGAATTAGACGGTGGATGGCTGCACCCACATAGCAGGATGTTTGTTTGACGCAACAGGATGTTGTGGGTCTCAATAGCTAGTTTTGCATCCAATTGGTGACAGTTTAATGTGAATATTTTAAAAAGTGCATAAAGAAAATATGCTCATTTCCCACTAGTGGTGTTTCCACCAAACAGACTTGTTGCGGATAAAAATCAGTGCATAGTGCACACAAAATGTACTTTTTCGCTTAAGTTTTCAAGTACCGAATACAAATCTAACATTCAATGTGTTTCCATCGCATTTTGAACTCTACCGACAGTTTTGTCACAAAAACTGTTGCGTTAAATAGCAAACGTGCCTACTCTGGTCTTGGCACATGTGCTCTACCTAACAGCTGGCAGATACTGTGTGGGTAGGCTGTGTGGGTAGGCTGTGTGGGTAGGCTGTGTGGGTAGGCTGGTCTACATGATGAGATTATTATGGATAAGAGCGAAGAATATTTGTATTTGTCAAACAGCAGTCAAGCATCGATCATCATGTCACCAGAATAAGACCCTCCATATTTATTGGAAAGGAGCATCAAGCTCATCACCGTGCACTTTCACCACCCTGTGAAGTTCATAACTTATTTCATTTGTAGCTTAATAAACTGCATGGTTTCCCAAGTCATAGTGGGAGGACCACACACCATATCATCTCGTGACTCCAAGTGTACTTCGATATGATGGTTATTATATCAATATTTGCGCATAAAAAGGTGTTTCCACCGCCATTTCTCGCATACCGGTAATTACCTTTACAGACACAAAAAGATCCCACCATGTGGAATGAACAAATTATCTGTCGGCATTTATGAAATTGTTCCCGAAACGTCCTGTTTCCATCACAGCTGTCGTGATCATTTCTTTTTAGACGGTTTATGACTCTCTCTCACCTCGGCCACACATTTGGGGCAGCGCCAGTTGCCCTTGGGGGCCTCAGTGAGAGGAGGCAGCAGACAGAAGGTGTGGTAGTTGTCGTCACAACCGTCACACAGCAGGAGCTTCTCATCCTCGTCACCACGGCCACACATCCGACACACAAACGAATCCACCTTCGCAGAACAGATAAGTGAAACAGAATTAAAGTTCTGCATTTAAATTGCCACACTCAAATATGTTGGAAAGGAGCTGACTAACGAAATAGTACATGTAAATTGTTTACCCATTAAATTACTGACAGCATAGATGGTGATCAACTAGCTTAATTTATTTTCCCATTTAAATTGCCACCTTATGATTCGAATATCTATTCCATCTGATTTTGGATCAGACATAACATACAGGGCTGGATTCCCAGACAGAGAATCTTCAGTGATCATGCTTCTTAGTCCAGGATAAGCCTTAATCTGTGCCTGTGTAACTGGCCCATAAACATGAATGGAGGCTAAGGCCCTTACAAACGGAGGGTTGCCGAGGTTACGTCTCAGCCGCATGGTCATCTTGGTGCAGGGCCCGTCACCCTTTTCACCATTGTCTTGGTCCCCGTTGTCATGAGCTTCTCCACCTTCCTCATTTTTCTCTTCCTCTTTCTTCATCTCACTCTTTATCGTAGCATCAGAGGGAGGAGGAGCCGTGGTGGTTGTGCTGCCATCTCCTCCTTTCTCTTTGACCTCCCCTGGCTGCTCCTTGACCTGGACAGCAGCTGCAGCCCGGACAGTCACAGTCTGAGGCAGCTCTTCTGGAAGGAGGGAAATTGGAGAAGTGGTCAAGATCAGCTGTAACCCAGCATTCAACACACACTGAAATTGCACCGCATTCTATAGAATACTACTTTTTGACCAGATCCCACATTTCAAACACAACCAGGTAGGGGGGTGAGTGATTGTGGCAGAGTTGTGTTACCTTTCTTGGGAATGCTCTTATTTCTGGGCACCAGTCCTAGCCCCATCATCTTAGGCCCCGCACCGTAAATCTGCAGTTTCTTCAGCTCTGGGTTCTTCTCTATGTCCTCCTCCGTGGGATCAGGCTAGGGGACAGGTGTCAAAAAGTCAGTATGGAGATGTGGTGGGAGCAACACCAATATACTTTCAGGTATACTGAGAGGGAATGGAGAAGCAGAAGGGTCAGGAGATAGTGTGAGGATGAGGGAGAATAGTAGGACTAGAGGAGAGGATCGGCTAGGAGAGTAGAACCTCTCCATACAGTACATCTGTGACTATTGACAGTTACTAAACAAAGGTAACGACCCACCACCGTGTTATAAGAAAAAGCATCCAAACACACGTCTAGACACACGTACCAACAAAGGAAAATAATTTGGGGAACCTACATACAAGTCTCAACTCAGCTGAACTGAAATGAGTGATTCATAAAATAACAAATTCACTCAAGTCGAGGTTGTGAGGTGTCATCTGTCTCAGATCCTAAATCTGTAAAATGGTGTTCCTAACTTCTGAAGGGGCAATGCTTGAGAGCATAAATGTACAAAGCTGCGTTTACATTTTCCAAATATTTTACTTTCTCAAAAGGCCAAGTGGAGTGTCTAACAGGGTTCTTGCCAAACACAACATACTGGTGTTCAGACCGATGCACTCTAACAGAACACATGCAGTCACACAACCGACTGGTGTTCAACTGACCGATGCACTCTAACAGAACACATGCAGTCACATAACCGACTGGTGTTCAACTGACCGATGCACTCTAACAGAACACATGCAGTCACACAATAGCGCTGCAGAAGTGAGGGAATGGAAGCGTTAAGCAAGGACACACAGAGACTGACTAGCAGTAAATAGAGAGGGGGAGAGAGAGGGAGATTCACACTGATTTCATAAACAAGTACAGGCGAGACAGGTAATTGCTGATGCATTTACATAAGTTGTTGCCAGGGACAAACAGTGAGTGGGTGGGTGAGTGAGTGGAATAAGGGCTAAAGACAGCTAAAGCTTGATGCTAGGCTATTGAATGGTGATGTTTGTTAAGAGTTATAAAAGGATGGCAAGGGCCCTGCCGCAAATAAAGAAGGCGAGAGAGAGAGAGAGCGAGGCGTTTGTTCCTAGAGAAATCGAGCCAGATAGAGACGGGCGAGGGTAGAGCCGGGAGAGAGCGAGCACTCGCATTGTGCTCAAAAGAGACAGGCAGTACCGATGTAGAGATGTGTTGAGAGCCAGTGGAGAGAGGGTGGGGGGCAGAATCCTCTGGACCCTGCATAGGAAGACAACAGCAACAAAGAACTGAGACAGGAGGAGGAAGAAAAAGAGTGGCTGAGGAGAAAAAACTGCCATTGGAAGAGTGGAGAAAATGTGTATGGAGAGATGGAAATCTGGTGTGATGAAATATAATTACTTGTGTGTGATTGTAATAGGTGTGGGTAGACAATGTGTTTGCCAAATATAGCTGTGCTTGAACTGATCACATCGCAAGCACTTTTTGATCTGTATAGAACTGAGCCCTCAGAGAACGCATAGCCAAGGTCAGGACTCTCCAACCCTGTTCCCAGAGAGCTACCGTCCTGTAGGTTCACGCCAACCCTAGTCTAGCACACCTGATTCTAATAATTAGCTGGTTGATAAGCTGAACCAGGTTAGTTACAACTGGGGTTAGAGCGAAAATCTACAGGAGGGTAGCTCTCTAGGAACAGGGTTGGAGTCCCCTGGCCTAGGTAATATAAAAACACACAAGGATGCATACTTGGGTTTAAAACAAAACCATATCATCAGATTCTTATGGTGGACTATGATCAATCTGATGACATCTCAGTGTAAAGTTTAAAGAGATAGTGCAAGATTTTAAGCCCTTTCTCTACTTACCCAGAGTCAGATTAACTCATGGATGTGTCCAGTGCTACCTGTCAGCTGTCAACCTTTGTCCTATCATGATTATGTACCCATAAAACATTGTTATATTGGCCAACCCAATTATTCATATTTATTTTAAATAAAACATTTTTTTAAACCTGGCTAAAATGACCGTGTGAAATCAAATGCTAGAACTACACAAATCATGATAAGATTTGGATAAGAGCGTCTGCTAAATGACTAAAATGTCAAATGTAATGATGTAAGATAATGTTGTTGAAAGCCTGGGCTGAGGCTAAATGCAGGCAAATATTTTCTAATATTCATTTCTGGTGGAGGAGTCTCCAAATGATGGAGTCTGATCAGGACCAGGCTGTCTTATTGAGTGAGTTAGGGTAGCCTATACAAGCCAGGGCAATAGTTGCTTTATTTCCCTCATAAAATAATAGGAAATAAATAATATTGTTTGTTCTCGCTCTCATAAAGCTGATTGAGAATAGCCTAGGCTTAGGCTATCGACTTTCATTCTTGTTATTTTTTAAAGCGGCAACTTTAGGACAATACCTTCTTAGGTTGGAATATTTGGAAAATAAGCTACTGTTCATTACTAACTTGTCTTGAAGCTGTTATGATAGCTCTCTCACACACACAAAACGACCTCAAACTTCCTTCATACTGGACACAGAGACACAAAAATGGTATCCATGAGTTCATCTAACTCTTGGTAAGTAGATGGCCAAAATCTCACACTATCCCTTTAAGCATTTCTTGCCATTGTTCAAATAAAATCTGGAGTAAGACCTATTGAGAAGCAAATCAAAGATCTCACCACACCACCACTTTAAAAAGCAAAATGGTACAAAACAAAATGTATTCCATGGGTGAAAGACATGGGTACCCTGTTCAATGGCAGGGGTGACAAAATGAACAAGAAAGAAAGAAAGAAAGAAAGAAAGAAAGAAAGAAAGAAAGAAAGAAAGAAAGAAAGAAAGAAAGAAAGAAAGAAAGAAAGAAAGAAAGAAAGAAAGAAAGAAAGAAAGAAAGAAAGAAAGAAAGAAAGAAAGAAAGAAAGAAAGAAAGAGCATGCTGGATGTGTTCTGAGTGCATCATCAGCTCTTCATCTAGAAGACCATCTAGATTGTTTTTTCCCAATTTGGATTGAAAGAGCTGGAACTCAGATTAAATTCATTTGGATTAATGACTCATTTGGTGTAATTTAAATCAGATTAAGTTATGAATACAACGATATGAATGAAAAGTAATTCCGTTTTTCATTGCCAAAAGAAGAGATGCATATTATTACATGATTGTATGGGCGTATGTCAAATTTATCTTCTTGCCTAACCCAATGCATCACTGATAGAAGATAAAACTATGTAGACTATCAGTGGGAAAAATCTACGAGTAAGATGTGTTAACGGCAGGTGTTACCCCTAACTGAGATCTGTGATAACCAGTGTAGAGCACTAGTTTCACTACAAATTCTCAGAAGACAGTACATCACCATCCAATGAATAGATTTGGACCCCTTTCCTGAATGAGACTGGTTAAATATGGCTATTTATAGATGATGGTTGTGGAGGGTGAATGCTTACATCCTTGGAACGATCAACATGATCATGGCAATGAGTAAAAATAACCAACTTCTATTAAGATCTGTGAACTATACACAGATTGATACTGTTAAGAGGGAAATTATGTACATCGGTCATTGGAGCTTGTGTGCGGTCACTCACGTCTGGCTGGAGACGATTGGCTCGGCGTCCGTAGCTGCTTGTCTTGGATGGCTGGACAGACTGGCGTAGGGGGATGGAATGGGGCTTGTATTCTCTATGCACCTCCTCTCCATCATATAGCTTTGGCTTAGTCTGCTACACACAGAAATCCTGGGGTTAAACCCTCTTCTACATTCATGACTATGGATGGACACCATTTATAAACAGTGCAACTGGCTAAACAAATAATGAATGTAAGTCAATCCATGTCAAATTCTGTGTGATACATAATAGTTGATAGATCGCTTGTGTAAGCACAAAAGAACAGGAGCAAAGTGGGTGAGTGTAGCATTACCGGCAGGCTGGCCCCAGCTTGGAACACCTCAAAGGGGTAGACAATCCTCTCGTAGTGTGAGCGCAGGAGGGAGCCAATGTTCTTGCCTGGAGGGTAGCCAAGCTTCTGGGCCACGCGAGCCCAGCGCCTCTCCTTACTGACTATATCAAACCCTCCCTCATCTATCACAACCTACAACACAAAATAATACAAGTGCACAGTCAGCTCAGTTTTACTGGCTAAAGTACTGTTGGATAGTGTTAGCAATGGTAAGATCTATCACCATTTTTCAAAGAGTCTCTCAACATGTCTTATTTTTGAGTTATACAGAAATAAGACATGCAACAGGGGGTTTATTGAGAAATGAAAAACATGGGTCAGTCAGCTCTGGCACCTTGGACAGGCTGAAGAGGTCCAGGATGCGCCTCTCGATGTTTGGGATCTTGAGGGAGGATCCCTGGATCTCCCAGAACTTGGCGATCCGGTCCAAGTAGTTCAGCTTGACTCGTGTCTCCGCCTGAGGAGAGGGGGGTTAGGAGTGAATATGATTAGAATGAAAACTAAAATATAATCTTTGAGTCAACCAAAACACGTGACTTCTAAAACAGTTATTCAATATCAAGACTCAACCCATAGAAATAGAATGAATAGAACGGGCTTGGAAGCTCTAACACTGGCAATTTGACTGGTAAACTCATGGGTACATGAGCAATGGCTGCCTGATGCTGGATTGCCATGGTAACGTAGAATATTTATTCAAATCCTGCTAACGGATGTAGCTCATGCAATGGGATGTATTTTGTGTAATGTCAGTTGAGTTGACTCAAATCACAGCACAGACTGAAGGGTACATTTCCTGCTTTTACTTCCTGGCATGGGTACATTCAAAATGGCTGCCAGTCCACCCATTATGCCATCATTGACTTGAATGGGGATGGCCGTTCTATTCAGTCCATTTCTGTGACTCAACCATACAATGATACAATATAGGAGGGAGAGAGATTAACCTCCAGCTCATTGAGTCTTTGTATACGGGGTGTGAAGTGGAAGCTATCCACCTCCACAGCAAAGGGTGGCTGCCAGTCCTGTGGGCAGAGGAAAGCTTTGATCAATGTCTATGTTTGATGTAAACACTTGTCATCCTGTCATCACTCAATCCTGTACTCAGCTTGTAAGAAAGAGAAAGAGGACATCTACTTGTGTGTGCTAAGGTCAGAGGAAAACAACCGTATTCAACTCCACACAGGTTTCATGGGGTTAAATGATAGATGCTTGTCATCAGTAAACACTTACAGCAGGAGGACGAATCTTGCAGATTCCAGACTTCTCTGCAATTGGACGGATCTTGGCAATGTAGCCCAGGGGATCCTGAAACTCCTCCCATGATGGCTCGAACACTGGGCACTCCGGAGGAGGCACAAAGTCTTCCCCCTCCATCGCCCTGGCAACAGGTAAGGTCAACAATCTGCATGTCAAGTCACCACACAGTGGAGGTACTTACTTAGCTAAGTAGATTGGCAGTCAAAATAAATGTCACTATGAGAAGTCTGGGCACAATGTAAGATTACCTGCTAATCATTTCTATGAATGATACAGGCCCTATATATATATATACACGCTACCCATTGATTCTTGAAGAATACATTTATGCATGTCTTATAAAGGTTGGAAAATTATTTTAAAATGTAACCTTTATTTAACTAGGCAAGTCAGTTAAGAACAAATTCTTATTTACAATGACGGCCTACCCCGGCCAAAACCGGACGATGCTGGGCCAATTGTGCGCTGCCCTATGGGACTCCCAATCACAGCCGGATTGTGATACAGCCTGGAATCGAATCAGGGTCTGTAGTGACGCCTCTAGCACTGAGATGCAGTGCCTTAGACCGCTGCGCCACTCGGGAGTCTTTCCCTATCATAACCCCAAATCTAAGATTGTATTAATCCATTGTTTATGTAGTTATGAGTATTGTTAGACAACGCATCCTACATAAACACATCTATTATAAAAATTATATATTTCAAATGCATTTCTTGAAAATGTCCACTTCCAGTTCAAAGTTAGGCTAAGGGGAAAATAATCACAAGGTATTCTTCCTTATGGGATTACCAGTTCTTCAAAAATTCATAGGTACAGTACCATACATTGAATTGGATACATTAACAATGCTTTAGAGTATGTTTTTCAGATCAAACAAAGGGCCCCTAGGGACACAACCTACAATTTTGAATGGCAATTGTTTCACGAACGTTACATGATTCTTCTACTTTTGAATAATGTTCTTGAATTGAAACCTGTTCTAATATTTGGTATAAGTCATTGGAACATCATATAATCTTAAATCAAGTAAAACACCAAAATCCCAAACCTGTTAACCCAATATGGGGGAGGCGTTCTTTGTAACTGTTCTCCCCTCCCCCTACCTTACAGACACAGCAAATACTACATGGTGCCATTCTTGTCTCATGAGGTCAAATTGGTGTTTGGTCATCAACAGAAAAGAATACACTGCCTAACTAACAACTTATGTTGATACTTGGTGATATAAAAAGTTAGTCATACTGTCTGGGATATGATTTGTTTCCTACAATTTCACAAGACCTGAGGTTTGCCATCTGAAGGCCTCCTAAATATATTTTCAATAGAAAATAATGATGAAGACATTTGAGGAAGCTTGCTACTCAAATGCTGGACATATTCTCAAAATATAACTAAAGCCCCTAATCGCAACATACAAACGTCACAGGATTTAAAGGCCTGATTGCATCCATCCACGTTCCTATTAGCAAGACCAAATATGGGGATCCAAGTTAGTCAACAAATGAATATGGCCATTGTCAAACATCACAAAATATGGGTCATTTGGCAAATCGCTAGCTACATACCGGGAGGTCCTTGATGACTGACAAGTTAAGAAAATCCCAAGCAGTTTGGTTTACTTTAAGTTTCACTGTAGTTAGTTAGTTGCTAACTAGGATGTATCTAACTAGCATCTTAGCGAACTTCCCTGATAAGAAATATGGCTAGCTAGAGTATAGCTAACGTGACGTTATTAGACTTACATCATGTTAGATAGCTGGTACTTGGACAGCAACTCTTCCTGACACGTTCAACGTGATCAAAAAGGAAATTATGGACTCAGATGTCACCAATAATATGATGGGCCGTTTAGGTGTCTTGAAAGCTCACAGGGTCTATTGTTCAGCACTGGGTCACGATTGGGGAGGCTGAAGCTAACGTTACGGCCTCCACTTTTCAGCCCATCCCAGGCAGCACCTCCGGTCTCGGGTGGCACTGCGAATTGGCGTGGAAGTTTCACTGGAAATATTGGTTCCTTCTCTGTTTCGTACCTGTCCCAAGACAGATATTAATTGTTTGATTTTTAATCAAAATACTCAGGACAATCATGTAGACAATTATTTATCCTGAGACTACCCTCCTCCCTCTGTTGACAGTGTTGTTGTTTTGCTCAGCTGGCTAACGTTAGCTAGCTAGCTGTCGCTGGTTCGCTAGCTAGCTACTGTAGCTAGTAATGTTACGAGCTAACGTTATTAGCTAGCAAGCAAGGTCCAGTTAGCTCACGTAAAGTTGGCCGTTTTCAGCGTCGCTTCCCCTATAGACCCACTTCTGTTTTATTATAAGAGTAGAGATGATCCACTTTGAAGACTCGTTTGCTTGTAAACGAGTATCTCTGTGAGAATTACGTCCCCATCAAATCAATTTGTGACCAATTTCGCTATCCCCCGTTCATCCTGTCTGGGTTTAAACGCCATCTTAGTTTCATCATTGCCTAAGCGCAACCTCAAGTCTTTCAACCACTAGTACTACGACAGCTGAGTTATTTGAGTGGAAGAGAGGGCAGGAATTAGTCCCTCCACGTTCGCTCGATTTAGAGAAAGTAGTTCGAGACGCATTTTCTCTTATCGTCACCTATTTCACGAATTATGATACCCATTCACGGAATTATTTACTAATATACACTTCGCTAAATAAAATGAGTATATCGTTTAAAACGTGTACCATTATTTAAAAAATGCAGATGTGGAGGATGGCAGAAGTGCATGCATGGACGGAGTAATACCTACTGGCATAGTATTAGTCACGTACACAGTTTACAGCATGTATAAAAGGATCACTGACGTCATGATTCAACCTTGTTTTTTTTCCAGAGTTCCCAGTTGTCTTGAAATCACCGTGAATCCAAATAATGACAGACTTAAATGACAAAGTTTCATGACAATGCAAATAGTCTAGGTAGTCATTTGATTAGCTGTTCAGGAGTCTTATGGCTTGGGGGTAGAAACTGTTAAGAAGCCTTTTGGACCTCCGGTACCGCTTGCCGTGCAGTAGCAGAATGAACAGTCTATGACTAGGGTGGCTGGAGTCTTTGACAATTTTTAGGGCCTTCCTCTGACACCGCCTGGTATAGAGGTCCTGGATGGCAGGAAGCTTGGCCCCAGTGATGTACTGGGCCTTACGCACTACCCTCTTTAGCACCTTGAGGCCGAGCAGTTGCCGTACCAGGTAATGATGCAACCAGTCAGGATGCTCTCGATGGTGCACCTGTATAACTTTTTGAGGATCTGAGGACCCATGCCAAATCTTTTCAGTCTCCTGAGGGGGAATAGGCTTAGTCGTGCCCTCTTCACGACTGTCTTGGTGTGTTTGACCATGATAGTTTGTTGGTGATGTGGACACCAAGGAACTTGAAGCTCTCAACCTGCTCCACTACAGCCCCATCGATGGGAATGGGGGCGTGCTCGGTCCTCTTTTTCCTGTAGTCCACAATCATCTCCTTTGTCTTGATCACGTTGAGGGAGAGGTTGTTATCCTGGCACCACACAGCCAGGTCTCTGACCTCCTCCCTATAGGCTGTCTCATTGTTGTCGGTGATCAGGCCTACCACTGTTGTGTCGTCGGCAAACTTAATGATGGTGTTGGAGTCGTGCCTGGCCATGCAGGGAGTACAGGAGGGGACTGCGCACGCACCCCTGAGGGGTCCCCGTGTTGAGGATCAGCGTGGCAGATGTGTTGTTACCTACCCTTACCACCTGGGGGCGGCCCGTCAGGAAGTCCAGGATCCAGTTGAAGAGGGAGGTGTTTAGTCCCAGGGTCCTTAGCTTAGTGATGAGCTTTGAGGGCACTATGGTGTTGAGCTGTAGTCAATGAATAGCATTCTCACGTAGGTGTTCCTTTTGTCCAGGTGGGAAAGGGCAGCGTGGAGTGCAATAGAGATTGCATCATCTGTGGATCTGTTGGGGCGGTATGCAAATTGGAGTGGGTCTAGGGTTTCTGGGATAATGGTGTTGATGTGAGCCATGACCAGCCTTTCAAAGCACTTCATGGCTACAGATGTGAGTGCTATGGGTCGGTAGTCATTTAGGCAGTTTACCTTAGTGTTCTTTGGCACAGGGAATATGGTGGTCTGCTTGAAACATGTTGGTATTACTGACTCAGTCAGGGACAGGTTGAAAATGTCAGTGAAGACACTTGCCAGTTGGTCAGTGCATGTACGTACGGTCACTGTGGGGACGACGTCATCAATGCACTTATTGATGAAGCCAGTGACTGATGTGGTGTACTCCTCAATGCCATCGGACGAATCCCGGAACATATTCCAGTCTGTGCTAGCAAAACAGACCTGTAGCTTAGCATCTGCATCATCTGACCACTTCTTTATTGACCGAGTCACTGGTGCTTCCTGCTTTAGTTTTTGCTCGTACGCAGGAATCAGGAGGATAGAGTTATGGTCAGATTTGCCAAATGGAGGGCGAGGGAGAGCTTTGTATGCATCTATGTGTGTGGAGTAAAGGTGGTCTAGAGTGTTTTTTCCTCTGGTTGCGCATTTAACATGCTGGTAAAAATTAGGTGAAACGGATTTAAGTTTCCCTGCAGTAAAGTCCCCGGCCACTCTGGATGAGCGTTTTCCTGTTTGCTTATGGCCTTATACAGCTCATTGAGTGCGGCCTTTGTGCCAGCATCGGTTTGTGGTGGTAGACAGACAGCTACGAAAAATATAGATGAAAACTCTCTTGGTAAATCATGTGGTCTACAGCTTATCATGATATACTCTACCTTAGGCGAGCAAAACCTCGAGACTTCCTTAATATTAGATTACGTGCACCAGCTGTTGTTTACAAATATACACAGACCCCTTGTCTTACCGGAGGTGTCACGATCGTTATAAGAAGCGGCGGACCAAGGCGCAGTGTGATAGGCGTACATACTTTATTTAGTACACTCACGAACAAAAACAACAAACGATACGTGAAGTCCTAGGTTAAATAACAAAACCATACGGAACAAGATCCCACAAACACAAATGCCCAAACGGCTGCCTAAGTATGGGACCCAATCAGAGACAACAAGCAACAGCTGATTCTCGTTGCCTCTGATTGAGAACCACCCCGGCCAACATAGAAACACAATGAACGAGATCCTGAACATAGAAACACAAAACATAGACTCTACACACCCTGGCTCAACATAACAGAGTCCCCAGAGCCAGGGCGTGACAGGAGGCAGCTGTTCTATCTTCCCGATGCAGCGTATATCCCGCCAGCTGTATGTTATCCATGTCGTCGTTCAGCCACGACTCTGTGAAACATAAGATATTACAGTTTTTTATGTCCCGTTGTTAGGATATCCGTGATCATAGTTAGTCTATTTTGTTATCCAATGATTGTACGTTGGCTAATAGGACTGATGGTAGAGGCAGATTACCCACTCGCTGTCGGATCCTTACAAGGCACCCCAACCTATGTCCCCGACAGGGGCGGTGTGTTCAATAGGGCGATATGGGCGACGCACTGCCAAACGGGAAAAGGAAGGGATTTTTTTTCTAATCAATTATATCACGGCAACAGTAGTTATCAGTGTTCTAATCTGATCTGACTGCCACTAAATGTCAAATCAGGCTAAAGTCGTGCTTCAAATGGCCCCGCCCGTTTTTGGGGCGATTTCAGTCATGTTGAAAATCGCCCAGAAGTCTGTCATAGACTCCCATGTAAAATCTATTTTTTTCAAATTTCAAAGCTTTCAATACAATCTCTATGGGTGTCTGTGGGCTTGCACTTACGCGCTTTCGTCATACGTGACGTAACCATGAACGTAACTAAGAAAATAGCGGCTAGCAGCGTCTCTGTTGCGACCTGCAGTGTGGCGTTATCTTATGTTTTTAATTTGTACACTTAGTGGCGTTATTTTATGTTTTTAATTTGTACACTTAGTTTACAAACATTCTGCCAACCATGGATTTCCAGTGGTGGGTTTTGGACTGATCTTGTTGATCGTGTACATACCCGCTACGAATGGACTAAATAATGAAAACGCTGCTGGCAGCGGAATCCAATACAGCTGGGAGACTTGGCTGGATGACAGAGTCCCGGACAGAGAAGTGGAGCCGGCCGGCTTCACCCTGGTCAGAGCGGACCGCGATCTGACACAGTCACAGGGAAAATCGATCCTGGTAAGAGAGCGACTCTGTACCCCCGACATTGAACTGCTTTCTGTGTCACTGCGACCTTACTATCTGCCCCGTGAGTTCCCCCAATTGTTTGTTACCGTTGTGTACTGTTGATAATCACAAGTTTACTGGAGAACTGAGACCAAGTAGAGACTTTGGACAGGGTGAATATGGTATAATAAAGGCAGTTTATTCAGAGGTAAAGATATCTGGAATCGCGTGCACGGACTCGTTCGTCAAACTCTTAGGGAGCTATCTGAAGAGAGCCCCGAAAACATTGTGTGCAGACATTTTATACAATAAATGATGTAGGTTGAATCTAGTAGTTCTGATCTTCTGATTGGTCCTGATGAGTTGGGCGAGGTCCCCTCCACTGTTGCATTGGCTCTGAGTCGGGTTCTCTGTCTTCAAATGTTCAGCCTAAAGAGAGGGGATTTTTGTGTGTGTGTGTGTGTGTGTTTAACAGTGATGATGTGTGTGTGTGTGTGTGTTATCAGTGATGATGTGTGTGTGTGTGTGTGTGTGTGTGTGTGTGTGTGTCCTCAGAGCAAGAACTCGTGAGTTGGAAGAACTGAGAGACCTATGGCGTGGGTGTTGTCCTTGGCCACCTGCTGACAAGGCTGACAAGATAGGACTCTTTTGTCCATTGTTATAGGATAGGAACAGCATTGATTGAAAACAAACGCCCAACACAAAATGGGTCATGCACAAGATTTTAGTCAGACCAAGCTATAACATTATATATTTACTACGACAGTACATTCAACCAAAAGCTAATATAACAAAGGCATCAGAGATTATTTATAATCTGTCACAGAAACTGGAATCCATCTCCCCAGATCAGTCAATAAATGCTTCTGGTATTGACTTATATGCTGCCCCTGTCTTCATGTTGTTGCTGGACATATCTTTTTTAAAATGTGTGTAGGTCACCTAAATCATCAGAAAAATTGCCCCTCCTGAGAATTTTTTCAGGAGCCGCCACTGGTCCCCGATACAGTATGTCCGTCTCTTTCTCATGCGAATGACAGGGATTTGGGCCTTGTCGGGTGTCTGAAGAAAATCCTTCGCGTCCGACTCGTTAAAGAAAAAATCTTCGTCCAGTACGAAGTGAGTAATCGCTTCCTGATATCCAGAAGCTCTTTTCGGTCATAAGAGATGGTGGCAGAAACAATATGTACAAAATAAGTTACAAATAGCGCGAAAAAACACACACAATAGCACATTTGGTTAGGAGCCCGTAAAACGGCAGCCATCTCCTCCAGCGACATTCTTACATGCGGGCCGGTGTTTCTTCCGACACATCGACAAAAAAAGATTATTATTTTTTAAAGTAAATGAGGCTGAATGAACTGTTTCGCTGCCAGACAAGGCTCCGCTGATAGCCAGGTGTAGCGGTCGTAAGGATTCACTCCATGGTGCTGAAAAGAAAGCTCTGCCTTTGGGACAGCTTTATGTAGGCCCTAACAGTTTGTGGGCACCGTTTTTCACCGTTATAGTGCAATTAATGTATTGTTTAGTGTTGGGCAGTGGCTTTGTTGGCATGCATAAAACATTTTTTTTGAGTTTGCCCCACCAAGAATTACATTCTAAAATCGCCACTGACCATTTTACATTTCAACTTTAACGGGCCTTATGTAGGGTAGGGAAGTCACAAGGATCCCAGATAGCAGGACCGGTATAAAAAGTGCAGTGAAACGTTTATTGCAAGCACCCTCAAAAGTGCAGTACAAAATCAACATCAAATTGATGGTAATTTTCCATGGAGAAAAATTGTGTGACTTGCTATAGCTATTTAAAATAATTTGTGTGGTAGTTGAAGAAGTTTCAAATATTTTAAAGATGTGTTCCAGAGGTTTTGTATACTTTTTATCCAGTAGTTCTGAAAGTAGAACTCACGAGCCAAAACGGGTCACCACAATTGTGTACAACGTCATCAATTTTGTATGAGACGTTACCTCCTGCAATTCATCTTTTTTTTTTGCAATTCGTATGATATGTTATGAATTCCAATTTGTACCATATGTTACGAATTTGTTAATGAGTGACGGTTTTATAAATGGTTGATAGTAGCCTTCAGTGGAAGACTAGGTAGTAGTAGTAGGCTTATACAGTTGAATTTAACAAGTGAACAGTTTATCTTTTACATTGAAGTAGGCCTTAGTAAGCTACTGTAGCCTGCCTTTTAGACAATGTTTCAGAATTCGCAGCCTGTCCATCATATTTAGGTTGGAGAAAAAGTCAATGCAAAACATTGTTGAATTCAAACGTTCTGCGGACAGGTCCACAACCATTTGCATCTTTTTCTCTTTCAGAAACTGACTGTCCTTTTCCAGATAGAGCATAACTTACTGATAAAGATTAAAACATCCTGCCAACACAGTAACTAGACTGGTAGTATATGTAAAATATTTGACAGTATGGGTAAGCCACAGTATTGCTGTGCGATAGGAGCTTGACATCATTGCCTATTTAATCTCAGAGCCAAGGCAGGACATAGAAGCCCAATAATCTATTGATAAACTAACAATTCGCCTTTTGCATGCCTGGCCTAATTCCAATAGTTCCAAATTATACTGCAAAAAAGGGCGTTATTTTCATCATAAAAGGTGAATGGAGGGAGTTTTCCAGGCGGAGTAGCCTAAGTAGCCCCAGAACTACTAGTAGCAGTACATTACAGTAGTAATAGTTCATGTTTAACCTCTTAAGGATCAGACCCTTTTTTTTTCCAATTTTCGCCTAAAATGACATACCCAAATCTAACTAGCTCAGGACCTGAAGCAAGGAAATGCATATTCTTGATACCATTTGGAAGGAAACACTTTGAAGTTTGTGGAAATGTGAAATTAAAGTAGGGGAAGATAACACATTATATCTGGTAAAAGATAATACAAACAAAAAAGCATGCGTTATCTATTATTATAATTGTTTCATCATCTTTGAAATGCAAGAGAAAGGCCACAATATAATATTGCAGTTTAGTCACAATGTAGATCTTGTCCACTAGATGGCAGCAGTGTGTGTGGAAAGTTTCAGATTGATCCAATGAATTGGTCAATTGATACATTTTCAAGTAAATAACTATGGAGAACATACAAATATGATATGGTAATACAAAATGTAAGTTTACACACTCCCAGGAATGGCATACATGATGGATCATTAGCTTACACACTAACTTTCACACATCTATATATATATATTTTCTGTTGTATTTTTTGACCAGTTCCTACATTGGAATATAACAATGGATTTTATCAAACAAAACTATGCTACATTTTATCTCTGGGACGCTTAGGATGACAAATCAGAGCAAGATTACTGAATGTAAGTACATTATTTACCTTCAGAGGTGAATGTATCAAACCAGTTGCCGTGATACGTTTTGTTGTTGTTGTGCACTCTCCTCAATCAATAGCATGGTATTTTTTCACTGTAATAGCTACTGTAAATAGGACAGTGCAGTTAGATTAACAAGAATTTAAGCTTTCTGCCCATATAATAATAATGAGTCAACCAACAGACGGCAATGACTGTTTTCTAATAATATGTCTTGAGCTTGGTCTTGACTAAAATAATTAATTAATTAAGTAAATAGTTTCATTAAATGTATGGTTCTTTCAGCCGTCTAACCATCTGGTTTGTTGATTTAAAAAGTACAAATATCACCCACCCCCAATATGCTAACCTCCCATGTTATTGTAATGGTGAGAGGTTAGCATGTCTTGGGGGTATGATATTTGTACATCTGTAACTTTTTCACTCATCATTATTGACGATACATTCAGGATTACCCGTAATCATGGTAGCATCCACATTAATGTAAAAGTATTTAGAAACATATTCAATTCTTATTTACAATAAAAGTGATTCCAAAATGACAAAATACATTATTTACCATTCATTTCTATTGGCCACAAAATAATCTGAAACACAACCAAAACAAAGAGCAAATGCATCCAACACATTTGTCAAGTTACAAGCTTGATGTAGTCACTGCGTGCTATGAATATGGGACCAAATACTTACGTTTTTACTACTTTAATTCAACACTTTTGGTCCCCCAAAATGGGGGGACTATGTACAAAAAGTGCTGTGATTTCTAAATGGTTCAGCCGATATGGATGAAAATACCCTGACTGTAGTACTCGCGCTGCTAAAACACTCGACCACTGCTACTCCAACTTCCCGGATGCCTACAAGGCCCACCCCTGCCCTCCCTTCGGCAAATCTGATCACGACTCCATTTTGCTCCTCCCTTCCTATAGGCTTCCAGTTGAAGCTCGCATCTACTACAAAACCATGGTGCTTGCCTACGGAGCAGTGAGGGGAACGGCACCTCCTTACCTTCAGGCTCTGATCAGACCCTACACCCAAACGAGGGCACTACGTTCATCCACCTCTGGCCTGCTAGCCCCCCTACCTCTATGGAAGCACAGTTCCCGCTCAGCCCAGTCAAAGCTATTCGCTGCTCTGGCACCCCAATGGTGGAACAAGCTCCCCCACGACACCAGGACAGCGGAATCATTGACCACCTTCCGGAGACACTTGAAACCCTACCTCTTTAAGGAATACCTGGAATAGTATAACAGTAATCCTTCTACACCCCCCTCCCCCAGTGGTGGTTGTCCCACTGGCTATCCTAAGTTGAATACACCAATTTGTAAGTCGCTCTGGATAAGAGCATCTGCTAAATGACTTAAATGTAAATGTGAAATATAAGACATGTCTATATCCTGGAAAGTTTGCTGTTACTTACAACAGTCATGCTAATCACATTAGCGCACATTAGCTCAACCGTCCCGTATACGGGACACCAATCCCGTAGAGGTTAAGATAGGTAGGCCATGGCCGAGTTAGCTATAGTAAGTTGGGTCTCTATCGTAGTTTGATTAGTGAGTGTGGGGGTTGTTATAGTGGGTTCGTTTTATGGGTTGGGGTGAAATGTGCTCCCCCAGTGATATAATTTGATTGGTAGAAGATATTTCTGTTCATATTTCAGATTTAAAAAGCAGAGAAGTAGACCAAGATTTCATACGTTCTTAGTTTGTATGTAAGTTGTTGGGAAAGTGGAGAGAATTGTATTAGTTTGTAAAAGTTGAGAGAAAGTAATTGATGCAGTTACCAAAACAGCTGTATCGTTGGATTGGTAGAAGATGTTTACATTCTGAATTCAGATTTAAATAGCAGAGAAGTAGACCCAGATTTCACACGTTCTGTGTTTTTATATGCGGTACCAGTCAAAAGTTTGGACATGCCTACTCACTCAAGGGTTTTTCTTTATTTTTACTATTTTATACATTGTAGAATAATAGTGAAGACATCAAAACTATGAAATAACACATATGGAATCATGTAGTAACCCAAAAATCATGTAGTAACCAAAAAAGTGTTAAACAAAAACTTTCAAAGTTCTTGACATTTTCCGGATTGACTGACCTTCACGTCTTAACGTAATGATGGACTGTCGTTTCTCTTTGCTTATTTGAGCTGTTCTTGCCATAATATGGACTTGGTCTTTTACCAAATAGGGCTATCTTCTGTATACCACCCCTACCTTGTCACAACACAACTGATTGGCTCAAACGCATTAAGAAGGAAATCAATTCCACAAATGAACTTTTAACAAGTTAATTGAAATGCATTCCAGGTGTCTACCTCATGAAGCTGGTTGAGAGAATGCCAAGAGTGTACAAAGCTGTCATCAAGGCAAAGGGTGGCTACTTTGAAGAATCTCAAATATAAAATATATTTTGATTTGTTTAACACTTTTTTGGTTACTGCATGATTCCATATGTGTTATTTCATAGTTTAGATGTCTTCACTATTATTCTAAAATGTAGAAAATAGTGGAATTGCCCTTACTCATTGGCTCATGATTAGAATGTACTTCCTAGTGGTGGAGAGTCGACTCAGAAATAATCTATTCCTTGACCACCGAGAGTCGGCGTCGACTATTATTGTAACTGTCATGACTTCCTCCGAAGCTGCCACCTCTCCTTGTTCGGGCAGGGTTCGGCGTTCGTCGTCACCGGCCTTCTAGCCACTGCCGCTCAGCAACTCATCATTCCATTTGTTTTGTCTTGTTTATTACACACACCTGGTTCATATCCCCTCATCAGTACCTGTATAAGTGTTCCCTCTGCCCCCTTGTATTTGTGTGTGATTGTTTATTGTGGAGGATGTTGAAGCTCGGTGGAGCTCCGTGTATTTTGTATCGCTGGGATATTTCCCTGTGTGCCTTGTATTTTCCAGTGCACTGGAGTGTTTTGATGCATTTCTGCATACTCTGTAATTGCGGAATAAAGCCTGTTATTCTGTGATTTAACAGTAACAGAAATTGAAACTAAAATAAAAAGTAACATTGGAAAAACAATTGAGTAAATTCAGTTAATTCAAAAGTGGGAAGTTAGCTTAATGAAAGTAGTTGGTGCGGTACCTAAAACAGCTGTACCTCTTGATTGGTAGAAGATAATTCTGTTCTGATTTCAGGTTTGAATAGTAGGAAATAGACCAAGATGTCATACCCTCTACATTTTGGTCTAAAGTGCTGGGAAAGTGTGACACATTTCAGTTGTTTGTAAAAGCTGACAGAAAATGTAGTTGATGCAGTTAATAAAACAGCTGTATCGTTTGATTGGTTGAAGATAATTATGTTCCGATTTCAGATTTGAATAACAGAGAAGTAGACCGAGATGTCATACCTTCTAAGTGTTTGTCTAAGTTGTTTGGAAAGTGGTCAAAGTAGCTGATTTGTGTCAAAAGTTATATTGTTTACACTGTTGAATATTGTGAATGTTGGAAGTCACGGGAGTTTTTAACAATGGGAGCTTTAGAATGTTGAATAAATCCCATTAAAGTGGATGAGTTTTTTTTAGAAGGACAAAAAGTTTAATAGTTTACAAAGTATCAATGATTTCAAAAAGTTGTATAATAGCACACTTTTCCAGAATGGTCTGCACGTTTTAAAGTTTGAATGTAGTTTCTAGCTTAAACGGTGTAAGAGGAGTAGCGTTCCAAAGAAAAAGTCAGAAATAATAATAATCTAATAATATGCCATTTAGCAGACGCTTTTATCCAAAGCGACTTAGTCATGCGTTTTTTTTTTTTTTGTGTATGGGTGGTCCCAGGGATCGAACCCACTACCTTGGCGTTACAAGCGCCGTGCTCTACCAGCTGAGCTACAGTTGTACATTATTTAAAGTAGGTATTTTGCTTTCGCAAGTCCCATTAATAATAATCAAAAGTCAAATCAAGAATAACAAGTAGTAATAATATTGTATGCATAGCAATTAAACCGGTACTCTTGTTATTAAAAGTCTGTTGTCAGTGGTGATGATCATGATGATCTATTACTTTTTGATGTCTGAGCGGATTTCTTTCAAATCAGTGGTGATATGCTGGGAATTGTTTGCCTGAGAAAATTCAGTAGGCTATAAATGAAGGAAATAAAGGAAATGAAGGAAATGTGTTGTTGTCCATCACATTTGCAGACATTTATTCTGTCAAGAAGACATCAATAAAAGACAGAAGATTGTTTCACTGCAAGGACACTTTTTAATATATCAGAAGCAATAAATATTCACATCTCAATTCTCTATTCTTCCAGTTTATACTTATTACATACACAAATAAAAATTTTAAGATCATACTTTCTGTATGTTTAAAATAATATCAATTAGTTCTCTGACATACAAACACTTAATTACTGCAATTTATTCTCTCACCTTCAGTCTAAAATAAAAATAATTCAATATTCAAACCAAAGTCCCCTGCTCGTCTTTCTCTCTCACACACACACGCATGCACGCTCACACGCACCCACAAACACACATGCACGCTCACACGCACCCACAAACACACCCACAAACACACATGCACGCACGCACACACACCTCAGTATAATATGTACATTCCGATTTATACAGTACAATCCATTCAATATGTGCAGATATATTCATGCAAGAGGGGTCACAAAGGGACAATACAGAGGGAATTATGCAGGGAAACGCCAACACAAAGCTTCAACATCAACCACCCCTAAAACCTTTTATTTTCCCCTGACTACCCATATTCTTGTTCTGGCTTTTAACGTTAATCTGTCTCTTTCAACATTTCTTTGTCCTCAAGTTTTGTCTAGCATGTCTAACTACAATTCACCATCCTAAAATTAAATGATTCCCTTTATCCTGAAACACTAGTACCTAGTTCAATCTACCATTGTTCAAACACAGTGCAATAGAAGGACAGAGAGAGGAAGTTAGAAAGGGGGTCAACAGAGATGAGAGAGGAGAAGATTAACAAACCTGTTTGATATATTGACAAGCCCATTCAGTAAGGGTGCTGGGGTGTAGGCTATTAAGGTGGTGATGATTTCTCTGAGGATGGGTAAGGGGGTATGGGAGGAGGGTGTTTAAAATAATGCAATTTCTGACTTTAAGACACCACGTGTGCAAAACCACAAAACTATATTACAAAGCGTGCTTGTTCAAAGACATAGACCGTCCAAACACACGCCATGTGAGAAACTCTCTCAACAAGACCAGATGCTTGTGAGTGAGTCCCATGATAACAGGGAGGATAACATGGAGGACATAAACGAGGATCATTCTCCATGAGCAGGTAAAAGGTCAAAGCCCTTAAGGGGATCTTTCAAAGGGGTCTGAGGTGGGAAAGCATATTAATTCATATGCATTTTGACTCCGATGAACCCATTTTCTGACATTGTGCAAGTACTAGTTCACACAATCACCAGTCTCCTAAAAAAAAATAATAATAATAATTTAGGGAGATATAGGGTACACAACTCTATAAGAACAAAAATAGTCCTAAATATGAACTCATATTTTTAACATTCAATAATAATAACTGATAATAGAAGTTATCAATGGCAACCATTATAGAGAACAAAAATAAATCCCACTTTATAACACCCTCATTACATACAAGTATGAGGGAATTAATATGTGTTTGTATCCTCTGTATAATAATTTTTATCAATCAAACATCTGTAATTTATAATTAATCACTGGATCAAAACAGTTATGTTATTAGACAATATTCATCATACTCAGCAATTATATATGTAACATTTATACAACAGCAAAAAAGCTTAAAAACATTCAAAAATATTATTGGTAGCATCATTATTCCACACACCCACACATGTAAGTCCTATGAAACCAGCTGACTTCTCTTTACATGTTAAATACCATAGAGCCTAAGACTGCCATTGAACCGTGAGTCATAAAAGTTGAAGACAAAGCAAATGTCTCTGAGGTCTACTTTAAAAAAGGATACCTTTCAGTGATGAAGACCTGCTATGGAAATTGACAAAGCTATTATGAAGCTGAATAAATTATTGCAACTATCTTCAATGGCTGTTTACAATGCACAACCCTGCTGGAATGTATTTAGTGGTGAAGTCTTTTTTATATCCAGGTGGGTGGAGATGGTCTTTCTGTTGGTCAGCATTGTCCCCAAATATTGCGTGTTTTCATCTGCAGATGTGCCCCATTGATAACATTGCACGATTACATGTTGGTACTTATGTTTAAAACAGTCTCAAGCTCATGTCTTGGCACAGTACAGTTTCCAATAATACTTCTGACAGTGAAACACTGGGTTACAGGCCCTCTACTGTACATTTACTACTAGCATCGGTTCTATGGCTATAAAAATTGTTGATTGTGTGTGTGTGTTTAATGCTTTTCCTGCCTGCTGCCAACTTTAACATCATTGCTCCTACCTGTGACTCTCCCTTATGAGTTTGTGTGCTGAGAGCTGATAGAATACACCTGAGAAACTGCATAGGAACCACCTATAGTCTCTCTACAACTGTTGTATATGTAATAAGCATGATTGTCTAGCCTTTGCCTATACTATATAAAAACATATTTGTGTGCTTACATTTATGTGGGTGTTGCTTTATGTGTGTTGATTCTGCCTGTGTGTGCTTGTGTGTCCTGTATGTGTGAAGGTATATGCATGTAATTCAGCTCCAACTCGCTTTCCTTTGCTCTCTCTGTCTACATGTGTGGGAAGCGAAGGTGAAAGTAGCAGAGGCGAAATAAGTTGCGTTTCTTCTTGTCACTGGCGCTGTTGTTACTGCTGCTGCTGTCCTGCTCACCTCTACCAGCCCTGGCTCTATCCCTGGCCCTAGCCCCACCCCCTTCCTCCATCCTGCCCTCTGACCTCTGCCCTCTGTGGCCCCACGTTCTGCTGCTCACACCACCGTGCTGATCCGGTTGATAGGTTTGGATTTGGAGCTGCCCCCTGTGCCAGTCGCCCCAGCCCCCGTCACTTGGGGCCCCTGCTGAGGCTGCCCGGGGTGCTGGAGGGGGTGAGGGCAGAGAGGCATAAGGGGGATAAGGGGGGTAGAAGGGGGGGGTAAAGGGGAGTGGGGGGGGGGAGGGGGGATAGAAGAGAGAGGAGGGTACTGGGGCTGATACTGGGCGGCGGACGCAGCGTGATGGGTGTTGACGGAGGCGGACGGCTGCTGATGCTGATGTTGGTGGGGTAGCGTGCCAAAGATGAAGCGAGACTGATGTGGGTGGGGGGCGGGGTGCGGCGTAGCACTGAGCGGGTGCCCTGGGTGGGTGTGGGAGTGTGCGTGGGGGTGCGGGTGGGAGTGAGACAAAGTCAGAGGAGGTTTGCCTGGCATGGCGCCCGCCCTGATAGAGTGTGTGGGCGGCGTGTGGTACAGGGTGAACTGGGGGTTCTGGGAATGTTGGGAGTGAGGAGAAAGGGGGGGAGGACAGCCCACCGCCATGTTGCCGTAGCGACCCTGCATGCCATGCTGGGAAAGCTGGGAGAGATGGGCCAGCTGCTGGAGCTGGGCGTGAGGGGGGCCAATAGGAGGGCGACAGGGGAACGGCCCTCTCTGAAGGATATGAGGGGGCACGCCCCCGCCTGGCAAGGGAGGAGGGCCAGCTTGGACGTGGTAGCGATGGTGATGGTAGTAGGGGGGAGGGGGCTGCACGGCGGCCGTGTGGCAGTACTGCGCATGCAGGGCCTGGATCTTGGAAGGGCCCCCCTCCGACTGGCACAGAGATGAAGGGGAGTGAGGAGGGGGCCCTCCCGTAGTGGGTGGGGGGACAGGGGCGGGGTAGGGTGGCCCCGGTGGTATAAGGGGACTTGGCGGTTTGGCACGTTTGCTGCCGAATAGAGAGCCTAGGAAGGAGCCCGTATTGCCCCCCCCAGGGCCGCTCCCCACCCCCGCTCTCTCTACACTGCTGGGAATCCCCCCAACTCCCGTCCCAGCAGCGGTGTGTTGTTGCCCCGGCCCACCCCCCACCCCCGTTCCGGGGCTCAGGATGGGGCGATGCGGCCGGTAGTCTTCTGTAGGGTAGCAGCCTGGGACCACGCCCGGAACCGGGTAACGCTGGTGTGGCCGGGGGCTGCTAATGATGGAACCCTGAGGAAGACAAAGAGGAAGAGGAAGGAGAGTTGAGGAGGAGTTCTGGAAAGGAAGTAATTCATGCATGACATCCTATCATTAATCCTTGGACAAATCACTGGAACACTGCAATGAGTGTGTCAGTTTACAAACACCACAACACCTGCAAACCAACAACAAACCAATGAAAAAACAACTTTTGAATATGCAAGAATGGAGAAGAACATGAGTTGAGAACAAGATCATGCACAGGGTGTTGTGAGAGCACAGAGGCATGCAAAGCTCATTCCACAACACGCGCATGCATGTCAGTCACACACAACAGTCGCACACGACAGTCACCCACGTCAGTCACACAAGTCAAACACACAAACACACAGAGCATGCTGAGTAAGGGGTCAGGGGTCAGGGTCAAGGACGAGGACGAGGGGAAAGACTACACGTTTATGGCTCAATTAAAGGGATATACTGGGATGGCTATGTTTGAGGTATACGTATTAAAGGGGCAGGTACACCATTCAGTTTGTCCATTCAGACTTACTTCCATGGTACTGTCGAGGGAGCCAACACTGTTACTGCGACCACGTTTCCCTGCACCCAGCCAGGAAGAGGCAGGTTATGAAAGAGAGGAAATACAGTAACATAATGTTGCTGAGTGAGCTTGCAGAGAGGTGAGAGATATGGCTTGCAGAAGCTAGTGTTCTTTCATGTGCCAGAGATAATAGAACAAGATGAGACCAGAAGAAGCAAAGGAAGAATCTCAAGCAGTCCCATGGGCAGGGTACACTCTACTCTCAGTGTCTAGACATTAGTGTCTGAAGAATTTCTGTGAATCCTTATAAAGAACACAGTCAGTCATTAAAAAGAGCAATAAGCATATCTCTATTAATCGGCAGGATTACTGAGAGTATTTGATTAGCATAATACACAATTTCCAAGAGGAAGTGGTTTGTATGTATTGTATATATATGTGTGTGTGTGTGTGTGTGTGTGTGTGTGTGTGTGTGTGTGTGTGTGTGTGTGTGTGTGTGTGTGAGTGTGTGTGAGTGTGTGTGTGCATGTTTTACCTCCATCTGATAGGTCTCGGAGAGATGAGCTGAGCGCGGAGCGTTTGAGTCCCTCTCCTGCAGAGTAGTTGTCATCTAGACTGGGCCTTCCCAGGGTGCCGTTCGCCACCTCACCCTTCACACCCACTCCACCTCCGACCAAGCCGGTTAGCAGGCCAGTCCGCATCACGCCTTTCTGCTTCTCCAACTCAGCTACGGAGAGAAGGAGAGATCGAGAGAAAGACAGAGAGAAGATGATTGACAATAGAAATAGTTAATATCAATATTCCCACATCCCTGTCTTTCTTCCTGTTTTTCACTTACAGGTGGACAGGGTAAGATACAGGAAAGCAATAGCCACTCTGTTACACCATGGAGCCACCCACCAATACACCCACACACAGCCGTAATCCCCATAGTGACCAACAGGGGGAGGTGTACTCACACTCCACTCTGTACTTCTCCATCTCCTGCACCTCAGCGATACTCTCTCTAAGGTCACTGACAAAGCGGGTGCGGTCCTGCTGACTGGGTGCCATGAACACGATAAGGACCTTCCTCTCTCCACCCAACACTGCCGAGGTCAGACGAATACCGTGGGGGTAGTCTGGGTGACAGAGAGGGACAGAGGAAGAAAGGAATATAAAAACATAACATTTATCATATGGCTGTTAACTTTATGATCTATGTTGACAGACATAGACACATAGAGACACACACAGAGTGTTGAATATGAGGAAGAGGCAGAGGAGGAAACAGGCTCTCACAGGAGTTCTGGAACATGTGGACTTGCATCTCCACCAGAGGGAAGGACTGTCTGAAACTGTACGTCACAGAAGTCTTCTTCTTCTGGAAAATCTTAGTCACCTGAGAATGCACGTGGAGAATATGTGGTTGTAAAGGTAGGGGAAAAGAGGAAAAAATATATATATTTCTACATTGTTTAGGATAGCCTGATGGTCTCCAACTCTCCATATGCATTAGTAGGAGACTCTCATAGGAGTTCCCATTGTTATGAGGATGTGTTAGGAAGCCTTACCACCAGCAGGTCGTTGAACAGGAAGACCTCCCGTTGGTGAACTCCTGTTCTCTGAGGTCGGTTGGGGTCAGGCACCTCATAGAGCTGACAGCAGCATACCAGCCTACGGTGTGGCAGAGACATCACCTACACAAAACACAAATAAAAAAATAGTTTAGTATTACATCTCCCTAAGACTGAGCAGAAACACAAAGAACAAACTAGTATTATAGCTTGTCAATGCAGTAACACATAGCAACAACATATAGTACTACAGATGTTCACAGGCTAAACAGGTACATGACACAGGGCTACAGTTACATTTCAAGCCCAGACAACTCACAGGCTTTTTGCCTACTATGACTCTCTCCACTGCCTGCACTTGGGACACGTGGTCATCGTTGGTCCTTAGCTCCCACTTCTGGATCCGCTGGTAGATCCCAACCAACAGGTCCCTGGGAATGTCTTGGCCGTTGTCCACTCCTGGGAGACACACAGGGAAAGAGAGATTATGTTATGTGTTAAATTAGCCTACATCAGTCTATTTCCTGGTGTTTTTAAAAATTCTGCTCATTTGATTGAAAGAACTCTTTGATTGAAAGACTCAAGACTTGCATTATGAGTGTCTGGGATGTAGCAGGCTCCCTTTTAACTTCAAAGGGCATGCCCCTGAACTCATACAACCCAAAAGGATGAGACAAGCGCAGTGGCAATAGTCAACACTGATCACAGTACACTGCTATGTTATAGAATGGGGGCCAGCCTGAGAATCTTATTTCTCCCATGAGGACCCTAAGTTCAATGTTACGGGAGTATTTTTTGTGCACATGTGTATGGATCTGTTTGTTCCAACGGCACCTCTGAGGTTCTTGATGAAGTCCTCTATCTTCATCTTCCTCTCCGCCTTGACGTTGGGGCTGTACATATCCGTGTTGAGGAGGATGATGGCGAAAGCCAGGATGAAAATGGTGTCTGGGTTCTGGAACTGGCGGATCAGCGTCGGGTTACACACACAGTACCGCTGACTGGGGGAGAAAGGAGAATATGTTTAAAGTACTTTAAAGAGAGAGTAGGTTCAAAATCAAATCAAAATCAAATTTATTGGTCACATACAGTACACATGGTTAGCAGATGTTATTGCGAGTGTAGCGAAATGCTAGTAGAGTAGATTTCAGAGGGATTTCCAAAAACAACACATTCTCACTCTACATTCAATCTATTTCCACAGCCACTGAATCTAACAGAATAGACACATGAGTTTGGCAAAGCGAGACTATTGAACACATACAGTATACACACACCTGAAAGCCTCTATGAGCCTCTCTACTTTCTGGGCTTCTCCTTGAACTCTAATCTGAGCCTGGAACTTCCTCAGAGCATCGTCCAGGTCCATCCCTGAGAAGTCCATCTCGTCCACCACACAGCTACAACACACACAGGAGACACAGTCATTACTGTAACAGTAGCCTCTCCAATTACTTTTAGTAATCCTCTGTTTACTGTATATTCCCATTCGGAATCCTCCCCCTCTCCCCATCTCCCTCCCTCATTCCCTTACTCCAGTACGTCCTTGTTGAACTGTTTCTGCCGGTTGCCGAGGAATTCTCCGATCATCTGTCTGCTCAGGCCCTTCCTCTCCAGGATGAAGCGAGCAATCCCGACCGGAGTGTCGGACACAAAGCCTCTCTCGATCAGGTACTGGATCCCTTTTTCTGGCTTCCTGAGAATCACAGAGACCAATCAGACAATGAAAAATCACAAGAGAACAACTCCCACTTCCTTCCCGGTGACACTATATCCTGACTTACTACTTTTCCTATTTTGAAGGTTTTACATTCAATGATTGTGATATGTGGTTGATTGTGATATGTGGAGTGTTTTACGTAGTTTAAATGTAAAATATAAATGGATTGCAAAAGTTTTACTTGTTGAATAGGTTGAGTCCGATGCGGTACTGGCGTCTTTGCACCACGTCGTTGTTGAATGGCGGTGAGTCCCAGCTGTGTCTACTCTCTCTCTGGTAGGTCTGCTTGCCCAGAGGGGGTAGGGGCTCCCTCAGGCTGTCCTGAGACGAGGAGCCAGAGCTGCAGTTGACTGTTTCGTTGGAGTTGGTGGTGGAGTTGAGAGAGTCGTTGTCCCCGTCAGACAGACAGGGCTGCTCTAGGCCACCAGGAGGCAGCGCAGCAGAGGAGGAGGAGGACAGGGGGGTGGTGGGGGGCTGTTGGGGGGAGGAGGAGGACGAGGGGGTGTCTGGGTACTGGTGGTGGTGATGGTGGTGTGCCACGTGGTGGGGGATTTGAGTGGGCAGGGGGGGGCCCCGGCCGGGGGCGCGGGTCTGGCCCTGCGCTGCGGCTGTGGAGACAGGGCAGGGAGTGTTAGGTGAGTGTTTGAGTGTTCCCTGAGGAGAGCCTGCTCCTCCCGCTGGCTCCTGCTCATAGATCTGTCTGCTGAGGGAGCCACGCTCCGAGCGGTCGCTCATGTCCACAGAGCTGTCGCTGGGGGGCTCGATGGTGAGCAGGGGCAGGTGGGCGCCCCTCAGACGATAGTCTCGACACTCAGTGCAGGGAGTGCTGCGACGGCTATTACTACTACCCCCTCCCTCAGTGTCCCTGCTGTCCTCACGGCCCCCCACGCCTCCCCCAGGGCCCCAGTACTCGGTGTCTGTGCTGCTGGGGGCCCGGTCCAGGGAGAGGGGTGAGGAGGGCATGCAGTCGTCCATGTATAGAGTGACATCGCTGTAGGAGGTGGCTGTGCTGTCTCCATGCATGCTGAGGCCCCCTCCCCCTCCTCTGGCTCTCTCACACAGGCCTCTCTGAGAGGAGGGGTTACTGCTGCTGCTCCACACACACTCCCCAAAGTCCTCCCTGCTGCCCTCCTGGGAGTCATCCCGCCCGCCACGGCAGGTCAGGGCAGTGTCCATGGAGTCAGCCAGGGACTTCACCTGAATGGCACATGGAGGGAGAGGATAGAAAAGCTTGGTACAGTAAGGGACAGATATTCAACCTGCAGTATGACAAAACAAAGACTCAAACAGGAATAGAATCTCTAACTGAGAATTAATTTAACTAGTCACTTGATTCAACATATCACTGCTGTAGTGAATGCACCAGATGTCTGACCAACCTGTTTGGTGAAGGAGTCCTCCAGGTGTGTGTAGTCTCCTGTCCTTTCTGTGTCAGGTGAATGAGGAGGGCCGATGCCCACGCTGTGTGTGAAGTTCGTCTGTGTTCCGGCCCCCTGCTGCTGCGGCTGGCGGTCGTCAAACGAGTACTGCAGCCGCATGTTGGACAGGATGATGCGTCGCGTCATGCGGCTCTCGGACGCCGAGCTGCGGAGGCGCTCAAAGTTCTTGTTCATGCGGTACTGGCGGAAGGCTGTCTGGATGGTCCGGGCTGCTCTGCGGCTCACGAAGGAGCCACCATACTTCCTCTCCAACATCTCCACCTGGCAGAGGAGACAGGACAGGGGACAGAAGAGTTATAGACAGGGCTACCACAACACTCACTGCCAGTAAAGTAATGCATGTTATCACGTTGTTGTCTCTCTCTCTCTCTCTCTCAACACAACACAAACAAACTAGAGTTCAAACCATACTGTACAGACACATTCTGTATACACACCAGCTCTGCACCCTCCGCTGCAACTTGCCCATGCCTGCCCCCCGCTTCTCCTTCACACAAATTCAGACAGCTGATGTTCTGAAAGAGCTGAAAAATCTGGACCCCTACAAATCAGCTGGGCTAGACAATCTGGACCCTTTCTTTCTAACATTAGCAGCCGAAATTGTCGCAACCTCTATTACTAGCCTGTTCAACCTCTCTTTCGTAACGTCTGAGATCCCCAGAGATTGGAAAGCTGCCGCGGTCATCCCCCTCTTCAAAGGGGGTGACACTCTAGATCCAAACTGTTACAGACCTATATCCATCCTGCCCTGCCTTTCGAAAGTATTTGAAAGCCAAGTTAACAAACAGATCACCGACCATTTCGAATCCCACCATACCTTCTCCGCTATGCAATCCGGTTTCCGAGCTGGTCATGGGTGCACCTCAGCCACGCTCAAGGTCCTAAACGATATTATAACCGGGATCGATAAAAGACAGTGCTGCGCAGCCGTCTTCATCGACCTGGCCAAGGCTTTCGACTCTGTCAACCACTGCATTCTTATTGGCAGACTAAATAGCCTTGCTTTCTCAAATGACTGCCTCGCCTGGTTCACCAACTACTTCTCAGATAGAGTTCAATGTGTCAAATCGGAGGGCCTGTTGTCTGGACCTCTGGCAGTCTCTATGGGGGTGCCACAGGGTTCAATTCTCGGGCCGACTCTATTCTCTGTGTATATCAATGATGTCGCTCCACCTCTATACGGACGACACCATTTTGTATACATCTGGCCCTTCATTTGACACTGTTAACAAACCTCCAAATGAGCTTCAACGCCACACAACACTCCTTCCGTAGCCTCCAACTGCTCTTAAACACTAGTAAAACTAAATGCATGCTCTTCAACCAAACGCTGCTTGCACCCGCCCACCCGACTAGAATCACTACTCTCGGCGGGTCTGACCTAGAGTATGTGGACAACTACAAATACCGAGGTGTCTGGTGAGACTGTAAACTCTCCTTCCAGACTCACATTAAGCATCTCCAATCAAAAGTTAGATCTAGAATCTGCTTCCTATTTCGCAACAAAGCCTCCTTCACTCATGCTGCCAAACATGCCCTCGTAAAACTGACTATCCTACCGATCCTTGACTTCGGCGATGTCATTTACAAAATAGCCTCCAACACTCTACTCAGAAAATTGGATGTAGTCTATCACAGTGCCATCCGTTTTGTCACCAAAGCCCCATATACTACTCACCATTGTGACCTGTACGCTCTTGTTGGCTGGCCCTCACTACATATTTGTCGCCAAACCCACTGGTTTAAATCACTGCTAGGCAAATCCCCGCCTTATTTTAGCTCACTGGTCACCATAGCAACACCCACCCGTAGTCTGCGTTCCAGCAGGTATATCTCACTGGTCATCCCCAAAGCCAACACCTCCTTTGGCCGCCATTCCTTCCAGTTCTCTGTTGCCAATGACTGGAACGAACTGCAAAAATCTCTGAAGCTGGAGACTCTTATCTCCCTCACTAACTTTAAGCATCCGTTGTCAGATGTTAAATAAAGGTGAACAAAATAAAACACCCCCACACCCCAGGGTACCTTCTTGTCCTGTAGGTCTGTGGAGAGCTCATAGCTGTCAGAGAGACTGGCCTTGCACCTCTTGTTCTCCTCTTCCTCCTGCTTGCGGAGGGCCAGGCTGGCAGGCTGATTGCGTGTTCGCAGTGCCCAGGCAAGGCTAGCCGAGCTGGGAGGGGCCACACACGGAGGCCCCCGAGGGCCTGGAGGACCAGGACCACGGCTGCTGTCACTGTAGCGCTCTGTGCCACGCAGGTACGCTGTGGTCTGGCTGTAGGGGCCGTCTGAGTGGGCCCTGGGAGGCGCCGCACACTGGGTCTCTGTTTCCACACTGTCGGGAGAGAAGGATGAATGAGAGGGGAAAGGGCTTGATGAAAAGGGGACATACTTAACCTTAGTCATCTCCAGCCCCAAACGATCTCCAGCTCCAAACACAGATGTATTGTCACTAATAGATAAGTCACTCACATGTAGACATTAGACCGGCGTAGCAGGAAACTTCTCCTGCTGGATCTCATGATGGAAGAGGACCAGACTTACACAAACACATTCACACTGGCACTTCGTACTTAGCTTCTCACCACAACAAATATAATAATTGATTTTTTTCATATGTGCAGCAACCCTTTCAGTCACACCAATGGTAATAGAACAACGTGATCGGAGCAACAGGCTGGATCAGAATTTCCCATTCCTCCAAAATAATGTTCCTTCCACTGGAGCTGACAGAATCGTGTGTTGTTTCCTGCCTTGTGAACCGAAGTTCTGCAGGTGACGGGGTCTCTGCCCTCTCGCTCCCTCTCTGACCCTTCTCTCTCTTTCTGTACCCTCTCTATCCCTCTTTGTTTGTCCAGGCCGGAAAACTCCCTGTGCAGTTAATGTACTACTGAGTTTAGTACCCTTGTTCAGACTTCTCTCTCTCTCTCTCACTCTCTGTCTCACATTCTCTCTCTGTCATACAGTAAAATAACAGTCTTTTTCATATTAGGGCATTCATTAGCCATAAACATGTTCCACTACCAGTGCCACATACCACTCATTCCACACCTGTCTGGAAAGATCATGTGTTTACAATAACAGCCAATCGCATGCACGCACAGGACTGCACTTTTGAGAAATAGATTATGAAACAAACACATACACATTAACGCTAACTTTGTCCACTAGGCCTGTACAGTACTACAACACACACTTGTCTGACCTATGTAGCCTACATAATGAACTACTGCATACGATCAACAGAGCTGGGTAACTCCACACAGACATGTAGAGACAGCCTAAGCAGGCAGCTTCCTATCCAGCCCAACAGTCCCCTCAGGCCCTGATCTTCCAGGTAATCCAACAGCTACTCCACTGTCCTGCTCTCTATCCCATGTAGCAACAGTCACACAGAGAGCCAGTCAGCCAGTCCGTCAGTGAATAACCACCTCACCACCGTCACAAGTCACATGCCCCTGCCTTGACTTCCTCCCTTCCCTTGCCACACCCCCTCTGTCCAGGCTCTGCCCTCTGGTTCTTTCTCACTTCCTGAAGAAAACGTAATGACAGAGCAGAGGCCCAAGGAAACTGAAACTGGGGCAGCATGCACATTTATGTGACTATATTCAGACTATGAAGCAGGCAAATGTCTTTGTAAAATGCCTAAGTGTTTACAACATGTTCTGTAGGAATAGGGTACAACAATTTGTAAAGTTATGTTCTTTCTCTCTCTTTTTGGTCCTCCCTTTTTCCTGTTTCTCTCCTTCTCTTCCGCTGAGAAGAAGTGGTTTCCTGTGGTTGGTGTGGAGCTGACAGAAAATATATGACAGGGAGGAAGGAACACTGGAGGACTATAGAAACAGAACAGGCAAACAACACCAATGATCCTAGACACATTAGTTAAGGTTGAGAATACTATGTTATTTGTGTAATAGAGTGTTGATGTTACAACCATTAACCATCATGTACACACACGTCATAGTGGTTTTCAACAGCATTTCCTGTACCGAGAAATGCACTGTTTTCTCTGGTAAAGAAGGTGAAACAAGGCCACAGTACTGTGAAAGGCTGAACAAAGGAAACCATAGCATGTTATGTAATAACAACAGTAATCACAATGACTGGAGCCAGCTGTACAGCGACACAACTCTGACCACTACTGGAAAGTTCACCTGACTGCAGATCAGTTCAGATAAAGACTTCAGTTGGAATATGGATTTTGTTCATTGAGAAATGTTAGTGGCCAATACATCTGTTTTATTTGTATCAGTGGAGGCTGCTGAGGGGAGGACGGCTCATAATAATGTCTGGAATGGAGTAGATGGAATGGCATCAAACACGTATTTGATACCATTCCACTAAATCCGCTCCAGCCATTACCACGAGCCCCTCCTTCCCAATTAAGGTGCCATGAACCTTCTGTGATTTGTACTATACTTCATGTTGCATATGGCCAAGCAATATAAAGATAACTTTCTCCTACTCTATTTATGTTTAATCAGACTTCTCAAAAAATATCCTCTTGATAAGCTCTGTAGATCTCTAGCTTCAGTGAAAACCAGTCAATATTTCCACTCTTTTTAGTCACATTTAATCATATTTTTGGTCATATCATATATAATATATATATTTTTTTAAATCATATATAATATATTTTTTTGGGTCATATCATATATAATATCATATTTTTGGTCATATCATATATAATATCATATTTTTGGTCATATCATATATAATATCATATTTTCTTGACGTATCATCATCTCTTACTCCATTTCTTTCTCTGCCCCCGCAGCCTCACAAATGGAGAAACTGAGAAGGAAGAGGAGGTTGCTAAGTGACGGTTGCTGTGAGACCTATGTGGGCGGAGAGGCAGTTGAGGAATGAGGAGCATTGTTGCCATGACGATGGATTGACTATTAACACCGTTTAGGTCGGTGTAGATGCATTGTGGGCCGTGAGTGATGGACAGTCATCATGAGCATAATGCTACAAGTGTGTGTTACAGCGAATCTACTCAGTGTGTATACACACAGCACATAAATATATAGCACTGAGCAGGCTACTGTATTTAGTCACACAACTGCAAACAGATACTAAACTCACACACCCAGTCTATACTGCATGTCTGTCTTCCATTTGACGTATAAATAGTATACGACTTACCACAGAGCACCATCAAAGTGCTCCTTTTATGGAGTGGAAAACATGGACAGTTTGGACACAGAAGTTGGTGACATAGCCACACAGTTAAACACCAAAAGATAGGGACACCACGCTGGCTGCCACATCACACAGGAGGACTCAGATAGCCTTTTTATGTCTGGCTCCTAGCCATATCCAAACCGAGGTCGCATCATATCACACATGAAAACACAATATACTTAACTAGGAACATCCTTGCTCTCATTTAACTCCTCTCCTCCCAAAGGCCTTCTCTGCTCTCCTCATCTCAATTTGATACCCCTGCTGTTGCCACCCCTCCTATGAGTGTTAGAGTGTTAGGACGGCAGGTAGCCTTGCGGTTAGAGCGTTGGGCCAATAACTGAAAGGTCGCTGATTCGAAAACCTGAGCCGACAAGGTGAAAAATCTGTTGATGTGCCCTTGACCAAGGCACATCACCAACCCTAATTTGCTCCAGGGGTGCCGTACTACTATGGCTGACCCTGTAAAACAACACATTTCACTGCACCTATCCGGTGTATGTGACAATAAAACATATCAATTTTTTGTGAAAGGCCCCAAATATGCTCCCCCTTCCATTGCGCCAACAACTTGGTGCTGTAATATTTTGACTCTTTAGACTGAATTAAACATATGAATGTTTTGCCTGTGTTTGTGACTGTGTTCATGTGTTTACATAATACACTTAGACGACGTTGATATATGAGTAAAACGTTTGTTGTATAAATCATGAGGGTGGCCATATCACAGATGACATCAGAGCCTCATGTTTTATGGATGAGCTTCCTGTAGTCCTGTCACAGTGCTGCTACTGACTGAGGCCCTCTGTGGTGCTACAGGTACACTCAGAAGGCCCCAACATAACTCTCTTCACCTCGGATGAAATTCGGATTAGAAACCGATGGGGAACCTTTGAGCGGAAAAGAAACATGACACTGTGGGAACTTCTGACAATATGTGATGAGAAGCAGAGAGGAGAGAAGTGAGTGGGGAAGAGATGTATTGTGTCACCTCCTCGTTAGCTGCCCTCTGCTTCCTGTTCCTCCTGTTCCTCCTTATTCATTATTGATGGACTGCCTGTCAGCGTGTGTTAAAGAGGCAGGGCAGCAGCATGTCTCCATTGGTCCACAACAGGTCAGAGTGGCTGGGACTTTAAAACCACATGTGCTCCCTGCCATTGATGAGAAGTCATGATACTCTATTGATCTGCACTGTGACTGACCAAAGACTTACTTTAACAGTGTCCTCTCACACACTTCTCATTGTCCTGTCCTCTTGATCTCCTCTGTCTCTCTGTCCTTCACCCCTCACCTCTCTGTACTTACTCTCTCTTGTTCTGTCTCCACAATAGAGCTTACAGACAGACACCGGGGGTGAGAGTAACCCAAGTTTTATGCTTAGTGATTGACTAATTCAATCCTTTTCAAGACATTTACATTTACATTTTTGTCATTTAGCAGACGCTCTTATCCAGAGCGACTTACAGTTAGTGAGTGCATATATTATTTCATTTTTCATACTGGCCCCCCGTGGGATTCGAACCCACAACCCTGGCGTTGCAAACACCATGCTCTACCAACTGAGCTACATCCCTGCCGGCCATTCCCTCCCCTACCCTGGACGACGCTGGGCCAATTGTGCGCCGCCCCATGGGTCTCCCGGTCGCGGCCGGCTACGACAGAGCCTGGATTCGAACCAGGATCTCAAGTGGCACAGCTAGCACTGTGATGCAGTGCCTTAGACCACTGCGCTACCCATCAAAGGGAAAAAACACTGACCATCCATCCAGAGAGAACAACAACAGACTTTAGTTCATCTAAGCTTTGAACCCTCACTGCTATTTGACGACGTTACATCTTCAAACCGCTCTAGTCTTGTAACAATGGAGATTGAGATAATGGCTCTCACATCATGTGTGAAACAGGAAAAACACATTTACCCACGAGTTGAAGAACTTCCATTGTAGAACTCAGATGAAGTGAATACTGTGAAAGAACAATCTAATCATTCATCTGTCAGATCCAAGCATTCTTCCGCCTCCTACACTCCATCCACTGATTCCACTTCTCCATCTGACTGACTCTCTTATTATCTCCAACATAAACGTTGTTTTTACTCTCTCTCTCCTCACAGACATTACACACATACTGACACTGTACTTACTATATACGCACACTACTGTAACGTTCACTGAGTGAGTGAGTGAGTGAGTGAGTGTGTTTGCGATGGCGACAGGGAGCGACAGACTCTGACATTACCCATCTGCTCTGTTCTCTTTTAATTTAATGACATACACTCTGTCACAGGTAACACCCATTCATTATCACACTCACACGACTTCTCATGAATTTCACTCAATCTACTTCCACCCTCGGTTCTAGTAGACATGGCATGTCTGCTTTTGATACTGAATGTAACCTTTCACTGTCACAAACATGAACTTACTGTAATGAACTGTAATGAACACTACCAAAAACCCTGATGTATCCTCACTAGACACTTTCAACACCATTGTCTACTATAAACTGCACATACACATCGATAGTATCTATATAAGCTGTTTAAATATAAATAAATACATAAAGCTGAATTCAACAGCCTTCGTAACACTCGTGTCTGCTGCACAGTAGGTTCACCATACTGAGATACTGACTCAGTCAGTTCTATAATAAGCACTAACAGTGCATACACACGTATTACATACATTCCAACTGACAATTACTCAAGACTTACCACTAGTTACAGCATGTCATCTCTGTTGCTCTGTACAGAAAGTTTGGGAGTGAATTCAAGAGTCCTTACCGTGCTCCTACGGTTAAAGAGAGGTCCCACACAGACTGGTGGAGCGTGATAACAAACACACCCTAACAAACACACACTTCACGAACACACACACATACACACACACACACACACACATTCTCTCGCTCACCCTGCAGAGCTGCAAGGTTACATTCTTCACAGTCTTTTGACACCTCTGAACTTACTCACCCCGCCTAAACTCTCTCAACCTCCCTCCTCCTGCACCTTGCTATCTCACTTTACCCAGTTGACTGACAGGCAGGCACACTCTATTACATAGTGACAAATAGAACAAACACACACACCAGTCACAACAGAAAAGCTGAGAGAGAAAATGGACAGAGGAGGTAGAAAGAGGGGGTGGTAATGTACTTCTCATTCAACTTACAACAATGAGGGGATGGAGTCAGGTCTATATCCAGCTCTATATATCTCCATAGCTGGTGTATTATGATGTCATCTCGCATTTCTGCTATACTGTGTAGTTTACCTTGATGAGTGTGTGTGTGTTCATGTGTACTGTACACTCTTAGGAAAAAGGGTTCCAAAGGGGTTATTTGGCTGTTCCCTTAGGATAACCCTTTCTGGGTTAAGGTAAAACCCTTTTTGGTTCCAGGTAGAACCATTTTGGGTTCCATGTAGAACCCTCTGTAGAAAGGGTTCTACATGCAACCCAAAACAGTTCTACTTGGAACCAAAAGGGTTCTACCTGGAACCAACAAGGGTTCTTTAAAAGGTTATCCTATGTGGACAGCTGAAGAACCCTTTTAGGTTCTAGATAGCACCTGTTTTTTCTAAGAGTGTATGATTAGAGTAAAGAAAACACACATAGATCATAAATACACACAGATATAATTTTCTATTGGCCACCAACATTTATTGAAGATGCCTGTGCCCACAGTTACCAGTCAATTACTGTATGTATCTCAGAGACAAAGTTGAGAAGTAGGACTACTCTACCATTGAGATTATAATAACTATGCCCCCTGCTGTCCAGAGGTCTATGGTACATCAGGAAAAAAATATATTATTCTCTGCACCAAACATGATATGTTTATTTCAGATATGGAGCAATATCATCTAACATTTCTAAACAAACACAAACAAATACCAGGACATGAGATTGAAATAGCTTTTTTTCTTAGATTTCATTGAGTTATGATAAGCCTAGCTTCTCCCAGACTTGGGTGGCAGTGTAGTAGCTACTGAACACAAAGAACGACTACTTAAAACAGAGGTGACAGGTGTGACAGACGAGCAGAGAAAAGCTAATAATGTTAGACAGTAAGACAGAGATGATAGATATACAAAGTGAGGATATCATCAAGGTTCATGAGTCTACTGTGGAGTCATAATATCTGGTAAATCACTATCACTAACTATCATAATACTAGAATTTGCATGCAACTCTGAAAATGATCAGATTAAATCCAGTCAGATGAGGCTCCCTCCAGAGTCATTCATATGTTAATCTGTATTGAGGAGGCTTCCAGTTTTTTCTCAGAAAATAACAAGAGTCCCCCAGAGGGTCTGACTCAGGTGGATTGGGTGAGCTGTCCAGTTTGGCGCAAATAGACCAATCAGTTGTCCAGACTGATGCCAAGAGACCAATCAAAGCGCAGGGTTACAGAGAGGAGGGGCTACTGCACCCTGAGGAGGGACAACAGAACTGATGGGAGGGCACATCCTCGCACTCCTCGCTGAGGAACCAACGGGAATGGGTAAAGAGACAGACAGAGAGGAAGAGAGACAGGTTGATAGACAAACAGATAGGAAGGGAAGGAGACAGACAGACAGACAGACAGACAGACAGACAGACAGACAGACAGACAGACAGACAGACAGACAGACAGACAGACAGACAGACAAGTAGGTAGGGAGACAAGTAGGTAGGGAGACAAGTAGGTAGGGAGACAGACAGACAAGTAGGTAGGGAGACAAGTAGGTAGGGAGACAGGCAGACAGACAGACAGACAGACAGACAGACAGACAGACAGGGAGACAGACAGGGAGACAGGGAAGTAGGCAGGAGACAGGCACAGAGGCAGACAGACAGACGGATACACAGAAAAACACAGAAAAACAGCAAGAAAAAGAGAAAAGCCATGAGACATAAATACGTGAGAAAAAGCTGATCAAAGCAGACAGTAGTGGAATGATACTGAGAGAAGAGAGGAGCAGGATGCTGTCTTAAATGTTCCTGTGATATCCTGTGTAAAAAAAAAAATCCTGTGTCTATGAGTCAGCTGAAGCCAGAGGCCAAGATCATCATAGTGAAGCTAAGGATTGTTGAATAACATTTTTAAAAAATTATAGACATACTAGGCAAATGAGCCACCCTAACATGTTACTATGACTACATTATCAATTGTGTTTCTTAGCTATCAGCTGCTGTATTCTAGGTCATACTTCCATAGTACTGTGTCCAGGCAACAATGCAAACTAGCACTCACTGACTGCACACTAGGCCTGTATATCCTCTCCCACTAGATGGCAGTCCTGGAGCATGATGCACTGAAGCTGACGTCTGCTCCAGTACATCACAGGGTCATGTTGAGAGAGAGAGAGAGAGACAGAGAGAGAGCGAGAGAGCGAGAGAGAGAGCGAGAGAGCGAGAGAGAGAGCGAGAGAGAGCGAGACAGAGACAGATAGAGAGAGACAGATAGAGAGAGAGAGAGAGACAGATAGAGAGAGAGAGAGAGAGAGAGAGAGAGAGAGAGAGAGAGAGAGAGAGAGAGAGAGAGAGAGAGAGAGAGAGAGAGAGAGAGACAGATAGAGAGAGAGAGAGAGAGAGAGAGAGAGAGAGAGAGAGAGAGAGAGAGACAGATAGAGAGAGAGAGAGAGAGAGAGAGAGAGAGAGAGAGAGAGACAGAGACAGAGAGAGAGAGAGAGAGAGAGAGAGAGAGAGAGAGAGAGAGAGAGAGAGAGAGAGAGATAGGTGAAGATTCAATGGGTTTAGGTGACTCAGACTGCTCATCTCTCTCTCTCTCTCTCTCTCTCTCTCTCTCACACACACTTTCACTCTCTTTGTAAAAAGGCCCTTTTAAGTGAGTTCTCTGTCTCTCTGTGTTAAGCTGTTAAAGCAGCAATCAGCAGTAGAAACAATAACAAAGCGCCCTCCCCACTCCTGGTTCCGTAAAAAGCTGAGGGATGGGGCTGGAGAAATGTAACTCTCAAATTCATAGACAGAGCTATGGACTGACCATCCATGATATCAAAATTATAGTTTTACCATGTTTTGAGGCTATATAGTGTTTGTTTACATTTACTTTTGTTTACAAATATTGGAGTAAAATAAGCTTATATTATTGGTTCTGTTGGGGTCCGACAGTGAACTAAGCTCATGAGGCATTAAGTTATATTCTTCAAGAATCAATGGGTACATATCATACATTTCTAAGTCCAAAAATGGATGTAGCAAATGCTGAATGCCCCTTTAAAGACGGCCCTCCCCTCTCAGACACAGCGGTTAAGATGGCGGCAACAACAGTGAGGACTCTCTGATAGGAAGAAAGATGAGGAGGCATCATGGCAGTATGGCCCCGGCTAGGGTCAGGGGTGAACTGGTGACACATTCCCACAGGTGTATGGGAGACCAGGTGATGAAAGGCAAAGCAGGTGGTGAGTGAAAGATGGTGAAACAAGGTTGAGGTGACATAGCAATGGAGGGTTCTTGCACAGGTCAGGGGCTGGGTAAAGGGTAAGGGTCTTAGGGTGTTATGGTAACCAGGGGGTTAACCAGGGGAGTGAATGTCACGGTTTCGGCCGAGGCTGCCTCTCTCCCTTGTTCGGGCAGGCTTCGGCGTTCGTCGTCTCCGGAATTCTAGCTGCCACCGATTTATGTTTTCATGTTCGTTTGCTTTTGTCTGTTTGTGTCACACCTGTTTCTGTTTTACGTGATTAGTATCCTATAAGTTTCTCGTTGTGTTTGTCTTGTGTTGTGTGTGATTGTTTTCGTCAGTGTTGTGTTTGCTCGGTTGAGCATATTTCTCTCCACTGCGCTGGAGCTCGTTTGCACTTGTTTCGTGCACTACATATTTTGTCGCACCTGTTTTGTGCGCATTTTGCCTACACGCCTTTGGCGTAGTTTAGCTGTTGGGCTTTGTTGCCCTGTTGCCTGTGTTTGGGTCGGAATACAGCTTTTGGAACCTACCGTCTGCGTCCTGCATCTGATTTCCTACACCACACCTACACACGCCCTGACAGAATCACACACCACCCATGGAATCAGCAGGAGCAGAAGCAGCCCAGACAAGACTGGAAGCCCAGGTTCGGGATCAGCAGGAGCAACTCCTGCAGATGGGGAACGCCCTGCAGGAGGTTATTTCCACACTCCGAGGCTGGGGTTCACCTCCACCACCGCCCGCCCAGCCAGCACCATCGGTCAGCCCGCCCGTTCCAGCACCGGAACATCGAGGAGTCCGTCTATCTCTCCCGAGGGCTTACGACGGGACAGCGGCTGGGTGTCAGGGGTTCTTGCTCCAGGTCGAGCTGTACCTGGCCACAGTCCATCCGGCACCTTCAGGGCATGAGAGCGTGTCCGCCCTAATCTCCTGCCTGGCCGGTAAAGCGTTGGAGTGGGCCAACGCAGAGTGGAGGAAGATCGACGCCACGACCATCACCTACACCGAGTTCTCCCGCCGCTTTAGGGCGGTGTTCGACCATCCCCCGGAGGGGAAAGCGGCGGGGGAGCGTCTGGTCTTCCTTAGGCAGGGGAGGAGGAGTGCCCAGGAATTCGCACTCGAATTCCGTACTCTAGCGGCAGATGCAGGGTGGAATGATCGGGCCCTCATCGATCTCTACCGATGTAGCCTCAGAGAGGACGTCCGTCGGGAGCTGGCCTGTCGGGACGCCAGTCTCACTTTCGACCAGCTGGTCGACATGTCAATTAGGTTGGATAACCTATTGGCTACCCGCGGACGTCCTGAGGGGGGTCCGTCCATTCCATCCTCCAGCGCACCCGAGCCGTGTCCTATGGAGCTCGGGGGCGCTGGCGCTAGAGGTAGGAGGAGTCGGCAGAGTGGGGGGTCCATCCACTGCACCAACTGTGGTCGGGGAGGACACACTGCGGCTAGGTGCTGGGGATGGCCTCCTCGGGGAGATGACGACAGGTCCCGCACTGGGGATTCCCTCCAGGTGAGTAGGCGCCCCACTCACCCAGAGCTCACTGTTGCCCATTTTTGTATGCCTGTGTGTTTTCCGCAGGTGGCACCTCATTCCCAGTGTAAGGCGCTGGTAGATTCAGGCGCGGCTGGGAATTTCATTGATAAGAAGTTTTGTTTAGAGTTAGGGTTTCCCCTTCTCCCTGTGGAAGTTCCTTTTCCCGTTCACGCCCTAGATAGTCGTCCGTTGGGTACGGGCTTAATCAGGGAGGTCACGGCGCCACTTAGGATGTGTGCGCAGGGGAGTCATCAGGAGATAATACAACTGTTTCTGATTGACTCTCCTGCGTATCCGGTGGTGCTGGGCATGCCCTGGTTAAGTACCCATAACCCCGTTATTTCGTGGCAGGAGAGGGCTCTGAAGGAGTGGTCTGCTCAGTGTGTGGGTAGATGTTTGGGCGTTTCCTTAGGGGCTACCTCGGTGGAAAGTCCAAACCAGGTGCCCGCATTGCACATTCCACCTGAGTATGGGGATCTGGCTATCGCGTTTAGTAAGGCGAGGGCGACGCGATTGCCACCCCATAGGCAGGGGGATTGTGCGATAGACCTTCAGGCAGGAGCTGCGCTCCCACGGAGTCATGTGTATCCTCTGTCTCAGGAGGAGAAGAAAGCTATGGAGGTTTACATAGACGAATCACTGAGACAAGGATACATACGGCCGTCCACTTCCCCCGCGTCCTCGAGTTTCTTTTTCGTGAAGAAGAAGGATGGGGGGTTGCGTCCGTGCATCGACTACCGTGGTCTCAATCAGATTACGGTGAAGTATAGTTATCCACTCCCGCTGATTGCGACCATGACTGAGTCGTTGCATGGGGCGCGTTTCTTCACGAAATTAGATCTCAGGAGCGCGTACAACTTGGTGCGCATCAGGAAGGATGATGAATGGAAAACAGCCTTTAGTACCACCTCGGGCCATTACGAGTATCTCGTCATGCCATACGGGTTGATGAATGCTCCGTCAGTGTTCCAATCATTCGTGGATGAGATCTTCAGGGACATGCAGGGACAGGGAGTGGTGGTGTACATAGATGACATCCTCGTGTACTCACCTACCCGTGTCGAGCATGTGGCCCTGGTGCGCAGAGTGTTGCGGAGGCTGGTGGAGCACGACCTGTATGTGAAGGCAGAGAAGTGTCTGTTTTTCCAGGAGTCGATTTCCTTCTTGGGGTATCAGTTGTCTGCGTCAGGGGTGGAGATGGAGGTAGACCGAGTGTCAGCCGTGAGTAATTGGCAAACACCAACCACTGTGAAAGAGGTGCAGCAGTTTTTGGGGTTTGCGAATTACTACCGGAGGTTTATCCGGGGTTTTGGGCAGGTGGCAGCTCCCATCACGTCTCTCTTAAAGGGGGGCCCGGTGCGTCTGCAGTGGTCAGTCGAGGCGGACAGGGCTTTTAAGAAGCTGAAGGACCTGTTCACCTCGGCTCCGGTGCTGGCGCATCCGGATCCCTCCTTACCATTTCAGGTAGAGGTGGACGCGTCTGAAGCCGGTATTGGCGCCGTGCTGTCCCAACGGTCAGGCGCGCCACCTAAACTCCGCCCCGTTGCCTTCTATTCCAAGAAGCTCAGCCCGGCGGAGCGAAATTATGACGTAGGGGACAGGGAGCTGTTAGCTGTGGTCCAAGCCCTTAAGGTGTGGAGGCACTGGCTTGAGGGGGCTCAACACCCTTTCCTCATTTTGACGGACCACCGTAACCTGGAGTACATCCGGGCAGCGAGGAGGCTGAACCCTCGACAGGCTAGATGGAGTATGTTTTTGACCCGTTTCTCTTTTAAGATCACCTACATCCCTGGGTCACAAAACGGTAAGGCAGATGCACTGTCTCGGCGGTATGACGGGGAGGAGAGGTCCGTGGAGCCCACTCCCATACTGCCGGAGTCGTGTCTAGTGGCACCGGTGGTGTGGGAGCTCGATTCTGAGCTCGAGCGGGCATTACGCACCGACCCTAGTCCACCACAATGCCCGGAGGGTCGGAAGTATGTTCCGCTCGAGTGTCGGGATCGATTGATCTATTGGGCTCACACGTCACCCTCCTCTGGACATCCGGGTATCGGCCGGACAGTGCACTGTCTTAGTGCCAAATATTGGTGGCCTACGTTGGCCAGGGATGTGAGGGTTTATGTTTCCTCCTGCTCGGTGTGCGCCCAGTGTAAGGCGCCTAGACATCTGCCTAGGGGTAAGTTACTACCCCTGCCCGTTCCACAACGACCATGGTCCCACCTCTCGGTGGATTTTATAACTGACCTTCCCCTCTCTCAAGGGAATACTACACTCCTGGTCGTTGTGGATCGGTTCTCTAAGGCCTGTCGTTTGCTCCCCATGCCGGGTCTTCCTACTGCCCTACAAACCGCCGAAGCACTATTCACTCATGTGTTCCGGCACTACGGGGTGCCCGAGGACATTGTGGCTGACCGGGGTCCCCAATTCACCTCCAGAGTCTGGAGAGCTTTTATGGAGCGGTTGGGGGTCTCGGTGAGTCTCACCTCGGGTTACCACCCGGAGAGTAATGGGCAGGTGGAACGCGTAAACCAGGATGTGGGCAGGTTTCTCAGAACATACTGCCGGGACCGGCCGGAGGAGTGGGCGAGATATGTGCCCTGGGCTGAGATGGCACAGAACTCTCTTCGCCACTCCTCCACCCAACTAACCCCTTTTCAGTGTGTTTTAGGGTACCAGCCGGTTCTGGCACCATGGCATGAGAGCCAGATCGAGGCCCCCGCTGTGGATGAGTGGGTGCGGCGCTCGGAGGAGACGTGGAACGCTGCACACGTCCATCTGCAGCGTGCCATACGTCGACAGAAGACGAGCGCCGACCTACACCGCAGTGAGGGGCCTGTGTACGCACCTGGAGATCGAGTCTGGCTCTCTGCCAGAAACCTGCCCCTCCGCCTGCCCTGTCGGAAACTGGGTCGGCGGTTTGTAGGGCCATTTAAAGTCCTGAGAAGGTTGAACGAGGTTTGTTATAGATTACAGTTGCCAGTGGAGTATAAATGTATTAACCCCTCGTTCCATGTGTCCCTTCTCAGGCCGGTGGTAGCAGGCCCGCTCCAAGAACATGAGATCTTGGAGACCCCCCCGCCCCCGTTGGACATCGAGGGGGCACCGGCGTACACCGTGAGATCCATCTTGGATTCTAGACGTCGGAGAGGGGGTCTTCAGTATCTAGTGGAGTGGGAGGGGTACGGTCCGGAGGAGCGGTGCTGGGTGCCGAGGAGAGACATCTTGGACCCGTCGCTCCTGACGGAATTCCATCGGGGGTATCCGACGCGCCCTGCGCCGCGGCCTCCGGGTCGTCCCCAAGGCCGGAGTCGGCGCGCGTCTGGAGCCGCGCGTCAAGGGGGGGGTACTGTCACGGTTTCGGCCGAGGCTGCCTCTCTCCCTTGTTCGGGCAGGCTTCGGCGTTCGTCGTCTCCGGAATTCTAGCTGCCACCGATTTATGTTTTCATGTTCGTTTGCTTTTGTCTGTTTGTGTCACACCTGTTTCTGTTTTACGTGATTAGTATCCTATAAGTTTCTCGTTGTGTTTGTCTTGTGTTGTGTGTGATTGTTTTCGTCAGTGTTGTGTTTGCTCGGTTGAGCATATTTCTCTCCACTGCGCTGGAGCTCGTTTGCACTTGTTTCGTGCACTACATATTTTGTCGCACCTGTTTTGTGCGCATTTTGCCTACACGCCTTTGGCGTAGTTTAGCTGTTGGGCTTTGTTGCCCTGTTGCCTGTGTTTGGGTCGGAATACAGCTTTTGGAACCTACCGTCTGCGTCCTGCATCTGATTTCCTACACCACACCTACACACGCCCTGACAGTGAAGGGGTTTTGTAGGAAGGGGAAAGGGAGGGCAAGCTTTGAAGTTAGGGTTGGTGACCAGGGCAGGGGAGGGGTAGACTGAAGATATGTTTAGGGTTCTAAGGGTCTTGCATGAGGTAAGGATTGTTGTGCGGTATTGAAGGGTTGTTGGGGTTCTTTTGAAGGCCCTTAGGTGGCCCTTACCTTGCCTGCTGCGAGTGTTTGGCAGACGAGGGGCAGCAGTACTGATGGAGCCTGAAGAAGCTGTTAACAGTCAGACTGGTGGGGAGGAGGGTGGCATAGGGGCTGGCTGCAGTAGGGGTTGTGGGAGCAGAGATTGGATAACTTGAGTAAGATGGTGACTGCCTGACACTTAAGAAAGACAGAGATGCACAGAGAGAGAGGAAAAAAGAAGGAGACAGAGAGACGGAGCAAAAATGAAGAAAGAGAGAGAAAATTGAATTGAAGCAAGACACAAGAACATTGTCATTGAGTGAAGCAGCAATGGTAGTAAACAGTAGAAAGACATATACAGTGAGGGAAAAAAGTATTTGATCCTCTGCTGATTTTGTACGTTTGCCCACTGACAAAGACATGAACAGTCTATAATTTTAATGGTAGGTTTATTTGAATAGTGAGAGACAGAACATCCAGAAAAACACATGTCAAAAATGTTATAAATTGATTTGCATTTTAATGAGGGAAATAAGTATTTGACCCCTCTGCAAAACATGACTTAATACTTGGTGGCAAAACCCTTGTTGGCAATCACAGAGGTCAGACGTTTCTTGTAGTTGGCCACCAGGTTTGCACACATCACAGGAGGGATTTTGTCCCACTCCTCTTTGCAGATCTTCTCCAAGTCATTAAGGTTCGAGGCTGACGTTTGGCAACTCAAACCTTCAGCTCCCTCCACAGATTTTCTATGGGATTAAGGTCTGGAGACTGGCTAGGCCACTCCAGGACCTTAATGTGCTTCTTCTTGAGCCACTCCTTTGTTGCCTTGGCCGTGTGTTTTGGGTCATTGTCATGCTGGAATACCCATCCACGACCCATTTTCAATGCCCTGGCTGAGGGAAGGAGGTTCTCACCCAAGATTTGACAGTACATGGCCCCGTCCATCGTCCCTTTGATGCGGTGAAGTTGTCCTGTCCCCTTAGCAGAAAAACACCCCCAAAGCGTAATGTTTCCACCTCCATGTTTGACGGTGGGGATGGTGTTCTTGGGGTCATAGGCAGCATTCCTCCTCCTCCAAACACAGCGAGTTGAGTTGATGCCAAAGAGCTCGATTTTGGTCTCATCTGACCACAACACTTTCACCCAGTTGTCCTCTGAATCATTCAGATGTTTGGCAAACTTCAGACGGGCCTGTATATGTGCTTTCTTGAGCAGGTGGACCTTGCGGGCGCTGCAGGATTTCAGTCCTTCACGGCATAGTGTGTTACCAATTGTTTTCTTGGTGACTATGGTCCCAGCTGCCCTGAGATCATTGACGAGATCCTCCCGTGTAGTTCTGGGCTGATTCCTCACTGTTCTCATGATCATTGCAACTCCACAAGGTGAGATCTTGCATGGAGCCCCAGGCCGAGGGAGATTGACAGTTATTTTGTGTTTCTTCCATTTGCGAATAATCGCACCAACTGTTGTCACCTTCTCACCAAGCTGCTTGGCGATGGTCTTGTAGCCCATTCCAGCCTTGTGTAGGTCTACAATCTTGTCCCTGACATCATTGGAGAGCTCTTTGGTCTTGGCCATGGTGGAGAGTTTGGAATCTGATTGATTGATTGTTTCTGTGGACAGGTGCCTGGGAGCCTGAAATCTTTCTGATTGAGAGGGGGTCAAATACTTATTTCCCTCATTAAAATGCAAATCAATTTATAACATTTCTGACATGCGTTTTTCTGGATTTTTTGTTGTTATTCTGCCTCTCACTGTTCAAATAAACCTACCATTAAAATTATAGACTGATCATTTCTTTGTCAGTGGGCAAACGTACAAAATCTGCAGGGGATCAAATACTTTTTTCCCTCACTGTAAGAGAGATTAAAAGAAACAGATGTATCGTGAATTGCAATGTACATGACTGTCCTACTGAAGTGACTAACAACCGCGGGAGTGAGGGACAACAAAGGTGCAGAGCTGCTGCAAACAATGGCATTCCTCAGTCAGCCAGTCAGCGAACCACCCTGACCTCTCATCATCATCATCTATTGACTGTCTGGAAAAAGGTCAGGGGTGGCATCCAACTCCACAAAAGAAGACCCTGGACAGAGGACATGAGTTAGAGAAGAGAAATACAGGCATGTACAGTAAATAGGCCTGATAATAGACAGACAGGGTGTGTGAGAGAGAAAGAGAGGAGACGGAGAGATAGAGAGACAGAGAGAGAGACAGAGAGAGAGAGAGAGAGAGGGTGGATGGATGGAGAGAAAAGGAGAGAGAGATAGAAAGAATGAAGGATATATCAATAGAGAGAGAGTGAGAGAGAAAAATAAAAAGAGAAAGAAAGAGAGAGAGAGAGAGAGAGAGAGAGAGAGAGGGAGGATTATATTCGAAAACTCCAACACTCTAACGGTATTATATAACCAAACACTGCACGGTACCACACTGTACCGCTCTTCTGCAGTCTTCTATAAAAAAATAGTAATACAGTAAAAGTGCACATAAAATCCGTAAGCTTTTTGAAGTCAGTATAGAATCTAAATTCTCCTCTACCAAAAAATCTGTGTAATTCCATCTGCAGAATCTAAATGCCTGAACGAAGAGGATAGAGGAGAGAGATGACAGAGATGAGAGAGAGCAGAGAGAGGAAAGCTCTTGGTTGAGTTAGATTAGCAGGTTAATAGCAGGCCTCTCACTCAGACACACAGTGACAGTCCCGGTCATTTAAAATTGGGGCCCCGCTGTGTGTGGTGGAGAGGCCAGGGAGAGAGACCACACTCACTGAATGCTCAGGGAGAGGAAGCTTCTGCTGCCCAAACACTTCAGCAGGTCACCTGGAGTAAACCTGACCAGGAAAATAGTTTTAAAGTGGTCCCTCATACAGAAGTATCTAAATGGGTAAGAGGGAGTGGAGTTTGAATTATTTGGGGGAAAGAAATTGCATTTAACTATGAAATTGTGGATAACTATGAGGTATTTATGGAAGAGAGTTAGCCAAGCGACTAGAGACACGTTGTAGGTCTGAGAGAGTTCAGGTAACAGTAAGCTGGAAGAGTGACAAGAAGGTTGCGCTCTATTTGAACTATGTTATGCATACTCAAATATTGATACGTTTTATTTTCATGACTTGAATTTCAATTCAGCTGACTTCAACTGGAATTGACCAAAACTTTGGGTGTGACAGGGTCCCAAAGAAATCAGTGTATCAGCATAAGCAGTTACAGATAGATAGTGGCTTAGAGAGAGAATGAAAGAGGTTAAAATGACTAACGATTATAATTATGCAGACATTGCAGAGGCAGCGCTGGTTTGTGTAGCGTGGATGATAAGAGTTCCAATTAAAGCAGAAGAACCTGTCAGCAGTGGCTTTGATAATGCTGAATGTGGTAGCTGAGATCAGAGCACATCCCTATTTATACTGATTAAATAGAGGTAACAGTACTTACAGTTATTTCTGTACTGATGAAAAAGCTTTCCGCCTAAATATTAAGGCATTTTATTCAAATGTTATAGGATTCATGCAGAGCAGAACACTAGGGAGAGGATTCAGCCCAAATCTGAGTGTGAACACTTTTTTACTCTGTCATGACATATTAGTCCCGCTGCACCAAATATTCTACCATTATAAAGTATAATTCTAGAATAGTCCTGATTATTCAGCTTGGGGTCTAACTCTAAGGGAAGAAGTGAAATCTCTGTGCGGATGTTGTTATGCAAGAGCTATCTAGCTAGCAGCATCATTCTAACTAACATGAACAGTAACATGAACAATAACATGAACAATAACATGAACAGTAACATGAACAGTAAATGACAGGCTCATCTGGGCTCTGACTTCTGCACAATGAACACAGCTATTATGTTTAAGTCTTCTGACAATGCACACCTCTATCGGCCCACTCAGCCCTTCCCCCCCACACACACTAACCACACACATACTGCTGGTTTATGATTTCTGGAAGATTTATTTTCTTTCTCCCAGAGCATTTCTTCTCCCCGGGAAAGGAGAGCGAGTGTCTCGCTCCACACAGCTGCAGGCCCCAGTGAAACAGTTACAGGGGCAGGCAGGCAGACACTTTCATTACAGGAATCATGAGGATAATGAGGACTGCACCGATGCAACCAGTACATTGTATGTATGTTATAATGTTACATGCACTCACGCACACACACATATGTGCGCACACTCACACACACATGTACCTACAGTAGAATCATTTTGATGGAGGGAGGGCAGAGAGAGTGAAGAAAGGCAAAGATAGCAGCCAGACCCGGAGCCGGGATAAAGTGACTGAGGGGGCAGTTGAAATCGGCGAGGGTGCACCATTTATTTTGGGTTCTTGCATTGGAATTATCCTGAACAAAAATATAAATGCAACAAGTATTGGTCCCATGTTTCAGAGCTGAAATAAAAGATCCCAGAAATGTTCCATATGCACAAAAAGCTTATTTGTCTCAAATGTTGTGCACAAATGTACTTACATCCTTGTTAGTGAGCATTTCTCCTTTGCCAAGATAATCCATCCACCTGACAGGTGTGGCATATCAAGAAGCTGATTAAACAGCATGATCATTACACAGGTGCACCTTGTGCTGGGGACAATAAACGGCAACCCTAAAATGTGCAGTTTAGACACACAACACAGTGCCACAGATGTCTTAAGTTTTGAGGGAGCGTGCAATTGGCATGCTGACTGCAGGAATGTCCACCAGAGCTGTTGCCAGATAATTTAATGTTAATTTCTCTACCATAAGCCGCCTCCAACATCGTTTTAGAGAATTTGGCAGTACGTCCAACCGGCCTCACAACCGCAGACCACGTGTATGGCGTTGTGTGGGCGAGTGGTTGTCTGATGTCAACGTTGTGAACAGAGTGCCCCATGGTGGAAGTGGGGTTATGGTATGGGCAGGCATAAGCAATGGGCAACGAACACAATTGCATTTTATCGATGGTAATTTGAATGCACAGAGATACTGTGACGAGATCCTGAGGCCCATTTTCGTGCCATTCATCCGCCGCCATCACCCCATGATAATGCATGGCCCCATGTCGCAAGGATCTGTACACAATTCCTGGAAGCTGAAAATGTCCCAGTTCTTCCATGGCCTGCATACTCACCGAGCATGTTTGTGATGCTCTGGATCGACGTGTACGACAGCGTGTTCCAGTTCCCACCAATATCCAGCAACTTCGCACTGCCATTGAAGAGGAGTGGGACAACATTCCACAGGCCACAGTAAACAGTCTGATCAACTCAATGCTAAGGAGATGTGTCGAACTGCATGAGGCAAATGGTGGTCACACCAGATACTGACTGGTTTTCTGATTCACACCCTTATCTTTTTATTTTTAAGGTATCTGTAGCCAACAGCATATCTGTATTCCCAGTCATGTGAAATCCATAGATTAGGGCCGAATGAATTTATTTCAATTGCTGATTTCCTATATGAACTGTAACTCAGTAAAACCTTTTAAATTGTTGCATGTTGCATTTATATTTTTGTTCAGTATATATTGAATTCTGCTTATATCACGCTATCCCACAATAAACATACAGTTCAAATGTCGAGACTCCAAGATCATTGAGTGCTTTTGAAGTGACGGGAAGGCTACAGATTTCGCGCCAATCTCCGCTGCACTGTATCAGCACAATAGACAGCGCCCTACACACTAAAGCAAGGCCGTTTTGGTAATGAATATAGGCTACAAGATAGATAGGGTAATTCACCTATTACAAACAGCCTATGTGAATGCAGCCGTACACACAGCTGTCTTACCAAAATAATGGAAACTAAATGCTGAAAGTAGTAGCCTAGTTATTCATGCAGAATACCGACACAACTGTGAATGAATGAATGCGAACAGAACAAAACAGCAGTACCAAGTGGTAGGCCCAGTAAACAAAATATCGGATCGATAAAAGCATGACACAATCCATATTTAGGCTGGTTACATTAACAGTAAACAAACGCAGTAAACTAAAGGTGAATGGAAATCCAAATAAAAACATAGCCTACAGCCTACTACAGTGAGATGCAGCCATGCACAGCTGTCTTGACAAATGAATGTTACTGTTAAAACATGGCTCCAGAATATTTTTGTATAGAGATGAATATGCCTGTATCTTTATGTGGTCTAATATCATAGGCTAATTTATTTAGGGCTAATTCACCACTTGAGTAATTGGAAACTCAAAACACATTAACTATATCACTAACTTAAAGATAATACCCACTCATAGTAGCCATGTATTAATCTAACAGTACATTTAATGTCCAAAAAACCATTGCAGTTGTAGCCTACTGTCCAATAAGGCCTATGCACTCGCAATGGCCAATGCACATTTCGCACGGTGCATATCTCTAAGCCAAATCAAATATCTTTGTAAAATAGTTGCCATTGAGCTCATAATTGAGAGTTGAGAAATAAAAAGTATACCTACAGAAAGCTGAGAACATCCTCTCTTCATCTGTAACAACAGGATAGCTTTGTTTTCCCAGCAATTAGATTTTATGTTATACAATCAGACTCCCGGAAAAAAAGAGTGGCTCGCTCCACACAGCTGCAGTCCCCATTAAAACAGTTACAGGGGCAGGCAGACAGACACTTTCATTACAGGAATCATGAGGATAATGAGGACTGCACCGATGCAACCAGTATTTTTTTTTACTCCCACAACCAGGTGTCAAAGGGTCGCAAAATGCAACTAAATTATTGCAGTTGGAGCCCTGCCTTGTAGGCTTTTCACTATAGGCATACTCTCTAACTTTCGTTTGACTTCAGTGAAAAAGGCCTCCATCTTCGCAATCAACGGTAGCCTAGACCAAGGCTCCCCTCTCGTTTTCTCTCTCTCCTCAGCAGCAGGGCATCCCTGAACAATTTGACAGGCTATATTTTTATTTATTGGCTTTTCATTTATTTTATTGGCCAAAAGCCGGCAATTACCGGCTAACGGAAACCCTGCGCCTCGGTGGCTTTCCATAGGCCCCCTACACACACCATGGTGCGCTCTGTCCATTGTGCTTACAGATTTTGCGACAACCTGTCACTCAATCATTTGAACTTTTTTCTATAGGGACATAAAACTAAAACTGAGGGGGCACAAATTTCAACTGAGGGAGCCGAGTACGATAGCAGCACTCAGGGAGTGAATAAGGAGAGTGACACTAACCAGGTTTCCATCCAACCTTTTTATGCAAGTAAAGTAGTACATGTCGGGTAAAAAATGTCATGACAGTGCTGATGGAAACAGCTAATTTGTCGGTTAACTTTCCAAATTTTGACAAAACAAAATACACTAGACAAAGTGGGATATTTTTGTGTCTGTAAAATTAATTATGCGAGAAATGGCGGTGGAAACACTTTTATGTGCAAATATTGATATATACAAAATAACCACACGATGACATGTTGTGTGATCCTTCCACTACGACTCAGGAAAGCATGCAGTGTATTAGGCTACAGATGAAATAAGTTATGATGAACTTCATAGGGTGGTGAAAGTGCAAGGTGATGAGATTGATGCTCCTTTCCAATAAATAGCGAGGGTCTTATTCTGGTGACATGATGATCGATGCTTGGCTGCCATTTGACAAATACAAATGATCTAGTTATTTTGTCCATAGTAATCTCATCATGTAGGCTATACCAGCACTGTATCTGCGAGCTGTTGGCTAGAAGGAAACACATCTCTGGTGGGAAAATGCTTTTTGATTTTTTTATATTCGTATGAAAATCTGTTGCCAATTGGAAGGAAACTTAGCTACTGAGGTGATGATTATTTACGGAAGCAGGGATGGAGGATGGAGAGAGAAAGTGAAGAGTGGGAGGAGAGAGAGAAGTACAGGAGAGGCACAGAGGTTGCATACGGAGGAGGCCAAGGGGTGAAAATATTCAAGTGAAGAGGAGCGGAGGAGAGGAGAGGTAAAAGTGGAAGAGGGAACGGAAATAAGGTGTGTGGAGGGGTGTTCACAGTACAAATAAAGGACTTCCTCCAACACACAGCAGGGTAAATAGCGTGTCAGGACATGTCAGTGTGTAGGTGAGTCTTTCTATCTATAAAGGAAGAGGAAGAGACACTCATAACAACATACAGTATAAATGTATTCAGTTTATCCATGATATACAGTGCATTCGGAAAGTATTCAGACCCCTTGAATTTTTCCACATATTGTTACGTTACAGCCTTATTTTAAAATGGATTAAAATCCTCTCATCAATCTACACACAATACCCCATAATGACAAAACAAAAACAGGTTTTTAGACATTTTTGGCAAATGTATAAAAATAAATAAATGAAATATCACATTAACATAATTATTCAGCCCCTTTACTCAGTACATTGTTGAAGCACCTTTGGCAGCGATTACAGCCTCGAGTCTTCTTGGGTATGACGCTACAAGCCTGGCACACCTGTATTTGGGGAGTTTCTCCCACTCTTCTCTGCAGATCCTCTCAAGCTCTGGCAGGTTGGATGGGGAGCGTCGCTGCACAGCTATTTTTAGGTCTCTCCAGAGATGTTCGATCGGGTTCAAGTCCGGGCTCTGGCTGGGCCACTCAAGGACATTCAGAGACTTGTCCCGAAGCCACTCCTGCATTGTCTTGGCTGTGTGCTTAGGGTCGTTGTCCTGTTGGAAGGTGAACCTTCGCCCCAGTCTGAGGTCCTGAGCGCTCTGCAGCAGGTTTTCATCAAGGATCTCTCTGTCCTTTGCTCCGTTCACCTTTCCCTCGATCCTGACTAGTCTCCCAGTCCCTGCTGCTGAAAAACATCCCCACAGCATAATGCTGCCACCACCATGCTTCACAGTAGGGATGGTGCCAGGTTTCCTCCAGACGTGACGCTTGGCATTCAGGCCAAAGACTTCAATCTTGGTTTCATCAGACCAGAGAATCTTGTTTCTCATGGCCTGAGAGTCCTTTAGGTGCCTTTTGGCAAACTCCAAGTGGGCTGTCATGTGCCTTTTACTGAGGAGTGGCTTCCGTCAGGCCACTCTACCATAAAGGCCCACATAGTGGAACTCTGGAGCTCTGTCAGAGTGACCATCTCCCCCGATTGCTCAGTTTGGCCGGGCGGCCAGCTCTAGGAAGAGTTTTGGTGGTTCCAAACTTCTTCCATTTAAGAATGATGGAGGCCACTATGTTCTTGGGGACCTTCAATGCTGCAGACATTTTTTGATACCCTTCCCTAGATCTGTGCCCCGACACAATTCCTTCGACCTCATGGCTTGTTTTGCTCTGACATGCACTGTCAACCATGGGACCTTACATAGACAGGTGTGTGCCTTTTCAAATCATGTCCAATCAATAGAATTTACAGGTGGACTCCAATCAAGTTGTAGAAACATCTCAAGGATGATCAATGGAAACAGGATGCACCTGAGCTCAATTTCGAGTCTCATAGCAAAGGGTCTGAATACTTATGTAAATAAGGTATTTATTTCTCATTATCGGGTATTGTGTGTAGATTGATGAGGATTTTTTTAAATATAATCAATTTTAGAATAAGGCTGTAACGTAACAAAATGTGGAAAAAGGGAAGGGGTCTGAATACTTTCCGAATGCACTGTACAGTCATCTCTGCCATTGGGTCAGTATCTTTACCTGTTTCACATCGTATATCTTGAACATTTCAACTCTGATACACATTACAGTTCATGGCCAGTTAGGAATCACATTCACTAGCCTGAGCAAGTAACCAGGCACACATCTACTTTACCCAACAAAAGCACAAGCCTCTTGAAAAACCTTTTATTTCAACATTTACATTTTTCTATTCACTATCTACAGATGGGAGTGTGTGTGTGTGTGGGAGCCTACTGCGTCATACCCCCCCGTCTACAGACGAGAGTGTGTGTGGGTGGGTGGGTGGGGGGGGGGGACCCCCCCCCCCCTTCTTCTCCGAGTCTCCCGCTGCTTGGCAACAGCGCGGACTGCCTGTGTGGGCGTTTGGTGCTGAGTGCCAGGCGATAGCAACGCTCACTCATTTGCCGGAGAAGAAGAGGGGTTACAATGACCTCCATCTATGTAGCAGCAGCACCTGCTATCTATTGGAGCTCTCTAGCAGAGTAAACAATACCACTGTGTGTACCCTAAGATGAGGGTTTTAATACTATGCTGGGTGGGTGGGTTTACCCATCAGATGTGTTTTCTGGTGGTTGTATGGAGAGAAAAAATTAGGTTTCATTAAGAGGAGAAGAGGTGGGATGCCAGTGACATATTTACTCAAGAGACTGACATTATGTTTGGCTGTCACAGGATCAATTAGTCAGTGTGAAAACTATAATGATCCCTTATATCATTTGACCAAAGAAACAGTGGCCCAACTTTACCAATTGAGGGGACCTCTCTCTCTCTCTCTCTCTCTCTCTCTCTATCTCTCTCTCTCTCTCTCTCTCTTTCTCTCTCTCTTTTCTCTCCATACTATCGCCTGTCTTTCACTCCTCTCTTGGTCTCACTCCTACCCTCTCTTCGCTTCTCTCCCTCTCTCTATTCTCTCTCTCGCCCACAGAGTTCTTTACAGAGGAGCTCACAGCGTTCCCACGGTAACCAGTCTTCTGCTCCACAGCGCTCTGTGCACATGTGTGTTTCACCGCGTCCAGTCGTCAAACTACCACTTATCTACATCTGAATACCAAAAACACTGAATCAAGTAATAGTTCAGCAATCCACAACGGCCAGTGGCCAAAGGACAGCTGATTAAGCAAGGACCAAGACATGTCAACTACAGCCAACTGGCTCAGTCCAATCACAGCCATAGATAGATATACTGTATGAACAGATCAGTATAGTAATAATGCAGATATAAGGTCCTCAGTCAGTCAATGCTAAACCTTCCTACAGCACTCAGAATAACATTTCCAAATGAGAATTCCTATAGTTTCTCTACTGTACTGTACCATGCCCCTAAATGTTAACCCCTACATTTCGGATGCAAGGAATGCCCTCTATATAATCAAATCAAATCAAATCAAATTTGATTGGCCACATGCGCCGAATACAACAGGTGCAGACATTACAGTGAAATGCTTACTTACAGCCCTTAACCAACAGTGCATTTATTTTTAATAAAAAAGTAAAACAAAACAACAACAAAAAAGTGTTGAGAAAAAAAGAGCAGAAGTAAAATAAAATAACAGTAAGGAGGCTATATATACAGGGGGGTACCGGTGCAGAGTCAATGTGCGGGGGCACAGGCTAGTTGAGGTAGTTGAAGTAATATGTACATGTGGGTAGAGTTAAAGTGACTATGCATAAAAAATTAACAGAGTAGCAGCAGCGTAAAAAGATGGGGTGGGGGGGCAGTGCAAATAGTCCGGGTAGCCATGATTAGCTGTTCATGAGTCTTATAGGTTGGGGGTAGAAGCTGTTGAGAAGTCTTTTGGACCTAGACTTGGCACTCCGGTACCGCTTGCCGTGTGGTAGCAGAGAGAACAGTCTATGACTAGGATGGCTGGAGTCTTTTTTTTGAGTCAATTTTGAGGGCCTTCCTCTGACACCGCCTGGTATAGAGGTCCTGGATGGCAGGAAGCTTGGCCCCAATGATGTACTGGGCCGTACGCACTACCCTCTGTAGTGCCTTGCGGTCGGAGGCCAAGCAGTTGCCATACCAGGCGGTGATGCAACCAGTCAGGATGCTCTCGATGGTGCAGCTGTATAATTTTTTGAGGATCTGAGGACCCATGCCAAATCTTTTCCGTCTCCTGAGGGGGAATAGGCTTTGTTGTGCCCTCTTCACGACTGTCTTGGTGTGTTTGGACCATGATAGTTCGTTGGTGATGTGGACACCAAGGAACTTGAAGCTCTCAACCTGTTCCACTACAGCCCCGTCGATGAGAATGGGGGCGTGCTCAGTCCTCTTTTTTTTCCTGTAGTCCACAATCATCTCCTTTGTCTTGGTCATGTTGAGGGACACGGCCAGGTCTCTGACCTCCTCCCTATAGGCTGTCTCATCGTTGTCGGTGATCAGGCCTACCACTGTTGTGTCGTCGGCAAACTTAATGATGGTGTTGGAGTCGTGTCTGGCCATGCAGTCATGGGTGAACAGGGAGTACAGGAGGGGACTGAGCACGCACCCCTGAGGGGCCCCCGTGTTGAGGATCAGTGTGGCAGATGTGTTGTTACCTACCCTTACCACCTGGGGGCAGCCTGTCAGGAAGTCCAGGATCCAGTTGCAGAGAGAGGTGTTTAGTCCCAGGATCCCTAGCTTAGTGATGAGCTTTGAGGGCACTATGGTGTTGAATGCTGAGCTGTAGTCAATGAATAGCATTCTCACGTAGGTGTTCCTCTTGTCCAGGTGGGAAAGGGCAGTGTGGAGTTGAGGCGGTATGCAAATTGGGGTGGGTCTAGGGTTTCTGGGATAATGGTGTTGATGTGAGCCATAACCAGCTTTTCAAAGCACTTCATGGCTACAGACGTCAGTGCTACGGGTCGGTAGTCATTTAGGCAGGTTATCTTAGTGTCCTTGGGCACGGGGACTATGGTGGTCTGCTTGAAACATGTTGGTATTACAGACTCAGTCAGGGACATGTTGAAAATGTCAGTGAAGACACTTGCCAGTTGGTCAGCACATGCTCGGAGTACACGTCCTGGTAATCCGTCTGGCCCTGCGGCCTTGTGAATGTTGACCTGCTTAAAAGTCTTACTCACATCGGCTACGGAGAGTGTGTTCACATAGTAATCCGGAACAGCTGGTGCTCTCATGCATGCTTCAGTGTTGCTTGCCTTGAAGCGAGCATAGAAGTGGTTTAGCTCGTCTGGAAGTCTTGTGTCACTGGGCAGCTCGCGGCTGTGCTTCCCTTTGTAGTCTGTAATAGTTTTCAAGCCCTGCCACATCCGACGAGCGTCAGAGCCGGTGTAGTACGATTAAATCTTAGTCCTGTATTGACTCTTTGCCTGTTTGATGGTTCGTCAGAGGGCACAGCGGGATTTCTTATAAGCGTCCGGGTTAGAGTCCCGCTCCTTGAAAGTGGCAGCTCTACCCTTTAGCTCAGTGCGGATGTTTCCTGTAATCCATGGCTTCTGGTTGCCCAGATGTAGTTATTGGAGGAGATTGTGTAGAGGGCTGCTCTGTGTGTGTGTGTGTGTGTGTGTGTGTGTGTGTGTGTGTGTGTGTGTGTGTGTGTATGTGGTGTATGTATTTTGAATTTTCCTCTTTACAGTTGACCCACTACTGGAGCTTATATGATAAAGCAGTCTACTGTGCAACACTGAAAACAAACTCCTAGCTTACACTGAAATAAAATAGAAGCTAAACTGAATCCACATTCTAGGGGTCAAGAGTGTGTCTTTTATAATAGTTAACCTACTCATGTGTCAACAAAAGAATGTGTCATAAGTCATCATTTTAATTTCCTGCCTCTGTGCTGATTACCACATCTCTAAATGACTATGTCACCACTCCGAACTGTTATTCTGTACACAACCACTAATTTACAGGAGCAAATGACTAATCGTGATCGTTCTAGCTCCAAGCTGCTGTGACATTAGCGGAGGAGGTGGGGGTGTTTAGACCCAGCGTCAACCCACCCACCCCTGTGTGAATATGGGGGGTGAGGGGGTCTGGGAGAGGCAGGGTAGAGGATGGAAGCACAACATCGTAACTGCCTTAGGGAACGCTTTACAGTTTCCACAGCAACCATGTTTTCCACAACATTTTATAAACCTAAGACAAGGACAGTGTACTCCAACTTTAACATAAATCAATATCAATATCCAACTATCTGTCTTCACACTTCACAAGGTCACATTAAGGTTTGTGAAGCATTGCAGCACAACTTTATGTCCAAGCCTACTAGAGCTACAACAGAATAACAAACAGAGTGGACCGACAAAACCACTAAATGTTTCTATAGAATTTAATATAAAGAAACAACCTAAAGAAACACACTGTCTGTCTCTTTCCAGGGAATAGAGGTGTGTAGGGTTGAGACTCTGGCTTCGGTTGCTGTGCAGTGACATGAAATTCCTGAGAGTTCCACTGAGTGGTGAATACAGTATGAGCATGTGCAGAGAGACCCAAGGTCATTGGTCGGGCCACTCAGGAGACAGGGACTGGGGCTCAGGTCCAATTGGACACGGTCATCATGGCCATGACACTACCTGACCTCATGAACACTGACACATCACAGGAGACTACACTCCCATGGTAGAGGAATAGGCTACAGTCTCAGAATACAGTCCCCTCCATGTGGATAAATGCACAATATGATATATTGCTTTCATCATCACAATTCTTGGATAGAATATGCCTTTTCTCTCCAAAAAATATAAAAGGAAATTGTTTTTGTGACTGTATGGTAAAATGTACAGTAGATTACGCTACCAGTAAAAGCTTCCATGTAGGGGATGTAGTGAGAGGAGCTTCACTACTTGTTGAAGAAGATGCTGTTGCCTTCAGTGCATCTTTACTAGAGAGGGTCCAGAGAGATCTTATTATCTTATACAGCATGCTGCTCTTTATTGGTACTGGTCAAGCAGGTTGAGCTAAATCATATTCACAGATCTGCCTGAGGCAGATGTCTCTGTATAAGAGTCCCTTCTTGAAGACACAAATGTCCGAATGCACTGCAACAGTGGGAATGGAGAACAGCATGTGCATGTACTTCAATGTTATAGAGGCTTGAGTGGCTTCTGTCAGATAATCAAATGAATTATGTAATCATTGACGATTATCATCAACATCTATCATTCCTTCAGTCAAAAAAGGAGAAAGGGTAAACCAGATGGTGATGGAGGAGAAAAGAGGAAGTGAGTGATGGGAGGGAGGGAGGGTGAGAGGCTTCAAAAGTAATTTCTGCAGCTCCTCTGAGTCATATCTGCAGCAGAGGGAAACAGAAACAGTGATGGGAGAGAGAGAGAGAGAGAGAGAGAGAGAGAGAGAGAGAGAGAGAGAGAGAGAGAGAGAGAGAGAGAGAGAGAGAGAGAGAGAGAGAGAGAGATAGAGAGAGAGTGAGAGTGAGAGAGAGAGAGAGAGAGGGGGGGGGGAAGTGGAGAGAAAGAGAAAGAGAGAGTGAGTGTGTGAGAGATTCAACAGAATTAGCTTCCTCTGCAACAAAAGCCCATACCATCCCCTGCATTTCAAAACAGAATTAATGTCAGCCTACAAAGCAGAGGAAATATCCACATGTAGTACCCTGAAGAGAGGCAGAGAGGGGAGGGGAGAGAGGAAGAGAGGGAGGGAGGGAGAGAGAGAGAGACCTGGGCCCTAACAGTAAATCTCAGTAAGACAAAAATAATGGTGTTCCAAAAAAGGGCCAGTTGCCAGGACCACAAATACAAATTCCATCTAGACACCATTGCCCTAGAGCACACAAAAAACTATACACACCTCGGCCTAAACATCAGCGCCACAGGTAACTTCCACAAAGCTGTGAACGATCTGAGAGACAAGGCAAGAAGGGCCTTCTATGCCATCAAAAGGAACATAAAATTCGACATACCAATTAGGATCTGGCTAAAAATACTTGAATCAGTTATAGAACCCATTGCCCTTTATGGTTGTGAGGTCTGGGGTCCGCTCACCAACCAAGAATTCACAAAATGGGACAAACACCAAGTTGAGACTCTGAATGCAGAATTCTGCAAAAATATCCTCTGTGTACAACGAAAAAACACAAAATAATGCATGCAGAGCAGAATTAAGCCGATACCCGCTAATTATCAAAATCCAGAAAAGAGCCGTTAAATTATATAACCACTTAAAAGGAAGCGATTCCCAAACCTTCCATAACAAAGCCATCACCTACAGAGAGATGAACTTGGAGATGAGTCCCCTAAGCAAGCTGGTCCTGGGGCTCTGTTCACAAACACAAACAGACCCCACAGAGCCCCAGGACAACAACACAATTAGACCCAACCAAATCATGAGAAAACAAAAAGAGAATTACTTTACACATTGGAAAGAATTAACAAAAAAACAGAGCAAACTAGAATGCTATTTGGCCTTAAACAGAGAGTACACAGTGGCAGAATACCTGACCACTGTGACTGACCCCAACTTAAGGAAAGCTTTGACTATGTACAGACTCAGTGAGCATAGCCTTGCTATTGAGAAAGGCCGCCGTAGGCAGACCTGGCTCTCAAGAGAATACAGGCTATGTGCACACTGCCCACAAAATGAGGTGGAAACTGAGCTGCACTTCCTAATCTCTTGCCAAATGTATGACCATATTAGAGACACATATTTCCCTCAGATTACACAGATCCACAAAGAATTCGAAAACAAACCCAATTTTGATAAACTCCCTTATCTACTGGGTGAAATACCACAGTGTGCCACCACATCAGCAATATTTGTGACCTGTTGCCACAAGAAAAGGGCAACCAGTGAAGATCAAACACCATTGTAAATACAACCCATATTTATGTTTATTTATTTTCCCATTTGTACTTTAACTATTTGCACATTGTTACAACACTGTATATATACATAATATGACATTTGAAATGTCTTTATTCTTTTGGAACTTCTGAGTGTAATGTTTACTGTTAATTTTGATTGTTTATTGCTTTGGCAATGTCCCATGCCAATAAAGCCCTTAAATTGAATTGAACTGAACTGAACTGAACTGAATTGAATTGAATTGAAAGAGAGAGAGAGAGAGAGAGAGAGAGAGAGAGAGAGAGAGAGAGAGAGAGAGAGAGAGAGAGAGAGATAGAGAGAAAGCGCTGCAAGGAGAGTAAAAAACAGCCACCACCTGCACAATGCTGATTTGGGGTTCTAAACCTTCCCATCATGAGAAAATGAGGAGGAGGGGAAGCTCCAATTATTTATTTTCTTCTGTATTATATAACACAGAAGCAATACTCAGCAACTCAAGTTTCCTATGTTTCTCCTCTATAGGGAAATGTTATGAGCAAGCAATTTTGACCTAGATCCAAGTCACTGTAGTTACGTGCTACAGGGTGGAGGGGTGCGGTCTTTCACCATGGGGAGAACTGTCATATCCTCCCATTAAAAGATGCCATGATGCCCATAAGATGCCAGGGGTGTTTACTGTCTAATAATGGACATCCCAGGAGATCATGCACACAGACAGACACACACACACACACACACACACACACACACACACACACACACACACACACACACACACACACACACACACACACACACACACACACACACACAGCAATAAACATCACCCCTGGGCCAGGAGTAATTATACTAAGGTCACACTAATTAATCTTTCACACTCCCTCTGTGTGCGTCTCCCTCTCTATTTCACACATAGTCAGACACTCCCAAACATTTGCACAAGCATGCAGAAATGCACACACACTTACATAACAGAATACAACCAAACTCTCTACATCCCAAATTATACTCTATTCCCTCGTGCACTAATTTAGACCACAGACCATAGGACTCTAGTCGAATTCAAATTCAAATTTTATTTGTCACATACACGTGTTTAGCAGATGTTATAGCGAGTGTAGCGAAATGCTTGTGCTTCTAGATCCGACAGTGCAGTAATATCTAACAAGTAATATCTAACAATTTCACAACATATACCCAATACACACAAATCAAAGTAAGGATTGGGATTTAAGAATATATACATATATGGACAAGCAATGACAGAGCGGCATGGACTAAGATACAGAAGAATATTATAGAATAGAATGCAGTATATACATATGAGATGAGTAGTGCAAGATATGTAAACATTATTAAAGTGACTAGTGTTCCATTTATTAAAGTGGCCAGTGATTTCAATAGGCAGCAGCAGCCTCTAATGTGCTAGTGATGGCTATTTAACAGTCTGATGGCCTTGAGATATAGGCTGTTTTTCATTCTCTCGGTCCCAGCTTTGATGCACCTGTACTGACCTCGCCTTCTGGATGATAGCGGGGTGAACAGGCAGTGGCTCGGGTGGTTGATGTCCTTGATGATCTTTTTGGCCTTCCTGTGACATCGGGTGCTGTATGTGTCTTGGAGGGCGGGTAGTTTGCCCCGGTAATGCGTTCGGCAGACCGCACAACCCTCTGGAGAGCCCTGCGGGTGTGGGCGGTGCAGTTGCCGTACCAGGCGGTGATACAGCCTGACAGGATGCTCTCAATTGTGCATCTGTAAAAGTTTGTGAGGGTTTTAGGTGATAAGCCAAATTTCTACAGCCTCATGAGGTTGAAGAGGCTCTGTTGCGCCTTCTTCACCACACTGTCTGCGTGGGTGGACCATTTCAGTTTGTCGGTGATGTGTACGCCAAGGAATTTGAAGCTTTCCACCTTCTCCACTGCGGTCCTGTCAATGTGTATAGGGGGATGCACCCTCTGCTGTTTCCTGAAGTCCACGATCATCTCCTTTGTTTTGTTGATGTTGAGTGAGTGGTTATTTTCCTGGCACCACACTCCCAGAGCCCTCACCTCCTCCCTGTAGGCGGTCTCGTCATTGTTGGTAATCAAGCCTACTACTGTTGTGTCGTCTGCAAACTTGATGATTGAGTTGGAGGCGTGCTTGGCCACGCAGTCATGGGTGAACAGGGAGTACAGGAGGGGACTGAGCACGCACCCTTGTGGGGCCCCAGTGTTGAGGATCAGCGAAGTGGAGATGTTGTTTCCTACCTTCACCACCTGGGGGCGACCCGTCAGGAAGTCCAGGACCCAGTTGCACAGGGCGGGGTTCAGACCCAGGGCCTCAAGCTTAATGATGAGCTTGGAGGGTACTATGGTGTTGAATGCTGAGCTATAGTCAATGAACAGCATTCTTACATAGGTATTCCTCTTGTCCAGATGGGATAGGGCAGTGTGCAGTGTGATGGCAATTGCATCGTCTGTGGATCTATTGGGGCGGTAAGCAAATTGAAGTGGGTCTAGGGTGACAGGTAAGGTAGAGGTGATATGATCCTTGACTAGTCTTTCAAAGCACTTCATGATGACAGAGGTGAGTGCTACAGGGCGATAGTCATTTAGTTCAGTTACCTTTGCTTTCTAGGGTACAGGAACAACGGTGACCCTCTTGAAGCATGTGGGAACAGCAGACTGGGAAAGGGAGAGATTGAATATGTCCATGAACACACCAGCCAGCTGGTCTGCGCATGCTCTGAGGACGCGGCTAGGGATGCCGTCTGGGCCGGCAGCCTTGCGGGGGTAACATGCTTATATGTCTTAATCACGTCGGCCACGAAGAAGGAGAGGCCACAGTCCTTGGTAGTGGGCCTCGTCAGTGGCACTGTGTTATCCTCAAAGCGGGCGAAGAAGGTGTTTAGCTTGTCTGGAAGCGAGACGTCAGTGTCGGTGACGTGGCTGGTTTTCTTTTTGTAGTCTGTGATTGTCTGTATTCCCTGCCACATACAGTGCTATGAAAAAGTATTTGCCCCCTTTCTAATTTTCTCTACTTTTGCATATTTGTGATACTGTGTCAGAGGCTGATGTGGATGCGGTGTTGGAGTCAGTCGCAGGACACAGAAGCTTAGTCGATCCGACTTTAATAGTCACAGAGGCAAAGTACAAAAAACAATGGGCCTCAACACACAGGAGGCGAGCGATTACGCAAACAGTGCGTAAAGTGCGTAAAGCACGAACAACAAGGAAACAATAAACCTACACCAACGGACAGGCGTACAACAACACACAACTACAAACAAAACCAAAGGAAACTTATAGGTGACATAATCAATACATGATATGAAACAGGTGCACCAACCAGACAAAACCAAACAAACATAGAGAACATCAAACGGTAGCAGCTAGTACTCCGGGGACGACGAACGCCGAAGCCTGCCCGAACAAGGAGGAGGAGCAGTCTCGGCGGAATTCCCTTGACGCGCGGCTCCAGCCGTGCACCGACCCCGGCCTCGGTCACGGCCAGGAGGACGTGGAGCAGGGCGCATAGGATGACTACGGTGGAACTTAGTCAGGAGGGATGGATCTAAAATGTCCCTCCTAGGCACCCAGCACCGTTCCTCCGGACCGTACCCCTCCCACTCCACGAGATATTGTAGACCCCCCATCCGACGTCTCGAATCCACGATGGACCGGACTGAGTACGCCGGAGCCCCCTCTATGTCCAGTGGGGGCGGTGGGGTCTCTCTTATCTCACTCTCCTGGAGTGGACCAGCTACCACCGGCCTGAGGAGAGACACATGGAATGAGGGGTTAATGTGATAGTCATTAGGCAGTTGCAACTTGTAACACACCTCATTCAATCTCCTCAGGACTTTAAATGGCCCCACAAACCGCCGGCCAAGCTTCCGGCAGGGCAGGCGAAGGGGCAGGTTTCGAGTCGAGAGCCAGACTCGATCTCCAGGGGCGTAGGTTGGACCCTCACTGCGGTGGAGATCGGCGCTCGCCTTCTGCCTGCGGATGGCCCGCTGCAGATGTACGTGTGCAGCGTTCCACGTCTCCTCCGAGCGCCGAAACCACTCATCCACCGCAGGAGCCTCGATCTGGCTCTGATGCCATGGTGCCAGAACCGGCTGATAACCTAACACGCACTGAAAAGGGGTCAGGTTAGTAGAGGAGTGGCGGCGAGAGTTCTGAGCCATCTCTGCCCAGGGGATATACCCCGATCACTCCTCCGGCCGGCCCTGGCAATAGGATCTTAGAAACCTACCCACATCCTGGTTCACTCTCTCCACCTGCCCATTACTCTCAGAGTGGTAACCCGAGGTAAGGCTAACCGAGACCCCCAAGCGTTCCATGAACGCCCTCCAGACTCTAGAGGTGAATTGGGGACCCCGATCAGACACTATATCCTCGGGAACCCCGTAGTGCCGGAAGACGTGGGTGAACAAAGCCTCAGCGGTCTGTAGGGCAGTAGGGAGACCCGGCATTGGAATGAGACGACAGGCCTTAGAGAACCGATCCACAACGACCAGAATAATGGTATTCCCCTGAGAGGGGGGAAGGTCCGTGACAAAGTCCACCGAGAGGTGAGACCACGGCCGTTGTGGAACGGGCAGGGGTTGTAACTTCCCCCTGGGCAGGTGTATAGGCGCCTTACACTGAGCGCACACCGAGCAGGAGGAGACATAAACCCTCACGTCCCTAGCCAATGTTGGCCACCAGTACTTAACACTAAGGCAGTGCACTGTCCGGCCAATACCTGGATGTCCAGAGGAGGGTGACGTATGAGCCCAATAAATGAGATGATCACGGACCTCGAGCGGCACGTACGTCCGACCCACTGGACACTCTGGGGGAGTAGGGTCGGTGCGTAACGCCCGCGCAATTTCCGCATCGACCTCCCATACCACCGGTGCCACCAGACAAGACTCCGGCAGTATGGGAGTGGGCTCAATGGACCTCTCCTCTGTGTCATACCGCCGGGACAGGGCGTCTGCCTTACCGTTCTGGGACCCGGGGATGTAAGTGATCTTAAAAACGAACCGGGTCAGGAACATGTTCCACCTAGCCTGACGAGGGTTCAATCTCCTAGCTGCCCGAATGTACTCCAGGTTACGATGGTCAGTCAGAATGAGAAAAGGGTGTTGAGCGCCCTCAAGCCAATGCCTCCACACCTTTAGGGCTTGAACCACGGCTAACAGCTCCCTGTCCCCTACGTCATAATTATGCTCCGCCGGGCTGAGCTTTTTAGAATAAAAAGCGCAGGGACGGAGCTTAGGAGGCATGCCGGAGCGTTGCGACAGTACTGCCCCAATACCGGCCTCTGACGCGTCCACCTCTACCTGGAACGCTAAAGCGGGGTCCGGGTGCGCCAGCACCGGAACCGAAGTGAACAGGTCCTTCAGTTTACAAAACGCCCTGTCCGCTTCAGCCTACCACTGCAAACGCACCGGGCCCCCCTTCAGCAGGGAAGTAATGGGAGCTGCTACCTGTCCAAAACCCCGGATAAACCTCCGGTAGTAATTGGCAAACCCCAAAAACTGCTGCACCTCTTTAACAGTGGTTGGGGTTTGCCAGTTACGCACGGCTGACACCCGGTCAATCTCCATCTTCACCCCTGACGCGGACAACCGATGACCCAAGAAGGAGATGCACTCCTGGAAAAACAGAAATTTCTCTGCCTTGACATACAAGTCATGCTCCAACAGCCTACCCAACACTCGGCGCACCAGGGCTACATGCTCGGCTCGTGTAGCAGAGTACACTAGGATGTCGTCTATGTACACTACCACTCCCTGCCCATGCAGGTCCCGGAAGATCTCGTCCACAAATGATTGGAGGACTGAAGGAGCATTCATTAACCCGTATGGCATGACAAGATACTCATAATGACCTGAGGTGGTACTAAATGCCGTCTTCCATTCATCTCCCTCCCTAATGCGCACCAAGTTATAAGCGCTCCTGAGATCCAGTTTTGTGAAGAACCGCGCTCCGCGTAATGATTCAGTCATACTCGCAATCAGAGGAAGAGGGTAACTGTATTTCACAGTGATCTGATTGAGACTACGATAATCAATACACGGGCGCAAACCTCCATCCTTCTTCTTCACAAAAAAGAAACTCGAGGACGCAGGGGAAGTGGAGGACCGTATGTATCCCTGTCTCAGGGACTCAGCTATGTATGTCTCCATAGCCGCCGTCTCCTCGAGACAGAGGATACACATGGCTCCGCGGAAGTGCCGCACCTGTCTGGAGGTTTATCGCACAATCTCCCTGCCTATGAGGTGGCAATCGCGTCGCCCTCGTCTTGCTGAACACAAGTGCCAAATCCTCATACTCAGGGGGAATGTGCATTGCGGGCACTTGGTTCGGACTCTCCACCATGGTCGCCCCAACGGAAACACCTAAACATCGCCCAACACACTGGCCAGACCATTCCTTGAGAGCCCTCTGTTGCCACGAAATGGTGGGGTCATGGGTGATTAACCAAGGAAGCCCCAGCACCACGGGATACGCAGGAGAGTCAGTTAGGTATAACTGAATAATCTCCTCATGACCCCCCTGCGTCTTCATCTTTAGTGGCGCTGTGACCTCCCTAATCAACCCAGATCCCAACGGGCGGCTATCTAGGGCATGGACAGGAAAGGGTGCATCAATGGGCAGGAGGGGAATCCCTAACTTAGAACAAAACTTCCGATCAATAAAATTCCCAGCTGCGCCTGAATCGACTAGCGCCTTATGCTGGGAATGAGATGCAACCTGAGGAAATACCACAGGTAAATTACTCCCCAGTGCGCGACCTGTTGCCCCGATTCCCTGGAGACCCTCCCCAGCACCTAGCCGCAGTGTGTCCTCCACGGCCACAGCTGGTGCAGGGGACGGCCCCCCTCGGGTTCTCTCTCCTTCTCTCTCTAGCGCCAGCACCCCCGAGCTCCATTGGGCTCGGCTCGGAGGTGCTGGGGGATGGAATGGACGGCCCCATCTCGGGACGTCCGCGGGTGGCCAGCAGGGTATCCAGACGGATGGACATGTCCACTAGCTGGTCGAAGGACAGATTGGTGTCCCTGCAGGCCAGCTCTCGACGAATGTCCTCACGCAGGCTACACCGATAGTGGTCGATGAGGGCCCTCTCATTCCACCCCGCATCCGCCGCTAGAGTCCGGAAATCCAGGGCGAACTCCTGTGCGCTCCTCTTCCCCTGCCGGAGGTGGAACAGACGCTCCCCCGCCGCTTTACCCTCAGGAGGGTGATCGAAAACAGCCCTGAAGCGGCGGGAGAACTCCGTGTAGCTGATGGTGGCGGCGTCTATTCCCCTCCATTCGGCGTTGGCCCACTCCAATGCCTTGCCGGAGAGACAGGAGATGAGGGCGGAAACGCTCTCGTATCCCGAGGGCGCCGGGTGTATGGTGGCCAGGTAGAGTTCCACCTGAAGGAGGAACCCCTGACACCCGGCTGCTGTGCCATCATACGCCCTCGGGAGCGAGAGCCGAATCCCACTGGATTCCGGAGCTGGTCTGGGTGGACTGGCCGATGGTGGTGGTAATGTAGGAGGAGGTGTGGGCACGCCTCCCCTTTCCCATCGGCGCAGGGTGTTCATCACCTCCTGCATGGCGGAGCCGAGTTGCTGGATCCTGGCGTCCTGGCAGCTGACCCGATCCTCCAGCGACTCGGTCGCCGCTGCTGCTCCTGCTGACTCCATTGAGTGGTGTGTTGTTCTGTCAGAGGCTGATGTGGATGCGGTGTTGGAGTCAGGCGCAGGACACAGAAGCTTAGTCGATCCGACTTTAATAGTCACAGAGGCAAAGTACAAAAAACAACGGGCCTCAACACACAGGAGGCGAGCGATTACGCAAACAGTGCGTAAAGTGCGTAAAGCACGAACAACAAGGAAACAATAAACCTACACCAACGGACAGGCGTACAACAACACACAACTACAAACAAAACCAAAGGAAACTTATAGGTGACATAATCAATACATGATATGAAACAGGTGCACCAACCAGACAAAACCAAACAAACACAGAGAACATCAAACGGAAGCAGCTAGTACTCCGGGGACGACGAACGCCGAAGCCTGCCCGAACAAGGAGGAGGAGCAGTCTCGGCGGAATTCGTGACATACTGAATGTTATCAGATCTTCAACCAAAACCTAATATTAGATACAGGGAACATAAGTGAACAAATAACGCAACAATTACATATTTATTTCATAAACAAAGTTATGCAACACCTAATTCCCCTGTGTGAAAAAGTAATTGCCCCCTTACACTCAATAACTGGTTGTGCCACCTTTAGCTGCAATGACTCCAACCAAATGCTTCCTGTAGTTGTTGATCAGTCTCTCACGTCGCTGTGGAGGAATTTTGGCCCACTCTTCCATGCAGAACTGCTTTAACTCAGTGACGTGTGGGTTTTCAAGCATGAACTGCTCGTTTCAAGTCCTGCCACAACATCTCAATTGGGATTAGGTCTGGACTTTGACTAGGCCATTCCAAAACTTCCAATTTGTTGCTTTTTTAGCAATTTTCATGTAGACTTGATTGTGTGTTTTGGATCATTGTCTTGCTGCATGACCCAGCTGTGCTTCAGCTTCAGCTCACAGACAGATGGTCTGACATTCTCCTGTAGAATTCTCTGATACAGAGCAGAATTCATGTTACCTTCTATTAAGGCAACTCGTCCAGGTCCTGAGGCAGCAAAGCATCCCCAAACCATCACACCACCACCACCATGCTTGACCTTTGGTATGATGTTCTTACTGTGGAATGCAGTGTTTGGCTTTCGCCAGGCATAATGGGAACCATCTGTCCAAAAAGTTGACTCAAGTTTGTCAAAAAGCACCTGGATGATTATCAAGACTCTTGGAAGAACGTTCTATGGACAGATGATTCAAAAGTATAACTTTTTGGACAACATGGTTCCAGTAATGCCTGGCGAAAACCAAACTCTGCATTCCACAGTAAGAACATCATACCAAAGGTCAAGCATGGTGGTGGTGGTGTGATGGTTTGGGGATGCTTTGCTGCCTCAGGACCTGGATGAGTTGCCTTAATAGAAGGTAACATGAATTCTGCTCTGTATCAGAGAATTATACAGGAGAATGTCAGACCATCTGTCTGTGAGCTGAAGCTGAAGCACAGCTGGGTCATGCAGCAAGACAATGATCCAAAACACACAATCAAGTCTACATGAAAATTGCTAAAAAAGCAACAAATTGGAAGTTTTGGAATGGCCTAGTCAAAGTCCAGACCTAATCCCAATTGAGATGTTGTGGCAGGACTTGAAACGAGCAGTTCATGCTTGAAAACCCACACGTCACTGAGTTAAAGCAGTTCTGCATGGAAGAGTGGGCCAAAATTCCTCCACAGCGACGTGAGAGACTGATCAACAACTACAGGAAGCATTTGGTTGGAGTCATTGCAGCTAAAGGTGGCACAACCAGTTATTGAGTGTAAGGGGGCAATTACTTTTTGCCTTAATAGAAGGAACCGTGGCAGCCTAGCGGTTAGAGTGTAGGAACAGTTATTGAAAGGTCGCTGGTTCGATGACCAAGGCACTTAACCCCAATTTGCTCCAGGGGTGCCATACTACCATGGCTGACCCTGTAAAACAACACATTTCACTGCACCTATCCGGTGTATGTGACAATAAAACATTATTTTATTTTATTTTTGGGGGGGGGGGTACTGTAGGCACTAGCCTTTCTTGGTAATTGCTATTATATAGCCTGTTAAAAACTTTTGTGAAGGTTTAAACCAGTTCGCAAGTGTTTTGTTTCATTCTGTTGAGCCATTTTCTATGGCCAAATTAAGTTCCAACTGTAATGTTATGTTTGCCGCAATATAATATCCTGCTCGTATTTTCCCTATAAATAATGTCTTGACTTACTTTTGGTATTACCTTAATAAAGTTTAAAACCCTTGGTGAAGGTTTGGTATGGTGTGGCTATTGGGCTATTATACTGTAGGCCTATGATATGAAGGCAGTGCGCACCGGCGCTCCACCTGACTCCAAACAGTTGAACTTGAGGTGAGGAAGAATGTTTTAGGCCTACCAGAGTTACTCCTATAATCTAACAATATAATGCTTATCTTTATAAAACATATTCTGATCAAAAAATTACAAATTAGTCTTCTTCTGTACGCCTATATCCGTATAGCAGACGCAGTAGCCTATCTGACAAGGATAAAGAAAGCCACAGGCATTTCTCTGTCTCGCTCTCTGGGGCTAGGCATAAGCTTCTCTTCCTTTATATTTATTTTGTAAATATTAATATCATACAGTGGACACCTAAGCCTATAGGCCTATGCATGCAATACCCTGATGCATTTAGTGCTCAAATCTCTGACAGCTGAACCGTGAGGTGGCCAATTATTGTTATAGGAAAGTAAAAACCAATTACAAAATAGGCTATAAAGTTTTGCATATGCTACACATCGAAACACAACGAATAGTGTTTTTGTAATTTGTTATAGTCTGTTTTTAAGGACATGTAAATGTGGCTCATTTAGCTAATATCCCTTGTTTATTGATGACACTGGCTGCATGGGTGGAAGCTCTAATGGGTTATGCACCCAATGCATATGGATGGACAGTAGATTTCTCAAATGTCCGATAAACTAAAATCTTCCCAGTCACTTGTCAGGCGCCAAATTTTCAGTCAAAGTTTAACAATCAAAGTGCCAGGGTTAGAGGTTCAAAATCCTTGTATGGATTATATCTATGGCCACACTATTTTGAAGTGCGTGTTGCCCAAATTGCTGCCTTCCCAACTGTAAGTGCTTCTCATAAAACTTACTCCACAGCTATTATTTTTTGTAACAGTCAGCCTGTGGCTAAATTATGCTCTCTGGTGTAGTATCTTTAATGATTTTATTTATGTCTCTTCAGACAGGAGTAATATAATTTTTGGGGAAATGATCTTGAATAGCCTAATTTTAGCGAAATTATTTCAATTTATCCCCCAGCACCCCTTCTTCCCGTGGCTATGCCCGAAGGCCTGCGACTCACATTGTTCATCTTCCCATTAGTGGATGCAGAGGGAGGGGATGTAAATGTAAATGTAATGAATATGGGATAGCTGTTTGGGCTACACCGCTGCACTGCTGGAAGAGGAGATGGGCTAGTTTGTGCTGTTGTTACTGTGGTTCAGAAGCAGAAGTGACATAGTTTATCATCCTTTAAGTCAGGCCATTCTACTGAACATTACAGCCCTAGAAATCAGAACACGAGGACAGGACAGTCACAGGGGCAACGTTGAGATAGTTTGTCTGTTGGAAGAAAATGTGGTGGCCACAAATACCTAGTCTCTAAACCTAGCCCCTCTGTCCTGCCCTCCCTCCTCCTCCATCTCTCTAGCTCGCTACCTCTCTCTTCCTCCATCTCTCTTTACCTCCCTGATAACAGATGGTGAACCAGTGTGTGTGTTCCACTGTTTCTCTTTTAGAGCGAAGCATGCTGAGTCGGGGTCGCTCTCTCTCTTTCCCGCCCTCTCTTCTCTATCTCCCTCCCTTCATCTCTATCTCCCTCCTCCCCCTGTCTCTCTCTCTCTCTCTCTTTGATCTGAACCATATTTAGATGGCTGAGGGTGACCTAAACATGGATGATGTAAATATTGTGTATATTAGCGGGTTGTTGTTGACAGATGATTGGCCTCACCAATGGCCTGAGAATGAGCTGACAGATGAGAGTTGGGTAAGGGTTTGAGGACAAGGTCAAGGCAGAGAAGAAACCAACACAGGCAAACCTAAAATAAATCACAACTCCATATTACTGCAAATGTGGTACTTCAATTGAAGAACAGTAGCTATTAGTTTAACAACCAAGCTAAATATACTACATGTATTGAATGTGGTACTTAACTTGAAGAACAATAGCTATTAGCTTAACACCTAAACTAGGGAGCTAATGTGTCACAAGCACTACCATTAACAGGGGAGAATCTGCAAACTGTCCTACATTTGTAATTCATCAGAGTGTTTAACACCCACATAAATAACTCATATGTGTTTCTATCAATAGGGGATTTTGTTTAGTCAAGAGTCTGAATCAATCTGATGAGGGACTGAGAACAAATTAATGAGAACAAATTCATGAAGATGAAGTCACAAGGAGGGAATTAAGTCGTAGTCCACCAAAATGAGAAATAATATGATGTGATTAATATGATTTGGTGATGTTATTATAGCTTAATAACACATACCGTAAAATAAAACTAGCTACAAATGGTAATATGTTAGTATACAATAGTATTTTAACAGGGATCTGCCTCCACCCAAACAGCTTATGTAACAGGTGTGAAATGGCTAGCTAGTTAGCGGTGCGCACTAGTAGCGTTTCAATCGGTGACGTCACTCGCTCTGAGACCTTGAAGTAGTTGTTTCCCTTGCTCTGCAAGGGCCGCGGCTTTTGTGGAACGACGGGTAACGGTGCTTCGAGGGTGACTGTCGTCGATGTGTGCAGAGGGTCCCTGGTTCAAGCCCAGGTAGGGGCGAGGAGAGGGATGGAAGCAACACTGTTACACTTAGATAATAGGCCTAGTACCAGAACATATATTATTATCTGTGTGTGGAAGTAAAACTGAAAAGAGGCTTTTATTGTTTGCCACAGCAGTGTGTTCCAGACTTTCACTTTAGCGTGACCTCTAGCTAGAGATTCATGGCCAATAAGGCCTGACCTCTCACTCAGACACTAACCTAATGGAAAGTACATTTCTGAGCAGACATGGGCAACAAGCTATATTTTTCTGATTTGAAGGACAAAGGCACAGAGCAGAACATAATCATTTCATATGGTTTCTCCACATACACACACATGCGAGCACACATGTGAACACACATACACACACCGACACCGCACACTGTCGTCCTCTACACACCACACATCCCACTCCTACACATAAAGCATAAAAATCACTCCTTCACACAGATCTCACGACCCCACTAACAAAATCAGCACACTCATATAATGGACTCTCACAGAAAGAGGAATACACACACATGCAAGACACTGCATTGAACAGAACACACAATGCAGTGATTGCACTCGCTGAACTAAAACTCAGATAGACTGTATTACAGTAAATGAAACCCTACCCCCCTAAGTACACACAGGATCCATAAAGCAAAGCTCCAAGCAGCTTCACCAATATCTAATAATCCTCTAGTACTCAGTATGTCTCATACTCACCCCTTGAATACAGCTACACCTATTTGAGACAGTGGGGTTACAGTGAGCACATCACCTCCCTTCAAACTAGTGTGATCTGTATGAAAATATCTCTTCACTTTTACTCAATGGTGATGTCACTCACTGATGAGTTATATAAGTGTAGCAGAGCTGTTTGTTTGTCTGATCACAATTAAATGAACAGTATGCCAACTCCTTGAATTTAAACCAGATTAAGTAAGATCCGCCACAGGGGACATATTGGGCATAAATCATTTGGGCATATTGGTAACATCCAGCTGATGCTGAGAGACTACTATCAAGGAACAGTGACAACTAGTGACAATGTTTTACTTCAGTCAGGGAATAAGATCATAACACCATAGCCATCAAGCAACCCATGCTTCAGTGGGTTGTGGAAAGAATGCGCTGGGGGGCGGAAACATGGGAATTATACAAAAGAGAACCAGAAACATAACTCACTTTCTGCGGATGGTGGAGCTGTTGGTGTCAGAGCTGTCTGTGTGGTCCAATCTCTCCCGCTGCTCCCTCTCAGCTGGGTTCGAGCCACAGGACATGCCCCGGGTCAGCCTGGTGTGGGCACGTCTCTCTCGGCTCAGCCCTGCAGGGGGTACCACCACTGCAGGGGGTGGGGCGGTGATGGGGCTGGGGGTGCTGCCACTACCTCCACTACTGCTGCCAGGGTGGATGGGCAAGGAGAGTGGCTGCTCTGCTCTGTGGTTGGTGTTGCTATGGTTCTGTTCGGGGAGCTCCGGGGCTCGTGGAGGAGTGGGTTTCTCCAGCCTCAGGTTCTGGTTCTCCTGGCTGACTCGGTCCAGCTGACCCTCCAGCTCCTCGATGCGCCGCCGCTGGGTCTCCATGAGCTTGGCCTGGCTCTCGATGATGTTGTTGAGCTCCAGGAGGTACTCCACGGCCCGGTTGGGGCTCTCCGGACTGGTCTCCATGGTGGGAGGCCTTGCTCCAGGGAGGCTCCAGGGTACCACCACCTCCGCCGTTACGACCCTGGAGGTCCAGATCCCACCCCCCCACCAGCCCTGATGAGTGGGGGGGAGAGGGGAGGACGGACAGGGGGGCTGGAGGAAAATTAACTTGGGGATTGTTTTTGTCCCTTTCTACTTTACGCAAAAAGCCTTTCAGAGATTCAGAGACGGCAAGGGACACAACAGAGTGTGTCGACAGTTTCTCAAATTATTACATATCACAGTATCTCAAAGCAAGATGGGGTTGGTTGCAATTGTTCTACGTCCACAAAAGATGGCTTCACCAAGAAAACAGTGCAAAGTTGAAAAACAAGTAAGGGGTACAACTGTGTGGGGTTAGCTGAATATTTAGTGTCTTTAAATTTAGCATCTTGAAGGATGGTAGAGGCTTGAAATCCAGGTGTCATTCCAAATTATCAACCAAAATCAAACAATAAAAAAGAGAGATGGATCAAGGCAGAGAAAAAAGAGACAGAGAGGTATAGTTGAAATCTGAAACAACAAATGCACATTAGCCATCTTGGCAATTCAATATTCCTCTTTCTTCTGGAGAGGCAGACAGAAGGGTTACTGTGTAATAAAATATCAGTGAAATAAAGAGAATACACACAAGTGACTCTTGTCATAGACCCCAGTGTTCTCCTTGTCAACTTCAATCAAGATGTGTTATCATCTCAACAGCCAATTTGTCTGAAAGCAGGTCGATTATTTCCTAAATTATTAATGAACACAAAAAGTGTTCTGTCTCCCATGATAAAAAGGGAAGGGGGAAAGGGGTCAGGGAAAATGGCTTGTTATGGTCTCCCACTAATAAGCAGTTTTGTCAAAGATTATATAATAGAAAACATTCCATGTTCCCTCCCACATAGACTATCCCTCCAGTCTCTACCTCATCCTCCTCACCCCATAACTAGATGTGTCTTTGGAAAATACAAAATGAAGACGTTGGAAGACTGATTCATTTCATAGTTAGAGGTCCAAGTCTTCACCCCTGCCCTACTCAGACCACATCCAAGAGCCCGAGGATCGTTTAGGCTATAGCTTTTGCCCGAGTGTCCCTCGTAGATCACTGCACCGAGTCTTCTAAATATCTTTCGACAGTCCAATTTATTTCCGAAAATTGTTAGCTGAAAAATGATATAAATCTAAGATACTCCACACGTCTCTAATACACATACTTGATCAGTATAAGGAGTTTACACTTGCCTGTGTCCTGTTCCCGACGTTTCAGGGAAAACCAATAAAACAGTCCGCTGCACACTTTCTAAAATCCCATATGATAAAAATAAATAAAGTGCATTTATCAAACGATTTTCAATGTTTTACCCATCTGTAATCCACTATTGTAACAGTCGCGGTAACTTCACACCATTGGTGGCACAGATATACGAAGAGATGGACTCCTGGCAAATCTGTGAACTGTAGGCTATGAGCGCGCGTGGTGCTCAGGAGCGCTCTTGTGCCGACGCGCAAGGTATGATGCACATTATAGACGATTGACAAATGTAGGTTAGAGCATCGGCCACTTAAAATGTATATTTTTAAACGTTTTGATTGAAATATGGTCTGCAATGATCAATTTAACGAAATCGTTATGTGCATATGATATGCATTTATCAATGGATTTAATTCCAATTGTTGAACTGTTTTCTTATTGGTTTTGAGGCATTATGGCTATACAGATTACTGGTTTGCTGTAAATCCTCTTCTTTGAAAACATTCCCCAAAATCTCCACCGTGAAGGGAAGTTAAAGTAATTTCCTAAAGCCGATTCATTTCGCACTTGACTCAGCTGGAGAAAATCCAGAGGGCGCTGCGCGTTCTGCGCTATCAACAACTTTAATTGCAGACCGCTATGCTGAGGAGGATCTAGTCATTACCAGCATAGGCCTACAGTAATATGTCAGTACTGGTAATAGGCTATTGCCTCCTCTCATTGCTCCCTATGTGCAATTTCTTCAGAGTAAGCCTAATGATACTTCACTACTTCAATGAAGCGTCAGACTATGGCCGAAAATAGCCCACTAAAGGGCCTCTGTGCCACGATATTTTTAGTAATACAGGATTAACTAACTGTCATTTTCCTGGTGCCAAGTTTGTAAAGGTCTTTGTGTAATTGTGCATGTCACAATAACTGTGTGTGTGTTTGTGTGTGTGTGTGTGAGAGAGAGACAGATGGAGAGAGAGAGAGTGTGTGTGCATGCATGCGGGCGTGAATGTGTTAAAGGTGAGGCAATTGTGTTGTACACTAACAGTAAAAAGCCTGATATTAGATAAGAGAGTACATGGAGAAAAGTGAAATCCCTGCTCTGCCACAGCCCTCTCCTGATACTCATACCTGATACTCATACATCTGCCACACACACACACACACACACACACACACACACACACCCTGTGTGCCCTGTTCCTCCTCTCCCTCTCATACATTCTCTATCCAGGCACATCTAAACATTTCCATACATACTCCATCTGCCATGCTAACACTGAAGCTATTCACCATCTCTCTCCCCCTTTCACTCCCGCTATACATATCTCATTCCAATTTCTCTCCTTTTTCACTCCCATATACTTTATCTCTCTATGCCATCTTCATTTCCAGCTCTCTTCTGCTACTTGTTTTTATCTCTCGTTTGTTTGTAAGCATCTATGAGTCCTGGCTCTCACCCAACTCTGACTCAGTGGTGATTTTGGAAATGTTGATTTGATGGCTGTCAACATCAGTACAGGGTAGAGGAGAAGTGTCTGAAGCACTGCCCTCCAGTTATACTAAAGATAAGATGGGTGAAAACACACACATATTCTTTTGAAATGTATTTCCACCCTCATCCTCTGTACTGTACAACATTTTGCTGCCATCTACTGCTTTAAGTAGAAAACATCTTCTCAATTAACCTTGTTCTCTCATACTCCCACAAGTATTGTCAAAATAGACTAGATAATTATGTAAATTAATATACATATTTTATTAGCAGTTTATTTTAAGTTTGTTAACAATTTATTGGCTATTATCTTCTTTAGGAAAATGAAAAAATTAAGCATTCAAAAACATACCTTACAACAGTAACAACAACAGTCTCAATAATAAATGGAGCTTAACTGGACTGGACTGGTTTGGTGGTCATATGCTGATGTGTAATCATTTAGTCATATGCTGGTTAACACTGGAGACGTGCTGTGCCAGTTGTGATGTGACACCGCTGCTTTTTTTCCATTGGCATGAGAATTAGAATGTAAAAATTGTATATAAAATTAGACAACATCTTAATTTATACATACTCAGTTGCTTCCCTCACAACACTGTTTCTGTGGGTCGGATAATTCAACACATACAGCACCATCTCCAAATGTCTTGAATAGGATGTCAATTGAAAGCAATATGTGTCTTCCTGTATTTCGTTTTCAGTCCTTTAACTTAATATATATTCGTTTATCGATTATATATCTCAATACCTGGGGATTTAAAAAATACATCTGTACAAAAATATTATATTTGGGCCCTAACTCCCATAACTGGCTTACAACTGTCTGCCAATTGTTTGATTTCATATCTTGTCCTTTATTTATTCAGATAACTCAATGTCAGGAGTCGTTTTTACTGAAGCTCAATAGACAGGAAAAATATGTAGATATTTGATCATTTTAGTCATGACAGGGGGACTATAATGACACACCCACTACTCATTCATTATCCAAATGCCACATACACAGTATGAGCCAACTTAATGGTTCAGTATGGGTTTGGTTACCAAGGCAACTGCAAGTGGCACTTAAGAGTAGTGGTGAACGACTCCAGGATTTTGGGAGTTGAATCCGCCTCCGACTCCTGCTATCAGAGCGGTTGGAGTCGACTCTTTCTCGACTCCGACTCCAATTTGACAAAACATTCCAAAATTAGCTAAAATTAGCTACAGCTGCAATGTCAGAGTGTGTGCACTGAACTGGGTGATTGATTAGCAATGCATATGGAGCCATTAGACACTTTCTAATAACCAAAATATTTTAGGCTAACCAGTAGCCGACATCAGCCTAGTTCCCTTGGCACATTTCCAGGATTTATTTGAAGCATCCAGCTGCAGATTATGTGTGCTGACACCATGTGGTCTGGGACCCAGAAAGCGCATGCGAGTGTGTCTCAGATGGTATTTTTGTGTCTCAAATGGTATGTGCGTGCACAACCTGTAGACGTTTGTTGGTATCGTGTATGGCGTGAGTCAGTAGCTATGTTCAAGGGCGTCAGTGTGCTACGCACATACCAGTCGGCGCACTAGCTCTGGTCCAGGGCGTTGTGTTAACCACGGTTGCTTGTGCAGCTAGCTAGTACACAATGTTGGTGTGCACCCGTGCTGTCGGTGGTGGTAACGCACCATCCTATCTGGCACCCTTCGACCTCCTGTCTCATCTCGTATGTCTCACAGCGTCAGTGGCGTGAGAAGGTATCTGCTGGAGCCAGACCCTATTGGGATTTTTAGAGTCGACTCCGACTCTCTGTGATCAAGGAATCGACTCTGATTCTCCACCACTACTTAAGAGGGCACAGCACTAGAATAGATAGTGGCTCTGTTCTTACTTCCAGGAAATAACATTTTGACTATTGGTAGAGCACGGCGCTTGCAACGCCAGGGTTGTGGGTTCGATTCCCACAGGGGGCCAGTATGAAAAATGTATGCACTCACTAACTGTAAGTAACTCTGGATAAGAGCGTCTGCTAAATGACTAAAATGCAACAAAAAAAATATATGCATGCTGTATTACTTTGGTAAGATTTTGTTTGATAGAAGTGTTTACCCTGATACTTAACCAATATCACAACATTAATTTCAATAACATGAAATCACAAGTCTATAATATTGATTAAAATGTTTTCAGTAGCCTATATCTTTTATATGTATTATGATATTTCACAGTACCAACAATACTAATCAGGGCTCCATTAAATATTGTATTTACAATAGCATTTAGATATGTATTTAATACAAATATTTATACAGTATATAGATTTCACACACAGCACAAACTGACTGTCAAAGTCACGGTCCTCTGAAAGTCATCACAATCAAATGAATATATACAGTGCATTCGGAAAGTATACAATTTAATCAATTTTAGAATAAGGCTGTAACGTAACAAAATGTGGAAAAAGGGAAGGGGTGTGAATACTTTCCGAATGCACTGTAGAACAACATCTATGTTAGAACACTTGGATGGACAGTAGAAGGAGTTGCAGGTACTATACAATACCACCCCTTCCCTTCACATTCCCTGGACAAAATATAGCCATGGTTTGTTGCATATTATTGCTCAGTATCATGAGGTATTATGCTGTCTCTCTATCTACAGTGGAAGGGAACTGAAACTCCAATACACACAGTGACATGTATCACTACAGAGAAAAATACCATGCTAGTTCCTAAAAACTGCATGAGGACAATCCTATTGCAACTCCTGAAGGAGAGCAGAGAAAGGTGATGTATGAAGAAAGAGGACTAGGGGTTCTGACAGAGGAGAAGAGAGAAACTGATTTCTGTTCCACTGGAACATCTTAAAATATTTACAAATGAACATTGTCAACAGTAACATCAGTCAGAAACCAGCTGTCAAAAGGCACAAAGAATATTACTAAATAATATGACATATCAAAAGTGTCACAATAAAACAAACTTGAGTGTTGAGTGTAGTTTTAAAAAGCAAGCATATACCAGTATGTGAGAGGGGATACAGTTTGGTACTGTTCTTGATCATGGACCCTTGATATGATAATGGTTTCCTTAAACAGCGTGTATACTTTTGCTTTGCCATCTATATTCCAGATTCTTCCATGACTCCTCTTCCCCTTCCTCTCCCTCTTTTTCTCTGTTCTCCTGCAAGCCTGTTCTCCTGTATGACCTCAGTGATCCTCTGTTGGCTGGGTGTGAGCCAGGGGCCTGGGAGCAGCAGGGCCGGGGCCCCTAGAACGGACCCCTCTGTGAGGGCCATCGAGAGGCCAGAGACGCTGGCAGCATGCACACTGTTGTCTGAGTGACTGGTTCCTGACTCTGCATACTCCAGCTCAGAGGAGGGAGTTAGGAAGGAGAAGGGATCTCTCTGTAGTGGAGAGGCCACGCGAGACTCCAAGGAGAGCAGGTTGTTCAGGGACTGAGACCTTTCTCTCTCCTCCCATTCAGTCTGTTCATGATCTTTACCATTATCCTCATCATTTATCCTCTTCCTCTCCCACTTTATCTCCCTCAACCGCCCATCCTCCCTCTCCCACTCTCTGTCCCTCAATCTCTCACTCTCCAATTCCCATTCTCTCCTGTTCCTCTCCCTCTCTTCCACATCCTCTTCCTCCCAGTCTTGCTTGGGCCTGGGCAGCCTTTTGTTATTAATGGGGAGATAAGCATCTTCCTCCTCTTCATCTTCCTCCTCTTCATCTGCTTCCTCCACTTCCTCTGTTTTCTGGTTGTTCTCCCTCTTCCTGACCCTCTCCTCACTCCTGTTTTTCCTTTTTCTCTCTCCCTCCCTCCCTCTCTCCCTCCCTCTCTCCTTCCCCCTCTCCTTCCCCCTCTCTGCCTCTATGTGTATGCTATTGTTGTTATGTTTCCTCATGGCATCTCTGGGTAAACTGTGAGAGCCTCCCTTGTTCCTGTTCTTCCTCCTCCTATCCCTCCCTCTCAGCTGAGTCCTCTCTCTCAGTCCGCGGCCTCCTGTCTCACTGCCCTCCTCCTGTCTCTCCGGACCAGGGTCTGAATCAGGGCTGTGTCTCACTGTCTCTGCTCCTTCCTCTCCCTCTGAGCTGCTGCTTCTCCCTCTCCCTGACCTACTTCCTTCCTTCTTCTTTTCCCTCCCTTTCGAAGACCTCCCCCGCTTCTTCACCTTGGACCTGTAGCTGCGGCTCGCCCGGCGGGCCAGGTCTACTGCAGCCACACTCTGCTCCTCGGGGTGCTGCTGTGCGAGGAAGGGGGAGGTGACTCTGCGCTCACGGCCTGATGAACACACAGGGAGGTACACAGGAAGTAGGGAACAGAGAGAACACATTGAATAGGTGGAGAGAATGAAGAGAGTTAGAGAAGCAGGTGATGTTACATAACCACTGAAGAGGAACTCCAGAGTTCACAGGGTATCCCTGTAAGAAACTGTAGCTGTATGTGTGTAGGTTGTGTTGTGTATCAACAGCTGCTACTTCCCTGACCTCCAGGTAACCCTTCATTATAACCATTACAGTACTTATCAACATTGTGTGCTCTCATGCAAATGTCTACTGCATTGTTGAAGCATAGAGATCACTAGCTCTCTTTTGCATTGAGCAACACTTGAAAGATTCTAGTGGCAAGGTTGCACACAAATCAATTCAACCAAGGGATATTGTTCTCATTGACTTAACTGGCATTTCTTTTAGTTAAAACTGAGGTTTGAGTCATTAGTTATACCCCTGTCTCAAGACAATACAACCTATATTTCAGCATGTGGATGATCATGGTCTCACGATGAGGGTTTCAACACACAGTGACACAAAAGGTATTTACAACAACGAGAACAGTAAAGACAACAGTAGAGACAACAGTAAAGACAACAGTAGAGACAAGATAGGGATTGAGGAGGAGAGGAATGAAAGGAGACAAATAAATGGAGGACTAACAGGAACGATTACCAACCGCGTATTCTCTGTCCGGCCGATGACATAGAAGCAAGGCTCGCCTAGCTTGGAGTTGGTCATACATAGAGACAGACTGGACAGCTCCACTGAGAGGGAGAGAAGAGAAACGGAGGAAGGGCAAAGAAGACGAGAAAGATGTGGAGTAAAATGAAAAAGGGAAAGAAGAGCAGAAATAAAGAGAGAGCAAAGGAAAACGTGGTAGTGAAGGTAAGATAGAAGTTGAGAGATGGAGAGTTCAAAGAATGAATCCCAAGAAAACAAGAGAAAGATTAAAAGGAAGGAAAGCCCCAAAAAGAGAAAAAATAAGTGTTGTTAGTCATTTAGTAGAAGAGAGATATACACCCAAGAGAGATACACACCCAAGAGAGATACACACCCAAGAGAGATACACACCCAAGAGAGATACACACCCAAGAGAGATACACACCCAAGAGAGATATACACCCAAGACACCCAAGAGAGATATACACCCAAGAGAGATATACACCCAAGAGAGATACACACCCAAGACACCCAAGAGAGATATACACCCAAGACACCCAAGAGAGATATACACCCAAGAGAGATATACACCCAAGACACCCAAGAGAGATATACACCCAAGACACCCAAGAGAGATATACACCCAAGAGAGATATACACCCAAGAGAGATATACACCCAAGAGAGATACACACCCAAGACACCCAAGAGAGATATACACCCAAGAGAGATATAATACGGCCAAGAGAGATAACAACAGAAGTTTGACAGTTTGAGGAGGATTCTCTAGTGGTTATGCTCAGTTGAATGTCCTGATTCTCTCTAGTCTACCGCCACCTTATCCTCAGTCCTCATCCCACCTAGTCTGTTAAACTCAAGTAAACTGAGTGACAGTTTGTCATGTGGGAGGAGTGTCTCTGGGGTTTTACAGTGGTTCGAACTTCTACCCCCCCAGTCCTTTTCTGTGTCTTACCGTAGTCTGGTACGTATCCGTTGCCTTTCTTCAGCACCAGGTGTATGCGTTGTCCTCCCCTGCGTATCTGCTCTACAGCCTGGCTGTGGCTCATTCCTGCTGTGCTGTCCCCGTTGATCTCCACCAACTGGTCACTCACCTACAGCACACAGTTACAGCACAGTCCTCAAGTTAAGGTAACTTACAGTTTTACAGGGAAATATTAAGACACCCCATTCTTTAAAGAGGTACCCTTGGTTGGTCCAACACTCTAAAACAATACACTCACCTGTATTTTGTGGCTGCGTGAGGCAGGTCCTCCCTCCATCAGTCCCAGTACGTACAGACCCATATTGTACTCATTGCCCCCTCGCAGACTGAACCCAAAACCTGTTGGGCCGCGGTCGAGCTCTACACTGTAATACCTAGAGTCATGCTAAAGAAGAAACAGAGAGGGAGAGAGATGTATATCAGTCTCTGGAGAAGAGAAAGATACAGAGACAGAGAAAGCCAGTGAGAGTGACTCTCTGGAAAGGGACCACTGACCGAGGACATTTTACACTCAGTCAGACACACATAATGGATGGATGGCCTCTGCCCTCACCTTGGGTCGTGACCTGTGCCCTTTTCTGCTTCTGTAATTGGGGTCATAGTCTGTGGTCTCTGATAGGCTGGATGAGTCTGAGAGAGAGGGGTGAGGTTAATATGTAAATGAAGACAGACAGGAAACAGGTACTGTATGCATGTACACACAGAGAACATTGACAGTGTCTTAGTGATCCTGTGAGCTAGAATGGGGAGGAGATAAGGAGGTTTTTGTGTGTTTTTTACTCTTAAATGTGAGTGTATAGGCTGTGTGTGTGTAAATATGTGTGTGTATATTTCTTTGCACTCACATGTGCTAGGACGGGGGATGATGGTGAGGCGTAGGGTGTTTCCAGCTCGGCGCAGGATATGGGCGAGCTCCCGGTGGGGTAGGGTCACCACAGAACGCCCCTCGACTGCCTCCAACCGGTCACCGGGTCGGATCTGACCGCTCCTCGCCGAAGGACTGCCCCGACGCACCGTCACGAACCGGTGAGGGAGGAGGGAGGCGGCTGGAGAGAGAGAGAGAGAGAGATAGTGAAGTTCCACAGTAACACCATCTCATAAACTCCTAATTATTCCTGTATCATACAGTCATACAAGAGCAAATGTTCCTCAAACCTCAGACACCAAAACATTGGTTGAAGTACAGTGCTGCAGCAGATACTTTTTTCAAGGTTTAACACTTGAAGAGAGAGATTGACACTAACCTGTTTCTCCCCAATACTTTTATTTTTGTTTCAGTTGGTTGCTAATTAGAGTGAAGAGCTAATGAGTGAGGTCATCTAAAAAGGGACATGTGGGAACAGAGAGAGGAGATCTAAATCCTCCTGGTTTGGGCCAGAATCCCTCAAAACAAGCTGTAATTAAGCCTATGCTGTTTTTGGCAGGGTTATATAATAAACGACTGCATTTAGTCTGTACCCTCTCTTCCCATCTCCAAAGCTTTCTCCTCCTCCTTCATTTCCCCATCAATCAGCCCATCCCTCCATCTCCCTGACACACCAAGGACAAGTTTTTGTCCTTCTTGATTTGACTTCATTTTCAAGTACGACATGTCTTTGAACTGTGTGTGTTTCAACCTTTTTTAGTACCAGAGACAAGCAAAGAATGGTTGACTCTGATATTTATAAACTCTATACATAATGTAATAATTCCCTCTGTCCATTTCACTATCCCAATACTGCAGTCCTTTTCTAAACTGTAGGCAAAAAATGTGTTGCATAATTAGCCTACTATTAGCAAAGGACAGTAACCTGGTCTATACTGACCTATTTAAACACACTTTCTCTTTCATACACGCACACACCAAACCACACACTTTATTCAGTCTTTGATGTTTTGCTTGCTTGACATTTTCCCTGACTGTGAGAAGAACACTGTCCAAAATTTCCCAGCCCCACCTCCCTCAACTCAGCTTACAAAACATCACTCACACTGCATTGACTCACCCTCACTGTCATGCACAACATCAGAGACACAGACTGCAGCTAAGGTGGCCCAAGGTGTGTGTGTGTGTGTGTGCGCAAGTGTGTTTTTGTGTTTGTGCTTCTCTGACAAAATGTTAGATCATAAGTGAGGATTGACATGGGAAACGGATAATCCGTTATACAATGTCATGTCGGTTTCCATTAAAAATGCAATCTCAACCCTAAAAAGTGTGACGCAATAATTCACTGAAATTAATCTCATTCAATAATCTCCTAAACTAACTCAACTAAAAGCTTCTTACAGGACCATCTGTCAACCTCCTTCCCTCCTCTCTCCCCCTCCTTCCCTCCTTCCTTTCTCTCTCTCCCTGCCATACAGTAACACCCTTGTGCCTGCCTCCCCCGTCTCTCAAAGCCCCCCTCTCTCTCCTAGGTGTACTGGGCTGTGTGTGGTGACAGCTGGCTGTCCTGTGTTGTCATCGTCATTATATAACCAATCAGACAACATCAACACCCAGAGACAGATACTCATGCATCAGAGATGCCACACTCTCTCCCCTTCCCTCCTCCTAGTCTTAGTATGAAAACCATAGAGTACTGTAAGTACTTCCTGATCTGTCCCACTGTTACTCAATAAGAGTGTAATCCCAGACTATGATTGTCTGGCAGATGTGGTGTGCTGAGGATGACATCCGGATAATAATTGTAAAAAACGAGTCAAAGGACTAAGTTCTCTCTCCAGATCTGAGTACAATCTGGGTGACCCAGGCATGAAACTGCAATCAGGTCAAATCAGAGCAGAGTTTTTTCAGATAGTGTTATCATACATAATACATCAGCAATACGCGCGCACGCACACACCCACCCACCCTCCCACACACGTATTTCCTCTGGCTCTCCTTGTTCTCCTGTCTGTCAGTAGTAATCCCACTGCAGTAAAGTATGCCCAGTAGCAGAGCAGGCTGACCGTGACTGTGACGCGCTGCATTGATCACCGCTCAGTACTGATAACAGTACCTCTACAGCTCCCATGCATCAGGTAATCAGGCAGTGCAGAGATCCCTCCAGCACCACAGGCTGCAGATACAGTAAATGAAATGTGTTAAAGCCAAGACAGGCAATGGGCACGTTACATGCTTGCTAATGCAATTAGCACAACTGATAACTAGCATGATTACTACGCAGCTACGTCAACAGATGTCACTATTAAACCTGCTACTGCCATTACTACAGTACTACTATCATACCTGCTGGCTGCTACCTAAGCTGCCACTGTTAATCTGCTAACACTACCACTACTGTTGCAATTACTAATGCTATTACTACTACTATTACTACTGGTACTTTTACCACTACTATAACCACTTGTAGGATTACATCCTAAATTACAGTACAACAACTGTTTAAGCTACTGCTTACAGTATACCTCAGGCCATGAATGACTCAAAGTCCAATGGTGCTCGAGGAAACAAAGGACGAGAAACATATTGCAGCTGTTGAACTCATTGACAGCATCTGGTGCAAATCTGGAATGTTAATTTAAATTAAACAAAATTCTCACACACACACACACACACACAAACTTTGACAGACAGCATTTAACCCGAAACCAGAAAGCCAAAATACGTACATATAAATACCACCACTATCCAAAGCTAAGTGCATTAAATGTAAACTACGCAACATAATTACGTTTTGAGTCCTTGACTGTTTTCAAAGCAGACTGTAGTCTTTCCAGCATGACTCTTTGAATAACATACGTAGCGCAAAAAATCCTGAATTCCAACAAAACAGCCTGGAGATGCTTAGATCCAAATGCATGGGAGTCAGATCAATAGGAAAACAATTAACTAAAACATATCCCTGGTGTTGCTCTGCTGAGGAAAGGTTCAGTGTAGTGTCTCACTAAAGTAATTCAGAGAGAGGGAGGGAGAGTGAGAGAGAGAGAGGAGAGAGTTTTAATCTTTAGAGAAACCAGACTGAACCCTTTTACTGCAGAGCGAAGGGGTGTGGAGAGCGATAGAGGGGGCGGGTGCTCACGAGAGGGAGAGTGAGGTGAGGTATATAGAAAAGGATAGATTATGGGAGGAGCGAGAGACAGAAAGAGAGAGGGAGGGATGGAGAGGGAGAGTATAGTTATTGAGATAAGACAGGGGTGAAATGTGGGTGAGAGAGAAGATAATGGAGCGAGAGACAGCCTTTGTCCTGTCGAGATGAGAAAACGAGGACCTACAACCTTAATCCTGCTACGATAACATTGAACTGCATTAGAGTTGAATGGTCAGAGGGGCAAATACAAAGAGAGGAGAGAGCAGTGAGATAATGAATCACATGGAATGGATGGTATACTGTGTTATGGCATATTATTATTATATTATTATCATTTACACCAGGGCTCACCAACCCTGTTCCTGGAGATCTACCGTCCTGTAGGTTTTCACTCCAACCCTCATCTAGTGCACCTGATTCTAATAATTAGCTGGTTGATAAACTGAATCAGGTTAGTTACAACTGGGGTTGGAGTGAAAACCTACAGGTGGGTAGCTCTCCAGGAACAGGGTTGGAAAGCCCTAACTTACACACTGTGTCACGTTTATTTTGTCTTAGTATTAAAAAATAAATACAAAAAATCCCTTGATAGAATAATTATTATCCTCTTTGACAGTGCATTTTCAGCAGTTCTTACTTACGCCACTAGAGGGCGATCTGTTCATTTCTGGGGGTCTCTACTCCCTAAATTGTTGATTTTTTTGTGCTTGCAAGTTAGCTAGCAGCAGTTCTCAGCTGTTAGCAGTTACTGGCGATAAAAAGATGATTGGCATAATTTTTATGAGTCATTACTGAATTATTGTATGGAACAAATTGAACATTAAGCCTTGTAAACAATTCATGGTAATTCATGGTAACCTCGTAAACAATTAATTTAGACCTGGTGTTTATTTGAAACAGGCGTTTATTTGCTGAAATGTGTGCTGTTGCCCGGCTATTAAAAAGGGACAGGTGGCTATTTGAGACTCACCATTTAATTGAAGTTTTACAATATTTAATTAATGCCCTCTAGCTAATAGCTAATAGCTGATGTTTTCCCCTTCACCACCATAATGAGAACACAAACTAGCTTAATTTTGCTCAGAGATTCTTGAAAGACGAGACAATCTCTACTTTTTTTCACAAATATCTTTCTTAATATTAACAACATTTGAAATCTATATTTTGATAGACCAAAGTATCAGCTATCACACCATGTAAAGGAACAACCTAATAATTATTTAATCTTTTCATAAAATGCAACTAACTGGATTTATGTAAACTCCGTCAGACAACATAAAAGGCATTGCATTTTTATATTTATTGCCCAACAAGTGTTTAACCTTTTCAAGCTTGAGTTCCAAATATCTCTCTGTGTGTGTGTGAAGTTTTTTTATGCACGTGATGTCAGAATGCGCTCATCATTCCAAAACGCAACAGGAAAGTTAACCCGTGCGGCCCTCAAATTATGCTGTTGCTACTTCTGTGAATGTCTGAACATTGCATCCAAAAACAAACTGCTCACATTGAGGACATAACATTGTAAAGACTGTGTTTGTGCAAAATATTTCTGTGAAAAAACAGTGTGGCCAGCTCAAACGCTGACTGTTGCGTCAATCGTAACTAGACATTCTAATGAAGTGTTCTAATCACATCGGTTTGAGCGTACGCTGCAGGGACCACTGTAGAATATTTTTTTGGGGGGGCTTGCCTGTTTTGTATGTTATTTTGGCATTAATACATGTCACTTATCAGTTTGCAAACAATGTAAAAAAAAAAAAATATCATTGGCTCAGTGTTCTGTCACTCATGGGGACACTACTTCACCGCCAAGTCTAAGGGTAGAGCAAAAAAAATTCAAGCCCCTTGGGTGCTGCCATAGAGTTACATTAGAAGTGCCCATCCAAGAAGGCTCAAGGTCATTGGCCACATGTACAATGACGTCAAATCACATTATATCTACAGTAGCTTTGATTGGACTGATCATGTCAACGTCATACTTTAAAAAATCTTAGCTAGCAGTCATCATCATGAATCAAGTCGACAATATACTGGCAAATCCTTTTTAATCCTTGTCATATGAAGAGAAATAATGAAGAGAAATTATAAATAAAACTTATCGGTGTTCATCGGCCATTGGACATAAACATTACACAACAAGTTGGAAATCGCAAATTCAACAATGAGTGGTTTGGAAGGAATCAGTGGCTAACTGCAAGCATTGCAATGCAATCACTAGCCTGCTATTCAGTGGAGTGGCTGTGTGGTCCCAAATCTGAGATTAAGGGGTTATTTTCCAAGTTTAAATGATAAACATTCAACATTGGCCATGCTGTCAATGAAGCATGATTTGTGCCGCACTCAAAACAACTGTTAACTTGGAACTGCGAAAACTTGACTTCAGTGAGTTTAAGACAACTGGGATCTCGGGGAAAAAACTAGCTCCAACTGGGAAAATACATTTTAAACGGTCATCCAACTCGTAATTGTAAATCCGGAACTCGGGCCTCTTTCTAGATCACTGACGTCATCATGATTTGACCTTGTTTTTTTCAGAGTTCCCAGTTGTCTTGAAAGCACCATAAATCCAGAGAATGCCGCGCCACCTTCCTGTTCAAGTGAGCACAGCACAACAAGGTGAGTCCAAAAATGTATTGTATGCTGCTGCATAAATGATGCAATATGCTAGGAAGATATGTATACTGTAGCTAAGAAAGTAATACTCAGTGTATGTTGTGTAGTAAGCTGTTTGTAGCCCATGTGCCTCACCCTAATAATTTGGTCTATTTTCCCCTCTTAATTTCGCCTACTGTTCTGACTTGGTGGTGCACATGTAGCCTATAACTTGTTTCATAGAAATGTAATCATCTAATATTGTAAGAGCTTTCATTGTCTGATTACAGTGGCTTGCGAAAGTATTCACCCCCCTTGGCATTTTTCCTATTTTGTTGCCTTACGACCTGGAATTAAAATTGATTTTTGGGGGGTTTGTATCATTTGATTTACACCACATGCCTACCACCTTGAAGACGCAAAATATTTTTTCTTGTGAAAACAAGAAATATGACTGTCACGCCCTGGCTCGGGGGACTCTCGTATGTTGAGCCAGGGTGTTAGTTTCTATGTTTTGTGTTGTAGGTTGTGGGTCTAGTTTTGCTTTTCTATGTTGGCCAGGGTGGCTCCCAATCAGAGACGGCTGTAGCTCGTTGTCTCTGATTGGGAGTCATACTTAGGTAGCCGTTTGGCACTCATTCATTGTGGTTTCTTGTTCTTATTTGGTTTGTGTTCAACCGTAGACATCACGTTATCGTCTGTTGTTTTGATCGTGTGATCATTTATATAATAAATATGTTCACCTTCAACGCTGCGCATTGGTCCTCCTCCTTAGACGATCGTGACAGAAGAAACCACCACAACTGGACCAAGCAGCGAGTCGAGGAGCCATCGCCAGGGAAATCCCTAGCAGATCTCCGTGGCAGCCTCGACTGGGTCAAGCTGAGTGAGGAGCAGAGAGAGTGGACTTGGGAACAATGGAGGAAGAGCTTCGACTGGGTCAAGCCCATTGAGGAGCTGAATAGCGGGAGTTGGAGACAGAAGAGCGAGAGTTGGGCGAGAACGATAGAGGCCTGGCCCACGGGGAGGAGAGACCCCCAGAAATTTTTTAGGGGGGGGCTCACGACGTCGGGGCAGCAGGAGGCCGCGATAGAGCGGTCCAGCGGGTTGGCAGAGGAGGCCGCCAGGTTACGGGGGCCACTGGTCGAAGAGGGGATGGAAGGTGGAGAGGCACGGCGAGAGGTACTGGGGTGTGTTACCAGTCCGGTCCGGCCCGTTCCAGATCCCGGTGTAGGGCCAGTGGTGTGTGTCCCCAGTACGGTCCGGTCTGTTCCTGCTCCCCGCACCAAGTCAGTGGTGCGCTTCGTCGGCCCGGCTCGGCCCGTTCCTGCTCCCCGCACCAAGTCAGTGGTGCGCTTCGTCAGCCCGGCTCGGCCCGTTCCTGCTCCCCGCACCAAGTCAGTGGTGCGCTTCGTCAGCCCGGCTCGGCCCGTTCCTGCTCCCCGCACCAAGTCAGTGGTGCGCTTCGTCAGCCCGGCTCGGGCCGTCCCTGCTCCCCACACCAAGCCAGTGGTGTGCGTCGTCAGTCCGGCACAGCCCGTGCCTGGTCCACTGGTGCCTGGTTCGGCACGGGTCAGCTGCTTCACGCCGGAGCTAGAGCAATCCGCTCCACCAGTGTGCAGTCCAGCTCCGGTCAGCAGGGCCAGACCGGACCAGGGGTACTTTGGGGGGTTAGAGAGCGAGTGGGGATCATGCCCGGAGCCAGATCCGCCGCCTAGGCGGAGTGCCCACCCGGTACCTCCCCTGTTGTGTTTGGTTGGCGCGGTCGGAGTCCGCGCCTTTAGGGGGGGGTACTGTCACGCCCTGGCTCGGGGGACTCTCGTATGTTGAGCCAGGGTGTTAGTTTCTATGTTTTGTGTTGTAGGTTGTGGGTCTAGTTTTGCTTTTCTATGTTGGCCAGGGTGGCTCCCAATCAGAGACGGCTGTAGCTCGTTGTCTCTGATTGGGAGTCATACTTAGGTAGCCATTTGGCACTCATTCATTGTGGTTTCTTGTTCTTATTTGGTTTGTGTTCAACCGTAGACATCACGTTATCGTCTGTTGTTTTGATCGTGTGATCATTTATATAATAAATATGTTCACCTTCAACGCTGCGCATTGGTCCTCCTCCTTAGACGATCGTGACAATTACAAAAAAATTGAAAACTTGAGCGTGCATAACTATTCACCCCCCCAAAGTCAATACTTTGTAGAGCCACCTTTTGCAGCAATTACAGCTGCAAGTCTCTTGGGGTGTCTCTCCATAAGCTTGGCACATCTAGCCACTGGTATTTTTGTCCATTCTTCAAGGCAAAACTGCTCCAGCTCCTTCAAGTTGGATGGGTTCCGCTAGTGTACAGCAATGTTTAAGTCATACCACAGATTCTCAATTGGATTGAGGTCTGGGCTTTGACTCGGCCATTCCAAGACATTTAAATGTTTCCCCTTAAACAACTCAAGTGTTGCTTTAGCAGTATGCTTAGCGTCCCCTGTAGCTCAGTTGGTAGGGCATGGCGCTTGCAACGCCAGGGTTGTGGGTTTGTTTCCCACGGGGGGCCAGTATGAAAATGTATGCACGCACTAACTGTAAGTCGCTCTGGATAAGAGCGTCTGCTAAATGACTAACATTTAAATGTAAATGTCATTGTCCTGCTGGAAGGTGAACCTCCGTCCCAGTCTCAAATCTCTGGAAGACTGAAACAGGTTTCCCTCAAGAATTTCCCTGTATTTAGCGCCATCCATCATTCCTTCAATTCTGACCAGTTTCCCAGTCCCTGCCGATGAAAAACATCCCCACAGCATGATGCTGCCACCACCATGCTTCACTGTGGGGATGGTGTTCTCGGGGTGATGAGAGGTGTTGGGTTTGCGCCAGACATAGCGTTTTCCTTGATGGCCAAAAAGCTCAGTTTTAGTCTCATCTGACCAGAGTACCCTCTTCCATATGTTTGGGGAGTCTCCCACATGCCTTTTGGCGAAGACCAAACGTGTTTACTTATTTTTTTCTTTAAGCAATGGCTTTTTTCTGGCCACTCTTCCATAAAGCCCAGCTCTGTGGAGTGTATGGCTTAAAGTGGTCCTATGGACAGATACTCCAATCTCCGCTGTGGAGCTTTGCAGCTCCTTCAGGGTTATCTTTGGTGTCTTTGTTGCCTCTCTGATTAATGCCCTCCTTGCCTGGTCAATGAGTTTTGGTGGGTGGCCCTCTCTTGGCAGGTTTGTTGTGGTGCCATATTCTTTCAATTTTTTTAATATTGGATTTAAAATGGTGCTCCGTGGGATGTTCAAAGTTTCAGTAATTTTTTTTATAACCCAACCCTGATCTGTACTTCTCCACAACTTTGTCCCTGACCTGTTTGGAGAGCTGCTTGGTCTTCACGGTGCCACTTGCTTGGTGGTGCCCCTTGCTTAGTGGTGTTGCAGACTCTGGGGCCTTTCAGAACAGGTGTATATATACTGAGATCATGTGACAGATCATGTGACACTTAGATTGCACACAGGTGGACTTTAACTAATTTAACTAATTATGTGACTTCTGAAGTTAATTGGTTGCACCAGATCTTATTTAGGGGCTTCATAGCAACACATATGCATGCACCACATTTCCGTTATTTATTTTGTAGAATTTTTTGAAACAAGTTATTTTTTAATTTCACTTCACCAATTTGGACTATTTTGTGTATGTCCATTACATGAAATCCAAATAAAAACAATTTAAATTACAGGTTGTAATGCAACAAAATAGGAAAAACGCCAAGGGGGATGAATACTTTTGCAAGGCACTGTATATGCCCCCTTTATTTATCCTACGGTTCTGACTTGGTGTACAGGGAGAACACTTTAAGAACGGCCCATGTTCTGAATTCTGTCACTGTACATTTCAAAAGTGCTAAACAAATAGTTATATTGACTACGTCCGTCCTAGCTCGCTCATTAATGTCTTAATCGAAATTACGGATTGCCTCTTATCCGCTTGTCGTCCCTTTATGCCATAGTTTGTACATTTCAATTGTCAGTTGAAACCACATTTGTTTAAGCAAGTCAGCCATATCAGCTATGTTTTTTTTAAAGGCAGTAAATGAGGCTGAATGAACTGTTGCCAGACAAGGCTCCACTGATAGCCAAGTGTAGCAGTGGTAAGATGTTGGGACTGCTGTTTGGACTCTGCTGTTGGGACAGCTTTATGTAGGCCCTAACAGTTTGTGTGCACCGTTTGTCACCGTTATAGTGCAAATAATGTATTGTTTAGTGTTGTGTTGTGTAGTGGCTTTGCTGGCATGCATCCCACAATTATACATTTTCTGCCCCACCAAGACTTACATTCTAAAATCTCCATTGGTACGTGTCAAAGGGTTAAAGGCCTTGATTGTTTAATTCTCACATTAGATTATTCAAATTTGCAATACAAATCTTCAAACTTCTTTTTGTTTTATTTTATAGTGCTATATAATGCTCTAGGGCTAATTTCATTAACATTTTGGCATGTTTTTCTAGATTCAGAACATAGAACAACATTTATAAAGCAAACATCCCTTAGATCTAGCTCATCAAATACGTCAATAGTTGAAGCATATGTTGCAGAACAGTGCTTAAAATATTTTTTCTGAATAGTGACCAACATTTATTTTATCTTAAGGGAGTTAGCCATCAGTGACTGACCACTGACGGAGTTGACAACAAATACTCAAAACATACATATTTTTGCCTCTAAAAATCAAAGTTCAACACAAACATTTGTAAAATATAGGAAATTATTCATTTGAAAATCCCCAATTAAAACATCACCATTCTATCAGAGCTTTCAGCAATCTGACGTTAGGCAAAAATATGACGGAGTTTATGTTTTACGGAGTTGACAAAAATGGAATTTTTCTTCTTCATTCAAGTGGTATACAAAGTAACAATTGTAAAACCTTTTTAAAATAAACATATTTGAACCAAAATCAATATCCTATCTTAATCTATCAGGGAGATGGAGTTGACAGTTTATGTTTGTGACCATGGTGATTTCAATATTGTTTGTTTAAATCTATCAAAAGTATAAAACTTTACAGACCATGAGTGGTCTTGTTGCACTACATAGAGCCGACATGGAAATGAATAATATTGAAAATATTTCGAAAATTCCAAAAGCAAATTCCCCTAAATGTAATTTGTAAGCTTAAATAATGCAACAAAATGAAAAATGGTTAACTATAAGAATAAAGTTTCCCTGCCGGACAAGGATTGTCCCGACTTTCAAGAATCCCTGTGCTGGTCCTCTGTAGCTCAGCTGGTAGAGCACGGCGCTTGTAACGCCAGGGTAGTGGGTTCAATCCCCGGGACCACCCATACACAAAAAATGTATGCACGCATGACTTGTAAGTCGCTTTAGATAAAAGCGTCTGCTAAATGGCATATTATTATTATTATTACTGTTAACTAGACATGATAGAGGTGAACTATACTGTGTCCTGCTATAGCAGGATTAGGACTATGAGTGTAAAGCAGCGTGTTATCATCAGAAGGTTATTCTGTGGGAGGCAAATGGAGCTGACAGGCTGATTTAGATAAGAGCACTGACACATATAAAACCTTTGTGGCTTAGTCCCTAATAGCCCTGTGGCATGGGGCTTCACGTTGGATAATCTCACTATTGATTCCATTGATTTTCATGAGGTGCAGCGAGTACCCACACACTAACAAATATTCATCAAATGCACTTACACACTTGGGCACCACCCCACAAAATATTACACCCTATAACAACAATATAACACCTTAATACACACAAGGATGCACACACACAAACACACACGCACGCACACAAGGAAGGAAGCAGCACAACAACATCCCAGTTTTAGCATAATGATGATACACGCAGTGCAATAAATGCTGTCATTGGACTGTTACTGTGTTTTATGACTCCATAGTACCTGGAGTGCTGTCTGAAACACTAAATACATAACGAGCAGTGCGCAGGATGATGTCATCATGGGACTACTGGGGGTGGGGAGTTCTGTCTTTACGTGACAGAGATCTTTGACTCATCATCATGTCTTAGTGACTGTCATGCAGCCATCATAATATATTAATCATCCCACAGAACACTATGTCCAATTGGGAAGCTTTACTCTTCAAGCTGAAGGCCATCTTTTCACTGGGTGATGACATTTGTTAAGGGACACGATAAGGGATTTGGTCTTAAAAGGTATGCTTCCTATATTCTGCAGTAACTCCAATTCAATACTTATCCAACTTTCAAGAAGAGAGGGGAAATTGGGAAAAGTGAAAGTCATCAATCCAATCAATTAGAAGATGTAACATGGCAATGTAAAATGACATGTGCTCTGCTACAAATCAATCAGTTCTCACCTTTCCTGTTCTCTACATCCTCTGAAGCGATGACAAATCCGAACCCCTCTCCCGGCTTCCTCCTCAGCTCCACATCAAACCCCCGGGGCACACGGTTCTGTCCCCCTACCTCCTGTCCTGGTCCTGGGATCACCACCTCCCTTTCCCGCTCATCCTCCATGCCCTCGTTCAGCCAGTCTTTGGGCTCCATGGTGAGGGTGACTGGGACTGACTCCAGGAAACTGGTGCTCTGGACCAGAGAGGAGCGCACCATGGCTGGGGGAGGAGGAGGAGGGGTGGAGGAGGGACGGGGTAGGATCAGGACGTCCGCAGGGGGCGAAGGATTGTTGTCTGACGCCACGTCTGGAGGAGGGGGGCGGAGGAGTGGTGAGGGGACTCTCCGCATAGAGTTGGGGGAGATGGAAGAACAGTGGGAACCTGAAGAAGATAAATAACATCACTAAAGACAAAGAAATTATTGAGAAATGTTTTGAGTCTCTATTCATCACTTGGGCTGAGAATAGATATTATAAATAAATAAAAACTCTTGAGGACAAGTTTGCAGGAAACTAGCTCATGTTCTTACCTCTTCTGTGAACCAATAAAATCACTTGTCCTTGTTTGGTGTGTTCCAGGAGAACCCGTTGTACCTGGATGGAAAAGTATCACTTTATTATCTCTGATCTAAATTTCCCTATACTTATTCTCCATCTCTTTCCTTATCTTCTTTCTCTGCTCTTTTCCCTCCTCAGTACCTGTGCAAAGCTGAGACTCTGGACGTCTGCTCCGTTGATTTTCATGATGGCGTCCCCTGGCTGTAGGGAGGAGCACTGCCTCCTGTCCCAGACCCTCTTGACAAGAGCCAGTCTGCCCCCCTGTCCCCCGGCCGTCACACTGAAACCCATCCCCCCTCCACCCTCACACTGGGCCAGGGCCACTGGCACAAGCTCCCCTCCACCTCCAACCCCACCTCCCACCCCAAACCCACTGCCCAGGCTCATCGCCCCGGGAGACGAGATGCTGTTGGGGCTGCCGCTGCCGCTGGTATTGCCATGGAAGCCATTGAAGCTGAGGTGGGGGCTGTCAGGGGTGGGAGGGGGTCTCAGCAGGGAGGCCTGGGGCCTGATGAGGCGGGAGTACGCCCCTCCGCCAGGGGAGGACGAGAGAGGGTGTGTCTCTGACTGGGGCATGGGCAGTCTGGACACAGGGAGGGTGGAGGAGGTGGACAGGTTGCTCTCAGACAGGTCACTCTTAGAGGTTCTGTAGTGCAAGGGCTGAGGGGGGGTAGAGAGGGAGTTATTGTTGTGGTTACGAATCATGAGTGCCCTGCAGAGAATGAAAAGAGAAAGATAGATAGTCAGGGTTCTCCATGAGAGTAAATTACCTCTAAATTACATTGTTTGTGTGTGTGTGTCTGGGTGTTCCACCCTACCTGTGTGAGCCGATGGCTGAGACCACCTCGCTGTCACTCTGGCAGTTGTCAGAGGCCTGCAGGCGGGCGAGGCCCCTCAGTGAGCGGGGGGTGGTGGGAGTGATGCTTCCACTGGATTGTCTGTATGAGGGTTGCGTAGGGGAGGTGGAGTCAGATAGGTAGCGACTGGATCGTCTGTATGAGGGTGGGTCAGCGGAGTGAGCAAGGTGCCCACTAGACAGTCTGTACGATGGTGGAGTAGAGGCCGTGGAGTGAGCAAGATGACCGCTGGAGTGTCTATAAGAGGTTGGTGATCGGGTAGCTGTGGAGGTGGCATTCCCATTGGCATCTAGTCTTGGCCCCACTCCTGGACCCATATAACCCACGTCATAGTGGTGAGAAAGGACCCCATTGAGATTATGATACTGGGTCTGGGTTGGGGCTGTGGATGGGCGGAGGAGGGGGAGGCACTGGTGTGAGGGCTGGGGCTGGGTGGTGGTGGGTGGGAGGAGGGGGTCACAGACGTTGGTGAACCCAGGATGGGGCTGCTTGGGGCAGCCGTCGGGGTTGTAGAGCATGGGGTATCCCCTCCGGAGGACCATGTCCACACTGTGGCCCACAGGCACTGCCTTCAGCATCTCTACCACTTCTTTGTGGGACGTTCCCAGGACACAGACGCCGTTGATGTAAACCAGGATATCTGCTGTATGGACAGAGAGGAGAGGTTGAGAGGGAGGTCTGGTGAAGTTATCCCATTGCATTAGTATACATTTCAAACCTACACTCTTTACTGTACTTTGCAAATAATTTGAAGGGACACAACGATGTACTGTAGGTCATAAATGGTATACTATCTTTGTATACATGTGTGTTTGGGTGTGTGTAGTAGTATTTAGTATTTTATTGGGATCCCCGATTAGCCACTGCCTTGCTCTTGGGGTCCAAACAGGACACAAAAAGAAAAAGAAAATACATAATATACATAATATAATATACATAATAAACATAACACTACATAATACTACATAATACTACTTAACACTACATAATACTACATAATCTCCTGCCTCTGCCTCACGCTTCAGAAAAAGGAGATGGTTCCTGCCCTATGAGCCAAGGCTCGTGCAAGGCCACTTACCTACATAATACAGTGCAAATTACAATACAAAATATATAAAAATGGCTGTGTCTCTTCACAGTCCCCGTTGTGCCGTAAGGTGTTCTTTTATCTGGTTTTTTTATCTGGTTTTATTGATAGCTTGAGTTACCTGGGGTGGCAGAGAGTTCCTTGTCTCTATTTAATACTGTGCGTTTCCCAGCCTGTGTTCTGGACCTGGGGACTGTGAAGAGACCTCTGATTGCATGTCTTGTGTTGTACCGATGAGTGTCTGAACTCTGTGCCAACTGCTTGAACAGACAGATCGGCACCTTCAACACATCAACACCTTGCACAAAGACCAATAGTGATACAGTCAAATCTCTCCTCAACTTTGAGTCAGGAAAGATTGACATGCATGTTACTGACATTCACCCTCTGTGTACATCTAAGTACAATACGTGCTGCTTTGTTCTGGACCAACTGTAATTTACCTCTGTCCCTCTTTGCCACACATGACCACACAACTGGGCAGTAGTCCAGGCGCTACAAAACTAGGGCCTGTAGAACCTGTCTGGTCGACTGAGATGTCAAGAAGGCAGAGCAACGCCTTATCATGGACAGATCTCTTCCCATTATAGCAACCATTGAGTCTATATGTTTTGACCATGATAGCATGCTATCTCGGGTTATACCCAGCAGTTTAGTCTCCTCAACCTTCTCAATCGGCACATTATTCAATAATAGATCTAAATGAGGTTTAGCTTGAGCGAGTGATTTGTCCCAAAAACGATGCTTTTAGTTCTTGAGATATTTAGCACCAGCCTATTGCTAGTTACCCATTCTAAAACTGACTGGAGCTCTAAGTTAAGGGTGTCGGTTATTTCTTTTACTGTCGTAGTTGACGTGTATACTGTTGAGTCGTCAGCGTACATAGACACACAGGCTTTAATCAAGGTCAGTGGAAGGTCATTAGTAAAAACACGTACATACAGTACCAGTCAAAAGTTTGGACACACCTACAGTTGAAGTCGGAAGTTTACATACACCTTAGCCAAATACATTTAAACTCATTCACAATTCCTGACATTTAATCCTAGTAAAAATTCCCTGTCTTAGGTCAGTTAGGATCACCACTTTATTTTAAGAATGTGAAATGTCAGAATAATAGTAGAGAGAATTATTTATTTAAGCTTTTATTTCTTTCATCATATTCTCAGTGGGTCAGAAGTTTACATACACTCAATTAGTATTTGGTAGCATTGCCTTTAAATTGTTTAACTTGGGTCAAACGTTTTGGGTAGCCTTCCACAAGCTTCACACAATAAGTCGGGTGAATTTTCGCCCATTCCTCCTGACAGAGCTGGTGTAACTGAGTCAGGTTTGTAGGCCTCCTTGCTCGCACACACTTTTTCAGTTCTGCCCACACATTTTCTATAGGATTGAAGTCAGGGCTTTGTGATGGCCACTCCAATACCTTGACTTGGTTGTCCTTAAGCCATTTTGCCACAACTTTGGAAGTATGCTTGGGGTCATTGTCCATTTGGAAGACCCATTTCCGACCAAGCTTTAACTTCCTGACTGATGTCTTGAGATGTTGCTTCAATATATCCACATACAGTGGGGGAAAAAAGTATTTAGTCAGCCACCAATTGTGCAAGTTCTCCCACTTAAAAAGATGAGAAAAGCCTGTAATTTTCATCATAGGTACACGTCAACTATAACAGACAAAATGAGAAAAGAAATTCCAGAAAATCACATTGTAGGATTTTTAAATGAATTTATTTGCAAATTATGGTGGAAAATAAGTATTTGGTCAATAACAAAAGTTTCTCAATACTTTGTTATATACCCTTTGTTGGCAATGACACAGGTCAAACGTTTTCTGTAAGTCTTCACAAGGTTTTCACACACTGTAGCTGGTATTTTAGCCCATTCCTCCATGCAGATCTCCTCTAGAGCAATGATGTTTTGGGGCTGTCGCTGGGCAACACGGACTTTCAACTCCCTCCAAAGATTTTCTATGGGGTTGAGATCTGGAGACTGGCTAGGCCACTCCAGGACCTTGAAATGCTTCTTACGAAGCCACTCCTTCGTTGCCCGGGCGGTGTGTTTGGGATCATTGTCATGCTGAAAGACCCAGCCACGTTTCATCTTCAATGCCCTTGCTGATGGAAGGAGGTTTTCACTCAAAATCTCACGATACATGGCCCCATTCATTCTTTCCTTTACACGGATCAGTCGTCCTGGTCTTTTTGCAGAAAAACAGCCCCAAAGCATGATGTTTCCACCCCCATGCTTCACAGTAGGTATGGTGTTCTTTGGATGCAACTCAGCATTCTTTGTCCTCCAAACACGACGAGCTGAGTTTTTACCAAAAAGTTCTATTTTGGTTTCATCTGACCATATGACATTCTCCCAATCCTCTTCTGGATCATCCAAATGCACTCTAGCAAACTTCAGACGGGCCTGGACATGTACTGGCTTAAGCAGGGGGACACGTCTGGCACTGCAGGATTTGAGTCCCTGGCGGCGTAGTGTGTTACTGATGGTAGGCTTTGTTACTTTGGTCCCAGCTCTCTGCAGGTCATTCACTAGGTCCCCCCGTGTGGTTCTGGGATTTTTGCTCACCGTTCTTGTGATCATTTTGACCCCACGGGGTGAGATCTTGCGTGGAGCCCCAGATCGAGGGAGATTATCAGTGGTCTTGTATGTCTTCCATTTCCTAATAATTGCTCCCACAGTTGATTTCTTCAAACCAAGCTGCTTACCTATTGCAGATTCAGTCTTCCCAGCCTGGTGCAGGTCTACAATTTTGTTTCTGGTGTCCTTTGACAGCTCTTTGGTCTTGGCCATAGTGGAGTTTGGAGTGTGACTGTTTGAGGTTGTGGACAGGTGTCTTTTATACTGATAACAAGTTCAAACAGGTGCCATTAATACAGGTAACGAGTGGAGGACAGAGGAGCCTCTTAAAGAAGAAGTTACAGGTCTGTGAGAGCCAGTAATCTTGCTTGTTTGTAGGTGACCAAATACTTATTTTCCACCATAATTTGCAAATAAATTCATTAAAAATCCTATAATGTGATTTTCTGGAGAAAAAAAATCTCAATTTGTCGGTCATAGTTGACGTGTACCTATGATGAAAATTACAGGCCTCTCTCATATTTTTAAGTGGGAGAACTTGCACAATTGGTGGCTGACTAAATACTTTTTTTCCCCACTGTAATTTTCCTTCCTCATGATGCAATCTATTTTGTGAAGTGCACCAGTCCCTCCTGCAGCAAAGCACCCCCACAGCATGATGCTGCCACCCCCGTGCTTCAGGGTTGGGTTGGTGTTCTTCAGCTTGCAAGCTACCCCCTTTTTCCTCCAAACATAACAATGGTCATTATGGCCAAACAGTTCAATTTTTGTTTCATCAGACCAGAGGACATTTCTCCAAAAGGTACGATCTTTGTCCCCATGTGCAGTTGAAAACCGTAGTCTGGCTTTTTTATGGCGGTTTTGGAGCAGTGGCTACTTCCTTGCTGAGCGGCCTTTCAGGTTATGTCGATATAGGACTCGTTTTACTGTGGATATAGATACTTTTGTACCTGTTTCCTCCAGCATCTTCACAAGGTCCGACAGTGTCACCAGCAAAGCATCCCCACACCATCACACCTCCTCCTCCATGCTTCACAGTGGGAACAACACATGCAGAGATCATCCGTTCACCTACTCTGCGTCTCACAAAGACATGGCAGTTGGAACCAAACATTTCTAATTTGGACACATCAGACCAAAGGACAGATTTCCACCGGTCTAATGTCCATTGCTCGTGTTTTTTGGCACAAGCAAGTCTCTTCTTTTTATTGGTGTCCTTTAGTAGTGGTTTCTTTGCAGCAATTCGACCATGAAGGCCTAATTCACGCAGTCTACTCTGAACAGTAACCTCCCGAGTGGCGCAGTGGTCTAAGGCGCTGCATCGCAGTGCTAGCTGTGCCACTAGAGATCCTGGTTCGAAACCGGCCGTGACCGGGAGTCCCATGGGGCGGCGCACAATTGGCCCGGTGTCGTCCAGGGTAGGGGAGGGAATGGCCGGCAGGGATGTAGCTCAGTTGGTAGAACATGGCGTTTGCAACGCCAGGGTTGTGGGTTCGATTCCCAGTATGAAAAATAAAAAAAGAATGTATGCACTCACTAACTGTAAGTCGCTCTGGATAAGAGCGTCTGCTAAAATGTAAAATTTAAATGTTGAGATGTCTGTTACTTGAACTTTGCGAAGCATTTATTTGGGCTGCAATTTCTGAGGCTGGTAACTCTAATGAATGTATCCTCTGCAGGTAACTCTGGGTCTTCCTTTCCTGTGGCGGTTCTCATGAGATCCAGTTTCATCACGCTTGATGGTTTTTGAAGAAACTTTCAAAGTTCTTGAAATGTTCCGGATTTACTGACCCTCATGTCTTAAAGTAATGATGGACTGTCGTTTCTCTTTGCTTATTTGAGCTGTTCTTGCCATAATATGGACTTGGTCTTTTACCAAATAGTGCTATCTTCTGTATACCACCCCTACCTTGTCACAACACAACTGATTGGCTCAAACGCATTAAGAAGGAAAGAAATTCCACAAATTAACTTTTAACAAGGCACACCTGTTAATTGAAATGCATTCCAGGCGACTACCTCATGAAGCTGGTTGAGAGAATGCCAAGAGTGTGCAATGCTGTCAAGGCAAAGGGTGGCTACTTTGAAGAATCTAAAATCTAAAATATATTTTGATTTGTTTAACACTTTTTTGGTTACTACATGATTCCATAGGTGTTATTTCATAGTTTTGATGCCTTCACTATTATTTTACAATGTAGAAAATAGTAAAAATAAAGAAAAACCGTGGAATGAGTAGGTGTGTCCATACTTTGGACTGGTACTGTATGTACATTTGTTGCTGCATGTGATGATAGAGCTAGATTATGGCATGCACGCCATTAGGATTAGGGATCGATTAAGATATACTCTCTGTGAGAGATCACAGATAAATCCCACTACTATAATCCATCTCCAATGAGGAGAGAGAGAATGAGAGAAAGAGATTGAGGGAGAGAGGGAGGGAGAGAGAAATGTATATATACAGTATACTGGTCAAAACAATTTATAAGATTTTACTGAGTCACAGTTCATATAAGGAAATCTGTCAATTGAAATAAATGTATTAGGCCCTAATCTATGGATTTCACATGACTGGGCAAGGGTGCAGTCTTGAGTGGGCCTGGGAGGGCATTTACGAGGAACATGATATCAACATAGGGAAGCCGAATCTAACATATCCCTAGAAAAGTATTTTAATGCATTTTTGCTGTTTCAAATCACATTCTCAATACATTCAGAACTCTACAGCTTTGCATAAATGACATTCATCTCTGTATATTGTCCTGTCCCTCGCCTCCCTTCTGCCTCCTCTCCTACCTGTGTTGAGAGCTCCAGGTCCCCCTGGCGTGACGCTGTAGACCTGGAGGAACTCCCTGGCTCTGCTGCCCCCCACAATGTTGAAACCAAACCCCCTGGGACCTTTAGAGAAGCGTGTGTGGATAGAGAAACCCCTCAGCTCCCCTGGCTGGTCTGTGAACCCTGGTACTGAGAAAGAGCAATGGAGGGATGGAAAGAGAGGGGGAAACGATAGAGAAAAGAGTGAGAAGGGCAAAGAAACACAGAGAGAGAGGCTTACAACAGAGAGGGGGAAAGACAGAGAGGTTTTGTGCAATTGGAAGGTAAAGAGGAAATAAAGGACACTATGAAGTGGTTTAGAGAACAACAGAGAGAGAGAGACAGAGAGCGGTTGCACCCTGTGTGTGTGAATGTGTGAACTGCTTAGAATGTGCCCTTTAGAGCTGAGTTGAGAGATGCACAACACTGAAAACTCATGGCCAGATGGCACTTAGTGCAAAACGTTTAGAAATAAATAGACATGCAGGGAAAGTGTTTTTTCCGCCCTATCATAATGTCCCACAGAGAAGATTCAAGCACCTTGAAAGGATACAAACTCTCTGGCTGATCTGTTTCGCCTCCTGCTGGTTAAAACACTAAACTGCAACTCACTCAATAGATTCAGACCAGTTTACCCATGGTATTATGGCAGATTGGATCTCTCACTGCTATAATCAGCTATAATAGTCAAACGTTTATGCATTATTGTGTTATCTGTGAATAACATAATATAATTATGATAGTAGGTTGTCAGTGTCATGCCCAACACATGGCCTCTGTCAGACATAGCAGCTAGCAAAATGGCTCCCTGCCATTGGTTCCAGGTTCTGGCTTGCTGTGGGGTTAGGGCTTAATCACTACACACTATCTAAATTCTACTAAAAGCTCATTTCATTTAATTCGACTCTATTAACAGCCTCACTGTGCCTATGGTCCTAGTCTAATTAATGTACAGACAGCATCATAAGGCAGTGCAACGGTTAAACCAGCGTTTCTCAAACTCAGTCCTCGGGACCCCAAGAGGTGCACGTGTTGGTTTTTGCCCTAACACTACACAGCTGATTCAAATGATCAGCGCTTGATGATTAGTTGATTATTTGAATCAGTTGTGTAGTGCTAGTGCAAAAAACAAAAACGTGCACACCTTGGGGTCCCGAGGACCGAGTTTGGGAAACCCTGGGTTAAACGCTCCAGCAATGTTTCCATGGGAGAGAGCTCACATGTATTCTTGTCAAGCGTTGTCTCTCTGCTGCTCTGTGCACAAGGATCCTGCCAGCTGGTTATCTTGGAGTTATGGCTGAAAGAGAGTGACAGACAGGCCACCTCAAAGTCACCAATCAATCACCATGGTAATGCTATATAACAGTATTTCCAAGTCAACACATTCAAGATATAGAGGAAACTGATCCTGGACCAGTCAAACAAAACAAAAAAACATACAAAAGAGTGGTCTATCCATTTGGAATAGAATAGAATAGTCACTCACTCTATGTAGAAAGGCTCTCCTGAGTCGCTGTAGGCCACCTCCCAGTTTTTAGGCATCACTGCTCGCACACTGGCACTGGTGCTGCCATGGCCGTTCTCCATGGCACTGCCATCCCCCCCACTGGACCCTCTGGACAAGGCGACGGGATGGGCATTGCTGATACCCGCTAATCCACCTGGAACGTCAATAAAGAGGACAGGCAAAATTACTCTAGAAGTTCTCAGATAGCCTACACTCAGTGAAAATAGAACCATTGAATAACTTACTCTCTGAAATCATGGAAATAGGCTACACTGAATTTAGTTTTAAATCCACATTTACAAATCCATACCCAGTGTTTCGCAAAAATCGCAAAAAAGCAAGGCATGCATTCCATACATTACAGTACAACGCATGGTATATGTGAGAATGCTGTTCATTGATTACAGTTCAGCATTCAACACTATTGTTCCCTCGAAGCTCAAAACCAAGCTCAGAGCCCTGGGTCTGGTCACCACCCTCTGCAACTGGATCCTGGACTTCCTGACGGGCAGACCACAGGCTGTGAGGATTGGCAACGACACCTCCTCCAGACTGGTTCTTAAAACAGGGGCCCCACAGGGGTGTGTCCTCAGTCCTCTGCTGTACTCCCTGTTCACCCATGACTGCGTGGCTTTGCACGACACCAACTCCATCATCAACTTTGCTGATGACACCACGGTTGTAGGCCTGATAACCAACAATGACGAGTCAGCCTGTAGTGAGGAGGTAAGTGAACTGGTATTGTGGTGACATGACAACAACCTCTCCCTCAACGTCAGCAAAACAAAGGAGTTGACTGTTGACTTCAGAAAGCATAGGAGGGAAAATGCCCCAATCCACATCAATGGGACTGTAGTAGAGAGAGTCACGAGTTCGAAGTTCCTCGGTATACACATCACTGAAGAAATTCGGCATGCCGCCCCGGGTCCTCTCCAAATACTACTGCTGCACCATCGAGAGCGTTCTGACCGGTTGCATCACGGGCTGATACGGGAATTGCTCCGTCCACAACCGCAAGGCCCTCCACCGGGTGGTGAAGACGGTCAAGTACATCACTGGGACCGTGCTCCCACCCATCCAGGACATCTACTCAAAACGGTGACTGAGGAAGGCACACAGCATCATCAAGGACCCGACACGAGCAGTTCTCTTCCCTACCGTCGGGCAGACGATATTGGAGCATGAGGTCTGATACCAACTGGCTCAGAGACAGTTTCGATCTACAAGCCATCACATTGCTGAACACTTGAACTGGACTGACCACCTGCTCTGATTCTCTGCACATTACAACACATGCACTCACTCATACACACATCCACATATACATTCATGCTACACACACATCACAACTGCTGCTACCAAAATCATGTTATACTGCTCGATTTATACACTTTCCCCCCATCCCACCCTTCCCCAATACACGTGTAAATATTGTACTATAAATTGTGCCTTCCAGTATTATTATTATGCTAAAATGTTTATTCTATTCTGCTGCCATTTACTTGATGTTAGTATTCTTATTTTTTACTATTTCTTATTGTTGTTGCATTGCATAGAAGGAAACTGCATGTAAGCATTTAGTTGGAAGATGTATACCATGCGTATCCCGTACATACGACTAATACAACTTTAAACTATATGTAAACAGCTTTTGCCCGACCCTCCTGTCCTTTAGAATGTACTAGGCGTGGGAGGATGTGGCCTGCTGCACACCCAGAGCTGCAGTCAGAGCCAGCCCAGCAAGCGCTCTGTTTAGCACCACCCAACCAGGCGACAGATGACTCAGCAGCACAGGTCAGGATCATGGACAGCTTCCTGCTCTCTGCCTGCTCCCTGCCTGCCACACAGCCTAGCCTGCCCGTGGTCAGCTAGACCCTCCTCTGGAGCAGGTCCAGCGATCGATGCGGCCACAGCCCCACAAAGAGCTAGGAGCATACTAATCATGCTAATCATTAATTTGGTCATCAAAAACTCTGAGGTACAGAGGGACAAGGCAGTCTTTACAGTTTAAAGTAGCTGTTGGCCACCATACTTAGCTAAACAAAATGGCGGAAAACAAATCACACACTTTGTCAACTTAAAATCACAAAAAGGTTTTGAATTACACATTATTTACTACCCCTACTGTTATTACTACTACTTACTATACTTTTAGTATAACTACTACTACTACTATTAATACTACTACTATTAATACTACTACTACTACTAATAATACTACTATTTACTACCACTATATGACTGTAGTAGATTGGTCACCAATATAGTCTAACGGGGCAGTCTGTCTTTGGTAAACCTGCCTGACAGGCCAGAGTCTTCCTCGCTGTTCTCCCCCTCCTCGGCTGCTTTCTCCAGGTTGCTAAGTGACTTGCTGCGTGTTCGGAAGTTCCGGAGCAGGTTGCGGTGTTCCTGGTAGGTGATGGGAGGGCTCTCTGGACCGATGTGTACTGGCCGGGGGGTGCCGTAGTAGTTCCCTGAGAGAGAACAGAGGGAGTGACGTAGAAAGTGAGGGAATAAGATATATTTTTATTGTTAGAAGCATATTGGTACTTTTGGCTTTTGGTTTTCGGTGACAAGAATAAAAATACATAAATAAATAAAACAAATATGATTGTGAAAAGGATAAAAAAGATAAGAGGTAAAGACACACAGCTGTAATGGCTATCATTATACGAAATATAGAAAATACAGTAAATCCTAAATATTATGATGGAAGTGTTCCAGTGCAAAGCATACATCACATAGATTACATCCAACCTTGGGATCAGTAAAATATACTCTATTTTCTCCTTCTTTAATTATATCCTTCTGTTGTGGCAGCTAGAGTACAAATCACATTTCTTAAATATATTCCTACTGCTCATACAGTCAGATCAGGGTAAGGAGAAACGTTAGGGTACTGTTGTACTCGTCAAGGTTATCCCACCATAGTGTAACTGTACTGCAGACTCGCTGATTCTCCTGATTGCTTTGCAGGAGCCATACAGTCGTCAATGTTACATGTGAAGCAAAGTGAAGATGGCATTTATTGTGCCCTTTAAACTCATATGAATTATGTATGCTAATGCGGAGTTGTCTTTTTAATCAGAGGAAGCGGTCCAACTTTAACCCTCCCCTGACTGGGGTGGGTTGTGCAGGGTGGAGAGACTGAGACCTGTTCAATACTTAGTGTCATTAACTACATGGAAAGAATTAGGGTTCCTCTGAGTAAATGTTCATAGATCCCATTATATGAATAATATTCACCAGCCATGTGCCTGCCTGGTAAGAGACTGTGTGGATTGGTTTGTGGGTTTGCTCTCTACCTCTATAGGTAGACTAGCATCCTCTATCTGCAATATACAGTATACTACCTACATTGCATTAATCATGAAAGAATGTCTATGAATTGAAATGCAGTTGAGGTCAGAGAGAGATGACTTAGTGAATAAATGCCTCTCCTCTCCTCACCTTTGAACTTGCCGCTCTCCAGAAGAGCCCCTGACTCCTCCAAAGAGAAGAACTCTTCTATGGAGACAAAGTTGTAGTCCACCCCCAAGATCTCCCCATCACGGGGCAGTCTGGTCGTGCCTGGAGAGGAGAGTGAGTCGAGAGAAAATGACACATCCCAATCTGTCTTCACAGTTCACTGTTACAACTTAATGCATTAGCATTCTCCTCATGAAATGAAAAAAAAGTATTGAAACTGATACTGTATATAGCATGTGCAACAAGGATATGTACAGTGCCTTCAGAAAGTATTCATACCCCTTGACTTTTTCCACATTTTGATGTGTTATAGCCTGAATTTAAAATGGATTAAACTGACATTTTATCTCACTGGCCTACACATAGTACCCCATAATGTCAAAGTGGAATTTGTTTAATTTTTTATCTTTACAAATTAACGGAAATGTCTTGAGTCAATAAGAATTCAACCCCTTTGTTATGGCAAGCCTAAATCCAGGCTCTGTCGTAGCTGGCCGCGACCGGGAGACCCATGGGGCGGCGCACAATTGGCCCAGCGTCGTCTAGGGTAGGGTAGGGGAGGGAATGGCCGGCAGGGATGTAGCTCAGTTGGTAGAGCATGGCGTTTGCAACGCCAGGGTTGTGGGTTCGATTCCCACGGGGGGTATGAAAAATTAAATAATGTATGCACTCACTAACTGTAAGTCGCTCTGGATAAGAGCGTCTGCTAAATGACTAAAATGTAAAATGTAAATGTAAATAAGTTCAGGAGTGAAAATGTGCTTAACAAGTCATATAATAAGTTGCAAGGACTCATTCTGTGTGCAATAATAGTGTTTAAAATGATTTTTGAATGACTACCTCGTCTCTGTACCCAACACATACAATTATCTGTAAGGTCCCTCAGTCGACATTGAATATCCCTTTGAGCATGTTGAAGTTATTAATTACACTTTGGATGGTGTATCAATACACCCAGTCACTACAAAGATACAGGGGTCCTTCCTAACTCTGTTGCCGGAGAGGAAGAGAACCGCTCAGGGATTTCACCATGAGGCCAATGGTGCCTTTAAAACAGTTACAGAGTTGAATGGCTGTGATAGGAGAAAACTGAGGATGGATCAACAACATTGTAGTTACTCCATAATACTAACCTAATTGACAGAGTGAAAAGAAGGAAGCACGCACAGAATACAAATATTCCAAAACCTGTTTGCAAATAAGGCACTACAGTAAAACTGCAAAGAAATGTGGCTAAGAAATGTCCTGAATTTATGTCCTGAATACAAAGCGTTATGTCTGGGGCAAATCCAACACAACACATCACTGAGTACCACTCTTCATATTTTCAAGCATGGTGGTGGCTGCATCATGTTATGGGTATATTTGTCATCGGCAAGGGAGTTTTTTTAATATAAAATAAATGTAATAGAGCTAAGCACAGGCAGAATCCTCTAGGAAAACCTGCTTCAGTCTGCTTTACACCAGACACTGGGAGACAAATTCACCTTTCAGCAGGACAATAACCTAAAAAACATGGCCAAATATACATTGGAGTTGTTACCAAAACAACATTGAATGTTCCTGAGTGACCTAGTTACAGTTTTGACTTAAATCAGCTTGAAAATCTATGGAAAGACTTGAAAATGGCTGTCTAGCAATGATCAACAACGAACTTGACAGACCTTGAAGAATTTTAAAAAGAATAACGTGCAAATATTGTACAATCCAGGTGTGCAAAGCTATTAGAGACTTACCCACAAAGACTCACAGCTGTAATCGCTGACGAAGGTGATTCTAACATGTATTGACTCAGGTGTGTGAATACTTATGTAAATGAGATATATGTATTTCATTTTCAATAAATTTGCAAACATTTCTAAAATCATGTTTTCACTTTGTCATTATGGAGTATTGCGTGTAGATGGGTGAGATAAACATTTGTATTCATCAATTTTGAATTCAGGCTGTAACACAAAAACTGGAATAAGTCAAGCGGTATGAATAGTTTCTGAAGGCACTGTAGTCTATAGCATTTCATATTATTTCTTAGAGATGAAAGGAAGGTACAGATGTCAGATCTTAATTTGATCACTCTGTTGTTGCTGAGAATAGTCCTGCGCCACATGATTAACAGAAATTCAGTGAAAACCCGCACTTACACACAGCTATATTAACAGTACTGCACTTCATGTAGCCTAATGTTGGCCAGCTAATAGCCTAACCACCGATGAAGTGACATTACATCAGCAGAAAAGTGTGAATGGACTAAACTTGTTGCAGCAAGATCTGTAGGTTGATTAGTAAGTAGCCTTTTACACTCATACCCGTACACTGGTTGAAATGGCAGATTTGGACACTGATAAGCGCCTAAATTGGAACACAGTGGCTATACAGGAACATGCTATACATGACGTCAGAGCTCAGGTTCTCCACTTCACAGCTCTGTATGGGTTTTGACTGACAGCCGTTCTGAACTTGAGCACAGCATATGACAAGAAGTTGCCCCCATCCCTCCCGTTAATTGGGCTAGTTTTGCACATTTTTGGTTGTCTGAGTGAGGGAAATGCTGCACATTACGTAAAATGAGACGTTGAGGATTATAATAAATACTGCTTTGATGTCATACAAGCAAGCCAAACACCTGTGAGTCCAAATGTGCACTTCACATTTCCATATCATAAAACTCATGTAATATACAGTGCCAATGTTTATGATCACTATGTTTGATGTACAGTTACAAGATGACATGGCGTTATACCCTGGGTTGTCCTGAACAGAATAAGCTTATATTTGTTGTAATGTGAAGAAAATGTGCCGCGGACAACACATCTGAATGCACTCATGACGCCATTCTATGCACACCAAAATTACGATCTGCTTCTCTGAATTGCCTTGTGAAAGCCTAAAAATGTAAGATCCTATTTTATAATTTAGCTAGTCACATTAGCAATAGGACAAGCTTTCAAATTATGCCCACCTGACCCAGATGGTCTTGTACGATTTGCCGGGAAAATGTGGCATGCGTGCTCTCACGTAAGAGCCATGGCCACTCTGCTTCTCGCAGGACCTCAGACCCAGAAAGTCACGGCCACAACAATCATGGACGACATTAGCTACGGAGCGGACGAAAAAACTTTTCACCAAGGATTATGCTGTCAACAGCAGACAGACAGCAATTATCTGCTAAAAAATATGTTTGGTCATCCAAAAGGGAGTTGGATGAAGGTTGTGGAAAGACCATGGTGATCGGATGGAGTGGATAGCTACTTCGGTCAGGAACTGATTGACTGTAACGTTAGTGCACTCAAACCTGGTAAGCCAAACCTCAAAACTAATGTTAGCTTAGCAACATTTACTAGCTATTCCTCTATAAATCATACCTTTTTTTTCTTCTTTTTTTTATTTAACCTTTATCTAACTAGGCAAGTCAGTTAGGAACAAATTGTTATTTACAAATACGGCCTACACCGGCCAAACCCGGACGACGCTGGGCCAATTGTGCGCCGCCCTATGGAACTCCCAATCACGGCCGGTTGTGATACAGCCTGGAATTGAACCAGGGGGTTTGTAGTGACGCCTCAAGCACTGAGATGCAGAGATGCTCGGGAGCCTGAGTGGCGCAGCGGACCTTATAGCTATCTAGCTAGTCATCTAACGTTAATCGTTCCAGCAAAGTTTTAGGCTACATATTTTTGACACGTTGTAGAAAGTCCCTATGCAGAGTCTGTGGTGTAATTATGTTTACAAATCATATCTTCATAGGTCAATTTCGGCACATGCAATCTATTTAGCTAGCTAGCTTCAGCATTATATTTAGCCTAAGCCATAGTGGTGCCTGAAACTCGAGTGGGGCTAATGACTGTTTAATCTAAATTACACTAGCTAGCTATAGTGGCCTGGAAATACGATAACAAGTAGGCAAATAGTCTTCAAAATAACATCTATTGTGACGAAACGTGCAACCCGTGAATAGCAAGTGTTGATGTCTGAAGAGGTAATCTCTGTAGTAATGTAGAGGGGATTCAATTTTGAATACGTTTTTCATTTATTCCAGAATGGAAACAAGATGCACCTGAGCTCGAACCAGATGCGATGGCGTATCACTGCAGAATGCTGTGGTAGCCATGCTGGTTAAGTGTGCATTGAATTGTAAATAAATCACAGACAGTGTCACCAGCAAAGCATCCCCACACCATCACACCTCCTCCTCCATGCTTCACAGTGGGAACAACACATGCAGAGATCATCCATTCACCTACTCTGCGTCTCACAAAGACATAGCAGTTGGAACCAAACATTTCTAATTTGGACACATCAGACCAAAGGACAGATGTAGGCCTGATTCACACAGTCTCCTCTGAACAGTTGATGTTGGGATGTGTTACTTGAACTCTGTGAAGCATTTATTTGGGCTGCAATTTCTGAGGCTGGTAACTCTAATGAACTTATCCTCTGCAGCAGAGGTAACTCTGGGTCTTCCATTCCTGTGGCGGTCCTTATGAGAGCCAGTTTCTTCATAGCGCTTGATGGTTTTTGCGACTGCACTTGAAGAAACGTTCAAAGTTCTTGAAATGTTCCATATTGACTGACCTTCATGTCTTAAAGTAATGATGGACTGTCATTTCTCTTTGCTTATTTGAGCTGTTCTTGCCATAATATGGACTTGGTCTTTTACCAAATAGGGCTATCTTCTGTATACCTTGTCAAAACACAACTGATTGGCTCAAACGCATTAAGAAGGAAATAAATTCCACAAATTAACTTTTAAGAATTGAAATGCATTCCAGGTGACTACCTCATGAAGCTGGTTGAGAGAATGCCAAGAGCGTGCAAACTTTTGACTGGTAGTGTATATATTTTTTTTTATTACATTTGCAAAACTTTCTAAAAACCTTTTTTAGCTTTGTCATTATGGGGTACTGTGTGTAGATTGATGAGGAAAAACATGTATTTAATCAATTTTAGAATAAGGCTGTAACATAACAAAATGTCGAAAAAGTTAAGGGGTCTGATTACTTTCCGAATGCACTGTAAATCCAGTCAGAAATGTCGAATTTAGACTAACTGTAAAGAAAATAAAACATTGTGTAAAAATGGACTCTTCAACTTTAATAAAACGCACCCAATATAATTCCTACTTTGAGACACCTGATATGGTCCCCCGTCTTATTTTACATAATATGAAAAGTGTAATTGATCTTAGATCAGCACTCATAGTCTTGGATACCTTGTAAATATTGGCCTAGAAGTACGCCGCAGGTAAAGAGGATGGGTGAAGTGATGGTCAATAACCCATTTAGAGGTATTTCCCTCCATTAGTTATTTACATTTACATTTTAGCAGATTCAAACCCCACATGTGCAAATTGTCAACATATGAAGTGTTAAAAAATATACGGTGTTTATATGCTTAAATATCCTATGTATGAAATTAAAATGCTATGTGTCTCTATATCACCTTTGAATTGCCAATAAAATCTGGAGAGAAACATAATGGGGATTTAAACCAATCTGCTTTAAGGAGTTACAAATGTGCATGCTGAGAATGTCGTGGTAAAACTTAAATATATAATTTTTCTAAATGTTCTGAGGACCTCCAAGACAAGGTCAAATTTATTTTGCGTGAACATCAATGGAATATTATGTTAAATCTAAAACAAATGCTATGAACGTCAAAATATTTAGAAATTGTGGAACATTGTGCAACATTATAGGAATGTCCTGTCCTATGCAACCTAACTTAAACATTGTATGAATGTCATCACAACTGAGCATATTTTATGTTTTGGGAACCTATCTCTTGTAATATACCCACACTGTTCCCACAAATTAATGAAATGTTCTGGGAACCTTTAAAGAACTTAGAAAGGCTGTTCTGTCAACATTCTTGCAACATCAAAGGAATGTGTTGTGCACCCTGATACAAACATTATCTGAATGTCAGCACAACTGAACAGTTGTGTGGCCACTTGGAAACACCAGTTAGACCTCTCATTCAAACCCTTGTCATTTTCTTTGTCTTATGTTTCACCTACCACACATTTTCCAAAAATATTATTTACTGAATGTATCCCGAGTATTTTCAGATTCCGTTATCAACAAATGCGGCGAAAAGTACAGTATATGTAAAATGCACATAAAATAAACTGTGTAATGTTTGGATTCAGTCTTGTGTCAGGTGAATGGTTGTGTCCTCACCTTTAGTCTAATAATTTTCCCATAATCGCCAAACTCTTCCCTATTAATTGCTACCACCGTTATGCATTTCCATATTTATTCTGTAAGAAACATTTCAATTTAGCCCTATACATATATAGGCCAATTCCTTCCATGATTGTAAGGGGTTAAATCAATGCTTTTCTGAGTTACTTGTTACATGTCAGCATGGGTGCAACTTGCTTGAAAACCTTCCAAAAAAATATAATCCGACTTTAGTCTGAAATGAATCCCTTCCAAACACCAAGCTAAGGTCAAATTCCTGTCCTTCTCCTCCTGGAGGAACACATATTGTATCATGGCAGAGCGGGGCCAGCAGGAGTCAAACCCAGTTACTCCATAAAACATATGATTAATGCACTGCTGTCTCACCATCAGGGAGGGCACAGCACTCCACACTACAATGGCAATGACACACACACAACACTGCCTGCCTATCCTCTTTATACCCTGTTAGAGCCTGTTAATATGTCCCAATCAGCAACAGAAGATGAGGCTCTATCTCAAATAAAAAAATCTGATCGCAAATCTCCTGATGCCCTCTGACGTGTGTAATTCTTCTCCTCCCCTCAGGACAGAGTAGACTCACTAATGCTAATACTGAGGAAGTAGGAAGTGTGTGTGTGCGTGTGTGTGTGTGTGTGGTGTGCGTGCATGCGCGTGTGTGTGTGAGGGATGGGGCTAGGACTCATTACCAATGCCCTCCTCTGAGATATATATGACATGTCAGCAGCAGATAGCTGGAATTATTGACATATTCCTCCATGCGTCTCCCCTCAGGCCCCCCACTGATCCCATGGGCCAGGGGAGAGAGCGAGAGCGAGAGAGATAGGAGTAGAGGGGTAATTAAGCAGAGCTTCTTATCAACACCAAGACCCAGCTGTCAGTCAAAGACAGGACAGGAGTCAGGACTTGTCATGATCATAGTGGGCATAACTGACTGGCCAACATCACTACAGGCCAACATCACTACAGGCCAACATCACTACTGGCCAACATCACTACTGGCCAACATCACTACTGGCCAACATCACTACAGGCCAACATCACTACAGGTCAACATCACTACAGGCCAACATATGGAAAATAATGTAAATTATACAACAGTTTTTATATGTGAGTAATTTAGAATTCATGGAGTCTTTCCTGAAATTGAGTCATCCTATGCAAAGTAAAGGGCAGATAGGAGAGACACATACAGTGATGACACAACTAGGCATACAGTGGGGGGGGAAAGTATTTAGTCAGCCACCAATTGTGCAAGTTCTCCCACTTAAAAAGATGAGAGAGGCCTGTAATTTTCATCATAGGTACACGTCAACTATGACAGACAAATTGAGATTTTTTTCTCTCCAGAAAATCACATTGAAGGATTTTTAATGAATTTATTTGCAAATTATGGTGGAAAATAAGTATTTGGTCACCTACAAACAAGCAAGATTTCTGGCTCTCACAGACCTGTAACTTCTTCTTTAAGAGGCTCCTCTGTCCTCCACTCGTTACCTGTATTAATGGCACCTGTTTGAACTTGTTATCAGTATAAAAGACACCTGTCCACAACCTCAAACAGTCACACTCCAAACTCCACTATGGCCAAGACCAAAGAGCTGTCAAAGGACACCAGAAACAAAATTGTAGACCTGCACCAGGCTGGGAAGACTGAATCTGCAATAGGTAAGCAGCTTGGTTTGAAGAAATCAACTGTGGGAGCAATTATTAGGAAATGGAAGACATACAAGACCACTGATAATCTCCCTCGATCTGGGGCTCCACGCAAGATCTCACCACGTGGGGTCAAAATGATCACAAGAACGGTGAGCAAAAATCCCAGAACCACACGGGGGGACCTAGTGAATGACCTGCAGAGAGCTGGGACCAAAGTAACAAAGCCTACCATCAGTAACACACTACGCCGCCAGGGACTCAAATCCTGCAGTGCCAGACGTGTCCCCCTGCTTAAGCCAGTACATGTCCAGGCCCGTCTGAAGTTTGCTAGAGTGCATTTGGATGATCCAGAAGAGGATTGGGAGAATGTCATATGGTCAGATGAAACCAAAATATAACTTTTTGGTAAAAACTCAGCTCGTCGTGTTTGGAGGACAAAGAATGCTGAGTTGCATCCAAAGAACACCATACCTACTGTGAAGCATGGGGGTGGAAACATCATGCTTTGGGGCTGTTTTTCTGCAAAGGGACCAGGACGACTGATCCGTGTAAAGGAAAGAATGAATGGGGCCATGTATTGTGAGATTTTGAGTGAAAACCTCCTTCCATCAGCAAGGGCATTGAAGATGAAACGTGGCTGGGTCTTTCAGCATGACAATGATCTCAAACACACCGCCCAGGCAACGAAGGAGTGGCTTCGTAAGAAGCATTTCAAGGTCCTGGAGTGGCCTAGCCAGTCTCCAGATCTCAACCCCATAGAAAATCTTTGGAGGGAGTTGAAAGTCCGTGTTGCCCAGCGACAGCCCCAAAACATCACTGCTCTAGAGGAGATCTGCATGGAGGAATGGGCCAAAATACCAGAAACAGTGTGTGAAAACCTTGTGAAGACTTACAGAAAACATTTGACCTGTGTCATTGCCAACAAAGGGTATATAACAAAGTATTGAGAAACTTTTGTTATTGACCAAATACTTATTTTCCACCATAATTTGCAAATAAATTCATAAAAAATCCTACAATGTGATTTTCTGGATTGTTTTCCCTCATTTTGTCTGTCATAGTTGACGTGTACCTATGATGAAAATTACAGGCCTCTCTCATCTTTTTAAGTGGGAGAACTTGCACAATTGGTGGCTGACTAAATACTTTTTTTCCCCACTGTATGTACAAATAGTTCCTAGAAGAGAGTATGTGGTATGTAGTTCCCAAATGAATTATGATAATGTTGTGTCTCTGTCTAACGACTGGATGCACCACAACAACCCATAGAGACATTAGGTAGCCGTCTACTGCCCGCCCTCCCCGAGGCACGAACGTACGTCTACTTTTCATTTCATTCTGCCTCTAAATTATTGTTAAATTACTTACATTTACTTAATTCTGTTTAGCGTTTTAATTTTTCATATCCTGCTCTAATGACAGTCACTGTGTGTAAACATATTTCTTACCAGTGGCAACATAATGCAGAGTAGAGTACACAGTATGTTTTAAATGGTGAGGGGATTGAGATACATCCATTATTTCTCAGGTCCATAAGAACAAAATACAAATACAGTGAGGATATCCACACAGTCACTTTGTTCAAATAGCAATTCACATTTTCTTTTGCATATATATAAAAAAAAAAAGTGAGGATATCCACACAGTCACTTTGTTCAAATAGCAATTCCCATTTTTCTTTTGCATATATTAAAAAATAATAATATTATAAACATGAACCACTTTTTAAAAAAAAGGCAATACATTCAATAAGTTTGAACATAATAGGATGCGACTTTATCCTATAAGCCCACTGTTGTAGATAACTGTCAGCTAAGCCATGATTTGCCACCTCATCTTAAAAACATATTGATCCGAGACAGTAAAGCAGGCCTAATAGAGTACATCAGATGCTTTCAGGGTTGACTACATTTACACACCATTCACTCCCGTCTGTGATCTACAGTTGGTAATTAGCTTCATTTAACTCAATGCTTTTAAATTTGTATAAATAACACATTTCATAGCCCAAATACATTGTTTGTGTCCTGGAATATTAGGAGGAGCATACAGTGGGGAGAACAAGATCATACGTTTCCTGTAGGTCTTGACCAGGTTTGCACACACTGCAGCAGGGATTTTGGCCCACTCCATACAGACCTTCTCCAGATCCTTCAGGTTTCGGGGCTGTCGCTGGGAAATACGGACTTTCAGCTCCCTCCAAAGATTTTCTATTGGGTTCAGGTCTGGAGACTGGCTAGGCCACTCCAGGACCTTTAGATGCTTCTTACGGAGCCACTCCTTAGTTACCCTGGTTGTGTGTTTCAGGTCGTTGTCATGCTGGAAGACCCAGCCACGACCCATCCTTCCCTCAGCAAGAGCACTCAAATGACACTCTTGTATTGCACCTTATACAGTGCCTTGCAAAAGTATTCATCCCCCTTGGCGTTTTTCCTATTTTGTTGCATTGCAACCTGTAATTTAAATGGATTTTTATTTGGATTTAATGTAATGGACATACACAAAATAGTCCAAACTGGTGAAGTGAAATAACTAATTTAAATTTAAATAACGGAAAAGTGGTGCGTGCATATGTATTCACCCCCTTTGCTATGAAGCCCCTAAATAAGATCTGGTGCAACCAATTACCTTCAGAAGTCACATAATTAGTTAAATAAAGTCCACCTGTGTGCAATCTAAGCGTCACATAATGTCAGTATATATACACACCTTTTCTGAAAGGCCCCAGAGTCTGCAACACCCCTAAGCAAGGGGCACCACCAAGCAAGCGGCACCACGAAGACCAAGGAGCTCTCCAAACAGGTCAAGGACAAAGTTGTGGAGAAGTACAGATCAGGGGTGGGTTATAAAAAAATATCAAACTTTGAACATCCCACGGAGCATCATTAAATCCATTATTAAAAAAGGGAAAGAATATAGCACCACAACAAACCTGCCAAGAGAGGGCCGCCCACCAAAACTCACGGACCAGGCAAGGAAGGCATTAATCAGAGAGGCAACAAAGAGACCAAAGATAACCCTGAAGGAGCTGAAAAGCTCCACAATGGAGATTGGAGTATCTGTCCATAGGACCACTTTAAGCCGTACACTCCACAGAGCTGGGCTTTACGGAAGAGTGGCCAGAAAAAAGCCATTGCTTGAAGAAAAAAATAAGCAAACACATTTGGTGTTCGCCAAAAGGCATGTGGGAGACTCCCCAAACATATGGAAGAAGCTACTTCAATGCTCTTGCTGAGGGAAGGAGGTTGTTGGCCAAGATCTCGCGATACATGGCCCCATCCATCCTCTCGTCAATACGGTGCAGTCGTCCTGTCCCCTTTGCAGAAAAGCATCCCCAAAGAATGATGTTTCCACCTCCATACTTCATGGTTGGGATGGTGTTCTTGAATGTACTCATCCTTCTTCTTCCTCCAAACACGGCAAGTGGAGTTTAGACCAAAAAGCTCTATTTTTGTCTCATCAGACCACATGACCTTCTCCCATTCCTCCTCTGGATCATCCAGATGGTCATTGGCAAACTTCAGACGGGCCTGGACATGCGCTGGCTTGAGCAGGGGGACCTTACGTGCGCTGCAGGATTTTTATCCATGACGGCGTAGTGTGTTACTAATGGTTTTCTTTGAGACTGTGGTCCCAGCTCTCTTCAGGTCATTGACCAGGTCCTGCCGTGTAGTTCTGGGCTGATCCCTCAACTTCATCATGATCATTAATGCCCCACGAGGTGAGATCTTGCATGGAGCCCCAGACCGAGGGTGATTGACCATCATCTTGAACTTCTTCCATTTTCTAATAATTGCGCCAACAGTTGTTGCCTTCTCACCAAGCTGCTTGCCTATTGTCCTGTAGCCCATCCCAGCCTTGTGCAGGTCTACAATTTTATCCCTGATGTCCTTACACGGCTCTCTGGTCTTGGCCATTGTGGAGAGGTTGGAGTCTGTTTGATTGAGTGTGTGGACAGGTGTCTTTTATACAGGTAACGAGTTCAAAATGGTGCAGTTAATACAGGTAATGAGTGGAGAACAGGAGGGCTTCTTAAAGAAAAACTAACACAGGTCTGTGAGAGCTGGAATTCTTACTGGTTGGTAGGTGATCAAATACTTATGTCATGCAATAAAATGCAAATTAATTACTTAAAAATCATACAATGTGATTTTCTGGATTTTTGTTTTAGATTCCGTCTCACAGTTGAAGTGTACCTATGATAAAAATTACAGACCTCTACATGCTTTGTAAGTAGGAAAACCTGCAAAATCGGCAGTGTATAAAATACTTGTTCTCCCCACTGTACATGTATATCATGAAGTGGGCCACACTGAGCCACTGTTGCACTCAACTCTTTAAGCTGAAGTTTCAGCCATATCCACTACGTCTTCTTCCACCATGAAAAACAAAACAACCATGTTTCAACCCAAGCATGAGAGGTACAGTGGCTTGCGAAAGTATTCACCCCCCTTGGCATTTTTTCTATTTTGTTGCCTTACAACCTGGAATTAAAAATGGATTTTTTGGGGGGTTGTATCATTTGATTTACACAACATGCCTACCACTTTGAAGATGCAAAATATGTTTTATTGTGAAACAAACAAGAAATAAGACAAAAAAAAACAGAAAACTTGTGTGCATAACTATTCACCTCTCCAAAGTCAATACTTTGTAGAGCCACCTTTTGCAGCAATTACAACTGCAAGTCTCTTGGGGTATGTCTCTATAAGCTTGGCACATCTAGCCACTGGGATTCTTGCCCATTGTTCAAGGCAAAAATGCTCCAGCTCCTTCATGTTGGATGGGTTCCGCTGGTGTAAAACAATCTTTAATTCATACCACAGATTCTCAATTGGATTGAGGTCTGGGCTTTGACTAGGCCATTCCAAGACATTTAAATGTTTCCCCTTAAACCACTCGTGTTGCTTTAGCAGTATGCTTAGGGTCATTGTCCTGCTTGAAGGTGAACCTCCGTCCCAGTCTCAAATCTTTGGAAGACTGAAACAGGTTTCCCTCAAGAATTTCCCTGTATTTAGCGCCATCCATCATTCCTTCAATTCTGACCAGTTTCCCAGTCTCTGATGAAAAACATCCCCTCAGCATGATGCTGCCACCGCCATGCTTCACTGTGGGGATGGTGTTCTCGGGGTGATGAGAGGTGTTGGGTTTGCGTCAGACATAGCGTTTTCCTTGATGGCCAAAAAGCTCAGTTTTAGTCTCATCTGACCAGAGTAGCTTCTTCCATATGTTTGGGGAGTCTCCCACATGCCTTTTGGCGAACACCAAATGTGTTTGCTTATTTTTTTCTTTAAGCAATGGCTTTTTTCTGGCCACTCTTCCGTAAAGCCCAGCTCTGTGGAGTGTACGGCTTAAAGTGGTCCTATGGACAGATACTCCAATCTCCGTTGTGGAAATTTTCAGCTCCTTCAGGGTTATCTTTGGTCTCTTTGTTGCCTCTCTGATTAATGCCTTCCTTGCCTGGTCCGTGAGTTTTGGTGGGCGGCCCTCTCTTGGCAGGTTTGTTGTGGTGCCATATTCTTTCCATTTTTTAATAATGGATTTAATGGTGCTCCGTGGGATGTTCAAAGTTTGATATTTTTTTATAACCCACCCCTGATCTGTACTTCTCCATAACTTTGTCCTTGACCTGTTTGGAGAGCTCCTTGGTCTTCGTGGTGCCGCTTGCTTGGTGGTGCCCCTTGCTTAGGGGTGTTGCAGACTCTGGGGCCTTTCAGAAAAGGTGTGTATATATACTGACATCATGTGACACTTAGATTGCACACAGGTGGACTTTATTTAACTAATTATGTGACTTCTGAAGGTAATTGGTTGCACCAGATCTTATTTAGGGGCTTCATAGCACGCACCACTTTTCCGTTATTTTATTTTTTTATTTTTTTGAAACAAGTTATTTCACTTCACCAGTTCGGACTATTTTGTATATGTCCATTACATTAAATCCAAATAAAAATATATTTAAATTACAGGTTGCAATGCAACAAAATAGGAAAAACACCAAGGGGGATGAATACTTTTGCAAGGCACTGTATAAGGTGCAATACAAGAGTGTCATTTGAGTTGACTTGCTTGTGTTTTTGCAAGTGGGCTAAACTCGGATTTCAACGTTGTTACAGTGTTTGTCTGTGTTGGTATAGGAGGGAGTGGGAGAGCAGCAGCATCTTACTGTGTCATCCATCTCCTGCAGATCAGAGGATTACACAGCCAGGGGATGAGCGTGCTGTCTCGCTGTCACTCCAACTTAGAGAGCCAGGCAGGAAGTTGTGTCACAAGTCTATCTCCACCCGGGTCTAGCAGCACCAGGGCGGCTGTACGCAAGGCTCTCTAATCCATAATCCATAAATGCTGAGCATATTTATAGTACAGATGCTACAGACTAAAGATCAGACTGATCCATCACCTTTACCCCCATCTAATTACAAACTGGATAAATGGAATTGTTATGTAAAAGGACTTGGCTTGGAGAATGTGTTTGCCTCTTTTATGTGAATGTACTGTATGTCTCAATGTTCAAAGCTCAAAGACACAGAATATCTTGTTGTTTTCTTGCATATTCTTGGGAGTTTTAACATGCGCCTTGCTCTTTCAACAAATCAGAGAGACATGTGGTGGAGAGGCTGACTGGTCTGGCAGACTGTTCCACATGACCTACTTCCTGGCTAAACAAGAGATTAGCGCCAAACTCCCCATCGCCGTGGGCTGGCCAGGCTATGGCCGGCCAGGGTGGTCTGTGGCCAGCCCACCAGGCAGACTAATGGCTGTTTAAGAGAGACAACATGACACGAGCCAAACCTATCAGACAGATATTACACCAGTCAGTGATAAGACACCAAAATAAGAGCTTCACAGAAATCCACACCATAGCCCTCTCCAGTCCACTCTCACTGTGACATCACTCTGGCCCTTAGAGAGAGGATTAAGATAGCAACCGATGCTCTATATACCCAAGAGTCTTTGCTTCAAATGTTTTAGACAACTTTAAATCATTATCATTGAACAAAGTAATTGAGGTTAACTGTATAAATAGATGAAAACACATCCAAAATAAAGAGAAAAAGGAATATGTAACCAAACAAGAAAGATACCAGACATGAACCAGTGAAATAGCATAAAATGAAGACAGAAAATGCTACCGATACAGGCCGGAGAATATTCTAAGTGAAGGGGAGTCACTGCCACTCCGGATAAAGTTAACAGTGTAACAATACAGACAGTTGCCATGGAAATGTCCTAGGGAATATTCCTCTAGGCGCTTTCTCTCACCTAAACTTGACTTGTAAATGTTTGACTGATGAAGCCAGGGTTGAAAAATCACTTATTGAATCCACTCGACACATCTTCTATTTGCATATATTGGCACACGGAGGTGGCATAAACAGCTTACCCGGGCTCTGATTGTGATTGCACACCAATTAACACGGTTTGCATGGAGCCAGCCATGTAGGTCTACTCTAAATCTAAATGTGTTTAAATGTTGAGATGTGATGTCCAGATACGTAATTAGCAGAGAGATACTAATTCCTATTTATATTATTAAAAAGTACATACTAACCTATAATGGACTCACATGTTACAGCCTCTGGAACAGATAGAGGTGCAGCTAATGGGAACTCACATGTTACAGCCTCTGGAACAGATAGAGGTGCAGCTAATGGGGACTCACATGTTACAGCCTCTGGAACAGATAGAGGTGCAGCTAAGGGGGACTCACATGTTACAGCCTCTGGAACAGATAGAGGTGCAGCTAATGGGAACTCACATGTTACAGCCTCTGGAACAGATAGAGGTGCAGCTAAGGGGAACTCACATGTTACAGCCTCTGGAACAGATAGAGGTGCAGCTAACGGGAACTCACATGTTACAGCCTCTGGAACAGATAGAGGTGCAGCTAATGGGGACTCACATGTTACAGCCCCTGGAACAGATAGAGGTGCAGCTAAGGGGGACTCACATGTTACAGCCCCTGGAACAGATAGAGGTGCAGCTAAGGGGGACTCACATGTTACAGCCCCTGGAACAGATAGAGGTGCACCTAAAGGTGGACACACAACTATAGTGTCCCAACAGATTTAGAGGGCATAGCTGCAAAGGACTTAAAGGGGACTTCAGGTTACAGCAGCAGGGGACAGTAACGGGCACAGTTAAAGGTAGAGGTAGAGGGCACAGCTTCATGGGACTCACATGGCACGGCTCGGAGGTAGAGGTTCTCCCGGATGACCTGCTGAAGCTGGCTGTCCATGGAGCCTGGAGTGAAGCACTTACTCAGATACAGCCTGAGGTCCTTACACAAGGCAGAGCCTGAGAGGCAGAGAGAGGGAGAGAGAGCAGAGAGAAACAGAAAGAGGGGGGGAAATCAGCTCAACAGTCAAAAACGGACGAATTGTCTAAATATTTGTATACCCTGTCAAAACGAGTGACAGCCCAAGCCAACATTCCCCAGACTGTATCGCTCCAGTAGCTTTGATTTACCTCTATATCATTCCCACACCCTCCTTCCCAATCCATCCCTCTCTAATACATACTACATCTCCTTCTTAACACTTTATCAGTCATCCAGAGTACATGATATAGCATTTCTCAGCCTCTCATGCATAGCCTAATAACACAGAGGCAGTGGTATAAAACGCTGCAGGGTGGTGCTGTCACACAGCAGGCTGGGCTGATGGCTCAGGCATTTATTCCACTCTCTGATCTATTCGTTTAATCTCAAGTGCTTTATGGCCTCTGATGACAAATCACTTGGTGTTATGGATGGCCTGAGTGCATCTCCCTGCTTGTCACACTGACAGACGACCACCACATCCACTCCTCCCCTGCCCCTGCTGCTACTGCTTCCCAACCCTCTATCTCTGGTAAAGTGGCCTGTACTCTAGGCTGGCCCAGATATGAGTGCAGATTGAATCTTCTGTGCTGCTATTAAAACGTCACTGTAATAAAACTTTATTAGCATAGGCAGTCTCCTACACACAAGCATGACGCGCAGATCAAGACCTGGGCCTGCAGCTTTCTGAGAGAAATAATGAGAGGCTTTTGTTGGCATTGTGAAACAGATGTCCAGCATTGTGCTTTATGAATATACAAAAATACATCAGACTAATGTTGTCATGTATACTGTAAGTAAAATGAACTAGAGCGCTTGCTTTCACAGAGCTATGTTGTTTTCACAGAAACAACAGAATGCACTAGACAAAAACACATATGATAAACACCCATAAATACTGCTTCACCACAACACAATATGGCACATCATGATTAAGTAAAGTGTTGTCCTTTACATCAGCTTTCAAGGTTATCATAGACAGTAATGATAGTGTCTGTCTGTCAAAACATGAACAGGGTTGGTACAAGCCCTTTAATCCTCTTCTGTCACAGATATAATGAAGGGATCATTTACCACACTTACTTAAGTCTCATATCATAGCATTAGTGGTATAAAGACTGACAGCACAATGGTGTCCCTGATGGCCTGGATTGTGGAGGAGGAGAAGGTGGAGGAGGAGGCGGAGATGGAGGAGGAGGCGGAGGTGGAGGAGGATGCGGAGGTGGATGAGGGGGAAGGAAGAGGAGGAGCATGAGGGGGAGGAGAAATTAGGAGGAGTAGGCCTACAGTACAGGCAATACAGCAGCACATTACAGCTCAGCCCATCATCTCTGTTCACAGTACATGCATTCAGAATACCCAGGGAGGGAGGTTCGCCTGTCCGCCTGGCTCACAGAATGATACCAGCGGCAGAGGGACCAGGATTAAAGGGCCCCATTTACAGTCCTGCTGGCGATTTAGCCATCAATCTACCCCAGCAAGGCCATGGGGAGCCACAGTCAGGTGACATAGCAGTGACATATTGCTCCGTTCAGACCTAACAAAGACATCCGTCACCCCACCCCCCTCTATAAATACCAAGGCCCCTCCAGGGTGATAGACAACTGTATCGTCACGTCGACACAGCCCTCTCAGGACTCCTTGTCACATGTGCCATCAGGAATTTGAACACTTCCCACCCTCCGCACACTGTGTTTTAGGGACCGCCCGCAGTAGACGTCTGACATTTTTCACGCGATTCTACGAGTAAAATCGGTGCGCACTCAGTTCACAAATTACGTTCAGAGGTGCTAAGTATTCTGGGCCAGCAAACTCCTTACAGTTGTGTCAAGTTTGTTTTTTCCAGTATCAGTGATTATTCAGCAATGTTTGGATAACCACTTGGGAAGCGTGTTATTCTATGAGTAGCCTAAGGGAGGCAGTGTGACCATTCACATAGTGTTAGCATGTGAAGAAGAAGTTGGGGTTGACAACGATTTAAGAGATTGACAGATGAAGTAGCAGCATTCACAATGTGTCCCCAGACCAAGGAGTAAGTTACCACACTGAGCCATACAGTACCTGGTGAGACCGTCTTGATGCGGATGGGATGGGGGCAGGAGTTAAGGACCCCCCGGACATCTCCTAGTGTCATCCCTAACACAGGGGTACCCCCAATCTCTAGGATGATGTCGCCCACTGTGAACCCGCCCCCGGGGGCTGTGGTGACGAATGGGAACTCTCCATAGTCAGCTCCACCGCCCACGGCCACCCCCAGTTCCCCAGAGGAACCAACCAGGGGGATGAATCTCTCCTGGACCTTGGAGCACCAGTGCAGCTTCCTCACGGCTGCCTTAGACATAGCAAAAGAGCTGAGGAGGGGAGAGAGAGGGAGAGAGAGAGAGGGAGAGAGAGAGAGAGAGCGAGAGAGAGAGAGAGAGGGTGTGAGACAGAAACAGAGGGAAGACAGTGTCACTGACACAATCGTGTTATTAAGGTGTGATTTCATGTTTCAGGATTTCATTGCCCCGAAATAGTGTTTAACTCAGACGTTTCCCAAGGTACTGTTGAGAAAATGTGAAGAACATAGCATGTCTTTAATACAAAATAATTGCAGTAAAAGGACTGCACTGAGTTCAAGCACTCCCTCCTTTAGCACAGAGGACCTGCATGTGAAATAGAACGACACGGAAACTTTGTGTGTGTTATACAAACACTGTGTACTTGACTGTGGGTCGAACCGAAATACAGTAAACAAACTGTCAAACGCTCAAATGTCACACTCAATACTGATGCTGCTTTACCTCAATGGAACACTTTTTCTATTGTATATACACAATATGCAACATAAACACACAAAACATACGGGTAGGTATATTCCCATCATGGCAGTCTGATGGAAAGATCTAGTCTGTTGCCAGTGAGACCTCATAGGGTACTGTACATTAATGCCTGTTATTGATATGGGTAATTCAATACAAACGGAAATATCTCAAATAAATTGACAGTAAAATGTTGTTGTTTTGACAATTCCAGTGGAGAATTGTTATCGTGCCTCAATTATATCTACTAAGAATTGCATTTACTGTAATATACTGTAAATCCTCTTTCCAGACATGAATAATAATGATTATTCCATGTTCACTGAAACTCCTGCTGAGGTAATGTCTGCTTTAGAGTCAGACATTGCAGCCTATGGAAATAATAAGTATGCAGTCAACAGTGCTGTTCATAGGACATGTTGTACTGTAGGCTATGTGAATTGCATGATTCATCACTATGTCTAGAATTCCAAAAGAACAGCATTGTAAGTTAAGTGTGATGCCTCTTCCAACAGTTGACTTTTAAAGGTCTTTGTTGAGAGCCAGTGACGTGACCGGTTGGAGAGGGCAGGTGCTCCTACACCGTGACTGAGAGAGAGTGCCTTGGTCTGACAGGATGGGAGCAGTACTGTCACACAGCTACACAGGACACACACTGATCTTAGAGAGGGAGAGGGTTACACTTACACAACACAGGGGCGGATGGGGTAGGTGTATGGATGAGAGACTGTGAGACAGTCAAAAATAAAGATAGATTTTAATCGAGACACACGGTACTGACATATAAGCACTGTGTAATCCTTTTTGTCCTAATAATGAGTTCTCTCTGTTATCACAGAAGGCTCCCTGTGTTGATACCTTAACATGCAGTGACTTAGTGACCCAGGGAAAGAGGGGATGGAGGGACAGGAAGGCTGGCTTTTAGCAGAAGAAGTGAGGACACCAGGGTCTCCCCCCAGGCCCACCTGCCCAGGGCCAGCACACCTAATGACGCTCATTTATATAGTGTGAGGAAGGGACACGCCTAATCACTTCCTCTTGACTGAATGACTGGCTGGCTGATCAGCCATGTATCCTCCTCCATCTTCCATCTCATCTCTTCCCTCCCCTGGCTGGTGGCACCACAGCTGATAGGACGAGGGAGGGGTAGTGAAGGGGGAGGAGAGAGGGTGGAGGGAGAGGTGGGAGAGAGAGAGGAGGATAGCGAGGGGAGAGAGGGAGAGCGAGGGTGTGGGGGAGAGGGAGAGAGGGAGAGAGAGAGGCACCACACTGCCTGGGGTTGGCAGTGGAGTCGCCGGTTTGACCTTGCAGGGCGACAGGAGCCAGAGCTTGGTTACAGTCTGGTCTTCTCTATGGGGGACAATGAGTTCTGTTTTATTTTAAACATCTCATCACTATGCTTCTGTTCGTCCAGAGCCAAGTGAGTCTGTGAATTTAATTGAGAAAAGAGCAAAGTCATGAGTAGGTGCTGTTTCTGGAGAGAAAAAAAACTGTAAAAAATTATGCTTATTTCTTAATGTATCCCTAATTGTCCTCTCTGCATACTCCCTCTCTTTCTATCCTGCTGTGAGACCTTCTGCAGCTGAAATTGAACCTCCCAACCATCCATCCTTCCACCCACACACAGAGTACACACAAACACAGAGTCCCCCAATCAATAAAACACATGCACCAAATACAGAATGAGCATGAAACAAGACATACTCAATCTAATACCATATGTAAGGCTGCAGTAGCGGAGTGGAACTGACCTTCCACGGAGTTGCATTATTTTCCAGAGAACGCATAGACCCCCGAGTTGATTTTCCCTTTTATACCATGGCTATAATTTAACACATTTGCCACTAGAAATGTGTTCATTTGACGGTAGAAATGTGTTCAAGTAGCTAGCAAGTTTACTAGATAGACTAAATATACAAAAGTATGTGGACACCCTTTCAAATGACAGGATTCGGCTATTTCAGCCACACCCGTTGCTGACAGGTGTATAAATTCGAGCACACAGCCATGCAATCTCCATAGACAAACATTGGCAGTAGAATGGCCTTACTGAAGAGCTCAGTGACTTTCAACGTGGCACCGTCATAGGATGCCACCTTTCCAACAAGTCAGTTCGTCAAATTTCTTCCCTGCTAGAGCTGCCCCGGTCAACTGTAAGTGCTGTTATTATGAGGTGTGAACATCTAGGAGCAAAACGGCTCAGCCACGAAATGGTAGGCCACACAAGCTCACAGAACGGGACCAGCGAGTGCTGAAGGGAATTGCGCGTAACAATTGTCTGGCCTCGGTTGCAACACTCACTACCACGTTCCAAACTGCCTCTGGAAGCAACGTCAGCACAATAACTGTTTGTCGGGAGCTTCATGAAATGGGTTTCCATGGCCGAGCAGCCGCACACAAGCCTAAGATCACCATGCCCTTCACCATCTGGCAGTTCGACGGACGAATCTGGGTTTGGCGGATGCCAGGAGAACGCTACCTGGCCCAATGCATAGTGCCAACTGTAAAGTTTGGTGGAGGAGGAATAATGGTCTGGGGTTGTTTGTCATGGTTTGGGCTAGGCCCCTAGTTCCAGTGAATGGAAATCTTAACGCTACAGCATACAATGACATTCTAGACAATTCTGTGCTTCCAACTTTGTGGCAACAGTTTGGGGAAGGCCCTTTCCTGTTTCAGCAAACAATGTCCCTGTGCACAAAGCTAGCTCCATACAGAAATGGTTTGTCAAGATCGGTGTGGAAGAACTTGACTGGCCTGCACAAAGCCCTGACCTTAACCCCATCGAACACCTTTGGGATGAATTGGAACGCCGACTGCAAGCCAGGCCTAATCGCCCAACATCAGTGCCCGGCCTCAATAATGCTCTTGTGGCTGAATTGAAGCAAGTCCCCGCAGCAATGTTCCAACATCTAGTGGAAAGCCTTCCCAGTAGAGTGGAGGCTGTTATAGCAGCAAAGAGGCGACCAACTCCATATTAATGCCCATGATTTTGGAATGAGACGTTCGACGAGCAGTAGTGTAGCTACAGTAGTTGCTGTGATAACCAAACACACAGACTTGCTAGTTTAGCTAAGCAAACCATTGGTCCTAGCTTGCCATTATGAAAATCAAATTCAACAATGCCAATAATGTTTTCAATTCAACTTTCGCTTTCAAAAGCAGCTCAAACATAGAACATGTAAGAATTTACTATAGCCATTGAATTCTACTGTGCAAATATACTGTGCGTTATAGGGAAATAATGCACTCTAGAATGCACTTCAAGCCAATCAGAAACAAGTATTCAACAATGTCATGGTATAAGAAAACAATAACGCATGACAAAAGTATATTAGCATCGACATATGTGATATTTTCATCTTGCCGAGAGCATTACCCTGACTCCATCTCCATCATGTTTGAATAAAATGTAAGTACGTTTTGAGATCCCAAGTGCTCTATCTAAAGATGTTCATCTTCTGAGCTATAAATGCTAAAAATACCAACTATTTCTAGATGTAATATTCCCATCCTATCTGGTTCCCCAATGTTTGGGTTTTGTATGGCTCTGCCTCTGGCTGTGGTCTAGATTTACAAGAGATGCCCGCTGTGGTGTGGTGTTCATAGCTGCTGTCTTGATCTCTGTAGCTTCAGGGACAACAGTGTCAGCTCTGGTGAGGCTGAGTCCTCTGAGTCCTGTTCTCTCACACACGGAGACAGCCAGTCAACACAGCATAGTTCCCTAGACTCTGTCTCTAGTGCTGTGTATTTGTACTGAAATCTCCTTCTTTCAACTGGTTGTATTCCTAACAAAGTTGCCCTAAGAAAGATGCAATATATTCAACATTTGAAAATTTAAATATTTGTAAAAAGAAACATGCAATAACTATGACTGGGTTCAGACAAATGTGTGCTTGTACCGGTTCTGAATTAAATATAACATACTGTACAAACCTGACCATTAAAAGATGGTTCAACAACACATTGATAAAGTTGCAAGACACAAGAGCTGTCATAAACAATCACACTTCAACTTCTGGAGAGAATCCTTTGGTAAGTCGATAACTCTCTGAAAGACTCGTATTACAAATAAAAACAGCAATACTTCAGACTGCAATTGAACGGCTTGACAGAGGAGAACACAATATACCGATTCAAGGATATCTAGCACTATAAAAAGCACCCAGTATTGAAAATGCTGACCTTTAGGAGGGGAAAGAGCTGACCAATAAATATCCTATTTCAGACTTCCTCCTCCCAGTGATCTGTTTTGCCATCTTGTCTTTGAGGTAATTTCATACCAGTCCGACCTGACAGAGACCTTAACGTATTCATCTCCCTGAGGAAGCTATTCCTCGAGGTCAATCTTCATTCCTATCTGATCGTTATTCTTTAATTGATAAACTATGAATAGCTACTGCTTCAGGCTACATATAGAGGGAAAACATGAAAAGCATAAACAGCAAAGGCATTTTTTTTCTCGATTTGAAGTATGTGCTTTTTGCCCAGAGGGGCATACAACATGCTTGTTTTCTTGCATTGATTACTAAACAATCAATTTACTATACTGGATTGTAAATAGTTCATTTATCTTCCTCCGGTGAAAATAGGTTGTACTTAAAGCAGTACTAGGATTGCATACTAATATGAAACCAAAACCAAACAGTCACATACTGTATGACACACTCACATATCACCCACCTGACCCTCTCGTTGTAATATAAATGCCACCAAACAGTGAGAAACTGCACAATGGGAAGACCCTAGAACCAAGCAACATCTTTAATTTCATAGTAAATTATCCTGCCGCTTCTTTCAATTCAGGTTATACCTCAAGGGTGATCATTTATTCACAACATAAGTTCCCCACTCAAGAGAACTAATGAGGCCTTGAGTTTAGTTCAATAATTCAATGTCAAGTAAAAAATGCAATAACAAAAAAGGCAAGAGACACTATGTTTGACATTGGAAGGAGTGCAATCTTCAAAGACCTTCAAGAAAATGGTGTAAGCAAAACGCCTCAATTAAGAAAGTGGGTAATTGAATTCCACAGCTAAGCAGCTCCTGCAGTGTGTTGGAAAATTTAGAAATGGTGGCGCTCTGTAGAATTATCAGGACAGGACTGGAGAAAACGAGGGGGAGAGAGAATTTAGACATGCATCATTTGGAGCAGCACATGCTATACTTTAAAAGGCCATTGGTCCGGACACAACACAGGCAATAGGCTAATCTCAATTGCCTGTCCTGATAACCAATCTCAGTCCTGCTACAGTAGCCCCATGCTTCTTGCTATCTCACCCAGTATCTCACCTGGTATCGCCTCTGTAGCGATATTACACAATGTCTTCATGGTGAAGAGACTGTCAGGTCTGTTGAGTATCTCAGCGCTTCTACTGTCAATCTATCTGCCATCCTTCATCGATGTCAATGTGTTTTTATATAGCTGTAGCTTCATCTCTCCCGACAAGATCTACTCTGACCACAGTAAACTTTGTTCTGACATTATAAAGAGGAGAAACCAAGACAAAACACTTTTTTTTTCAAGTGCTGGTGGAATGAGGTCCATTTTGAACTATTTATACACATTTACAAGCATTAATGCTATTTAAGTACCTCTAGTATAAGCATTTAAAAAGCATTTGTAAAGATAGAACACACTGAAAAGATTGAACAAAATTATTTATGTTGTCAATCTGGTATTGTATAACTGAATCAACATTATTGGAAGCCTAACCTGTTGGATAAATCAACCTCCGGCTTATTCCTTACATCTATGCAAAGGGAAATTACATTGGGGAGGGAAACAAAAACCTGTAGATGAACCCAACCCACTGTCACAACATCTTACCCTTATACTGCACTAAGCTCTTTCCTTCCATCATTCTAACCTGTATTTATCTGAGTTCTCTGCTCCGAATCTCAAATCAAATCAAATCAACATTTATTGGTCCCGTACACACAGTGGTGTAAGGTACTTAAGTAAAAAATGATTTATAGTACTACTTAAGTCGTTTTTCGGGGTATCTGTACTTTACTATTTCTATTTTTGACTACTTTTACTTCACTACATTCCTAAAGAAAATAATGTACATTTTACTCCATACATTTTCCCCGACACCCAAAAGTACTTGTTACATTTTGAATGCTTAGCAGGACAGAAAATGGTCCAATGCACACAATTATCAAGAGAACATTCCTGGTCATCCCTACTGCCTCTGATTTGGCAGACTCACTAAACACAAATGCTCTGTTTGTAAATGATGTCTGAGTGTTGGAGTGTGCCACTGGCTATGCGTACATTAAAATAACAAGAAAATGGTGCCGTCTGGTTTGCTTAATATAAGGAATTTGAAATGATTTATACTTTTACTTTGACTTTTGATACTTAAGTATATTTTAGCAATTACATTTACTTTTGATACTTAAGTATATTTAAAAGCAAATACTTTAAGACTTTTACTCAAGTAGTATTTTACTGGGTGACTTTCACTTTTACTTGAGTCATTTTCTATTAAGGTGTCTTTACTTTTACTCAAGTATGACAATTGGGTACTTTTACCACCACTGCGTACACAGATTTACAGTACATAGGGCAGCAGTCTCCAAGGTGCAGGGTAGAGTACTGGGTGGTAGCCGGCTAGTGACAATGTCTGAGGTTCAGGGCAGGGTACCGGGCAGAGGCCGGCTAGTGATGACTGTTTAACAGTCTGATGGCCTGCAGATAGAAGCTGTTTTTCAGTCTCTCGGTCCAAGCTTTGATGCACCTTTACTGTCTCCGCCTTCTAGATGTTAGCAGTGAGAACAGGCCGTGGCTCGGGTGGCTGAGGTCCTTGATGATCTTCTTGGCCTTCCTGTGACACTGGGTGCTGTAGCTGTCTTGGAGGGCAGGCAGTGTGCCCCTGGTGATGCGTTGGGCTGAGTCGGCTGACCGCACCGCCCTATGGAGAGCCCTGCGGTTGCGGGCAGTGTAGTTGCCAACCAGGCGGTGATACAGCCAGACAGAATGCTCTCGATGGTGCATGATCTTACGCCATCATACAGTGGCTTGTCTGTGTTGTAGGTCAGCCAAACAAAGCATCTTAAATAGCCAGTGACCTTAAATATCATTGTAACTAATAGAATGGATATAGCCAGGCCACTCTCTTTAACAGACAGGAAATGCAAATTAGGGTTTCTTCTAGCGTTCAATTTTAATCTTGATCAGCATCTTTTTTTTAACCTCCCCTGCAGAATATTTACGCAAACTAGCTGTGCAACAACGTGTGTTAAAACGCTCTGATGCTCACTCACTATTAAATCTAGGGCACGGGATTGCTCAACACAAAACAGACAGCAGTGGCAGATTTAAAAATAAAAGATTAAATGCTTGTGGGATGAAAAACAAAAAATCAAACATGCTAGCGTGGACACACACACACACAAAACCTGTGGTATACATTAACCCCAATGTAAGATGCATTTGTTTGTAAACCCGTCTATCCGATAGATATTCCATTCAATATTCTCAATCAAAGATGTTCTCTTCCCCTCCATGAATTTAGCGTGTGCCTCTGGTCTATTAATCCCATCCTTTTGTACGCCTCTCACAATGGTGCCCATGGACTAACACACAGTACAGAATGGGAGTGATCTGAGGATAGACGTAAAATGAAACATGTTGACATAAACACAACCCCTGTCTTTAGATGGCAGTCTAAGTAAAGGTGACTCCCTAAGGAGTGAAGTACGGAAACATTCAGTTGAACCTCAAATGAACACAATATGGCATGGGGCAAGTAAGCAGTGTTATTTAGCCGTCCAGTAGTACTCTACTCCTATAAAGAAAAATGCAACAACAGGTTCCTTATAAGTCTGCCAGGGAGCATATCACTCCTCAGTGAGGTCAGCGATGAGCTCTCATCACCAGGCCTGGAGCTCACTTTAATTAAAAGGGTCAGTGAGGCATCGTAGCTCCTTTGACTCAGATGATGGATAAGTACTCTCTCAAAAACATGAGACGAAGCGGAGAATGAAAAGCACAAAGGAACGAAGGAAGAAATAATTAAATAGAATGGGATAACAAGAGAAAGAAAGGAGAGAGAAAGTAAGAAAAAAAAGGAAAGCACAAGAAAGAGAGAGGACCAGGAAATAAAGGAAACATGAAACCATTATGACTGGCTGTTTTTCTGGAGAAGCAATGAACTGATAAAGGGAGGAGGAGAGGTGTGGTTTTGTGTTTTGCGAGGTCACAGTCCGGTAACCTGAGGCAAAACCGAGCGGGAGTTGGAGAGCGTGTTTGTGTGTGCATGTGTTTTAGAGTGTGTGTGTGTGTGTGTGTGCATGAGTCTATTGTGTGTGTGAGATTGTGCTGATTCAGTACGGATGGGTGAAGGTGACCCTCCCGCCTCCTACAGCTCCCTGCCACCTGACATTGATCCTAGTTTTCACACTGACTCAAGCATACCACCACCAGGCTTTTCAGGGCAGTCTTGACATTTCCAAAATATTGCAGTGCAATTGTTATTTCACACGCTGTTATTGATTTGTCATTAAATTGATTTGCACGCCCGATTGGAAGGTTATTTACATCTGCACACTTAGAAAACACGTATCTAGTCAAAGTATTGCTGTATGTCTATCAAATTATATGGATAGATGAGCAACACACATTAAATAGGGAAGAAACAATCTTGGAAATGGGTGACAGTTCTGTTCAGTACTAATAATAGAATGGCCCACCCAAACATTAGGTGCTACACTTGAGACAAGATCTTAGAATAGACAGTGAATGCTACAACTACAGAATTCCAATGCAGTAACAGAGAGCAAAGACTCGGTCCACAGATGGGGGAGTGTCTGTGTAGCCCTGCCCTGTCAAGGGTAAACTGCCGCACATCCTCCCCCTGCCACCTCCTCCTCCCCTAACCACACCTTAAAACAATGAATATGCATGAGTGTGAAGGGAAGAACAAGCACATCATTAGAGAATCAACAACTCCCAGGCGACATACACCAATACTACACAAGAGCATGTCAATTCCCACCTAATCTGCTATTCTCTCATTAGCTGGTTAGTGGACATTTTTTTGAAGACTGCTGGCAAACGGCCAAATATATTTCAGGTTAATTACAGCTGCTTAAGACTATGTGAAAGAATGGATAGAAAAAAGGGGAATGAAGTGAAGGAGATATTAAGAGATAAAGCACATGCCAAAAACAAGACCCTGAAACGTCAAGGATATGCTATCGGCAACTGAGACCTATAATGGGTAAACCTGGGGGTGTCAATAGGTGAGGAGATGAGAGAGAAAGATCAGTTCTCTCTGGGATACAGTGTGTGCCAAGCTGTGGAGGGACAGTCGTCTCCAAGTACAAGTGGCTGGGATAGCGCCACATGTTTCTGGTTCTCTTGGAATTAATTCATTATTCATAATACCACTATAACCTTGACTGCTCCCAGAGTCCAGAGCAATGCTATGTGTGAAGTCAGGGTCACACATCCATTACTTCAAAACAAGCAGGGACACACCCTGCACACCAACTGCTAGTGAAACACACACAGAGACACACAAACAAACATGCACAAGCACACACACACACAATAATACAAATGCTTACTTACACAGATATTCAAGGACATGTGTGCATTTCATTTGATTAACAACATACAATCCATTTGTCACACACACACACACACACTGCACAGTAGTTTCTGCAGGCATGAAATATAAAAGCTGTATCTATGTAAAAACTAATTGCAAAACTGGTCCACTGAACATGTGCAGTACTACTATTACAGTAGGACAACTACTGATATTATTTCTGTCATTATTAACTTTTTACATTTTTGTTTGGGTATCACACAGAATCATGGGCAAAAACTAAATTATATGTCTTACAATGTTGAGACTGTCTTGATTATATAAACACAAATAACATAAAAAAAATGTTTTACTTATTTGCCAATACTAACTATTTTATGGCGAACAATCACATTCTGACAATACTGTACAAAGAAAACATTCAAGAAGCTAAAAAAACTTGACCAGTCAACTGTCACCTTTATCAGTAAGATCTCCCTCCCTCATCCTCTGTATAAGGAGCCCACACACTCACAACAAATGGTCACATTGGTAGCCTAATATTTAGGGGGAAAATACTGACCTGCCTTGGCGCTGACATACACACATTCTTTTCAAGCAATTTAGCCGTTCAAAGAGGAGCCGTTTAAACGCGTCTATATACATTGACCCGACTGAAACTACACTTGACCCCAACGGTCACTGAATTGAATATGACCAAATAAATGCAAAATACGTTTCTATTCTAAATGTATTCAATTCAATTTGAAATCGGACTACGCGAGTTTATTGACAGCTGTTGTCGATAGTTTCTGTAGAGAGACACTCAGACGCGATGTGCACGCTAGACGGAGTATTTGTACACTGTAGTGCATGATGCTCTACGGCTGAGCACGAGACCCGTGATCTGACAGAGGGAAAAAACTGTCTGGCAAAAAAAACAGCAAATCTGACAGCGTTTGCTCTATAAACTAAGAGCCTGGTAGGCTATTCAATTAAACGGACAGCCAGGGGTTAGTTGTGAAAATGGATGCATGGCATGGGTGTTTAACTTATCAAGGGCTATGGCTATGCTTAACTCTCACTTATTGGTTGGTAGCAGAAACGATAGACTAACACCCGAACCCCGTCAAGACACCGATGCTCACCTTCATAATTCCTGCTTTCTTCTCGGCATATCCCCTTGCTTTTTATCTTCTTTTGATAAATCAGTTTGGTTATAGACGTTCAACCGATTTTTTACAATGTAGTTGAGGCCATTGATGTAAAGAAAAGACACCGCGACGACATGGATTTCAACTGGACAGAGGTGTTACGGAACTGGAGATGCGATGCTGTCAGAGCGCGATAGCGATGCCTTGAGGCAGTTGAACAGGTCAAAATTGCGTGGGACTTTAGCATAATGTTCTCGGTCACAAAAAGCAGAGAAACAGTGATAAGGCAAATGAGCACCAAGGGAGGTGGGGGCATGGGGGCTGGATGAAAATGTGGAAAAAGAACCGCCCCTAGAGAAAGTCGTGTAGGCCTACAGTATTATCCTTCACTTTAATTAGTTCGTCCGATCCCTCGTCTTTCAGCATTAGTCTAGTCTGATGAGAGGTTGACATGATAATCATCAAACACAGTACACTGAAGTTTAAGTAATGGACCAAACTTAATTAACACATTGGACTAACTCAGGTTGGGCATAAAATCTGCAATGCTCTTTCTAATATAAAATACAACATATATTAAAGGAAAAATAGACAACTTTTCAGCCTAAAACAATTAAAAGTGGTTGCCTGTACAATAAAACTCCATATATAGACATAAAATAATTTATCAATCGTCTCTCTGTGTTTCATAATTTTACTTGGTCCTCTGTAGCTCAGCTGGTAGAGCACGGCACTTGTAACGCCAAGGTAGTGGGTTCGATCCCCGGGACCACCCATACACAAAAATGTATGCACGCATGACTGTAAGTCGCTTTGGATAAAAGCGTCTGCTAAATGGCATATTATTTATTTACTTCAATTCACAAGAGGCTGAATGAATCTCAAAGGAGAAAGCATCCGAGTGAGCGAAACAGCGCCCCTCTGTCTCTCTACGTGTAGGCCATCTATCTGATGCTGTCTGGTCCAAACAAGTATGACATTGTTGCCGACCGTAGCATTGAAGGCAAGAGAAGCCAGCGAGTATCTGGCCTACCTTGACAAAAAAAGTATTACAAAATTGTCAATCAGCGTTGAGCTAAACTGAGCGAGCTCAACTGTGAATGGTCCTGGCGCACCCCCAAAAAAAGTGTCATGGGAAGCCAGTTTGGATTTTGGCGTCACTCCTATCAAATCCCATTGAGAGCATAAGTCATTGACAGAAAAACTTCAATTGTTGCATCTTGTTGTGTTGTTGTCCTCCAGTGACTAGCTAGCCAGTTAGCTAAAATTGGCCCTTTCCTAAATTAGCCATGGATGGAGATAGGGATTTGGACTTGTGGTTTTACTTAATTTGCCATACTGGCCAATGATTATAACGGCGATTCTGATCCGACCATTCATTCATACATTGTTGTGCCCCTGGCCTGAGAGGATGGAAGTTCAATATGTAGCTAGATGTAGAAGGCTAATGTTAACTAGCTAACGTTGCCCATGAATGTAGTTAGGCTAGCGAGCAAGCATTTTAGCCAGGTAGCCTAGGACAACAAAAAATCAAAGCGTGTACTGTATGACAGAGTGAAAGAGAGGAGGATGGCATTGCCGTTTCTCTGTAAGTAGGGTGAGTCAACATCTTTTTCTACTTGCACAAACACGCACGCACACATACACAGAAATCAGAACCATGGACAGCCACATCATATTTAGCTTACGTTGATAGGACTAAATTGTTTTTAGTATCTTTTAGTTGTGACTGTATTAGACTAAGCAGAGGTGATTTGATGATGTTAAAATGTTGAACTTGAAATGGTGCTGGAATAGTGGTGGCAGCTCCTGTTTTCTTTGCGACTTGCGGTAACTCTGTGGTTCTAAATCAATTGTTGTTTAGTGGTCCAAAAATTTTAGAAACATTTGCTTGACCATGCTGTAGGTCATTTAACTGTCTGTTACTGTACATGCAATGTGCTTTGTGGACTTCATTGGACGGATGTTGCTATCTGGTTTTCTGATAAAACAAAGGTGTGGTTGAATGTATTCTGCCACAGTGTCTTCTTATTGTCTCGGCTGCAAGGCATATGAATTAACAGGTTATAGAGCAAACAACGCAATTATCAAAACACATAGGTTGTAATCTGGCTTTTGGGGGGTTACACACGCAACCCTACTTGTGTCTAAACTGATCCATCAAATCGCGCTGTCGGTCCACAAAACTACATTACCCAAAACTCTATTGCATTGCAAAAATCATGGTCTGTGCAATTCGGAATCCTTGGGACGTCCATATCCGGGTTATGTTTAGTGTATGGACGTCCAAAGGATTCTGAATTGCAATGCCCTTGCAAACATGGCGGCCTCTCAACAGGAGGAAAACAGCAGTAACGTTAATGTTGATACATCAACATCTAGTGTACACCAACAGCAAGGAGAGAGGAAAGCAGGGGCTATATCATTTGGTTTTAGCAAAACTGTAAATAAATTAAAATCTAGTCGGGATGAAGCTATCAACGCAGATGAGCGAGATTATTTAACCGGAGTCGATGGGAAAGAATTGCTAAGGTAAGTTAACGTTAGCTAGCTAGCTAGCTTTCTTCTAATGTTGGTGTTTAAATACAGTTGCATTAGGTAATTATTGTTGCCTAGTAGTTAGCTAATAACGTTACTAGCCTGTATGTTGAATAAACCTGTTGCTGCCCCTTCATGTATTAGCTAGATAGCTATGTATTTAGTTACCACAGCAAAGACATTACGGTTTAGAAACTCTTTGCAGGTAGCTGCCTACATTTCTTCTTCTTTGGTATTATGGCGGTCCGCAAACAAATATTATAGGTGCATGTTACTATTCTCTAGTATGAATTCATTACACTTTGAAAAAATGGCCCTACCAACTAACCCTGGCTGCACCCATTAAACCTCACCACAATTTCACTACTTTGGCCCTATCTGATCCTGGATTCGGGACAAAAGCTCTCACTGGATAATTGACACATCCTAATTTGACTTTATGTGGTAAAGACTGCATAAAAACTCAGAAGTACAGACCGTGTCTTGTGTGTTTCACCACGCACCAAACGGCGGGGGCGTCACAGACACCGGGAAGCTTCAACTTCAGTTGATCCTCCTCAACACTTAACGCCACTCCAGTTATCACTCCTTTCAACGGCGCCATGCTCCGCACGCTCCCTGTGGACGGCAGAAATGCAAAAAATCAACACGATTCCACTTCGAGTCACTTTCACCAACCCAACATTCCCCAACCTGTTCTCCACCCAACCTAACACCACATATGGATCTGCCAGAAGGCAAGGATCCATTCTCTCCAAAAATCTCACTCCCACTGGGCCAGAATCAACTTTGTCATCAGGACAAGGCTCAAACTCGGTGGTCTTCACCGCACCTGCAACCGCAGTTAATTCATCCTCACTCTCGTCATGTTCAATTTCCTTCTGTAGCTCTTCCAAAAGTTGTGTGATCCACCACACCATATTCACTCAAAACATCTTCCACTTTTCTATTTTTTTCCCCTGTCTGCCATCTTACCCCCACCTCATGGCCACGATGTCCCTCCATAGATAGCTACATTTCTTCTTCTTTGGGTTTTGTAGCGACCTACATGCAAAAAGGTGTATTGTCGCCACCAACTGTGTGGGATGAAAATAAAAGATCCCAAAAGACAAATTATGTGGATAAAAATACTCATACTGACCACCCGAAAATCGATCATCAACATGCTCTTTGCCTCATCTGTTAAAATCAATCATCCATGTCTGATAATGGCGTTGGAGGGGATGGCTGCCGTTTTACGGGCTCTTAACCAACTGTGCTATTTATTTATATATTTTTTTGCATTGTTTGTAAATTATTTTGTACATAATGTTGCTGCTGCCGTCTCTTATGACCGAAAAGAGCTTCTGGACATCAGAACAGTGATTACTCACAACGAAGGATATACTGCTTTCCAGGGACCAGGCCTAAATCCCCGTCATTCGCGTGAAGAAAAGACGAAGATGCAGAGGTCGGCTGACTTGTAAGAATTTGTCGGCGAGTGGGTAAACCGCCACTACCATCCATCCTATTGGGCAACGTGCAATCATTGGAAAATAAACTGGACGACACTGATAATATAGAGCTGACTGGGTTTTCCGTGCATCGGCAGGACAGAGCAGCTACGTCTGGTAAGTCGGGAGGGGGGGGTCTGTGTCTATTTGTCAATAACAGGTGGTGCACAATGTCTAATATGAAAGAAATTCTCTAGGTATTGCTTGCCTGAGGTAGAATACCTCATGATAAGCTGTAGACCACACTATCTACCAAGAGAGTTCTCATTTATATTATTCATAGCCATCTATTTACCACCACAAACCGATGCTGGCACTAAGACCACACTCAACGAGCTGTATAAGGCCATAAGCAAACAAGAAAATGCATATCCGGAAGCGGCGCTCCAATGGCCGGGGACTTTAATGCAGGCAAACTTACATCCGTTTTACCTCATTTCTACCAGCATGTCACATGTGCAACCAGTGGGAAAAAAAACTCTAGACCACCTTTACTCCACACACAGACGCATACAAAGCTCTCCCTCGCCCTCCATTTGGCAAATATGACCATAATTATATCCTCCTGATTCCTGCTTACAAGCAAAAACTAAAGCAGGAAGTACCAGTGACTCGCTCAATACGGAAATGGTCAGATGATGCAGATGCTAAGCTACAGGACTGTTTTGCTAGCACAGACTGGAATATGTTCCAGGATTCATCCAATGGCATTGAGGAGTGTACCACCTCAGTCACAGGCTTCATCAGTAAGTGCATCGACGACATCGTCCCCACAGTGACGTACGTACATATCCCAACCAGAAGCCATGGATTACAGGCAACATCCGCACTGAACTAAAGGCTAGAGCTGCCGCTTTCAAGGAGCGGGACACTAATCTGGACGCTTATAAGAAATCCCGCTGTGCCCTCAGACCAACCATCAAACAGGCAAAGCTTCAATACAAGACTAAGATCAAATCCTACTACACCGGCTCTGACGCTTGTCGGATGTGGCAGGGCTTGCAAACTATTACGGACTACAAAGGGAAACCCAGCCGCGAGCTGCCCAGTGACACGAGCCAACCAGACGAGCTAAATGCCTTTTATGCTCGCTTCGATGCAAGCAACACTGAAGAATGCATGAGAGCACCAGCTGTTCCGGACGACTGTGTGATCACGCTCTCCGTAGCCGATGTGAACAAGACCTTTAAACAGGTCAACATTCACAAGGTCGCGAGGCAAGACGGATTAACAGGACATGTACTCAGAGCATACACGGACCAACTGGCAAGTGTCTTCACTGACATTTTCAACCTCTCCCTGACCGAGTCTGTAATACCTACATGTTTCAAGCAGGCCACCATAGTCACTGTGCCCAAGAAAGCGAAAGTAACCTGCCTAAATGACTACCGCCCCGTAGCACTCACGTCGGTAGCCATGAAGTGCTTTGAAAGGCTGGTCAAGGCTCACATCAACACCATCATCCCGGAAACCCTAGACCCACTCCAATTCGCATACCGCCCCAACACATCCACAGATGACACGATCTCAATCACACTCCACACTGCCCTTTCCCACCTGGACAAAAGGAACACCTATGTGAGAATGCTGTTCATTGACTACAGCTCAGCGTTCAACACCATATTACCCACAAAGCTCATCACTAAGCTAAGGACCCTGGGACTAAACACCTCCCTCTGCAACTGGACCCTGGACTTCCTGACGGGCCGCCCCCAGGTGGTAAGGGTAGGCAATAACACATCTGCCATGCTGATCCTCAACACTGGGGCCCCTCAGGGGTGCGTGTTTAGTCCCCTCCTGTACTCCCTGTTTACGTACGACTGCGTGGCCAAGCACTACTCCAACGCCATCATTAAGTTTGCTGACGACACAACAGTGTTAGTAGGCCTGATCACCGACAACGATGAGACAGCCTATAGGGTGGAGGTCAGAGACCTGGCAGTGTGGTGCCAGCACAACAACCTCTCCCTCAATGTGAGCAAGACAAAGGAGCTGATCGTGGACTACAGGAAAAGGAGTGCCGAACAGGCCCCCATTAACATCGATGGGGCTGTAGTGGAGCGGACCGAGAGTTTTAAGTTCCTTGGTGTCCACATCACCAACAAACTATCATGGTCCAAACACACCAAACAGTCGTGAAGAGGGCACGACAACACCTTTTCCCCCTCAGGAGACTGAAAATATTTGGCATGGGTCCCCAGATCCTCAAAGTTCTACAGCTGCACCATCGAGAGCATCCTGACCAGTTGCATCACCGCCTGGTATGGCAACTGCTCGGCATCTGACCGTAAGGCGCTACAGAAGGTAGTGCATACGGCCCAGTACATCACTGGGGCCAAGCTTCCTGCCATTCAGGACCTAGGCGGTGTCAGAGGAAGGCCCAGAAAATTGTCAAAGACTCCAGACACCCAAGTCATAGACTGTTCTCTCTGCTACCGAACGGCAAGCGGTACCGGAGCGCCAAATCAAGGTCCAAAAGGTTCCTTAACAGCTTCTACCCCCAAGCCATAAGACTGCTGAACAATTAATAAAATGTCCACCCAACTGTTTACATTGACAACCCCCCCCCCCCCCCCCCGCACCCCTTTGTTTTTACACTGCTACTACTCACTGTTTATTATCTATGCATAGTCACTTTACCCCTACCTACATGTACAAATTACCTCGACTAAACTGGACCCCCACATATTGACTCGGTACCGGTTCCTGAAGGCCCAAGGAGGTTCTCACCCAAGATTTGATGGTACATTGCGCCGTCCATCGTCCCTTTGATGTGGTGAAGTTGTCCTGTCCCCTTAGCAGAAAAACACCCCCAAAGCATAATGTTTCCACCTCCATGTTTGACGGTGGGGATGATATTCTTGGGGTCATAGGCAGCATTCCTCCTCCTCCAAACACGGCGAGTTGAGTTGATGCCAAAGAGCTCGATTTTGGTCTCATCTGACCACAACACTTTCACCCAGTTCTCCTCTGAATCATTCAGATGTTCATTGGCAAACTTCAGACGGGCCTGTATATGTGCTTTCTTGAGCAGGGGGACCTTGCGGGCTCTGCAGGATTTCAGTCCTTCACGGCGTAGTGTGTTACCAATTGTTTTCTTGGTGACTATGGTCCCAGCTGCCTTGAGATCATTGACAAGATCCTCCCATGTAGTTCTGGGCTGATTCCTCACCGTTCTCATGATCATTGCAACTCCACGAGGTGAGATCTTGCATGGAGCCCCAGGCCGAGGGAGATTGACAGTTATTTTGTGTTTCTTCCATTTGCGAATAATCGCACCAACTGTTGTCACCTTCTCACCAAGCTGCTTGGCGATGGTTTTGTAGCCCATTCCAGCCTTGTGTAGGTCTACAATCTTGTCCCTGACATCCTTGGAGAGCTCGTTGGTCTTGGCCATGGTGGAGAGTTTGGAATCTGATTGATTGATTGCTTCTGTGGACAGGTGTCTTTTATACAGGTAACAAGCTGAGATTAGGAGCACTCCCTTTAAGAGTGTGCTCCTAATCTCAGCTCGTTACCTGTATAAAAGACACCTGGGAGCCAGAAATCTTTCTGATTGAGAGGGGTTCAAATACTTATTTCCCTCATCAATCAATCAGATTCCAAACTCTCCACCATGGCCAAGACCAAAGAGCTCTGCAAGGATGTCAGGGACAATATTGTAGACCTAGACAAGGCTGGAATGGGCTACAAGACCATCGCCAAGCAGCTTGGTGAGAAGGTGACAACAGTTGGTGCGATTATTCGCAAATGGAAGAAACACAAAAGACCTGTCAATCTCCCTCGGCCTGGGGCTCTATGCAAGATCTCACCTCGTGGAGTTGCAATGATCATGAGAACGGTGAGGAATCAGCCCAGAACTACACGGGAGGATCTTGTCAATGATCTCAAGGCAGCTGGGACCATAGTCACCAAGAAAACAATTGGTAATACACTATGCCGTGAAGGACTGAAATCCTGCAGCGCCCGCAAGGTCCCCCTGCTCAAGAAAGCACATAAACAGGGCCGTCTGAAGTTTGCCAATGAACATCTGAATGATTCAGAGGAGAACTGGGTGAAAGTGTTGTGGTCAGATGAGACCAAAATCGAGCTCTTTGGCATCAACTCAACTCGCCGTGTTTGGAGGAGGAGGAATGCTGCCTATGACCCCACAGACCTCTACATGCTTTGTAAGTAGGAAAACCTGCAAAATCGGCAGTGTATCAAATACTTGTTCTCCCCACTGTATATATATCTATACAGTACCAGTCGAAAGTTTGGACACACCTACTCATTCAAGGGTTTTTCTTTATTTTTACTATTTTCTAAATTGTAGAATACTAGTGAAGACATTAAAACTATGAAATAACACATATGGAATCATGTAGTAACCAAAAAAGTGTTAAACAAATCAAAATATATTTTATATTTGAAATTCTTCAAATAGCCACCCTTTGCCTTGATGACAGTTTTGCACACTCTTGGCATTCTCTCAACCAGCTTCACCTGGAATGCTTTTCCAACAGTCTTGAAGGAGTTCCCACATATGCTGAGCACTTGTTGGCTGCTTTTCCTTCACTTTGCTGTCCGACTCATCCCAAACCATCTCAATTTGGTTGAGGTCGGGGGATTGTGGAGGCCAGGTCATCTGATACAGCACTCCATCACTCTCCTTTTTGGTGAAATAGCCCTTACACAGCCTGGAGGATTGTTGTGTCATTGTCCTGTTGAAAAACAAATGATAGTCCCACTAAGCCCAAACCAGATTAGATGACGTATCGCTGCAGAATGCTGTGGGAGCCATGCTGGTTAAGTGTGCCTTGAATTCTAAATAAATCACAGACAGTGTCACCAGCAAAGCACCCCCACACCATAACACCTCCTCCTCCTCCTCCATGCTTTACGGGGGGAAATACACATGAGGAGATCATCCGTTCACCCTGGACAAATTTCAACTGGTCTAATGTCCATTGCTCGTGTTTCTTGGCCCAAGCAGGGCTCTTCTTATTATTGGTGTCCTTTAGTAGTGGTTTCTTTGCAGCAATTCGACCATGAAGACCTGATTCACACAGTCCCCTCTGAACAGTTGATGTTGAGATGTGTCTGTGACTTGAACTATGTGAAGCATTTATTTGGGCTGCAATTTCTGAGGCTGGTAACTCTAATGAACTTATCCTCTGCAGCAGAGGTGACTCTGTGTCTTCCATTCCTGTGGCGGTCCTCATGAGAGCCAGTTTTCATCATAGCGCTTGATGGTTTTTGCGACTGCACTTGAAGAAACGTTCAAAGTTCTTGAAATGTTCCGTATTGACTGACCTATCACTATTATTCTACAATGTAAAAATAAAGAAAAACCCTTGAATGAGTAGGTGTGTCCAAACTTTTGACTGGTAGTGTATACAAACTTGCAAAAATGTCTAAACCTGTTTTGCTTTGTCATTATGGTGTATTGTGTGTAGATTGATGAGGATTTTTATTTATTTAATCAATTTTAGTATAAGGCTGTAACAACAAAATATGGAAAAGGGGAAGGGGTGTGAATACTTTCCGAATGCACTGTAGAACAACATCTATGTTAGAACACTTGCACTGTATATATAAGTTATTGTAATTTACCGGTTTCTCACAGTTATTTATCCTGGGAAAAGGGAGTGGTTTTGGGCGGAAAATCTCGGTTACCGGGTTCCCGCCATTCAACCCTAATCTACACTGATTGTAGTGGATTTAACAAGTGACATCAATAAGGGATCATAGCTTTCACCTGGATTCACCTGGTCAGTCTATGTCATGGAAAGAGCAGATGCTCTTAATGTTTTTTTTGTATTCAGTATATATACACTAGACGACTGATAGGGGGTGCTGTGTTGAAGCCATCACACCTCTCATCTTTGCACATATACATCATTGTAGCAAATATTTGAGAAGCTATAGAAATGCATTTATGAATGTCTACCTTTGTTTTTTCCACATTTATTCTATTACAGACACCTTTATGCATACTTTTAAATTATATTATGTCAGCTAAACATAAAAATGAAAAAATATATACAAATATTTTCCTTTGTATATTTTTGTAGAGATTACTAATGTTACTGGCCCCACTACAACAAAAAATACTTAAATACAGTGGGGAGAACAAGTATTTGATACACTGCCGATTTTGCAGGTTTTCCTACTTACAAAGCATGTAGAGGTCTGTAATTTTTATCAAAGGTACACTTCAACTGTGAGAGACGGAATCTAAAACAAAAATCCAGAAAATCACATTGTATGATTTTTAAGTAATGAATTTGCATTTTATTGCATGACATAAGTATTTGATACATCAGAAAAGCAGAACTTAATATTTGGTACAGAAACCTTTGTTTGCAATTACAGAGATCATACGTTTCCTGTAGTTCTTGACCAGGTTTGCACACACTGCAGCAGGGATTTTGGCCCACTCCTCCATACAGACCTTCTCCAGATCCTTCAGGTTTCGGGGCTGTTGCTGGGCAATACGGACTTTCAGCTCCCTCCAAAGATTTTCTATTGGGTTCAGGTCTGGAGACTGGCTAGGCCACTCCAGGACCTTGAGATGCTTCTTACGGAGCCACTCCTTAGTTGCCCTGGCTGTGTGTTTCGGGTCGTTGTCATGCTGGAAGACCCAGCCACGACCCATCTTCAATGCTCTTACTGAGGGAAGGAGGTTGTTGGCCAAGATCTTGCGATACATGGCCCCATCCATCCTCCCCTCAATACGGTGCAGTCGTCCTGTCCCCTTTGCAGAAAAGCATCCCCAAAGAATGATGTTTCCACCTCCATTCTTCACGGTTGGGATGGTGTTCTTGGGGTTGTACTCATCCTTCTTCTTCCTCCAAACACAGCGAGTGGAGTTTAGACCAAAAAGCTCTATTTTTGTCTCATCAGACCACATGACCTTCTCCCATTCCTCCTCTGGATCATCCAGATGGTCATTGGCAAACTTCAAACGGGCCTGGACATGCGCTGGCTTGAGCAGGGGGACCTTGCGTGCGCTGCAGGATTTTAAAACATGACGGCGTAGTGTGTTACTAATGATTTTCTTTGAGACTGTGGTCCCAGCTCTCTTCAGGTCATTGACCAGGTCCTGCCGTGTAGTTCTGGGCTGATCCCTCACCTTCCTCATGATCATTGATGCCCCACGAGGTGAGATCTTGCATGGAGTTCCAGACCGAGGGTGATTGACCGTCATCTTGAACTTCTTCCATTTTCTAATAATTGCGCCAACAGTTGTTGCCTTCTCACCAAGCTGCTTGCCTGTTGTCCTTTAGCCCATCCCAGCCTTGTGCAGGTCTACAATTGTATCCCTGATGTCCTTACACAGCTCTCTGGTCTTGGCCATTGTGGAGCGGTTGGAGTCTGTTTGATTGAGTGTGTGGACAGGTGTCTTTTATACAGGTAACGAGTTCAAACAGGTGCAGTTAACACAGGTAATGAGTGGAGAACAGGAGGGCTTCTTAAAGAAAAACTAACAGGTCTGTGAGAGCCGGAATTCTTACTGGTTGGTAGGTGATCAAATACTTATGTCATGCAATAAAATGCAAATTAATTATTTAAAAATCATACAATGTGATTTTCTTGATTTTTGTTTTAGATTCCGTCTCTCACAGTTGAAGTGTACCTATGATAAAAATGACAGACCACTACATGCTTTGTAAGTAGGAAAACCTGCAAAATCGGCAGTGTATCAAATACTTGTTCTCCCCACTGTACATGTAATTTTATCCTTGAAATATTTAAATTAAATACTGTAGAATTCCATTCATTGTTATGGGGGACTGCTGCTACTGGGGAGTGCCCTGCATACTAGTAATCTCGTAGCCCAGATTTCTCGCGTGAGCGCCGACCAGCTTCTTGATGTGACATCTGTCCACAAGAGACTGGGGCCTTTTCTCAATTGGACAAAAGTCCGTCCTCCACACATTCTCCTCCGTGACCCGGAAACCGCTAAGTGTTTGAGGAAATGTAAATTCATTAGTAGGCTAACGGAAGAGTGTCCTCCCCTCCTCGATATAACCTCTGAGAAGCCAGCAAGAATAAGCAAGTCATAGAAAGAATAAGGCTGTGACCTGGTGATTTCCCTTCAAAATAAAAGTCCCGCAATGAAGATGGTAAAAATTATACTAATGGTTAAAATTTTAAAATGTTATTAGGAAATGTTAGCAGACTTAGAATTTTATTTAACAATATCAAAAAAGGAAAATAGTTAATAGCCTAAATAATATTATTAAAAGTAATGATACTAGATAGTTATTATTGTAACAACAGTAATACAAATAACAAAACATTATTTATAATGCTACTATTAACAATAATAGCAATAGCAGTATTATTAAAATGATTATAATAATCAACTTTAGAAAACATTTAAATCCCTTTGTTATTCAACCCATTCAGTACGTTGTTCATATTGGACATACATATTGCACCATACACAATTTTTTGTACATTGTGTCGCAGTGAAAAGGTGGTCCATTTTACTCAGGAGCACCTCTAGAGTTTACACCCCGAGGAGCGTCGCTGCTCATTTCTGCGGCCCTTAAAGAGTGTCCAATCAGCTTAAATGCAGTAAAAATAAATAAAGCGTACATAATTGCCTGTACGTTGTGTCACAGTAAAAGAGGGGTCCATTCTACTCAGGAGCACTTAAACGTCTTTTATCTGATGATGTGCGAATGGAGGAGAGTCTCATTTTATACAAGCCATTTTTGTCCACGTTCACCAGAACGACTGCCCCCTCTTATTGAACCCACAAAGTTCAAGGTCGACCTCGGTATTGCAGGCATTGTTTGCAGAGAACAGAATCCCCCATTTATAGTGAAGGGGAAAATGTCAATCTTCGTGGTCAATCTTCATGTAAATAAATACATTTCTTGAAGACAATTATGGTACCAATAATTGCTTCTATTACACCAGATGTATGTCCTTAAACCAATTATTTTAAAATCGCACACAGAAGTTATAAGGATAATTTACTTTGTAGCTAATGGCAGCCTGCAGTAACTTGGTCGGACTTCAACTTGAGATACTCAATGAGAGGGGGCAGCACTGAGTTAGCCTGCAACATTACTTCTTGGAGTAGCTCAAACTCAAATGTATGTTGGCATAAATGTCCCACATGAGACACCATCTTAACCGACTCCCTTGGCTTCAAATGTACCATTGAGTCTACACATAGGAATGAATGGTGTCACGTGATCGATGGCTTTGTCCATTCATATATAACTCCCGGGTGGCGCAGTGGTCTAAGGCACTGCATCGCAGTGCTAGCTGTGCCACTAGAGATCCTGGTTCGAATCCAGGCTCTGTCGTAGCCGGCCGCGACCGGGAGACCCATGGGCCGTTCCCTCTCCTAGCGGCCTCTCCTCGATTACCTTTGACCCTTTTCAAAAGGAGAGAGGATGCAGGAGTTGAGCAAATCCAATTTAGAAAACGCCTGGGGGTGTGTCCCAATATCTACTTTCTCCTGATTGTGTGTACAATCATTCACTACTTCCCAAAGATCTGGATTAGTGGAGCCATGGGCTAGTGGGAATTTCCACGGTATCTCTTATACCAGTCATTTCCTTTCAAGTCAGTGAAGAAAAGTGAACAAGTGCACACTTTGGGAGGAAGGAGAGATAATTGGGACATAGCCTTTGCATAGCTAATTGTTGTCTAGTTAGTAAATGCTTTCTACCTCCTTTGTCTGTTTTCTTAGTACCAAGCCTGTGGAGAAGCCGAAGGAGCTGATCATTCCACTCATCCAAAGGAATCGCTGGTGCAGCAGGCAGGAAAACAGAGCTGGCCAGGTCCAGGGGCACGGTGATGGAGGGGGGGATAAGGCCAAAACACAACCCCCCTCTCAGGAGCACGACTCAGTGGAATCACAGGCTGTCAAAGAAATTATTGAAGGTGTATGTCTGTCTGTGTATGTTTGTGTCAGCTTCAGTTACTACTTCAATGAAAATAGCCTCTCAGAAATGAACACCTTATCCTAATGTTGTGAATCCACAGTGAATACTTTATTAGTACTCTTTCAACATCTTATCTCTCTTTCAGAATCCCAGAGGCAGCTTGATCAGTGGAAAAATGGCGACCAGGCAGACCCCAACCTCACCATCCCCCTGCTAATGCAGAACCAGGCTCCACAGGGGTTTGAAGATGGAGACCACATCAAAGTGGACCTGCGACCAGAGACTGTAAGTATGGGGCAAGCGTCAGAGGAACCTTGTCTGTGACCATCTGGGTCTTGTGTCATTGGGCTGTGAAGGAAATTCAATGCATTTTCACAGCAAATGTTATGTGTGAAATCAAATTAGGACAGGCAACTTTTACAGAGGGGGATTGAACGTTGGTTCAGGTTACGTGAGAGAAGTTGATACATAAACAGAGATGGAAAGTTATTATAAGCATGAGTGAATGAGAGAGAGCGATGGATGAACAAGAGTGTGTGAAAGTCAGATCAACAGAGTGTGTGCGATGACAGATGGAGGTGGACTGACCAGTTTAACTGGGACTGAAAGCAGAGACCGTGTGAAAGTGCTGACCGCAGGATATTTCCACCAACCAAACAGAACAGTGCCAACAGAGGAGTGTGTGTGTGCACGACACGTACTCACTTCAGATCTGACAGCATCTTACGAACGAGATGACACTCGCTTGCCCTCCCTCTCCCTAGAGACCAACAGTCATCTTCCTTTCTGCATCTCTTCCTCATCACCCCTCCCCCCACCCACTCATCACTGTCATCTCACATCTGCCTTGACTGTAGATACAGTGCCTTCAGAAAGTATTCATACCCCTTGACTTTTTCCACATTTTGTTTTGTTACAGCCTGAATTTAAAATGAATTAAATTGAGATTGTTTTTGTCACTGGCCTACAGACAATACCCCATAATGTGGAATTATGTTTTTCACTTTTTTTTAAAACAAATTCATAAAAAATGAAAAGCTTGAATGTCTTGAGTCAATAAGTATTCAACCTCTTTGTTATGGCAAGCCTAAAAAAGTTCAGGAGTAAAAATGTGCATAACAAGTCACATAATGAGTTGCATGGACTCTCTCTGTGTGCAATAATAGTGTTTAACATGATTTTTGAATGACAACCTCATCTCTGTACCCGACACATACAATTATCTGTAAGGTCCCTCAGTCGAGCAGTGAATTCCAAACACAGATTCAACCACAAAGACCAGGAAGGAAGCAGACATTGAATAACTCTTTGAACATGTTGAAGTTATTAATTACATTTTGGATGGTGTATCAATACACCCAGTCACTACAAAGATACAGGCGTCTTTCCTAACTACGTTGCCGGAGAGGAAGGAAACCGCTCAGAGATTTCACCATGAGGCCAATGGTGACTTTAAAACAGTTACAGAGTTTAATGGCTGTGATAGGAGAAAACTGAGGATGGATTAACAACATTGTAGTTACTCCACAATACTAACCTAATTGACAGAGTGAAAAGAAGGAAGCCTGTACAGAATAAAACTATTCCAAAACATGCATCCTGTTTGCAACAAGGCACTAAAGTAATACTACAAAAAATGTGGCCTGAATACAAAGTGTTATGTTTGGGGCAAATTCAATATAACACATTACTGACTGAGTACACCTCCCCATATTTTCAAACATAGTGGTGGCTGCATCATGTTATGGGTATGCTTGTAATCGTTAAGGACTGGGGAGTTTTTCAGGACAAAAAATTAACAGAATGGAACTAAGCACAGGAAAAATCCTAGAGGAAAACCTGGTTCAGTCTGCTTTCCACCAGACTCTGGGAAATGAATTATATTTTCAGCAGGATAGTAACCTAAAACACAAGGCCAAATTTACACTGGAGTTGCTTACCAAGAAGACAGTGAGTGTTCCTGAGTGGGCGAGTTACAGTTTTGACTTAAATGTACTTGAAAATCTATGGCAAGACCTGAAAATGGTTGTCTAGCAATGATCGGCAACCAATACGGCAGAGCATGAAGAAATAGGAAAATAATAATAGGCAAATGTTGCACAATCCAGGTGTGGAAAGCTCTTAGAGACTTACCCACGAAGACTCACAGCTGTAATTGCTGCCAAAGGTTATTCTACAAAGTATTGACTCAGGGGTGTGAATACTTATGTAAATTACCTATTTCAATATATACTTTTCAAAAAGTTTCCAAAAAATACTTTCTGAAGGCACTGTATAAGGGAGGGGCTGAGGAGCTGGCTCATTCCACCTTTTTACTTCTTCCACCATTATGATGATCCCAGCTTCCCCTAGGGCAGACAGAGCCCATAAGGGAGCTAGTGACAAGCATGGCACTAGGACAGACAGCACCCACATTAATGACAGCAGCATCTCTCTACACTGCTGTGATGTGGTTGGTGACCTCAGTCAACTTGGTCTGACTGAGTCTGTCAGCCCAGAGCCAAAGGATTGTATAACAACAACATTGGAATCAGCTATTTCTGTCTGTGTATGGTGTCCGGACGTACACAAGCATCTGTCAGTCTATAGAAACACTATCTGGCAGGCTGACACAAATGACAATCAGATGTACAGAGCATTAGACTGTACCAGTGGTTGTGTAAAGAGTGATGTCTGTTTTTCTCAGTATCTGAGACTGCATACAGAATGTGATGTGTGTCTGATCAGTTGCTGTGTGTTCAGTCCACAGAGGCAGACTATGACAGTGTTCCTGTGGAGGTGTACGGGTTAGCCATGCTGAAGGGGATGGGCTGGAAGGCCGGAGAGGGCATTGGGCGGACCTTCAAACAGTGAGTATTCTCTCTCATGGTCAGTCTTCATCCCCAATCCCTGTTTAGTTTTTAATGCCTTTAAAATATCTGGGTTGCTATGTCTGCTTTATTTATATCAATATTATCCACTCTTGTTGCATCAGGTTTTTGGCATTGGACTTACATTGAGGGAAAAAAGTATTTGATCCCCTGCTGATTTTGTACGTTTGCCCACTGACAAAGACATGATCAGTCTATCATTTTAATGGTAGGTTTATTTGAACAGTGAGAGACAGAATAACAAACAAAAAATCTAGAAAAACGCATGTAAAAAATGTTATAAATTGATTTGCATTTTAATGAGGGAAATACGTTTTTGACCCCTCTGCAAAACATAACTTAGTACTTGGTGGCAAAACCCTTGTTGGCAGTCACAGAGGTCAGATGTTTCTTGTAGTTGGCCACCAGGTTTGCACACATCTCAGGAGTGATTTTTTCCCACTCCTCTTTGCAGATCTTCTCCAAGTCATTAAGATTTCGAGGCTGACGTTTGGCAACTCGAACCTTCAGCTCCCTCCACAGATTTTCTATGGGATTAGTGGCTAGGCCACTCCAGGACCTTAATGTGCTTCTTCTTGAGCCACTCCTGTCATGCTGGAATACCCATCCACGACCCATTTTCAATGCCCTGGCTGAGGGAAGGAGGTTCTCACCCAAGATTTGACTGTACATGGCCCCGTCCATCGTCCCTTTGATGCGGTGAAGTTGTCCTGTCCCCTTAGCAGAAAAACACCCCCAAAGCATAATGTTTCCACCTCCATGTTTGACGGTGGGGATGGTGTTCTTGGGGTCATAGGCAGCATTCCTCCTCCTCCAAACATGGCGAGTTGAGTTGATGCCAAAGAGCTCAATTTTGGTCTCATCTGACCACAACACTTTCACCCAGTTCTCCTCTGAATCATTCAGATGTTCATTGGCAAACTTCAGACGGGCCTGTATATGTGCTTTCTTGATCAGGGGGACCTTGCGTTCGCTGCAGGATTTCAGTCCTTCACGGTGTAGTGTGTTACCAATTGTTTTCTTGGTGACTATGGTCCCAGCTATCTTGAGATCATTGACAAGATCCTCCCATGTAGTTCTGGGCTGATTCCTCACCATTCTCATGATCATTGCAACTCCACGAGGTGAGATCTTGCATGGAGCCCCAGGCCGAGGGAGACTGACAGTTATTTTGTGTTTCTTCCATTTGCGAAGCACCAACTGTTATCACCTTCTCACCAAGCTGCTTGGCGATGGTCTTGTAGCCCATTCCAGCCTTGTCTAGGTCTACAATCTTGTCCCTGACATCCTTGGAGAGCTCTTTGGTCTTGGCCATGGTGGAGAGTTTGGAATCTGATTGATTGATTGCTTCTGTGGACAGGTGTCTTTTATACAGGTAACAATCAGATTCCAAACTCTCCACCATGGCCAAGACCAAAGAGCTCTCCAAGGATGTCAGAGACAAGATTGTAGACATACACAAGGCTGGAATGGGCTACAAGACCATCGCCAAGCAGCTTGGTGAGAAGGTAACAACAGTTGGTGCGATTATTCGCAAATGGAAGAAACTCAAAAGAACTGTCAATCTCCCTCGGCCTGGGGCTCCATGCAAGATCTCACCTCGTGGAGTTGCAATGATCATGAGAACGGTGAGGAATCAGCCCAGAACTACACGGGAGGATCTTGTCAATGATCTCAAGGCAGCTGGGACCATAGTCACCAAGAAAACAATTGGTAACACACTACGCAGTGAAGGACTGAAATCCTGCAGCGCCCGCAAGGTCCACCCTGCTCAAGAAAGCACATATACAGGCCCGTCTGAAGTTTGCCAATGAACATCTGAATGATTCAGAGGAGAACTTGGTGAAAGTGTTGTGATCAGATGAGACCAAAATCGAGCTCTTTGGCATCAACTCAACTCGCCGTGTTTGGAGGAGGAGGAATGCTCCCTATGACCCCAAGAACACCATCCCCACCGTCAAACATGGAGGTGGAAACATTATGCTTTGGGGGTGTTTTTCTGCTAAGGGGACAGGACCCCTTCACCACATCAAAGGGACGATGGAAGGGGCCATGTACCGTCAAATCTTGGGTGAGAACCTCCTTCCCTCAGCCAGGGCGTTGAAAATGGGTTGTATATGGGTATTCTAGCATGACAATGACCCCAAAACACACGGCCAAGGCAACAAAGTTGTGGCTCAAGAAGAAGCACATTAAGGTCCTGGAGTGGCCTAGCCAGTCTCAAGACCTTAATCCCATAGAACATCTGTGGAGGGAGCTGAAGGTTCGAGTTGCCAAACGTCAGCCTCGAAACCTTAATGACTTGGAGACGATCTGCAAAGAGGAGTGGAACAAAATCCCTCCTGAGATGTGTGCAAACCTGGTGGCCAACTACAAGAAACGTCTGACCTCTGTGATTGCCAACAAGGGTTTTGCCACCAAGTACTAAGTCATGTTTTGCAGAGGGGTCAAATACTTATTTCCCTCATTAAAATGCAAATCAATGTATAACATTTTTCATATGCGTTTTTCTGGATATTTTTGTTGTTATTCTGTCTCTCACTGTTCAAATAAACCTACCATTAAAATTATAGACTGGTCATGTCTTTGTCAGTGGGCAAACGTACAAAATCAGCAGGGGATCAAATACTTTTTTCCCTCACTGTACATGTTGGATCATTTTCATAGCTTTTGATTTCCTTAAAACCGGTCAAACTGTCGTCATTTGGAAATCTCCCTGGTCCCTAAAGAAATTAAAGAGAACTTTACCGGTGCCAACAAGATTGTTGATGATGCATTGATCATTCTATCGATTTATTACATTATTCTGGTGAGCAAGGCTTTATTTAGAATTCTAGACAAGCATCAAATAACAGAAGAGAAGCTGCATATAGGCTATCTAATTATAGACAAGTTGACTAACAAATAGCCTACCAAATGTCGGAAATTATAAGCAGAAAAATATCTAAATGAGGCTTAGAAAACGCTGTCCTTGAGTAACATACGCAGGTAGCCTACATGTGCCTTTTGAAGTAATTGTTTGACAATCAGATAAAAACATGACTGGTTGTGTTTATGCCACATTATAAGGTAGGCTAATACATTTTAAAAGTTAAATGACATATATTTTCTATTAGGCTCACAGAGATCCTATTAAATTAATAGGGATTCTATATGTAATTCTATAATTAGGGCCATAATTCTATATATATATTTTAAAAAATTACGTGTGCACACATAGGAGGTCCCACCTAATCCCCCCCCCCCCCCCCCCCCCCCCCCTCCCTTGCTCTCTCCAGGGACGTGAAGCCCATAGAGCACCAGCTAAGGCCGAAGGGTCTGGGTCTGGGAGCTGACCGCTCTGCTATAAGGGACCTGGAGCCCAGTGGGCCCCGGAGGCCCCCCAAGCCAGGCGATGAGCGGAAGGAGGAGAGCCTGGTCTTGGGCCCTGGAGGCCATGTGCTGGTGGAGTCTGGAGCACACAAGGACCTGTACGGGAAGGTGAGATATCTGGCTTTTTGTGTCTGGACTCTCTGGAACTACAGAAAGCAACAGAAATCTCCTGAGAACATGACACTGTGGCATATCACTATCTCGTAGGCTATCTTAGCTGTCATAGTTGTTGTTTTAGTTTGATTACGTATTTAAAAAGAGCAAGACAATTAGTTTCACGTTGCTCAAATGTAACTGTCTCTCTACTTGTGCCTTTAATTGGCTGTTTTGTCTCCCCCTCCTCCTCGCTACATCCCTCCTATTGCCCCAACATTCCTATGTTACAGATTGAAGGAGTTGATCCGGACAATGCACGAGTAGTGGTCAAGCTTGCGATTGGTAGCAAGACTGTGACAATCAGTCAATATGCACTGAAACTGGTTGACCGCACAGAATATGACAGAAACTGCAAAGACCTCAGTAAGTCTCTCTCCTTCCAGTGATTTCTGTCTGAAATGACATTGAACCTGTTTACCATAAAATATTGGAATACTTTAGTTGAGCAAACAGACATGTCATGGAAATGTTCTTTCCATTATTATTTCCAATATTGTCTTCTTGGCAATATTGTGAGACACCCACTCCCTACATAGATGGAAAGTTCTAGACCAGAACAAGGATAACAGCCCTAAAGGGCAGACTGGTCTGTTGTTGAGTGATGAGCTGGGCTGATTCTAGAGGCTCTCTCTCTCCTTTAGCTAAGTGACATTTGATCCTCTGTGTGAAAAGGAGCCATCTGGCCTTGCCCATTCCAACCCAAAACAGCCATGCTGTCACTACTCTTATTGTCAGTAATCAGAAGGACCTGTTCCTGGAGTGGAGGGAGGTTCACACATAAGCAATGCCAGTCAGATATATACTGGAACTGTTTGTGAACAGGCTAATTGTACTGCTCTCATGTGGCTTATTTGTTATTGCTGAATAGGTAAATATGTATCAGCACTACTATAGCGATAATGCAGATGAGACTACTTGATATTTCTGATGAAACTGTTTAATGGAGTCCCCTTGGACTGTTTGTGACATTGCAATTGTAACACTATCTTTCTACCAAACAGGTCGCCTCAGCAGGGCCCACAAGGAGAAGGAGAAGGAACGGCAGAGACGGGAGGAGAAAGAGAGGAGTAATAAAGAAGAGGAGAGGAAGAAAAGTAGATCTTCTGAGAGGGACAGAGATGGAGGGAAGGACCAGAGAAAAAGGAAACACCGGGATTCAAGTCAGGACAGGTAGAGTATCCTGAAAATATTGGATGAGGTTGGAAGTGTAGGATTTATAAGAAATACAAGAGGATAACTAATGACTTGGATTAGTTGGTGTTTATGTTGGATTATAGTACTCCTTCATAGAATTACAAATCTAAAGCTATTATTTACTCACACCATTTCATTTGATAACACATAAAGTAAATAATTGCTTCAAATTTGTAATGTTTTTTTTTCTTGATCTCCCATCTTGCACTATCACTTTTTCCCTTTTCTCCTTAGAGAGAAGCCCCAGGTAAAGCTACCTCCTGCTGCCCCCTCCTGGCTCCAGAGAGACCTGAAAGTTCGCTTTGTAGATAAAGCCTTCAAAGGGGGAAGGTACTACAATTCAAAGGTATTAACACTAGGGGGCGATGATACACAATTCATTGCCTGTTGACACTTTATGACCCACTACAGTTCTGTGTTGATGATCTTTAGAATCAGTTTAATTAATGTCCTATGCTGGTTTCTTGAAGATGCGAATAGAGGATGTCTTGACGCCAAACATCTGTGTGTGTCGTACTGAGGAGGGCAGATTCTTAGATGGTGAGTTCTCAATGTTTACTGCTGAATTACATTCTACTCACTCCAACCCATATTATTTTAATTGGTGTTCCCTCTACTCATCTATTTTTCCATCAATAATGTCTTCATGATAACATAGATGTGAAACAGACGATGCTGGAGACCATTGTGCCAAAGAGTGACTCGGAGGACATCATGGTTGTACTCGGTGAACATAGGGGGCAGGTGAGTGGATGGGTTGGTTGGCACATCGTAATCACTTTGCCTGTAAAATATCCATGCGGAATTGTGTATCATAGCGTTCATTACTGATTGGATTGAAGGACTACAAAATGTTGAATATTCTCACAAGTGTCCGTTCTTAATGACACGGTGTGTGTTTCAGGTGGGCCGTATCCTCCAGAGGGACAGAGACCGGAGCAGAGCCATGGTACAGCTGGACAGATATGAGGAGAAAGTCTTCACCCTGGACTATGACTCCATCTGCCATTACGTAGGAGGGGGAGATCACTGACACTCTCCGGTCTTACCATATAACCAGTGATGTAGTGGTAAAATATTGGTGGGGGAATAAAGTAACGCTCCCTATACTTTCAATGCATTTTTACACGTTAGGTGGGTAAACGATCGCACAAAATAAAAAGGTGCATAAAGTGTTTAAGTGCTTTTACCCTCCACTACACCACTGATCTCAACGTGCCCCAAACATCCTCTTACAGTGGATATGTCGTTTTCATTTTACAAAGTTTGGTCATAAAATGCAAGTGTGTATGTACAGTGAGTAACTTTTGTCAGTGTGTCTTTGTAATAAAATCATGTCAACAGCAAAGCCATTTTATTGTGCTTTGTCCTGACTTGAGATGTGGCAATATTGTAACAGTAATGGCATAATCATGTTATTGGCAATACTACAATATTCAGAATGATACCCTTTATTGGCCATGTTTACTGTAATAGCATTGCACATATACCTCTCTTCTAATACAAATAAAAACAGTTCAAGTCTTTATTTACTTTGCAAATGCCACTCATTTGATGATCATTGAAAGTATAAAAAGGTGGCCTACAGGTAACATTGAGTCATACAAAAAGAATACCAAGTAATATTTACAAATGTACTAAAGCACAACTTGTTTCCGCCTCACCAGATAAGCTTTGTCAGCAGGAGTCTCACATTCCATGTAGTGTATGGATTGAGAATAGAAAGGTAACATCCAAATGCAGCAGGCAAGAAGCCCACAGTTCTGTTTCCCGAGTGTGAACCCCTGTGGTCAGTCGTCGTCGTCATCACTGGGGGGCTTTTTATTGGCTGCATTGGCCCTGAGTACAGCTCCAGGGCTGGGGTACGGCCGCTGTTGGAACAGAGGCCCTGCTGCCGTGGTGTCTGCCCCCGTCTTCGCCTCATTACGCTTGGGCAAGCCAGTGGACCAATTGCCCCTGTGTGGAGAAAAATACATTTTAGATACATGCAGAAGGGCTGTTACCGTGACCGTGTTACTGACAGTCACAAGTCGTGACCGTTGACACGGTAACTAGGCTTCTTCAACACTGCACTCTGAATGCCGCTGATGGTCATTAGTAGTCTACCAAACTTGCTAATGGCCTGGTACTCAGCGCTCTATTGTCCCTCTAATCACTGACGTCACTGAAAATACAAGTTAATATCAAATCAAACACTTCATGAGAGCCATGGCATTCAGAGTGAGCGGAATAGCATCACCTGTTCTGCAGCGAGAGCCAGCTCCTTATAGCTGGTTGATGCATGGAATTAAATGCATTTTCTATAGCCCATGTTGCGCAATTTTTCTATATGGTATGCAATTGCGTGAGAAAACAGAGTTGATGGCCTCTTAAAAAGAGGATCCCATCAGCGTTCTATAGGCTAGGCCTACTATATTTATTTCTCAACTTTCTTAATATTAAGCACATTGCTTCGCGTTACAACCGGAGTATAGCCTCCCTGGCTGGCATGAAAATGAACCACAGGAGAAGCGTCCTCCATTCGCTATTCAAGTGCATACAGATGATGTCTCAAGTACAGGCTATGGAAAATACGTTTTTTTTGTAAGCCATTCTAAATAAATTATTCCACACATACAGTGCATTCGGAAAGTATTCAGACCCCTTTACTTTTTCCACATTTTGTTATGTTACTGCTTTATTCTCAAATGAATGAAATTGTTTTTTTCCCTCCCTCATCAATCTACATACACACAAAAGGTTTTGAAATTTTTGCAAATGTATTCAAAATAAAAAACGGAAATATCACATTGTTGAAGCACCTTTGGCAGCGATTACAGCCTTGAGTCTTCTTGGGTATGACTCTACAAGCTTGGCATACCTGTATTTGGGGAGTTTCTCCCATTCTTCTCTGCAGATCCTCTCAAGCCCTGTCAGGTTGGATGGGGGGCGTCACTGCACAGCTATTTTCAGGTCTCTCCAGAGATGTTTGATAGGATTCAAGTCCAGGCTCTGGCTGGGCCACTCAAGGACATTCAGAGACTTGTCCCGAAGCCACTCCTAAGTTGTCTTGGCTGTGTGCTTATGGTCGTTGTCCTGTTGGAAGCTAAACCTTCACCCCAGTCTGAGGTCCTGAGCGCTCTGGAGCAGGTTTTCATCAAGGATCTCTCTCTGTACTTTGCTCTGTTAATCTTTCTCTTGATCCTGACTAGTCTCCCAGTCCCTGCTGCTGAAAAACATCCCCACAGCATGATGCTGCCACCACCATGCTTCATTGTAGGGATGGTGCCAGGTTTCCTCCAGACGTGACAATTGGCATTCAGACAAAAGAGTTGAATCTTGGTTTCATCAGACCAGAGAATCTTGTTTATCATGGTCTAAGAGTCTTTAGGTGCCTTTTGGCACTCCAAGCGGGCTGTCCTGTGCCTTTTACTGAGGAGTGGCTTCCGTCTGGCCACTATACCATAAAGGCCTGATGGGTGGAGTGCTGAAGAGATGGTTGTCCTTCTGGAAGGTTCTCCCATCTCCACAGAGGAACTCTAGAGCTGTGTTAGAGTGACCATCAGGTTCTTGGTCACCTCCCTGACCAAGGCCCATTTCCCCCTATTGCTCAGTTTGGCCAGGCAGCCAGCTCTAGGAAGAGTCTTGGTGGTTCCAAACTTCTTCCATTTAAGAATGATGGAGGCCACTGTGTTCTTGGCGACCTTCAATGGTACCTTTCCTCAGATCTGTGCCTCGACACAATCCTGTCTCGGGGGTCTACGGACAATTCCGTCGACCTCATGGCTAGGTTTTTGCTCTGACATGAACTGTCAAACCTTATGGGACCTTATATAGACAGGTGTGTGCTTTTCCAATCAACTGAATTTACCACAGGTGGACTCCAATCAAATTGTAGAAACATCTCAAGGATGATCAATGGAAACAGGATGCACCTGAGGTCAATTTCAAGTCTCATAGCAAAGGGTCTGAATACTTATGTAAATAAGGTATTTCTGTTTTCGCTTTGTCATTATGGAGTATTGTATATAGATTAAAAATGTAATCAATTTTAGAATAAGGCTGTAACGTAACAAAATGTGGAAAAAGTCAAAGGGTCTGAATACTTTCTGAATGCACTGTATATTTGCGCCCATCTCAGTGAATGAATCCACTGGAGGCCTAGACTTGAAGCCAATTTATGCTTGATTCGAAAATGTGGTCGGAGGCTCCATATGGAGGTTGTGACGCAATTGCGGAGCCTACAGAGGCATGAGGAGGCCAAATCGAGCTCTGTACCGCATCGCCATGCGCCTCCCAAATGTAGTAACAATGCGGAGGGCTCTGTATAGCTCCCCATTGACATGATTGGTTGACGGTAGGTGAGGGCGGTACATCCTGTATAAACACAAACTCACTTCCTTGACAACAGCTCTGCACTGCTCCACGAAGCGCAAGAAGTATGAATGCCCTGACTTCTGCTGAGGCCATATCACCATAAATGCTGCAAGGCCGATGCAGACGTCGGATTGACCGTGCGCCCAGATGCACAATGCACTTCTCTCTCCAGAATGTGCTCTCTCCCACCAATTTGTGCACACTCATTGTTTCATAACTTCATTCTGTGAATAGTTTTTTTGTTTGATTGTCAGTGTATATCAATTCCCCATTACATATATCACCAGTAGTACATTTACCGTTACTTCCTATAAAATAAAGCAATAAGGCACGGGGGGTGTAGTATATGGCCAATATACCACGGCTAAGGCCTGATCTTACGCACGACGCAATGCGGAGTCCCTGGACACAGCCCTTAGCTGTGGTATATTGGCCATATACCACAAACCCCTGAGGTGCCTTATTGCTATTATAAACTGGTTACAAACGTATTTAGAACAGTCAAAATAAATGTTTTGTCATACCCGTGGTATAACATTAAGCATATAAGAGGACTTGTTTCAAATTATCACTTTATTAACCACTCAACAGAATAATAAAGTAATAATTTGAAACAGGTCCTCCTATATGCTTAAATTTAGGCCTGTCTAAAAAAAATCTTGGTCAACCGAAAGTAGTCTGTTCTTTCGACCAATCGATTGGGCAATTATTATTTTATTTTTTTCCATATATAGACACACCCTATGTGTTTTAATAAAACCAACTAAATGCATTGAGCTTGTCTGATGCGTTAAGCTTACGGTTTGATGCCTCAAGAGAGCGCCAGAGATCTAGATAACCAGAAGAAAAAAACCTGGCCCAACTATTCTCCTCCCGCTCCTGCTGGCTTTCGCAGATTCTGCCATTACTCTCCTGAAGTTGCCGGTAATACGTTACAAAAGGAGTCGGCAACCTTTCTCATGTGGAATGCCAATATATGTGCGCACTCCCTCGGAAATCGTTTGGGAAAAATATTATTTATATTTTATTCAGCTATGTTTAATTGTATTGTTCTTACTATAAAATAATGCCACGGGAATTACAAGCAAATCTTGCCTGCTAAATGAACTAGTGTAGCCCACAGCCATATGTCATAGCCAGATCAGGGCCTAACATTAGGATGACTCAGAATATGCTATTCTATTCTTCTGAAATAAGCTACATTTTCTTCATATCATAATATTTATTTAGAACTGCCTAAAATAAATAATGGATTTATTGTGGTGTGTAGGCTATATTAAATGGATTAATTACACTTTTTTAAATGTAGATGTTCCAAAGGTCCGCATCAGTGGCTTGTAGGCTATGCGTTGAAGCCTGGAGATGCTAAACGTGTTTATGTTAATTAATGCTCAATTATAGTGAGACTGGCAGTTATTTGCATGACAGTTACCGGCTGACAAAATGTGATGATCTCCACAGCCCTACATACAGGGCAGGAGAAAAAGAGTGCCAGGGATTTCTGACAATGGACATAAGCGTATGGTGCAAGGAAAGGTAGCGATGAATGATTGGGTCAGTGGCCTTACTTGGGAGCATCAGAATAAGCACTGGGATCCATTGGGTCCATCTCCTCATCCTTCCTCCCTGAAAAATACAGTTTACAGAAACCTGTTAGCAAGTGTACATAATTCATTCGATTTGGGTATGGTTGCAATATTTGTTTTGAGCAAGAGATGCAATGTCCCTCCTGAAGAATGTTATTAATGTTTACCTCGTTTGTTCTTGCTGTAGGGGGCAAAGTCTTCTCTCCTCTGCATCCGCCTGTCTCTTTCCCTCCCATCATTCCTCCCTCTTTCTCTCTCCATTTCTGGTTCACGATCCTTGTCCCTCTCTCGCTCCCTCTCTCTGTCTGGCTTCTCAATTTGTCGCTCTCCTCTGTCCTCCCCAACCTCTGCTGTAAGATAGAAACACAGAGAATATTGGAGTTAGTAAGATTGTCAGAATCAAATCCATCCTAAATATTGAGTCGGAATACATGAAACAGTCTCTGCTCTACTGGTTGGTCAGGCTAGGACTCTTCTTACCCCTTAACTTCTTGGCAGCTTTGGTTATCACAGATGTGGGGTCGGTTGGGGACAGCCAGGCAACCAGGTCAGATTCCACATTCCAGTAGTATGGCAGACCACTAAGGATACAAAATACATGGAATCTTAAAGTCAGTCCACAACCAAAAACAATCACTCCATCATAGCTGCTGTCCACTAGCCATACCCAATTGGTGTTGTACAATCTACATGTTTAGTGGAGAATCTGAAAGTGAGTTCTTACCAAATAGGGTCAAATACTTTGTACCAGTTGGGAGGTAAATTCTCACGGGCAGTGGCCTCATAATCTACATTGTTGTCATCATAGTCCTCAGCAATGATCTCCTCATCCACATCTAGAGACAGGAAGTTCCAAGATTTTAGCTACTAGCTAGCATTTTTGTAGTGAGTAAAAATTATTGTTGTTGTTGTTGTTGTCGCCATACCTTGCTCGGAGTGCTTAAGAATCCCTCTTTTGGCTAAGCGAGCCAGTAACGCCGGGGGCAGAGGCATCCTACAGGAGAAAATTATTAACGTTATAGCCTCATACAGTCGATTGCCTCAAACTAGCTAAATAGCCATATTTACTCTTTGCTAACGCGTAGCTAGCTACCTCACTCGCGTCAGTGGCTAGCTAACTAACGTTTGCAGCTAATCAAAAATAGCCGTATAGGGAACACGTTAATGCAATCAAATGTGAATACCGTTTATAATTACCTGCATCCAAATGTGTCCTTACTTTAGTTCAGACGTGGAGCGAAATCCAGCTAGCAGCCAGTCACACAGCCCAAGCGCACTATGATAGCGACATTAGTTCGGGGGAGGGAGTCGGTTGCCGCGTTCAAAACAACTGGGAACTCGGAAAAATACGAGGTCAAATTATGACGTCAGTGATCTTCAGGTCGGAAAGTCGGAGATCTAGAAAGAGGCCCGAGTTCCTGAGTTAGAATTCCGATTGGATGACCTTTCAAATCGATTTTTCCCACTCGGAGCTCGTTTTTTCCCCGAGTTCCCAGATGTTTTGAGCGGCTGAAGTCTGAAGTCAGAGATTTCCGAGTTCCCAGTTGGTTCGAACGTGGCATTAGTCTCAGAGATGTGTCGTCACAGCCCGGACAGCAACAACAAACATGGAGGAATATGCCCGTGAGCCTTGGTGAAGTACATTTCAGACAGACAATTAAGTAGACGGTTGTCAATGTTGGTGCTATCTCTCTTTAGCCAACATACTTTTCTGCTTCCCCATAATGGTTATTATGCCTTTTATGCCCGAGTCATTACGCAAATGATGGTTGAATTAGCTAACTAGCAGACTAAACTCCACTCCATGGTGAAGTTTCTGATGAAGTTCCTTCACCATGGAGTGGAGTTTAGTCCGCTAGCAGTAACTTAACGTTAGCTAGCTTGCAAAACAAGTTGAGTAACATAGCTACTACTAGCTAGGCATAGCTAGCTCGCTAGACATTGTCTGAGGATGTGGAAGATTTAGCTAGCTATGCTGGTTAGGGATGTGACAAATCAGGTGCTTACACTGGTTCTTGCTTTAAACTCGCCATTATAAATTATCTTTATAAAAGGTTTGTTAATGGTTTATTATTCGTATCCTAGTTAATATTACTATTAACTAGTATTAGGTAGTATATTTGGTAGGTAGTTATAGTATTGTAATGACCTCGATAGATCATACATGAAAGAATGTCCAAAACAGGATCGAGTTTTCAAATTGAACGGTTTATTAACCAGAACTCACACAGGCTACTGTTTGCCCTCTCGCTGTTCCACCAACCACAAGGATGCCTGGCACTGAAACATTTCCAGGCATTCCTTTGATTGGCAGACAGCAAAGGGGACTGGCATGCTGGATCCCGCCAAACACAGAGCAAACTGATACACGTGGCCTGATAACCACACAACAACAGAACACATGCACATAACTGTCCAAGCAGGGGCCTGTTGCACAAAAGTAGAATTAAGACATCCGGGATAAATGACTCAGCTGAGCTCAATGAAGCCAAAACATGTGCATCCAGGCTTAATTGGTTGCACAAAGACCAAGCCAGGATGAGCAGACACGGATTCATTAAACCAGGTGAAACCAATCCTGGATAGGTGCGCGCTCACGGCTCACTCAAATAGACCCCGCCACAGATCACAGATTAACTGATTTACCATGGCAACTAGAGCCGCGTACTTTTCCCCGTCGGAAGCACAAATCCTCATGGAGGCATACGAGGAGGTAAAAGATATAATTAAGAAGAAAGGCAACACCGCCACAGTGATAAAGCAAAGAGAAAAAGCGTGGCAAAGTATTGCAGACCGCCTGAATGCGTAAGTAGTGCACAATTACACACTCACCGCTCCGCTGAAACATCACAATGACAATTCAAATATTTAATTCACATCTCCAAAAATGCAGTTGTACTGTAATTATGAAACGGTTAAATTTTTTATTGAAATGCACTGCAGATATGAGTGAAATTGTGTAAAGTAACTCCATCACACTGTATAAAGCTATGATAAATTTTTTGATATTTTTACTGAAAACAAGACAAAAATACCAAGTAATTTTTTGCAGTGTGACTCCATTAAATGTGTGTGTGTGTGTGTGTGTGTGTGTGTGTGTGTGTGTGTGTGTGTGTGTGTAGATTAAACATGAACGGGCCAAAACGGACATGGCAGCAGGTCAAAATCAAATACAAGAACATTCTGCAGAATGGTATGGTCCCTGACTAATATTTAACAAAGCACAAGCATATATTGTACCCAGAAGGTGCCTGCTCACACATTGTCTGTACTGTTTTAGCAGTGAAAAAGAATACCCACAGACAAGGCACGGGTGGTGGGTCACCAAAGGCTGACCTTACCCCAGCAGAGGACATGGCCTTGGAGCTAAATAAAGGCAGGCCCGTCTTAGAGGGGATCCCTGGGGGGAAAGAGACGAGCATAGGTTCCTCCCAAGATGCCACCCGCTTCATTCAAGGTATGTCCTTCCATCTCTACATGGGATACAACCACATTCATATTGAATCAATTTGGACTGTCTGACTTTGGTTTACCTATTGCCTTGCAGTGTCTGGCAGCACTGTGTTCCTGTTAGAGCCACCAGCACAAGCACCAGACGATGCTGATCCAGTGAGTACTCCATCAAAGGCATACTGTAGGCCTGGCATGTCTTGTCTACTAGCTTCAATATGAATCCGATTAAATGTGATAGGGTGAAGGCCCCAGTGCAGCAGCAACATCACATGATGGAGACGATGATGAGGAGGAGACCATCTCTCTGGATTCCAGAAGGCATGAGGTATCATGTTAAGACTGTGAAAGTACTATTTACTCTACAATGGTGAGGAGTCCTCATCAAAATCAAAAAATCTAATTTCTTTTACAGGACCCAGATGCTATACAGTGGGAAAACCAGCCTGGCAACATAGTGCGTATTAATAAAAGGACACCACATCCTGCCAAATTCCAGCTGCGCTAATTGTATTGTGTTCACAGAGCTCACAAGCTATCAGAAAGTTGTATGGCAACCACCTCCGGCGCCAAATAGAACTGGCAGACATAGACATTCAGTACAAGAAGAAAAAGATGGAAAATCTTGCACTGGAGTCCGAAATAAAAAAGAGGACAATTAGGAAACTGGACCTTGAAATAAAAAAACTTGAGAGGGAGGTGAGATATGCCTTCAATGTACACTGTATGCTAACTGTAACACAAATGTATTAATCATTATTTTTCTTTCCTCCCCCAGCTCCAAGAAGATGACACAGCTCAAAATAAAAATTAGGTATATTCTCGTAAAGTCAAGTGAGCCATGACATATGAGCTCTTATTGTGAGCACACAGGACGGTGGCATCTTTCTAAGGTTTTTTTTATTTTCCCAGCAATCAGTACAACCAAGTCATCGTTATAAGGCATCGCCCTCTTTTGCCCACCCCCCCAGCACCAGGTGTGGCCACTAGCCTATATGAAGGCCCAAAATTGTGTGTTCCTTTCTGCTCTGACAATGGCATGCCCATTCGTGCGAGATGTGGTGGATGAAGAAGCACTTGTGCTGAGGAGAGCCTTCAGGCGAGAAAGGGTCTTCAGGGACCGGTTGGACCCACTGGCCTTCCCTGATGACCATCTATATGAAAGATACAGGTTTTCTGCAGATGGCATCAGGTATCTATGCAGACTACTGGGTCCCAGGATTAAGCACCGCACTGCACGGAGCCATGCACTGAGTGTGGAGCAAATGGTTTGTGTGGCCTTGCGCTTTTTTGCTAGTGGAGCCTTCCTGTACTCAGTGGGGGATGCTGAACAAGGCCACAATTTGCCGCACAATAAGGAGTGTGTGTCTGGCTATCAAAGCATTAGCAGATGTCTTCATCTCCTTCCCTGGCCACAGAAGACTCTGTGACATCAAAGAGGAGTTCTATAGGATTGCAGGTAAGAGGATCTACAAATTACAGGACAACTGTTAACACATAGTAGGATACTCATTACTTTGTGTGACAGGTTTCCCCAATGTCATTGGTGCAGTGGACTGCACACACATAAGGATAAAAGCCCCCTCAGGTGCCCATGAGGCCGATTTTGTGAATAGGAAATCCTTTCACAGCATTAATGTTCAGGTGAACATAACTTTTTGATATTGTCCATTGACGAACACTGCATTGCCAGTGATGTGCATTGATTGGTGTAATATTCCTCATCTTATGATTTCAGATGGTCTGCAATGCTGACTGTGTGATCAGCAATGTTGTGGCAAAATGGCCTGGCTCAGTCCATGACTCCAGAATCTTTCGGGCCTCTGAAATCTATCAGTGCCTATCACAAGGTAAGCCACACAACCCCTATTTATAACCATCATGGCTGTGTCAAGAATATCACTGTGTTTATGAGGTAGTAATGATGAGATTTTGTGTTGACAGGTGAATTCTCTGGTGTGTTGCTGGGAGACAGGGGGTATGGCTGCCAGCCTTTTCTCCTGACACCTTTCACAGACCCCCAGGAAGCACAGCAGGCCTACAACCATGCCCATGCCAGGACCAGGGCCAGAGTTGAAATGACCTTTGGCCTCCTGAAGGCACGCTTTCACTGCCTTCACAAATTAAGGGTCAGCCCTGTTAGGGCATGTGATATTACTGTGGCTTGTGCTGTCCTCCACAATGTGGCCTGCCTGAGGAAGGAGAGGGCCCCCAGAGTGCCACCAGCCATGGACTGGGACAATCCGGCAATCTTCCCTGATGACGACAGTGGTCGGCTGCTGAGGGACCAATATGTGTTGAATTATTTTAGTTAGTATGTGTGCTTTCAATTTTGGTTAAATATGTCCTGCGGTGGCAGAGGAATTTGGGTTTTTTTGGGTTTGTTTTTTTACGAATTTGGCCTCTTATGATGTTTGTGCGGTATACTGTGTGTAATACAAGGCTGCAGGGAGGCTACTGCATCCATTCATTTGTCTGTTCAGTTGATGTGTATGGATTTGTCCTGCATTTATTTTAGTGTGCAGACATGCAGGGTGTGTTATATACAGACCTTTGAATGTGTATGTATCATTTTGTATAATATGCTTGGATTCTGTGCTTTCCATCTTGTAGAGTCACTGTGACTTCAGTTTCGAAAGGAGCTGATGGTTTACCTGCTTTGTTTTGTCCTTATTCAATAAAGGAACATAATGTTACACATTGTGTTTTTATATTCATATGGAATGTGTATTTGTTTATATGACAGAGTACTAGGGCCACACTGAAGAAAAAGGATAAAGTCATAAATTTATGAGGCTGGTTCTTTCTGCAGAAAAGCTACATATTGTTTTTACAGTTTTGATACTTATGACAATGTGATACTTAATATTCTGGCACATCAGCATGTCTTTGTTTATGAAACCATACTGAAGTACAATTTCACGAAATGCCCCACATCTGTCATTTTAACAACTGTCCTCCTTTAAAACAACTGGTTACAATATTATGACTTGTGTTTTTTTCCCCTCTGTGGCCCTAATATTCTATCATTTTATATATAGCCTTATAGTCTATGGGAAACTGTAAATTATCTAATGATAGCAACATCATCTAAAAATCATTTTTTATCCAAAATCATTGAAATTAATGATCACAAACGTTTAAATAATGACAGTGGGTCTAGTTATATGTGATAACAATGTATAGTGAGCAGTGAAATAACTATTGGTTTCCATTTGTGGTGACTGCTGACTGACATTAGGGATGAGATTAAATAGATCCTGGAATTTAGCCTGGTCTGGAGCAGGCTAGCTCCACAGAATAAATCTCCATGGTAATTTATACCATAACATATCCTCCTGCCCCCTATCCATCTTTAGTGCAACCGGATTACGGATCAATTGAGCCAGGATCACCAAGATATCCTGGCTTAATCCCTTATCCTAGTTTTGTGCAACAGGCCCCAGGTCGCTACAGTATATTAGGTAAATTGTTTATATACCAGTAATAGGCCCACATATTTATGCATAGATAGGCAAGTGGTTTATCTTTAATATGTCTGTATTGTGGTTTATTTACCCATGGCCTTTACACACACTTCTCAGTCCCTGGAGAATAGTAGATGACTGTGGTGGTGCGTTCACCATGGGGGCCATCGGCGGAGGGGTGTTCCAGTCAATCACGAGCTTTCGGAATGCTCCTGTGGTGAGTTTGAAAGACTCTCTCTTAGCTTATGAAAGATATTTTAAGATCAATATAAGAACAGTGATCTGAAAAAAAAATTCTCCATCTCTGCACAGGGCTTTCGGCACAGACTAAAAGGTAGCGCCAATGCTGTGAGATTAAGAGCTCTACAGATCGGCGGTAAGAGTCACTGTCTTTACAGTAGTTCTTTCTTGTACAGCACAAAGTACAAACACCATCCATCATCACGAATGCCGGCCGTCCCGTCGTCAGTCAGCTGGTTATGACGGTTATTTTATTTTCATTATGGTCTTTATCCATAACCGTCGGTTACACATTATACGGTAATTGTGCCAGCCCTATTTATCACTAACAGTTTGTGTGATGTTCCTGCAGGTAGCTTTGCTGTGTGGGGTGGACTCTTCTCTACAATCGACTGTGGTCTGGTCCCTATTCGAGGGAAAGAGGACCCCTGGAACTCTTTAACTAGTGGGGCAATGACTGGGGCAGTCCTAGCTGCACGCAGTTAGTGTTGGGGGCAAACATTAATTCTAGATGTAACAGATTTAGTATATTTCATCTTTTTTTCAAGACCCTCTGATCTGAGGCCATCCCCACCCCCTGCCTGACCATCTTGCCCCACCCACCCAACAAAGTCAGATTAGCTCAAGGGCTTGACTGTTGGCTTTGTGCTCTCCTCAGGTGGGCCCTTGGCTATGGTGGGGTCAGCCATGATGGGGGGCATCCTGCTGGCCTTGATCGAGGGCTTTGGGATCCTTCTCACCAGATACACCGCACAGCAGTTTCAGAACCGTAAGTAATGTTTAGAGACGGCCCTGGAACCGTTGTAGAAGCCTGATTTGACTGAACTCTGTATGCAGTCAAATCAAGCAGTGCAGTCAGGTCAGGCTTATACACTGTGACATTAGGTGAAGGGGTACACATCATTTTCCTGTTACTGATAACTGGACCTTATCTCTAAATGTACATTTTGATGGGAATTGAATGAATGTCACAACCCTAGTTGTATTAATCTGAAAACCACCACACAGCAGTAACTACCACAGTAGAAATGACAGATCTGTTTTTTATGCTTCTTTCTCCTATCCAGCGAGTCCCTTTGTGGATGACCCCAGCCAGCTTCCTCCTATGGATGCCAGCCAATAGCAGACTGGGTTCCAGTAGGTTCCATGGAGCTACTGGGCCTAGCTACAGCCATGCATACTGTGACAATCTCAGACTAGAGAGGAGAGGGGTGCTCTGAAACCTGACCCCACAGGTGTAAGCAACCTCACCCTAAACCAGCCCCCATCCTCTCAATGGTCATAAGAACGTAGATGCACTTTATTATTATTCCTCAGGGGTAGATTACAGGTTAATTTAGTTATTTATTTATGAATATGTTTGTGTATACCGGTACACCAGTGTTCCTTCTGACTGGTCCTGAATGATACCCACATTTATCAGATTAATTTATGCACAAACCCATAATTTTGTGGTGACGAAGACTTTTGGTGCTGTATAACCGCATTTACAGAAATAGAATGGGTAGCTAAACATGAATAGGCATTAATACAGGTATGTGTGAGTATGTAATGACAGTATTTATGATTAGAAGGTCTATCAATCTTACCAGAAGTTAGTGTCAGGTGTGACAAAATCAATGCTGTTCAAAACTGATGTAATTGATTTTGCTTGTAAAATGTAATGCACTGAGGAAGGAGAACTGCACTATCATTCAATTTCCTCTCCTCATGGCAGCTTTCATAATCGTGAGTTTTTTTTTTTTTTTAACTAGGCAAGTCAGTTAAGAATTCTTATTTACAATGATGCCGGCCAAACCCGGACGACGCTGGGCCAATTGTGCGCCGCCCTATGGGACTCCCAATCACGGCCGGTTGTGATACAGCCTGGAATCGAACCAGGGGGTCTGTAGTGACGGCTCAAGCACTGAGATGCAGTGCCTTTGCAGTGCCTTAGACCGCTGCGCCACTCGGTAGGGATTCAATGCCACATCACAAACACACCAATCTTTTGATTCCATTTACAAACTCAGAAGGCTGGAATGGAAAGCCATTTCCAAATACATTCAGAGCTCATGTGTTCTGCTTCCACTGTTTTTTGTTCTGCTGTTTGTTCCGCTCCTTTATTGCTACTATGCCGTGCATTCCCATCACCTGAGCACTATAAGGTCTATCCACTTCGATGAACCAGAGCACTTTCGTACTCCATCTCTTTATTTGGTATTATGTTAACAAAAAGATGAGGTGGAGATGGTTTTGTGACACAATTTGATATTTTTTGTCATTCAAAACATGTGACATGTAATGTATAGAATGCTGTACCATAGTTGTTGGTTTTAATAAAATAAAAGTGTTAACAGTGTAATTGACTGGAAAAATAATTAAATTGTTGATTCTGTATGGCTTGCTGAAATTATTAATCCCCTCTGATGCAATCAAGTACGCACCACATGCGGGCAGTTGATTATTTTAAACAAGTCCGTAACCGAACACGCCCCCTACCCCGCTTGGAATTATGGGAGATGTGGTCTGTTAGATTGAACATGGAAAAAATGGACGTGCAGCCGCCACCTATCCGAACCTTGGATGATTTTGTTTTGGGCTCGGCTCGGTTCGCTGTGCCAGATATTCGTAATCTGGAGAGATGGAACAATCGGATCATAAACAACTTGCTGTATTACCAGTCCAACTATTTCGTTTCGTTTTTGACAATCCTGGGAATAGTAGGGTACGTTTCTGACGTGGTCGTTTTCTGCATGCAAGCACAGCTGCTTTTGTTAGCTGCTTTTGAATTGTATTGTAGTGCGAGTCATCACAAATTCTGTGGATATGGGTCCATGGTCCATAATAATATATTAGCTAGCGAGCCATTGGCTATGATAATCGACTGATTAATCATTTTATTGGATTCATGGCCCAATGGGACACAATGAGTTATAAGCTGTAGAGAAAAGTCAACTAACATCAGCCATTTCTCTATCCCTCCTGGTCTGACAGGTATTTCAAGCCCTTCAACCTCTTCCTGGGAGCCACAGTTGTGACATTGATATTCATGGGGTTTGTGTGGGCAGCAGAGAACCAGGCCCCCATCAGACGGTTCCGCCGGAACCACCCATCCCTGGCCCTGGGTGCCATCCTGGGGGCCAGCTACCTCTTCCTCACAGTGCTTGGGGGAGTGGCCGTCTTCCTGTTCGGCATAGCCTTCCCCATCTTATGTTAGTATCTATTCTCTCTTTCACCTCTCCCCATTCTTGTTGCCTCAATGTAAACATATCAATCTTCTGTTTATAACTTATAACAATACTCTCTCTCCCTCTCCCTTTGTTATGCCCCTGACCTCTATTTTCTCTTTCCCTCTATTGCTATTACAGTGGTATTGATCCACGCCTCTGTTAGACTGCGGAGCCTCAAGAACAAGTTGGAGAACAAGCTGGAGAGCATTGGTCTGAAGAGAACACCTATGGGGCTCCTACTGGAGTCACTAGGACAGGAACAGGAAGCTGGATCTTAGAGGGGGAGGAGAGGAGGAAAAAAGGAGACGTGCCCTGTTCTATTTCAGTCTCTTGCCTCTTGCTCCTTTGGTATGCCCAGATCTGAAAGGAATGGATAAATGTTAGCAATATGGTGATGACGATAAGTTAAGCTAAGTTCCTTCACATATCCTGTCCTGCCCAGATATGTAATCACAGGGGTAGGGGCTAGAGACCTAAATGGAATAAGGCCTCTCAGACTGAGAGTGCAAGAAAAGTAGAGGAAGAGAGGAGGGAAGTAAAGCAATGGTGATTGTTATGATATCGCAGTGTCACGAAAATGGTGTAACAGATTGCAAATCCTGTGGAATCAATTAGGCCTATGTAATGCACACACTAACAAATGACCCTAAAGTCATTTTGCACACCATGACAAGCTCCTAATATAGAGTTTACATTGTATCCTCAGAAATTAAAAAATACATTATGTTAGCTGAAAAACTGCACTGAGAAGTAAATGTGGCCTCCTAACAGACATTGGATGTGGTGAGTGCTACCATAAGATTGTTTTTAAAATGTAATTTAACGGCAGTGTTATGGTTACAACATTTATTTTACATACATTTTTACATTTGACATTTTAGTCATTTAGCAGACGCTCTTATCCAGAGCGACTTACAGTTAGTGAGTGCATACATAGAAACCTAAATGTGTTTGATGAGCCACTACTCTGTAACTCCTGACCACACTGCTTTTTGTGTTATTGTCCATCCTCTATTGTTGTTGGGTTTGGCAATTTAATGCAGTTGAAAGTTTAAATGTGTTTTTGGGATAGAAGGGCAACTGTGGAACAACTCTACACTTTGCATAGAAATATAATGAAATGTATTTCTATGATGCCATTATTCCAATAATGTTTACCAGGATTATTTATGCCTCTCTGTCCAAGCATTATTTGGTGCCAATAACATTAATGTCAGTCTGCCTTCATTGTGTAAAATTGTATTCAATTGAGAATATTGTGTATTTCTTTGATCATCGCCTTCTATGGATTTTTTTTCTCCAATGCTGTCAAAATATATTTACACTTCATTTACTAAATAATATGCCTTACATCTGCAATATCTTGTCATTATGTTATTCTGCAATCAGCCTGTTATAAATGATTAGATTTGATGATCAAAGTCGAAGAATAGATGCATCCTGCCTGGTCGAACAATAACAACTGAAAACATGCACCAGCAGAGGTCAGCACGGGGGTGGGGGGACGACACAAATATTCTGTGCAGCATGCTAATGTTAATAATGATTAATTATATACAAATGAATGTAAAGAAAATGCTTCTGCATTAAACTTGCACATAAGATACTGTACATTGTATACCAGACCCCACCCAGTAATCAAAATGACATTGAAAAGTTGTTTTTAGACGTATTTTCCCAGACGTTGACTTCAGGTGCATTTTAGGTGCTGAATTAATGGTGAAAATATGCATTTTACGGAAGTAAAAAATACGAATTTTCCGAACGTTGAAAAGACGTCATTTATAGACGTTGAAAATACATATTTTTTAAATAATAATAATATGCCATTTAGCAGACGCTTTTATCCAAAGCGACTTACAGTCATGCGTGCATACATTTTTGTGTATGGGGTGGTCCCGGGGATTGAACCCACTACCTTTGCGTTACAAGCGCCGTGCTCTACCAGCTGAGCTAGAGAGGACCACAGCCCTTATCATTGCTTCTATGTTCAAATTTAATCTGCACTTACATTCTCAATGAAGTAAGCATTATATCACAATAATAATGCACCCATCTGTCACATGCACAATGTTAGATTTTGTCAAATGCTTTAGAACCGGCAGCGATGATGTTCAAAGTAGTAAACCTACAGAATAGTAGACCGGTGACGTCGAGCGCCAGTGGGAGGGAGCAGGAGTAGGCGTGACACTAGCCACTAGCCACCAGCTCGCGATACATGCTGGTATAGCCTACATGATGACATTATTATGGACAAAAGAGCGAGATTATTTTGATTTGTCAAATGGCAGCCAAGCATGGATCATCATGTCACCAGAATAAGACCCTCGATTTTTATTGGAAAGGAGCATCAAACTCATCACCTTGCACTTTCAAAACCCTGTGAAGTTCATCATAATGTATTTAATCTGTAGCCTAATAAACTGCATGCTTTCCCAAGTCATAGTGGGAGGACCACACAACATGTCATCGCGTGAGTCCCAGTTTACTTCGATATGATGGTTATTATATCAATATTTGCGCATAAAAGTGTTTTTTATTTCTCGCATAATTAATTTTACCAACACAAAAAGATCCCATCTTTTCTAATGTATTTAGTTTTGTTGATATTTGGAAAGTTTACCGACAAATTAGCTGCTTCCATCAGGCCTGTCTTGACATTTTTTATCCTAAATGTACTTTACTTGCATAAATAAGTTGGATGGAAACCTGGTTTATGACTGATACTGTATTCTGTTGTTTATCTACCTTAGTTGAATGCACTGACTGTAAGTCGCACTGGATAAGAGTGTCTGCTGAATGACCAAAATGTAAAAAATAAATAAATAATAAACACTTGCAAAGCATGCTGGGTATTATTCTAATGAACTCTGCCCACCTAAACAAGTACAGATCCAAATCTGAACAATCATAGACTTCTAGGCTATGTTTCACACATTTGAAGTACACATTTGGTCGGAATGGACCAGATCCAAATCTGAACAATCATAGACTTCTAGGCTATGTTTCACACATTTGAACATCACACAATTTTTTGTTTGTTTGTTTGTTTTTGTCATTTAGCAGAAGCTCTTATCCAGAGCGACTTACAGGAGCAATTAGGGTTAAGTGCCTTGCTCAAGGGCACATCGACAGATTTTTGGCCGGCAGGGATGTGGGTTCGTTTCCCACGGGGGGCCAGTATAAAAATAAATAAAAATATAAATAAAAATAAAATATGTATGCATTCACTAACTGTAAGTCGCTCTGGATAAGAGCGTCTGCTAAATTACTAAAATGTAAATGTATGGTACATTACATTACAGTAGAGTAGCGTTGAATTCAGTAGAGTGCAGTATAGTTTAATTCAGTAGAGTACAGTACAGTACAATAGTGTTTAATTCAGTAGAGTAGAGTACAGTACAATTTAGTTCAGTAGAATAGAGTACATTAGATTAAAGTAGGGTACAATACAGTACACTATAGTTTTCTTTACTTTACTGTGCTCTACTGTGCTCTACTGTACTGTACTGTACAGTACTGTACTATACTCTTCTTTTCTTTACTGTACTGTGTGTGTACTTTACTGTAATGTACTGTCCTCTGCTGTGCTCTACTGGACTAAATTGTGCCGTACTGTACTGTGATGTTCAAACGTGTGAAACATAGCCTAAAAGTCTATGTTTGTTCAGATTTGGATCTGGTCCATTCCGACCAAATGTGTACTTGTTTAGGTGTGCGGAGCTCATTAGAATAATACCCAGCATGCTTGGCAAGTGTAAAAAAAAAAGCATTTACATTTTGGTAATTCAGCAGACAATCTTATTGTGCTGTACTGTGCCATTCAAACTTGTGAAACATATATGTCTATGATTGGTTCAGATTTAGTCCAGTCCGGCCCAGACCAAATCTGAGCCAATTATAGACATCTATGTTTGGGCCAAATCAAGGCCAGACCGGACCAAATCTGAACCAATTATAGGCATCTATAATTGGGCCAAATATAGGCCGGACATTGAAATCAAGTCCAGACCAGGACAAAATCGGAACCAAACATAGACGTCTTTGATTGGTACAGATTTGGTCCAGACCGGACCAAAAATCTAGATCCTTGGATATTGAAATCAAGGCCGGTCCAGACTGCAGCAAAAAATAAATAATAAATAATATGGCTGGTCCGGACAGGACCTAAAAAATACGTCCAATAGACGTCACCGTCGGTAAATGCTTAGTGGGCATTTACGAGAAAAGTAAACCCCACAAGGTGTGCACTGCAGGGATGTAGCTCAGTTGGTAGAGCACGGTGTTTGCAACGCCAGGGTTGTGGGTTCGATTCCCACGGGGGGACAGTATGAAAAAATAAAATTATGTATGCACTCACTAACTGTAAGTCGCTCTGTATAAGAGCGTCTGCTAAATGACTAAAATGTAATGTAAAATGCAGCAACTCTTCCTGCACAACTTGTTCGTCTGTCCTTGACTGATCGATTGCTGTCCATGGTGCTGAAAATGCGTCCAAAAGGACTTGGCGCAAGCTGGTCTAGTAGTAGAATTTTATTAATCATATCCATGGACCACACTGACCAGAAGTTTCTCTACGTTCCCTCTGCCCTCCCTTTAAAAGATTTCACGGTCATCCCTTTAAACGGCTCAATTACTCTAATCCTGAATTCAAGACTGACCACAGCCGATCGTTAGCAACCTGCGGAGTGTGTTGGGACGAGTTTATTATGATTATTTTCCATTTTTATCTGGGCTTACATGGTAAAGAAAAAGCTGCTGCATTGGACCAATAAATAAGAATATCAGATTTAATGAGTAATTTGCTGTAGAAATAGTACGACAAGGATGGACCAATTACCGGTGTGGAGCACTGACACGGATTATGAAATGGCTTGCTCTCTATAACATTTTATTTATTTATTTTTTTAACAAGTGTCAATACGCGATGCACAGCCAATTTTAACATTGGTTGTCAGTCAAACTCTGCAACTTACAAAACTATTTGATGGTGGCTCTTTCCCTGAAGCTGAAGGCATATCGTGGTTTTGAGCTGCGACATGGCAGGAAAAGGTAAAATATAGGCCATGCAAAACGTCGTTTTGGTTGCTCCCAATCTGTAATTGTAAAAGGCTGACCCTGTGACTTTGTTTTGTAAATGGAGTAAGGGGCAGCTGAGAAAGTATAAATTCATTGCTGCGCATGCAATGACTGAAAGTCCATGAGATTGTCATGATACTGTAATTCTAAACGTATCTTGAACCTTTACTTTGTTTGTTTACAAATGACAATGCAAAAACAACATAAACAATGATGTAATACAACCTCAGCTTTTGGGTTATAATAGGGTATGACTCATAAGGCTTTTAATATCCTTCAGGAATCAATGGGCATAATGTTTGTAATATAATTTATTAAAATAATATTGAACAGCAGCTGTAACTCAAGGATCTCCTACAATATAAACTGTTAGTCCTAGTCACTTTCAAAAACAACTCTTGTCAGATTTGTGTCATTATCCAATTTAAAACCATTAGGCCTATATACAGTACCATTATCACGAAACACAATAAGGAATAATAGCCAACACTTATGGCTGGGGGCAGTGGGGCGGGCATATTGTCAAACAGCCCTTTTATCAACAGGTGTCCAACTAAAGAACTGGGTCACAGCTGTTCTACTCAATATGGTACCTTACTGTACCATGTAGGCCTATCATACCTTACTGTACCATGTAGGTCTATCACACCTTAATGTACCCTATAGGCCTATCACACCTTAATGTACCCTGTAGGCCTATCACACAGTAATGTTCCCTGTAGGCCTATCACACCTTAATGTACCATATAGGCCTAGCATACCTTAATGTACCCTGTAGGCCTATCATACCTTAATGTACCCTATAGGCCTATCACACCTTAATGTACCATATAGGCCTATCACACCTTAATGTACCATATAGGCCTATCACACCTTAATGTACCATATAGGCCTAGCATACCTTAATGTACCCTGTAGGCCTATCACACCTTAATGTTCCCTGTAGGCCTATCATACCTTAATGTACCCTGTAGGCCTATCACACCTTAATGTTCCCTGTAGGCCTATCATACCTTAATGTACCCTGTAGGCCTATCACACCTTAATGTACCCTATAGGCCTATCACACCTTAATGTACCCTGTAGGCCTATCATACCGTTAATATACTCTGTAGGCCTATCATACATTACTGTATCTTGTAGGTAGTCCAATCAAATCCAGGCTGAAACCAATACCTGTCTAACCCCTGGCCACATGTCAATAATCTTATCCAATATGATCATAATACTGTTGTTTCATTAGCCATCTCAGTAGCCTTGTGGTTAGAGTGTCCGCTCTCAGATCGGAAGATTTGGAATTCGATCTTCGGCTGGGTCATACCAAAGACTGTAAAAATGGGACCCAATGCGTCTCTGCTTGGCACTCAGCATTAAGGAGATAGATTGGGGGTAAGTCCCTGCGATAGACTAGCGTCCTGTCCAGGGGGTGTACTTGTACATGAAGCTGCCTCACGCTACAGAAACAGGAAATAGGCTCCTGCTCCTATGAGCCGTTCCGGCTTGTGCAAGGCTACTTACTTACTCTTGTGTCATTACTGTAGATGAATATTGGCCAGTTTTTGAGTAATTTACACAATATTGAAGTGTAGGTCACTTGATAGATATTAAAGACTGAAAAACAAAGTGAAAATAAATTGTACACAACATTGTATACACACAGTAGTGCATAGTAACTACATAGAAATAACCTAGATAATGAAATTGGTAAATGAATGGTGACAATCTTCTCTCTGTCTCCTGCAGAGGATGGCGTCTCCTTGGCTGGCTCGGTTGCCGGAGACAAGTCCGACACCCTCGGCTCTGCTGCCTCTGGCAAGAAGAGGGGTGGAGGACAGAAGAAGCAGATACAAGCCAACAAATCTGCTCTCCGAGCTCCCCGAGCCCTCTGCTGCCTCACCCTCAGTAACCCCATCCGCATGGCTGCCTTAGCCCTTGTTGAATGGAAATATCCTTCAATGATGATGTACCTCTGTGTGTGTGTGTGTGTGTGTGTGTGTGTGTGCATGTGTGTGTGAGAGAACATTTAAACCCCCTACAGTGTTGAGAGACCCTATTAAAGTTCTCAATCACATACAAGCATTTTTTAAAACAAAATTGTGTAGATTTTCAAAACAGAGTCCACGAGACACAGACCTCTGTGGCCTTTCGCAAAACAGTAAATGCATTTTCAAAATGCAGTGGTCTTCTCAAAACATAAATACATTCATCATAACTATATTATACCACCAAAATTATTCCAAATATATTTATCAAAAGAGCACAACTGCCTGTAAAAAGAATAACGCAACCATAACAGAAAGTTAGTCTGTCTTTAAAAAAATCCAGTTGATCAATACATTTTCTTTGCAGTCAGTAAATCAAGATGATCAACATTGGAAGTACAACTATCCAATGGTGCAGTATTATGGGCAATTACTCTCCTTTTATGCATATTTTATAAAACAATTTCATACACATCAAATCAAATATTATTCCTTCTAAAAAATTTAAATTAAAATAAGCACATTGTTTTCAGGATTCATTCATTGGTATCATCAAAATCCAATTCCGTGTATTCAATTCATAGGCTGGTTTACTCATAGTTTTGTAGACTTTACATTGGCGCACAGAAAAACAAAATAGAAATAAGGAAAGGTGATTACAATAGAGGAACACAACTGATATGAATGTATAGGCCTCAATCATCACCAAAACAAAGCTCTATAATGTAGGCCTGGGATGATACCAGTATCGCGATACTCATTAGTGTCGTGGCAAGGAAACAAAACACGAAGTGGATTTATCTTCTTTAGGAAAACAGCCCTAATGTTGGAAACAAATATCATTATGTTGTCATTCAGAATCACATTTATTTATTTTAAAGCTATAGTACACACTATTTTACATACAGCAGGTTTGTAAAGGACCAAAGAGTGAGAGCTGCTTTGTGGTTTCATTTTTGCCACGGAAAAAATATTGCGATACTGATATCGTCCCGGCCCTACTATAATGGAAGGTCAAAATGTTGGAAATGAGGACTTAGGAGTAACCCAAAGTTACTTAGAAGTAACCCAACTTCATTTGCTGCATCTCTGCATGTCCACACTGCCAATGTGTTATAGTCTGTGAACAAAACACTTAACACTGAATGTTGTATTCACTGATGACATTTGTATTTAAAGTTTGGCAAAAAGTGGGCTAAGATATGCATGTCAGGTACTAAGGCAAGAAAATGATCAGAAGTTCTGTAAATGTATTTGAACATTTGATCATTGCTGTTCTGCTGTAGATACGTTTCAACACAGATCCAAAAATTGCTTGTACGCGATTGAGAAAAACTGTAAATCAATGATGCATTCAATGTGGTGTTTAGTGTTTACCCTTAACTGTGGTCCTGCAGACCTTTTGATATTTTCATTCTACTTGCTATCTTTGCCAACTGTGTGGCCCTGGGTGTATCTAAACCCTTCCCAGAGGAGGACTCCAATTCCACCAACCACAACTTGGTGAGTTGGTGCAAGGCGGCTGATACAGAGGCTGAGGTGTCAGTCAGGGAGATCATAGAGGCTGAAGAGAGGGTTATTTTGGGAGTGCTATATAAGGACCAAACCTGGGTTAAAATAGAGATATTTGAAATCTGCTTAATTTAGCTTGCTTGGCGCAATTGAATCAGTGGAATGCTCCTTAAAGTGCAAAACCCATCTGGGACTCAAGCAAATGCTCAAAGTATTTGAACAATTTCAAATATATTTGAACCCATGTCAATTGAATCAATTGACGAAAGGCGATCAGAAAAACCTGGAAGCCTCGTCGTGAGATGTAGCATATCAAAGGATGTATCAAAATACTATGGAAAACAGGTAGATTACAACAGTTTCAGAGAAGTTAGGGGTGTAATCCTAAACCATAATAGTGTTAAAGAGGAAAAGTTGGGGGTCTGACTCCATCACCACGTCAAGCCCCTCGAACCTGATCTGTGATCTGTTATAGATTACAATTCCAAATAGTCTATATATGTCTCTGCTCTCATAGTCACTGGTTATCCAGTTGAAGTCGGAAGTTTACATATACTTAGGTTGGAGTCATTAAAACTCGTTTTTCAACCACTTCACAAATGTCTTGTTAACCAACTATAGTTTTGGCAAGTCGGTTAGGACATCTACTTTGTGCATGACACAAGTAATTTTTCCAACAATTGTTTACAGACAGATTATTTCACTTATAATGCACTGTACCACAATTCCAGTGGGTCAGAAGTTTACATACACTAAGTTGACTGTGCCTTTAAACAGCTTGAAAAATTCCAGAAAATGATGTCATGGCTTTAGAAGCTTCTGATAGGCTAATTGACATCATTTGAGTCCATTGGAGGTGTACCTGTGGATGTATTTCAAGGCCTACCTTCAAACTCAGTGCCTCTTTGCTTGACATCATGGGAAAATCAAAAGAAATCAGTCAAGACCTCAAAAAAAAAAGTCTGGTTCATCCTTGGGAGCAATTTCCAAATGCCTGAAGGTACCACGTTCATCTGTACAAACAATAGTACGCAAGTATAAACACCATGGGACCACGCAGCCGTCATACCGCTCAGGAAGGAGACGCGTTCTGTCTCCTAGAGATGAACGTACTTTGGTGCGAAAAGTGCAAATCAATCCCAGAACAACAACAAGGGACCTTGTGAAGATGCTGGAGGAAACAGGTACAAAAGTATCTATATCCACAGTAAAACAAGTCCTATATCGACATAACCTGAAAGGCCGCTCAGCAAGGAAGAAGCCACTGCTCCAAAACTGCCATAATAAAGCCAGACTACGGTTTGCAACTGCACATGGGGACAAAGATCGTACTTTTTGGAGAAATGTCCTCTGGTCTGATAAAACAAAAATAGAACTGTTTGGCCATAATTACCATCGTTATGTTTGGAGGAAAAAGGGGCTTGCTTGCAAGCCGAAGAACACCATCCCAACCATGAAGCATGGGGGTGGCAGCATCATGCTGTGGGGGTGCTTTTCTGCAGGAGGGACTGGTGCACTTCACAAAATAGATGACATCATGAGGAAGGAAAATTATGTGGGTATATTGAAGCAACATCTCAAGACATCAGTCAGGAAGTTAAAGCTTGGTCGCAAATGGGTCTTCCAAATGGACAATGACCCCAAGCATACTTCCAAAGTTGTGGCAAAATGGCTTAAGGACAACAAAGTCAAGGTATTGGAGTGGCCATCACAAAGCCCTGACCTCAATCCTATAGAAATGTTGTGGGCAGAACTGAAAAAGCGTGTGCGAGCAAGGAGGCCTACAAACCTGACTCAGTTACACCAGCTCTGTCAGGAGGAATGGGCCAAAATTCACCCAACTTATTGTGGGAAGCTTGTGGAAGGCTACCCAAAACGTTTGACCCAAGTTAAACAATTTAAAGGCAATGCTACCAAATACTAGTTGAGTGTATGTAAACTTCTGACCCACTGGGAAAGTGATGAAGGAAATAAAAGCTGAAATAAATAATTCTCTCTACTATTATTCTGACATTTCACATTCTTAAAATAAAGTGGTGATCCTAACTGACCTAAGACAGGGAATTGTTACTAGGATTAAATGTCAGGAATTGTGAAAAACTGAGTTTAAATGTATTTGGCTAAGGTGTACGTAAACTTCCGACTTCAACTATAGCTCACTCATAATAAACAAAAAGGCCTACATGAGCAGAATAAAGCAAGGAATTTAGAGGTAGAGATATGGGGGTGGACAATGTAATCTTTTAGACAATGTAATCTTTTAGTAGAGTGATATTTTATTAGAATACCCTTGAGGGAATTCCTCGAATGGGAGTGGAGTGTGGGGATGGGGGGTAGTACACTACCTCATCATGCTGAGTCTGTCTCGTCCATCTGCTTGGCTGTGGGGCAGGAGAGTGGTTGGTAAGTACTGTACTTATGTCCCTCCGCCGTGGATCCCTTTATTGGATTAGACTTGTGGAGGGGAACTCAGGCTGAAGTCTGAGGCTTCACTGTAATACCCCCCTCTCTACTATAGTGATTCCAGTATGAAAACTTTACAGTGATTTACAGCACATTAACACTCAAACATAACATACACTATATATACAAAAGTATGTGGATACCCCGTCAAATTAGTGGATTCAGCTGTTACAGCCACATCCATTGCTGACGTGTATAAAATCGAGCACACAGCCATGCAATCTCCATAGACAAACATTGGCAGTAGAATGGCCTCACTGAAGAGCTCAGTGTCTTTCAACGTGGCACCGTCATAGGATGCCACCTTTCCAACAAGTCAGTTAGTTAAATTTCTGCCCTGCTAGAGCTGCCCCGGTCAACTGTAAGTGGTGTTATTGTGAAGTGGAAACGTCTAGAAGCAACAACGACTCAGCAGCAAAGTGGTAGGCCACACAAGCTCACAGAACGGGACTGCCGAGTGCTGAAGCGCGTAGCACATAAAAATCATCTGTCCTCGTTGCAACTCTCACTACCGAGTTCCAAACTCCCTCTAGAAAGCAACGGCAGCACAATACAGTGAAGGAAAAAATTATTTGATCCCCTGCTGATTTTGTACGTTTGCCCACTGACAAAGACATTATCAGTCTATAATTTTAATGGTAGGTTTATTTGAACAGTGAGAGACAGAATAACAACAACAAAAATCTAGAAAAACGCATGTCAAAAATGTTATAAATTGATTTGCATTTTAATGAGGGAAATAAGTATTTGACCCCTCTGCAAAACATACTTGGTGGCAAAACCCTTGTTGGCAATCACAGAGGTCAGACGTTTCTTGTAGTTGGCCACCAGGTTTGCACACATCTCAGGAGGGATTTTGTCCCACTCCTCGTTGCAGATCTTCTCCAAGTCATTAAGGTTTCGAGGCTGACGTTTGGCAATTCGAACCTTCAGCTCCCTCCACAGATTTTCTATGGGATTAAGGTCTGGAGACTCGCTAGGCCACTCCAGGACCTTAATGTGCTTCTTCTTGAGCCACTCCTTTGTTGCCTTGGCCGTGTGTTTTGGGTCATTGTCATGCTGGAATACCCATCCACAACCCATTTTCAATACCCTGGCTGAGGGAAGGAGGTTCTCACCCAAGATTTGACGGTACATGGCCCCGTCCATCGTCCCTTTGATGCGGTGAAGTTGTCCTGTCCCCTTAGCAGAAAAACACCCCCAAAGCATAATGTTTCCACCTCCATGTTTGACGGTGGGGATGGTGTTCTTGGGGTCATAGGCAGCATTCCTCCTCCTCCAAACACGGCGAGTTGAGTTGATGCCAAAGAGCTCGATTTTGGTCTCATCTGACCACAACACTTTCAACCAGTTCTCCTCTGAATCATTCAGATGTTCATTGGCAAACTTCAGACGGGCCTGTATATGTGCTTTCTTGAGCAGGGGGACCTTGCGGGCGCTGCAGGATTTCAGTCCTTCACGGCGTAGTGTGTTACCAATTGTTTTCTTGGTGACTATGGTCCCAGCTGCCTTGAGATCATTGACAAGATCCTCCCGTGTAGTTCTGGGCTGATTCCTCACCGTTCTCATGATCATTGCAACTCCACGAGGTGAGATCTTGCATGGAGCCCCAGGCCGAGGGAGATTGACAGTTCTTTTGTGTTTCTTCCATTTGCGATTAATCACACCAACTGTTGTCACCTTCTCACCAAGCTGCTTGGCGATGGTCTTGTAGCCCATTCCAGCCTTGTGTAGGTCTACAATCTTGTCCCTGACATCCTTGGAGAGCTCTTTGGTCTTGGCCATGGTGGAGAGTTTGGAATCTGATTGATTGCTTCTGTGGACAGGTGTCTTTTATACAGGTAACAAGCTGAGATTAGGAGCACTCCCTTTAAGAGTGTGCTCCTAATCTCAGCTCGTTACCTGTATAAAAGACACCTGGGAGCCAGAAATCTTTCTGATTGAGAGGGGGTCAAATACTTATTTCCCTCATTAAAATGCAATTCAATTTATAACATTTTTGACATGCGTTTTTCTGGATTTTTGTTGTTGTTATTCTGTCTCTCACTGTTCAAATACACCTACCATTAAAATTATAGATTGATCATTTCTTTGTCAGTGGGCAAACGTACAAAATCAGCAGGGGATCAAATACTTTTTTCCCTCACTGTAACTGTTCGTCGGGAGCTTCATAAAATGGGTTTCCATGGCAGAGCAGCTGCACACAAGCCTAAGATCACCATGCAGAATGCCAAGCATCGGCTGGAGTGGTATAAAGCTCGCCGCCATTGGAATCTGGAGCAGTGGAAACGCGTTCTCTGGAGTGATGAATCATGCTTCACCATCTGGCAGTCCGACTGACAAATCTGGGTTTGGCGGATGCCAGGCGAACGCTACCTGCCCGAATGCATAGTGCCAACTGTAAAGTTTGGTGGTGGAGGAATAATGGTTTGGGGCTGTTTTTCATGTTTCGGGCTAGGTCCCTTAGTTCCAGTGAAGGGAAATCTTAACACAACAGTATACAATGACATTCTAGACAATTCTGTGCTTCCAACTTTGTGGCAACAGTTTGGGGAAGGCCCTTTCCTATTTCAGCATGACAATGCCGCCGTACACAAAGCGAGGCCCATACAGAAGTGGTTTGTCGAGATCGGTGTGGAACAACTTGACTGGCCTGCACAGAGCCCTGACCTCAACCTCATCGAACACATTGGGATGAATTGGAACGCCTCATCAAAAGAGAACCATCACGCTCTCCCAGAAGCTTGGCTGGTGCGTAAAACCCGCAAATTCAGACAAACAAAAATATTGTTTTGAGTGCAAACCCATTATACCTTTTTTGGGGGATTAATTGGAACGCCGACTGTGAGCCAGGCCTAATCGCCCAACATCAGTGCCCGACCTCAGTAATGGCTGAATGGAAGCAAGTCCCCGCAGAAATGTTCCAACATCTAGTGGAAAGCCTTTCTGGAAGAGTGAAGGCTGTTATAGCAGCAAAGGGGAGACCAACTCCATATTAATGCCCATGATTTTGGAGAGAGATGTTCAACGAGCAGGTGTCCACATTCTTTTGGTCATGTAGTGTATGTACATGGACACATACAATGCCTCTTAGTATTGTGTTAATAAATACTTATATGGTAATGGTCCTCACTTCAGGGACTTCAGCTGTCCTGAGTTGAATAGAATGAAGCAATCGCTGTCTTCATTCATTCATTATACTACAGTTTATCGTTCCATAGTTAAGGTACTGTATATTGACCTTCTAATCTGTCACATCACCTTGTTTGACCACGATGCTATAGCCAGGTTTTGGCTGCATTCCTATTCCAGCCTGATGCCTAGCGACTGTGGTGCCAGAGATTAGCAGCATTAAGAAGCATTAGTCCAAGGGTTACTGACTAGCGCTCTAGTGACTGGCTTATTAAACCTGTTTTAGGCAGTAAGTTAGCAGGGCTGAAGCTACTGTAATCACTACCTATAGGACAGACTATGGCTACTTCCAAAATGGCTCCCTATTCCTGTGCACTAATTTAGACCTACAGTATACATGTACAGTATAAACCGTCAACGTGACAGTGCCTGCCTTCCTTGCCACCCCACATGAAGTAGATATATCAACATGAAACATTACATCCCTAAATATAATATATGAATTTGGATATTAGTCGGATATTAACCCTGCATTATGAACATCCACAGACATCTTGTAAAATGTCTTTACCTCATTTTCCCAACAGTTGTCTTTGCTCTTGACTGATTACAGTAACAGACAAATTAGGAAGTATGTATATTTGACCATGCTGTCTTCTCCCTCTCTGTGAGTGCAGGAACAAGTAGAGTACGTCTTCCTGGTCATCTTCACCATTGAAACCTTCACTAAGATCCTGGCTTATGGCTTGGTCATGCACCCTAGCGCCTACATCCGCAGTGGCTGGAATTTGCTTGATTTTGTCATCGTTGTCGTCGGGTACGCTAGCTCATGTCTCCATTCCTCTTCTGTTGCCCCCTCCTTTCTGTTTATGGTGTTTGAGCTGTATTGTTGTTGTGCGGCTGTTGTTGCAGGTTGTTCAGTGTGGTTGCTGAGGGCACAGCCGACCACAAGCCTGGAGAGGCCCACCACGCAGCAGGCAAACCAGGAGGACTGGATGTCAAAGCTCTCAGAGCCTTCAGGGTGCTGCGACCCCTTAGGCTGGTGTCTGGTGTGCCCAGTAAGTTTGCGTGTGTGTGTTTGTGTGTGTGTGTGTGTGTGTGTGTTTCAGTAAAACTAATCTCTCTGCTGTGTGTATGTGTGTGTGCGTGTGTGTTTGTCCAGGTCTCCAGATTGTCTTGAACTCCATCATGAAAGCCATGGTTCCCCTGCTCCACATTGGTCTGCTGGTCATGTTTGTCATCATCATCTATGCCATCATCGGTCTGGAGCTCTTCCTCGGCAGGATGCACAAGACCTGTTTCTACATGGGCACAGGTACAAACTATACTGTACTGTACTGTACATACACTGCTCCATACTGTACATACACACCCTAACACTATATTAAAGAGTTACATTTGAGTCATTGTACGCAGACAGGGGTAAACAAGTTATTTACATAAAAGTTTGTTATCACCTAATGCTTTGGAAGATTTCCATCTTTTTACTAAGAGGACTAAGACATTTGTCACGTTGAGTGACCTCCTCATGTTGTCCTCTCTCCCAGAACTGAACGTGGATGATGACCCCACACCGTGTGCGTTTGCTGGAAATGGGCGCGATTGTGTGGGCAATGGGACAGAGTGCAGAGGACCGTGGGAGGGGCCTAATGGCGGGATCACTAATTTTGACAACATATTTTTTGCCATGCTGACTGTGTTCCAGTGTATCACCATGGAGGGCTGGACCGATGTGCTATACTGGGTAACATCAGCCTCTCTTTTCTTTCTTGGCTGCATCATAAATGGTACCCTATTCCCTATAGTGCGTTACTTTTGACCTGTGGACCTGGTCAAAGTAGTGCACTACATAGGGAAAAGGATGCCATTTTGGATGCAGTCCTAGGACTTTTCTTTCTTCCTATTCTTAACTACTCCTCTGATTTAATTTTACTTAAATGATCTATCTTAATATAAATATAAAACAGTGTCTGATAATCTATCAATCAATCAATCAAATGTATTTATAAAGCCCTTTTTACATCAGCAGTTGTCACAAAGTGCTTCTACAGAAACCCAGCCTAAAACCCCAAAGAGCAAGCAATGCAGATGTAGAAGCACGATTAACCATGCTTAATCTCCCTCTGTCTCTTTCTGTATTCCTGCAGATGAACGATGCAATAGGCTTTGAGATGCCCTGGGTGTACTTTGTCTCTCTGGTCATATTTGGCTCGTTTTTCGTACTCAACCTTGTATTGGGAGTGTTGAGCGGGTGAGTGAGTGGAAGTTTGTGTGTATGTTTGTCTTGTTTTACATTTGTGTGTGAAGGCCTTAACCGAGTATAGATTGTGTGCTGACCCTCTACATGTGCATCTGTACGTGTGTCTCTGTGTGTAGCGAGTTCTCCAAGGAAAGAGAGAAGGCTGTGGCTCGTGGAGAGCTGCAGGACGCCCAGAATAAGAAGCAGATGGAGGAGGACATGTGTGGCTACATGGACTGGCTCATCGAGGCTGAGGATGTGGATGAGGAAGGAAATAAACGTATGGTTAACTGACTGACTGAGACACACATATATACACACACACACACACACACACACACACACACATACAAATATAAACACACACACAAACAAATAAATGCACACGCAGACAAACACAGCCTTGCACCCATATAGTCAACCTTTCCTTTGTCTCCTAACAAGGTGCTGCTGTTGCCAAGAAGAAAATGATGAAGAAGTTTGGCTGGTATAAACACAGCGAGGACGGAGGTATGATGATTTGTCACTCTTCTCACTGTTACTGTCTGTGTAGTAACGCAGGAAAACTGAAATCTGTTTTACCTCATTTCTACCGGCATGTCACATGTGCATCCAGAGGAAAAAAAAAACTCTAGACCACCTTCACTCCACACACAGAGACGCGTACAACACTCTCCCTCGCCCTCCATTTGGCAAATCTGACCATAGTTCTATCCTCCTGATTCCTGCTTAGATGCAAAAACTAAAGCAGGAAGTACCAGTGACTCACTCAATACGGAAGTGGTCAGATGATGCAGATGCTAAGCTACAGGAATGTTTTGCTAGCACAGACTGGAATATGTTCTGGGATTCATCCGATGGCATTGAGGAGTATACCACATCAGTCACCGGCTTCATCAATAAGTGCATCGATGACGTCGTCCCCACAGTGTACATATCCCAACCAGAAGTCATGGATTACAGGCAACAGCTAAAGGAGCGGGACACTAATCCGGACGCTTATAAGAAATCCCGCTATGCCCTCAGACCAACCATCAAACAGGCAAAGCGTCAATACAGGACTAAGATTGAATCCTACTACACCGGCACTGACGCTTATCGGATGTGGCAGGGCTTGCAAACTATTACAGATTACAAAGGGAAGCCCAGCCACAAGCTGCCCAGTGACACGAGCCTACCAGACGAGCTAAATGCCACTAATGCTCGCTTCGATGCAAGCAACATTGAAGCATACATGAGAGCACCAGCTGTTCTGTGTGATCACTCTCTCTGTAGCCGATGTGAGTAAGACCTTTAAACAGGTCAACATTCACAAGGCCGCAGAGCCAGACGGATTACCAGGACGTGTACTCAGAGCATGCGCTGACCAACTGGCAAGTTTCTTCACTGACATTTTCAACATGTCCCTGACCGAGTCTGTAATACCTACATGTTTCAAGAAGCCACCATAGTCCCTGTGCCCAAGAACGCCAAGGTAACCTACCTAAATGACTACCGCCCCATAGCACTCACATCTGTAGCTATGAAGTGCTTTGAAAGGCTGGTCATGGCTGACATCAACACCATCATCCCAGAAACCCTAGACCCACTCCAATTCGCATACTGCCCCAACAGATCCACAGATGACGCAATCTCTATAGCACTCCACACTGCCCTCTCCCACCTGGAAAAAAGGAATACCTACGTGAGAATGCTGTTCATTAACTACAGCTCAGCATTCAACACCATAGTGCCCTAAAAGCTCATCACTAAGCTAAGAACCCTGTGACTAAACACCTCCCTCTGCAACTGGATCCTGGACTTCCTGACGGGTCGCCCCCAGGTGGTAAGGGTAGGCAACAACACATCTGCCACGCTGATCCTCAACACGGGGGCCCCTCAGGGGTGCATGCTTAGTCCCCTTCTGTACTCCCTGTTCACCCACGACTGCATGGCTAAGCACGACTCCAACACCATCATAAAGTTTGCCGACGACACAACATTGGTAGGCCTGATCACTGACAACGATAAGACAGTCTATAGGGAGGAGGTCAGAGACCTTGCAGTGTGGTGCCAGGATAACAACCTCTCCCTCAACGTGATCAAGACAAAGGAGATGATTGTGGACTACAGGAAAAGGAGGGCAGAGCACGCCCCCATTCACATCGACGGGGCTGTAGTGGAGCGGGTCAAGAGCTTCAAGTTCCTTGGTGTCCACATCACCAACATACTATCATGGTCCAAACACACCAAGACAGTCGTGAAGGGGGCACGACAACGCATATTCCCCCTCAGGAGACTGATTTGGCATGGGTCCTCAGATCCTCAAAAAGTTATACAGTTGCACCATCGAGAGCATCCTGACTGGTTGCATCACCGCCTGGTATGGCAACTGCTCGGCATCTGACCATAAGGCGCTACAGAGTGTAGTGCGTATGGCCCAGTACATCACTGGGGCCAAGCTTCCTGCCATCCAGGATCTCTATACCAGGTGGTGTCAGAGAAAGGCCCTACAATATGTCAAAGACTCCAGCAACCCTAGTTATAGACTGTTCTCTCTGCTACCGCACGGCAAGCGGTACTGGAGCACCATGTCTAGGTCCAAAAGTACCCCCACACATTGACTTGGAACCGGTACCCCCTGTATATAGCCTCGTTATTGTTATTTTATTGTGTAACTTTTTTATTTTACTTTATTTTATTTAGCAAATATTTTCTCACTGCACTGTTCGTTAAGGGCTTGTAAGTAAGCATTTCACGGTAAGGTCTACACCTGTTGTATTCGGCGCATGTGACAAATACAATTTGATTTGATTTGATTTGTACTACTTGTCTCTCTGTAATCTAATCTATGGCTTTGCTTTGTGTTCAACAGAATCGGATTCAGACTCTGAATTTGAAGCATATCTCGATGACGACAATGGCTGCTGCGCATCTCTTATGTAAGGAAATAAACAAATGTATTTGAAATTCATTATTTGTTAATTAGATGTCATTGTTATCAATGTTGTCATGTAATGGTTCTTTATCCTTTTTTTGCAGGGCTAAAATGATGGCCAACAGTTTCTGGTAAATTGAGCAGGATAGCTCTAAGAATATATACAATAATGTTTTATTTTCAGTTTTTTAATGAGAAAGTACTCTACACTACAGACGTTGACAAAGCCGGTTTCTGACCCTTCCGCTCCTACTATAACGTGTCTCCTGTTTCTCTCTTCACTCAGTGAACAGCTATGCCAACTGAACCATGCCTTTCGGAAGAACTGTCGTGTAGCAGTCAAATCCCAGAACTTCTACTGGCTGGTGCTTGTTCTGGTGTTTCTCAACACTGCAGCCAGCGGCCTCTGAACATTACGGCCAGCCCAAGTGGCTCACTGAGATGCAGGGTTAGGATACACTTTCCTCTCTACTTCTCTTCCTGTTATTCCTTCTCTCTCCACCTACCTGTATCTGTTCTTTTCTATTTGTTTCCGCATGTCCTCCTCCCCTCTCTCCTTTTCTCTATGTAATTTCTCCCTAATTCAGCATGGTGACATAGACATCAGGAAAAAATACAAATAAAAAATATATAAATAAATAACCTTTATTTTCTCTGTCTTTTCTTCAGAGCGGGCCAATAAGATCCTGTTGATGTTGTTCACGCTGGAGATGCTGTTAAAGATGTACAGTTTCGGTTTCCAAATTCACTTCATGGCTCTGTTTAACCGCTTCGACTGCTTCGTGGTATGTGGTGGCATCCTGGAGACGGTCTTGGTTGAGTTGGAGATCATCCCTCCATCGGCATCTCTGTGCTGCGCTGCGTCCGCCTGCTCAGGGTGTTCAAAGTCACACGGGGAGATCATCCCTCCCATCGGCATCTCTGTGCTGCGCTGCGTCCGCCTGCTCAGGGTGTTCAAAGTCACACGGTCAGTAACTGCTAGCCTGGTCCCAGATCTGTTTGGTCTGTCTTGCTAGCTTGGTCCAGATCTTTCCGGAATACGCTGCTATGCAAATTAAAATGCACTTCTGAAAGAACTATCTGGAATGTCACTCTGCAATTGATACATTTCATGCATGCATTCAGTATGGAAGGCTACTGCATACCTTGATTCTTTACCCTCAAACATTGAAACCGTCTGTCTCCTGTTTAGGCACTGGCAGCCCTGTCAGGCCTGGTCAATTCACTGCTCAACTCCATGAAGGCTATCTGCTCCCTGCTGCTCCTGCTCTTCCTCTTCCTCATCATCTTCTCCCTGCTGGGGATGCAGCTGTTGGGGGCAAATTCAACTTTGATGAGACTCAGATGAAGAGAAGCACGTTCGACACTTTCCCCCAGGCCCTGCTCACCTGCTTCCAGGTGAAATAATTCTAACACTCCTCACACTACTATCGAATTCTACATGCTTGCACTTTTCATTACAGCCGCGCACACTCTCTCTCTCTCTCTCTCTCTCTCTCTCTCTCTCTCTCTCTCTCTCTCTCTCTCTCTCTCTCTCTCTCTCTCTCTCTCTCTCTCTCTCTCTCTCTCTCTCTCTCTCTCTCTCTCTCTCTCTCTCTCTCTCTCTCTCTCTCTCTCTCTCTCTCTCTCTCTCTCTCTCTCTCTCTCTCTCTCTCTCTCTCTCTCTCTCTCTCTCACTCTCACTCTCTCTCTCGCTCTCTCACTCTCTCTCTCTCTCTCTCTCTCTCCCTCTCTCTCTCTCTCTCCCTCCCTCGCTCCCTCCCTCCCTCTCATTTTCTCCTCTGTAGATCCTTACAGGAGAGGACTGGAATGCTGTAATGTATGATGGGATCATGGCTTATGGCGGGCCAGTCTTCCCACAGATGATTGTGTGTATCTATTTCGTCTCCCTCTTTGTTGTCGGCAACTGTATCCTTTCTGTTAACCAAGAAAGAGAGAGTTATTATATAACTTGCATTTCTACAATGCCATTCAATGTACACAAACCTCTATCAATACAGACTGTACTCTATAAGATCTGTATTCACTGATGTTCTCAAGCTCTTGGTCAATTCCTTAATATCTCTTGATCAGATATCCTGCTCAATGTCTTCTTGCTATCGCTGTGGACAACTTGGCAGGTGGAGATGGTGGAAAAAAGCAAGTAGAGTAAGTATCACAAAATCCAAACGAATAAAATGGATAATTTGATGGTCTGGGTATATTACTAGACATACAGTGCATTCGAAAGTATTCAGACCCTTTGACTTTTCCACATTTTGTTACATTACAGCCTTATTCTAAAATGGATTAAATTGTTTATTCCCCCTCATCAATCTACACACAATACCCATAATGACAAAGCAAAAATAGGTTTTTAGACTTTTTTGAAAATGTATTAAAAATTAAAAAATTAAAAATCACATTTACATAAGTATTTAGACCCTTTACTCAGTACTTTGTTGAAGAACCTTTGGCAGCAATTACAGCCTTGCATCTTCTTGGGTATGACGCTACAAGCCTGGCACACCTGTATTTGGGGAGTTTCTCCCATTCTTCTCTGCAGATCCTCTCAAGCTCTGTTAGGTTGGATGGGAGCGTCACTGCACAGCTATTTTCAGTTCTCTCCAGAGATGTTTGATCGGGTTCAAGTCCGGACTCTGGCTGGGCCACTCAAGGACATTCAGAGACTTGTCCCGAAGCCACTCCTGCGTTGTCTTGGCTGTGTGCTTAGGGTCGTTGTCCTGTTGGAAGGTGAACCTTAGGCCCAGTCTGAGGTCCTGAGCGCTCTGGAGCATGTTTTCATCAAGGATTTCTCTGTCCTTTGCTCCGTTCATCTTTCCCTCGATCCTGACTAGTCTTCCAGTCCCTGCCGCTGAAAAACATCCCCACAGCATGATGCTGACACCATCCTGCTTCACCGTAGGGATGGTGCCAGGTTTCCTCCAGACGTGACGCTTAGCATTCAGGCCAAAGAGTTCAATCTTGGTTTCATCAGACCAGAGAATCTTGTTTTCTTATGGACTGAGAGTCCTTTACATGCCTATTGGCAAACTCCAAGCGGGCTGTCATGTTCCTTTGACTGAGGAGAGGCTTCCGTCTGGTCACTCTACCATAAAGGCCTGATTGGTGGAGTGCTGCAGAAATTGTTGTCCTTCTGGAAGATTCTCCCATCTCCACAGAGGAACTCTGAAGCTCTGTCAGAGTGACCATTGGGTTCTTGGTCACCTCCCTGACCAAGGCCTTTCTCGCCCGATTTCTCAGTTGGCCGGGCGGCCAGCTCTCGGAAGAGTCTTAGTGGTTCCAAACTTCTTCCATTTAAGAATGATGGAGGCCCACTGTGTTCTTGGGGACCTTCAATGCTGCAGAAATGTTTTGGTACCTTCACCAGATCTGTGCCTCGACATAATCCTGTCTCGGAGCTCTACGGACAATTCCTTCAACCTCATGGCTTGGTTTTTGCTCTCACATGCACTGTCATCTGTGGGACCTATATATCCAAATCATGTCCAATCAATTGAATTTACCACAGGTGGACTCAAATCAAATTGTAGAAACATCTCAAGGATGATCAATGGAAACAAGATGCACCTGAGGTCAGTTTCGAGTCTCATAGCAAAGGGTCTGAATACTTATGTAAATAAGGTATTTTCCGTTTGTATTTGTAATACATTTGCAAAATGTCTAAAAACCTGTTTTGACTTTGTCATTATGGGGTATTGTGTGTAGATTGATGAGGGGAAAAAAACTATTTAATCCATTGGAAAAAGTAAAGGGGTCTGAATACTTTCAGAATGCACTGTAGCTTAAATAGAATCAGTAATAAGGACAATAAGTAGATGGTGAAGAAAAACAAAGTGGTGAATGAATGGTTTTGCAGAGAGAAAAAGGATGATGAAGAGGACTGGGACGAAGATGAAGACAAAGAGGAAGATGCGGCGGTATGTACCTAGATGTTGTTTCAGGGGACAAATACACTACAATATTTTCTACTGCAGCTACTCTTATGGGCTGCAACTTTCTCCAGCTGATAATGGTTCAGAAGAGTGTCTGTGCTCCTCAGTGTTTTCAAGATAAAAAATAATCTCATGTTTGCATTTATTTTTTCCTTGTGCAGAATGAGATGGATGACTGGAGGAGAATGAGGAGTTGAGAGCCATCGAGGGTCTGGAGGGTAAGTGTCGTTCCATACACCTCAGAAGGATTCTTATCAGACTGTTGTGATACATGGATTGTTCTCTAAATCTGCTGATCTGATCAACTCCCCTCTCTAGGAATCATGCCTGTGAAGCCTGAATCCGCTCCAAAAGAGAAGATTGAACCCATTCCAGATGGAGCTCCTTCTTCATTCTTGGAAAGAGAAACTGGTAAGTCACAGCCACAGAGCCCTATGGGCCCTGGTCAAATGTAGTGCACTATATAGGGATTTGTGTGCCATTTCAGAGCACCCATATCACTTGCATGGTCTCTCCTCTCCCCTCAGCCTTCGAGTGGCCTGTCACAATCTCATCCACCACTCCTACTTCACCAACCTCATCCTCGTCTTCATCATCGCCAGTAGTATTTCTCTGGCCGCTGAGGATCCAATCAGAGCTCACTCCTTTAGGAACAACGTAAGGCAACAAAAAAAAAACAGCCTCTAGATATCTACTCTGCCAACAGTCAGTCCCGCCCTCACAACCAAGCACTACCTAGCGCCCAATCAATATCTATAGTCTATAACTGGCATTCAAAACTACCGTTCACACTCTCACTCAACTACCATACATCTACCCTCACTGCTCAATGGTTTCAACCAAAACTGCTGTTCTCATACTCACCTTACACCGCCCACCACCAAATAGTGTTTCTGTATTGTTGTCATAATGCTGACATAGGATATCTTCTCTATCCTCAGATGCTTGGCTACGCTGATTATGCATTCACTTCCATATTCACTGTGGAAATCATACTGAAGGTAAAATGTGACCAGATATGCAGATTAAATGGACAAAGCACTTTTGGGATTATACTAAATTTTGGAATATTACTTCATTGTGAATTGACAATGATCTGCATAGGCTATCTTTCCTTCAGGCAGTAGATATACAGTACCAGTCAAAAGTTTGGACACACCTACAGTGAGGGAAAAAAGTATTTGATCCCCTGCTGATTTTGTACGTTTGCCCACTGACAAAGAAATGATCAGTCTATAATTTTAATGGTAGGTTTATTTGAACAGTGAGAGACAGAACAACAACAAAAAAATCCAGAAAAACGCATGTCAAAAATTTTATAAATTGATTTGCATTTTAATGAGGGAAATAAGGAGGAGGAGGAGGAGCACTGCCAGAGCCCTGCAAAATGACCTCCAGCAGGCCACAAATGTGCATGTGTCTGCTCAAACGGTCAGAAACAGACTCCATGAGGGTGGTATGAGGGCCAGACGTCCACAGGTGGGGGTTGTGCTTACAGCCCAACACCGTGCAGGACGTTTGGCATTTGCCAGAGAACACCAAGATTGGCAAATTCGACACTGGCGCCCTGTGCTCTTCACAGATGAAAGCAGGTTCACACTGAGCACATGTGACAGACGTGACAGAGTCTGGAGACGCCGTGGAGAACGTTCTGCTGCCTGCAACATCCTCCAGCATGACCGGTTTGGCGGTGGGTCAGTCATGGTGTGGGGTGGCATTTCTTTGGGGGGCCGCACAGCCCCCCATGTGCTCGCCAGAGGTAGCCTGACTGCCATTAGGTACCGAGATGAGATCCTCAGACCCCTTGTGAGACCATATGCTGGTGCGGTTGGCCCTGGGTTCCTCCTAATGCAAGACAATGCTAGACCTCATGTGGCTGGAGTGTGTCAGCAGTT